>NC_051287.1:27343030-27948938 GCF_015220745.1 Sebastes umbrosus
TAGTAGTAGTTAGATAGTGTGTGTTAGTAGTAGTTAGATAGTGTGTGTTAGTAGTAGTTTGTAGTAGTTAGTGCGTGTTAGTAGTAGTTAGATAGTGTGTGTTAGTAGTAGTTTGTAGTAGTTAGTGTGCGTTAGTAGTAGTTAGTAGTAGTTAGATAGTGTGTGTTAGTAGTAGTAGTAGTTAGATAGTGTGTGTTAGTAGTAGTTAGTAGTAGTTAGATAGTGTTTGTTAGTAGTAGTTAGTAGTAGTTAGATAGTGTGTGTTAGTAGTAGTTAGTACTAGTTAGATAGTGTGTGTTAGTAGTAGTTAGTAATAGTTAGATAGTGTGTGTTAGTAGTAGTTAGTAATAGTTAGATAGTGCGTGTTAGTAGTAGTTAGTAGTAGTTAGTGCGTGTTAGTAGTAGTTAGATAGTGTGTGTTAGTAGTAGTTAGTAATAGTTAGATAGTGTGTGTTAGTAGTAGTTAGTAGTAGTTAAATAGTGTGTGTTAGTAGTAGTTAGATAGTGTGTGTTAGTAGTAGTTAGTAGTAGTTAGATAGTGCGTGTTAGTAGTAGTTAGTAGTAGTTAGATAGTGTGTGTTAGTAGTAGTTAGTAATAGTTAGATAGTGCGTGTTAGTAGTAGTTAGTGTGTGTTAGTAGTAGTTAGTAATAGTTAGATAGTGTGTGTTAGTAGTAGTTAGTAATAGTTAGATAGTGTGTGTTAGTAGTAGTTAGTAATAGTTAGATAGTGTGTTAGTAGTAGTTAGTAGTAGTTAGATAGTGTGTGTTAGTAGTAGTTAGTAATAGTTAGATAGTGTGTATTAGTAGTAGTTAGTAATAGTTAGATAGTGTGTGTTAGTAGTAGTTAGTAGTAGTTAGATAGTGTGTGTTAGTAGTAGTTAGTAATAGTTAGATAGTGTGTGTTAGTAGTAGTTAGTGCGTGTTAGTAGTAGTTAGTACTAGTTAGATATTGCGTGTTAGTAGTAGTTAGTAGTAGTTAGAAAGTGCGTGTTGCACCATCCAGTTTTATTTATCCTTCCTCTGTATAAGTATAAACTGCTCCATAAAAGAATCGTGTCTTTTACAAAGTTGTGAGAGCTCGGAGAGTTTTGTTTCTCCTAAAAGTTCTTAATAAATTAATAGATGTACAATTCTGTGAACAGAATGCCAAGGGGGAGGAAATGGTCCAGTACAGAGAAAATAAAAAAACGACTGACTAGCGCTAACATGCACCCGACTTGAGTTCCAGATAACTCTAACATTTTAAAAGTACAATTGAACAACGCTCAAGTTCAGAGATCCTATTTGTCAACTCGGTGCAAATCCATCTACCCCGACTTCATGAAGAAGCAGTTGTCTGACGGCAGCACTCATGGAAGCACACGTTGTAAATGTCAAACCATCAACTAAAAGGCAACGTTAAGTATATTTGCCTGTATTTAATTAAAATAATGCATACTATCATATAGTAAAACCTGTTCTGCATGTTAATTGACGTCTGTAAAATCAAATGTATGATGGCGTCTGAGACCTCATGTGTTTTTCCTCCAGGCTGACGCTTGCCAAAGAAGGTTTGTCAAAGTCAGCCCTGTTTTTGATTTACTTTTTGATGTCATGCATCTGGAACGCTTGAAGGTCAGAAGTTGGAAATTTCAAATGGCAAATTCCGACTTTGACTGAAAAGCAGCATTAGTTCCCTAACTAGCCCTGTGAGTAGTCTCGGTGTCACCACACATTTTTAATAATTTTGCTGTGCCATTTTCTGGTGTCTTACAATAGACTTTCAGTCCAATTTGGATCCCCTATTAATTAATCCAAGCGAAAACAATATGGCTCCAGCACCCAAACAATAATTTGATTTGAACAGGCATCAAGACATTAAAACAGACAGATGTCATCCTGAGAGAGAATGTGATGATGTGTGAGAGGAGCCTCATCACTGCAACACAGCTGTGTATGCCAGACATTTTCCGTGGACTTGCTCTCGTCTTTGCAGCCCCTTGTGACCTTTTCCCATAGAAGACTTGTCAAAGATGTGAGGCGAGGAGAAATCTTTATTAAACAGAATGCATGTATTGACATGGAAATCTCATGGGATGGTAAAAGGAAAATCAACGCCGGAGATGTCAGCTGAGCTGTGATGGCACAGCTTCCTGCACGACATCATGGTGTAATTGTTTGCTCACGGATAAAAGCAATGCAAATACAATATGGATAATACAGTATGTATATATTAAGATATTTATGCATTAGTCACATGCATATGAGACTCCTATTTGATTGCAAGACATTATCAATATAAAACAGTAAATTCAATGGTTTGAAGTCCTCTCTGTCTACACTATTCTCAGTGCTGCTCACCAATAAGTGTTATTCTCCTTAAAGACTCTCTCTTGGTCCTAATAAATATCCCGAAAAGACAATAAACTGAAAACTAAAACACATGGTGGATGGTAATGGTTGTCCTCTCGTTTCTAACTCAAGTTGCAATAGTAGCCAAGCATGCGTATGAATAAATTATCTCCCTCTATCCATGTTTGGAAATGCTGCCATAAATTGATTTACTGGTTTTGTCACGTCCATGATGCATCACATACAAGGTCCTGTGTAGAGCGTCTATGAAATTTGAGGAAATGTGCATTTAATTTATGACTCAATAAGAGGGAGCCTCTATTCATATTGGCTCTTTTGATCTATTGCTTGCAGATGATTGGATTGGCTACAATGGGAGTACACTGAGCCAAACAAAGCATGAACACACACTGTCATGATGACAAAAAGCAGAATGCCAGTGACACCATTTGTTTCTTCTTCCCTTATGGTGAGGACAATTACACCAAAGTTAAAAGTTATAGTGATTGATGAATAAGAGTTAATTTTTTTCGGGTTGCCATGAAACCTACTTTCAGGAATGAATGAAGTGTTTTTTAATGCAAAAAAAGAAATAAATCATGCGCTGAAAGTACATTTTACCACCGCAAAAATTGTGAAAGGCAAAGAAAATAATTGATTTGGAGAGGAACAAGGTGATTTGAGCAGCAGTACATACAAAGAAAGGGAAAGCACAAGGAAAGGACAGGAGAATGAGGCAATGAGCTGGCGGGGTATCTCACTCTCCAGCTGCATGCTCAGGAAACTCTTTGGAAAATAAAGGTTGGATGGTGGATGGTGAACAGCCTGAGGAAGTGTTGCACCCAAATACATCCGTTGCCATATGAATTATTCCAGCCCTACTGTTTGCACAGGCTTTGGAAAACAACAAAAAGACTTTAAAGTAGGTTTGAAAGATGAGTGGATGAGTACTTGGATAAAGGGTGTAGGGGAAATGAACTACAAAAACAAAATCCAGTCGGTTGCAAACACAAACACAGCCCTCAGTCATCGGAATGAAGGGCAGAGGAGAAAGAGAAACCTGCTGTCCCAATGTCCCAACTTATTTATTTTTTCATTGACGTATGACTGATGCAACACAGAGAATAGAAGAGCACCAAACATGTGCAGGTGAGGTAAATAATTCTAGAGGGACTGCAAAAGTGTGACGGAGGAAAAACACACATCCATGCAGTACAATCTGCATACTTTAATGTGTTACACAAGCTCTGGGTCTTAGACCTTCTTCAGGCATACAGAAGTTGAGCGCACTCAATAAAAACACCAATGTACCCCAAACCCAAGACCTGACAGTCAGCTGGGTATTGTAGTTTTATGGAATATATGGAGTACAAACATGGAAGCTTAGGGATGCAACGTATGCATGGATGTATTAAGAGAACTGGATCCAGCGTCGGAGGCAGGCCCCCGTTCATTCCTATGAAAGTTGCTCAGTGGCGCATGACGCCAAAATGGCTGCCAAGTGATTCATTTCCCGGATCGTCCGGCGATCTTCTGCATCCCTTGGGCCCATAGAGCATGAGCAGTAGTGTTTCCTTTAACCCCGCCTCCCAGCCCTCGCTCCAGTCGTGGTCTGGGTCTCAATCACATGAACGGAGGAAGGGAAATAACTCTGGATCCAGCTATTAGTGCATTTTACAACTTTTAGGACCTAATGATTTAAATAAGGACTGTTCAAGTGTTCGTACTGGGGAGTTGATTTTCCTTAAAAAAAAGTTATTTGCCAAGTTACAGATGTCTCTTTCCCAATGTAAGTCTATGGGAAAAAAGTATTTTTGGGTCCAATGGTATCACGTGACGGACACGGAAGTTGTAGTACCGCCGTTTGGCCACTACCAAAACTTGCTTCAAAGCCTGACGCTCTTTCTGGGGGCCTGAATGTACGAGACAAAGAACCAGAAGCACATCAATTAAGAAAAATCTATGACGAGTGTGTTTCTGTCTGAATATGCTCCAATCATAGGATGGCAAACTGAAGCCCAACAGGCAACGACAGCTGTCAGTGTGTCAGTGTGCTGACTTGACGATGACTTGCCCCAAACTGCATGTGACTTTGACTGACTTTGAAAACTTCAAAATGAAATGAGTAAAAGAAAGTGAAAACAACACCGGGCAGCTACAGTCACTCAGACCAAGTGGAGCTGAGAGAGAGAGCGCATTAAAAGGACAAAAGCCCTGGAGGAAAGTGCATCTAAAAGCTGCAAAATTACAGATATATCCACGAGTAAGTATTGCATCCTATAATCAGGAATAAAAGCAACAAACATGCATTTTTATGACTGGAATATGAAGTGTTAGATGAACATTTTTTTAATCACTGCAACAAATTCACATTCTGTATCAATTCCTTTCATCTGGACGTGGCCTAGTAAGAGATCACTTCACGTGGTGAGAACTGCAGGACTCCTTTTTGTTGAGCAATTCCATCAAAGTCTGACCATAGACCATCTGATACAACTTCATCCAAGGCTGACAGAGTACAAAGTCGGAGCATTTCACTCAAATAACACGAGAGATATTAACTACAGTCACACGTGTCCATCAGAAAGAGCTCCAACCTCTAATGAGCAATCATCTGTGCTCGTATGACTGTGCCTAATTGCACTTTTAATTTACTTGATCAGCAGGCTTAGAGATAAATGCCTTTATAATTATTATATTCTCAGTCAAATTATCTTTCCTTTTACTGCTCTCTTTTGATGTTTTTGAAAATGATTTTTCTTTTTTCATCATAACCCTTGAGATGCCTGTTTTAAAATGCGTCTAACAAAAATGGCACTACTTTTGTTAGTCAAATCCCAGGGATGCTCTTATTCAGCGCCATTAAGAGCTTCTGCTTTTTTAGCAAAGCTATTAACACAAAAGACTGTGAAGCTGCAATCCCTAAAAACCTGTCAGCTCAGAGGATTTATTAGTTCTCCACCGAGACGTGTTTTAAAAAGTTCAACATCCCTCTGTATCGAGAGATCAATCATCTCTTACCGGCATCTTTGGTTAAGAAAGATTTTACAATGATCAAAAGCCTCTGACTGAAACTTTTCTTTCAGGTGAGCTCATCAACTACACATTAAAACCATCTTGAAAATAAATCACAGCCAGTAAAAAAAAACAGAGAAATATGTGATCCTGCAAGTGATCTATGTGGGAAGCCCTTTAATTCAGTGTCTGTTCAAACAAACATTCGTTGTCTGCAGGAGCCAAAAGACATGATGACATTACCCCTATTTTATCTTCTATGTACTGACTGCCTGTAACTCCAGAATCAATCAAACAATTGTATTGACCTTTAATTTCCCGATGAGTCAGACTGGTATTTCTTCTCTCCTTACAAAATGTACAAAAAGTGTCAAACCTTGCAGATACATGGTACTTCTGTTAGCCTCCCATTAAGTGTCTTCTCATTCAGAGCATGTACTCCAAGGTTGTGTGTCACCCCTAACAACCGGCAACAATAATCAAACTTTCTTCTTTTTCTTTTCTGTTACATGTCATGGCGCTGCTGGAGTAGGGTGCATGCTGCACTCTCGGCAACAAAAACCAACGGCCTCCAGTTAAAGTAGCGTAACCCTATGTGTTATATGTTGCTGCCCTGAGAGGACTTCAAATGTGTGATTCAACATTAGCAAGCCGCCAGTAGAGAGGAATGCACTGTGATAAAACATTCCTGAACTGAAAACATAATAACACACGAGAGAAAAGAACTACATAACGAAAGAAGCTAAGATTAAATGGTAAATGTAAAAGCTGACAAAGCTCCGGATTGAATAGAGTGACAACATGTATGAGGGTTACATGATCGGAAAGACACAGGTAGACAGAGACAAATGAAGTAGCCTAATATAATTAACAAGACTAAGAGTCTACACCAGTGGTTAACCTCCGGGTCTGGTGCCTTAAGCTTGCATTCTTTCTAATATCCAGCAGGGGGCGACTCCTCTGGTTGCTAAAAGAAGTCTGGTTGTATAGAAGTCTATGAGAAAATGAGCCTACTTCTCTCTTGATTTATTACCTCAGTAAACATTGTAAACATGAGTTTATGGTCTCAATCTCTAGTTTCAAGTCTTCTTCAATACAGCATGATGTTCATTTAGTAAATTATGGTCCCATTTAGAGTCAGATAGACCATAAAGCAGGGGATGCTTTAGGGCGGGGCTACCTTGTGATTGACAGGTCACTACCACGGCGTTGTCCGGTCTGGGAATTGTCCGTGTTTTCGTCTTATAATTTAGTGTGTTTTCAGTTCATTAAAGTTAATTGTAACATTTTGGTCACCTGAAAATGTCTTATTCAGAGTTTGGTTGTACTTATAGCTCCACTGTCCTGCGTCACTTTTGGTTTAAAAAAACAAAAACAAGATGGCAACGGCCAAAATGCAGACCTCGAGGCTTCAAAACGGCAGTCCACAAACCAATGGGGGACATCACGTTGACTACGTCCACTTCTTATATACAGTGGCGGCTGGTGACTCAAAAAAATTGGAGAGGACAGGAGGAAAACCAACCCACGGCGCCATGTCTTATGTAGTTATTCTTCTTAGTTTGCACTTGCACCTCCATCTTATGTATAAATATATGGTCTCAGTGCTGCTTGATATGTACTCTCATGTTCCTAATTTATGTCATACAGGGGGAATACATGGGATTCAGATTATTTAAATTTTATTCTGTAAATCTTTTAATCTGGAAAGCACTTTGCGCTTAAGTTTGACAAGTGCTTATTATAATTACTACACTAGTTGGCTGCTTATCTCTCAACTTTCTAATGTAAAATGAAAAATTAAGCAGTACATCAATGGCTTACAAGATTTCTTAAAAACAATCATGCAGCTTTCATCCAGTCCCAGATGAGCGTCGGGCCGCCGCACGCCACGGAGCCCCGCTGTGTGTCCAGCCCGGACAGCTGACCCCGAGGCTGCCCCAGCAAAGCGGAGCTCTCCATCCGCTCCCCGCGGGTTCCTGCTACTGCCACGTGCCCCAGGCAGCGGCGGCCCTCGCTCCGCCGTCCGGGCTGACCCACAGCGGGACTACGGTGGAGGCTGGACTACGCTGCTTCTCTCTGCTCAACTGGGACTGGATCCTGTTGAGGGTGACGGACTGCTGCACGGGTCCTTCCTGTCTGCTACAACAAGCTAACTGTTGTGTTGGCTAACACTAGGAGTATAGCCACTCAATAAAAAAGGGACACTTCAGACTCATTTTTAGACTAACTAACTTTAGACTAACCCTAACCCTATTGTTGTACAGACCAATGATTAATAGTCCTTTTCTCCCAACATCAAATCAATACTTTACTCTAATCAATACGTTTAACAACTGTATTACTCCTTAGATGTTACTTGATGTAGCTGCTCAGCATCCGGTAGCCATCTTGGTTTTGAGGAATTTGTGTTGCACTTACAACAGCTGGCCAATGGGTGGCAGCGTATGGGACGATGCACTAGGGTCAAAACCCATGCACATACAAGAAATCTGCTTTTGAATAGCTGTCCACTGCACTATGCGTAAAAGGGCTTCAAGTTCAATGCATTTTGAGAGGCTTAAGAGTATTTTGGGAGCCCGGCTAAACGGACGGAAGTGCAGATGGGAGATGACAAGAAGTTGGACAAAGTGCTGGAGGGTGTCCCTGATCCCTCAGGGGATGTCCTGCAACACAGGCCTTGTTCAAAATGTGGTTGTTTAGGATCAAACCGTCTTGGATGTCTGGGTGTGAGTCACAGTGTGAGTTGTCACTGAGAATATCAGTAGTCTTCAAGTAAGAGAGAAACTAAGAGAGCACAGTCACAGATATCTTGTGAAATAAATATTGATTTTCATACTGAAGACTCAAGATTAGTTTCTCACACAATGTCTGCAGTTTGGTTTTCTATTCCAGATCACAGATCAGATAGGAAGCAATCAGACTACATGATAGACTAGACCACATTACTTCAGCGTAGTTATGTTCGGTGTAAACCGTTATTTGGCCCATTAAAAGATCAATGAGAAAAATAGTATGAACTGTAATGATGTTTGGTCATGTATCCTTCAGGCTGTTAAATGATTATAATCTTGGTGATGAGGCTCATTGATTACATGGTGGCTTATTGGCACGAGTCATTACCCTTGTAATGGTTTTGATCCGACAATGTCACCGATACCGCATCCACCAGTACTACACAAACAAACACCAGTTGTCACCAGATGCAAAGTAGTGTTTGGAACGCTCTCTGCTTGTGAAGTTAACGTCGGGTTTAATCCCCTGGTTTCCTGAATGCCATGCCAGAGCAGGATAAGATGACAAGGCTGTCTGGCTAGGAGACAGCTTCCAGACGCCTCTCATGTCAGTTTGTCACAGCTTGTTTGATGGCGCTTCAGGTGACAGGTAGGCAGTCTGGGAGGAGTGAGCACTGCCTTTTTTTAAAGTGGTTTTGCAGCCATGGTGACACTGTGAGGTGATCTTACTAGCTTCAAATCTTCTTGATCTTCTCACTGTCGGGTCGGACTACGACCGGTGGATTTCATTGACATGCCTGCTAAGAAACTTAATGAACTTAAATTTGTCCATTTACAACTACGTCAAATTTGCATAAAATCCGCACTGGCAGATTTAATCTACGACCCTACGGTCACACTCCTTCTTCTCTAACCTTGGATTATGGGTGAAAGTGAAACAAAATAAAAAGAAACAAGATATTATTATATTAATATTATTATTGTTATTATAATTTATTTTTAATCGAGGTGCTTGGAAAGCCAACGTATCCTCATACAACAGTTTGTATGATTTCTTACAAAAAGTTATTCCTTGTTTTTTGTGCATTTTCATACGAATGTCCAGCAACACGTGACGCACCTGTCAATTTCCGCTCCAGTCTTTTCAAAATAAAATTAATTAGTTAGGTTTAGGAAAAGATCGACTCAGTTAGATTAAGGCAACAAAACTACTTTGTTACTTCTAGGAAAATATCGCATTTGTTAGGTTAAGGCAACAAAACTACTTAGTTAGGTTTAAGAAAAGATCAACTTAGTTAGGTTAAAGCAACAAAACTATTTAGTTAGGTTTAGGAAAAGATCGACTTAGTTAGGTTAAGGCAACAAAACTACTTAGTTAGGTATAGGAAAAGATCGACTCAGGTAGGTTAAGGCAACAAAACTACTTTTTTAGGTTTAGGAAAAGATCGACTCAGGTTAAGGCAACAAAACTACTTTTTAGGTTCAGGAAAAGATCGACTCAGTTAGGTTAAGCCAACAAAACTACTTAGTTAGGTTTAGGAAAAGATCGACTTAGTTAGATTAAGACAACAAAACTACTTAGTTAGGTCTAGGAAAAGATCGACTTCGTTAGGTAAAGTCAACAAAACTACTTAATTAGGTTTAGGAAAAGATCAATTTAGTTATATTAAGGCAACACAACTACTTAGTTAGATTTAGGAAAAGATCAACTTAGGTTAAGGCAACAAAAGTACATTTTTAGGTTCAGGAAAAGATTGACTCACTTAGGTTAAGGCAACAAAACTACTTTTTTAGGTTTAGGAAAAGATTGACTTAGTTAGGTTAAGGCAACACAACTACTTAATTAGGTCTAGGAAAAAATAGACTTAGTTAGATTAAGGCAACAAAACTACTTAGTTAGGTTTAGGAAAAGATCAACTTAGTTAGGTTAAGGCAACAAAACTACTTAGGTTCAAGAAAAGATTGTGGTTTGGTCGTAACTTAACCAAAGTTACGTCGCAAATAAATCAACGCTAACTTTTGGTTTCAGTATGGTACGAAGACCGGTCTCCTAGGCAAAACAATTCAACTCGACCCTCCACCCTGACCTCCTCTCTATGCAGTGTTTGTTGCTGTTTGTACTTCCTGATTCACAATTGCATGCATTACATTAAAATTGATTTTGTGGGATATATACAAATTGCATTACTTTTCGTAGGTGTGGCTACGAACGATGTATGAGAATAGCCTGGGATAGCACAAGGGTAAAAAGCATTGGTTCCCTGACACGTTTTATACGTGGGACAGTTAGTATGATTCACGTAGACGTACAGCCTGACTCATATAGGTTTTATACCATCAGATTGCCACATGCACACAAACTGACGTAGTGGCACACATGAAGTTAATAGGTGGCTATGTGCCATGCTGCTCCAGCAGCTCATACTACTATTTTCACAGATAATTGGACTGAGAAATGGCTGCACATGAGCAGATTTTTCCCCAGTCACTTTCCAAAACATGTCATCACACAGTCTTTATAGTGGGGGTAAGATTTCAGTGGGTACCAAATTTCTTTTTTTTGGAGAAATAAAAACACAAGTTGACAAAAAAAACTCACCGTCTCTGCTTTAGCCAGTTGAAATAATAATATAATAACGTATCTTTCCATCAAATAATGTTCTAGAAACATATTTTGAGGTTTCTTTAAGTGACTTTTAACAGTTAACGGAATAAAGCTAATGAATTAACACCCTGCCATACATAGCACACAGAGACCTTTTGTTGGGCTCTCCTGAGATTATTGGATGAAAACAAGCAGATTCACGGAGCTATCACTTGACAAGGTAATGATTTTCAGAGGTGAGGAATCATTCAAGTTTATTCCAGAAATTGAAGGCTTGTTTGCCTATGCTGATTATTCTTTGTCTGGGAGACGTTGGTGTAAACAGAGCCCCAGAGACAGTTCTGTTTATTCACTACAACGAGGTCACTAGTTCACTCACAGCACACTCAGGGTACTAATTTGCAAACTGGTCAGCTGGAGAAACTGAAAAGCTAGCCCTGGAGTGGAGCTCTCATTGCATGAATTCAAACAATTAAATCAGTAAAGTTCAAAGTAATGGATTTATTTGTAAGAGCCTTCGGTATACAACAACTTATTTGCATGATGCTAGATAAATGGGCTTGGATCAAATGAATGAACACTCACTCATTGTGTGATTGGAAGGTATATGAGAAATGTATAAGACTTTAAAATTACTTCTGCACTTGGCACAACAAAGCTCCGTTTGAGTTTTGATTTCTCTCCGGATGACTTTCATTTGTCTTCATATGTAACATCCCAGTGGTGTAAAAAACTAAATCTCCTGCCAATGCTTTTGTTGAACCATGATGATGCATTTTCCATAACCACAATTCTGACCAACAGCTTTCCTTACCACTGACCAAGCAGTATGAGTTACATAAACCTAAACCACACCCTTACCATAGGAGTGGCAGGTCAAAAATAATCACAAATCATTTTGGAAGGCACTGTAAAGCAACTCATTTGGTTGTTGGTTATTTCGTGAGACAGGTTAGTTTTACCCTCCTGATGATGTGTTGTTGCAACAACATTTAAATAAGGAAGGTATGAAACAGAAAACAAATCAAAGAGGTGAAACATTATAACAGATATCCAATCATATGCCATTGAAATCATGGCAATCCATTATATTTTAGTACAAACATTCACCGGCCCCAGAGATGAACCCTAATAACGTTGGTGGTTTTACCTCTAGCGCCACCAACAGGTTGACATTTTTAGATTTTAATGAAATGTCTCGACAAGTATTAAATTGCCCTGAAATTTGAGACAGATATCCATGGTGCCCACAGAAT
The DNA here is from genome assembly GCF_015220745.1 of Sebastes umbrosus. Classification (NCBI taxonomy): domain Eukaryota; kingdom Metazoa; phylum Chordata; class Actinopteri; order Perciformes; family Sebastidae; genus Sebastes; species Sebastes umbrosus. The sequence goes on from NC_051287.1 coordinate 27,354,974, forward strand.
GAATCCTACTGATTTTGGTGTTCCCCTGACTTTTCATCCAGCATCACCAGCAGGTCAAAATTTTAATTTGGTTCAAATACCTACAAAACTAATGACATTCCCATCAGCCTCAGCTGTACTTTGTGATTAGTGCTAGCATTAGCGCTAAAATGACTGTAGGCTCTTTGACATAAGGTGGAATGGGTTTCTCACCAGTATATTGATGCATTCATATTAGCTCTTATTCCAGCTCCTGCGGTCCAAGACCATCCCAGGCTTGTAAGATGAAAATGAACAGTATAGCAAATGAGGTCAGATACTTCATTCTCCTCTCATGTGCAGTCATCCATGATTCAAAGTGAATTAATAGGCAAAGCTCATTGTTCTTCTCTGTTTTGACAGAAAAGTAACCACATTTTTGAAAAGAAAAATGGTATAGAAGGTTATCTGCACACATGCTTTGTGTGTTCAACCATGCACACTAAGAGAGGCTGCACCTTCAAGTGGCTGCAATATTCCAGACTGGTCTCATACACCGTTTGTAGCTATAACTACAAAAAGCAATGCACCGTAATTCATATATATTCCAGAAAATAAAAATATAAAAGATAAGAAATATAAAGGGGGGCGGTCGGGGTGGATGGGTGGGTCAAAAAGTACCGGACCTTCGCCCAGGAGACTGGCGTTGGTGTTTCATGTGAAACCAGAAGTAAATGTTGATGTATTGATGTAATGTTAGTAAATTATGTACTTAAGTAACACCACTTCACGAGTTTTTTTAAGCCAAACCACGATCTTTTTCGTAAAAGTAGTTTTGTTGCCTAACCATAACCAAGTCGATCTTTTTCTAAGCCTAACTAAGTAGTGTTGCTTAAACCTAAGGAAGCTGTTTCCTGTGAAGACAGAGGTTTATTTTGAAAAGACTGTATGCATGTACCGAGTGGACACGTGTTGCTGGACATTCGCAGGAAAACGAATGAAAAAGGAGGAATAACTTTTCTGTAAGATATCCTACGAACCGTTGCATGAGAATACATTGAATATTCATATGAGTCCATGAGGTTTCTCGTCAGGAAAACAAGCATCTGAACTATTTGACAGATGCTATAAATATTTCTGACTATAAGGAATCTCTACACAGTATTCTTTTTTTTACATTGGAAACATTACTGATATATTTTTGAAGTGGTTATTGCAAATATTCATTTTAAACTTTTACATTTTTCTGCAATTTTTCAAAACCCAGTTAAAACTTTGAAAAATCACTTTGAGTTGAACACATTGTGGTGTTACCCCATTACTGCCATTTGTTGGCGTCCATGCTGTGTGGCACTAATATCTTTTATTAATGTCCGTGTATATTGAAGAATGGGTGGCAGCTCCAGTATTTACTGCACCTCCACGAGATTACTCTCATTAAAGGCAAAATGCTGACCTTGGTAAGACACAAATGGATCTTTAAGAGACAGGCTCTTCCATCACAGTGAAATGGAGCGCTCCCCATCTCACAATACTGCTATTAAGTTTCATCAAGGCTCATTACGTGCTGACTCTATGTCATCTCCTGTGCACTATAAAATCCGTCCCTGCAAACACACAATACCACAATAGGTATAATATCACACATCTACTCTCTATTGTTGTTGCTAGGTGCCTCTTACAATAGAAATTAATTCTTTTGAGGTTTCCAGTATAAAGAAATAGCCTCTATCAGGGCGTGTGACCCTCTCATTGAAATGCTATTCAAGGTGCTATCGGGAATGTATTTATTACAAACATTCAATATTTAATTGTAAAAAAACTACAGCACAATGATGATAACACAATGCATTAATCCCAAAGCCTTAATCTCCCATTGTTCATATTCATTTGTTGTATCTCATTCACCGTCTGATTGTTGCCAAAACTGAATGATATTCATCGACTGTTAACATTCGAGGCGAAATAGCAGAGCAGCACAGCAGAGAGGGTAACTGAAATAGAGAGAGAGACAGGCAGGATGGTGGGCAGACATCGCAGCATGCTTATATGATCTTGACCCAGCAGTCGATAGGGAAGGGCGGTGAAACCTGATTACAGACAGCCCACATCCCAGCCTGCTGATTTCATTTCCCTCACTCTGCTCAGTCGGGTAAAAAGACAGAGGTGTGATGTTCTGCACCAGTACACTACACTGGCTTGATTAAACGTTAAGTTCTTTTTTGCTCAAGTGTGATGTTACCTGTGATGTACACATCTGTTTCACTGGCAGTTACCATCTACATTTCCATTACACAGAAGAAGTGTACTTTTTTGGGTTCCTTTTTAATCCCTTACTTTTCCCACAGAAAGAACTGAATATGCTGCATACTTTGAAATGACACCTAAAGGTTTCCACCTTCAGCGGTTTAGTGGGGATTCTTCTTAAATACAGGCTGTCACAGCACTCTGCTGCATCCACTTGAATGGACCCGAACAAGGTGATAAAAAAAGTGGAAGTCAAACAGTGTGTGAAGACGGTTGTCCATCCAACTGCCTGATGAGACTCGAATTAAGGCCCATCACACCTCATCAAGTGCACTCTCCACACCTGAACTGCCTGTAGTGTCAAATTGGTCCACCTCCGACTCTTTTTCCACTCGACTGCACACACACACACACAACTTACATCCGTCTAAGCAGCCTGTCACCAGCTGGGATCTTTCGCTCCTTCTCTCTTGGCCTCTTCTTTCTGAAATGGAGAATATAATGAAACATTCATCTTTTTTTTTCTATGCGTTTCGGTTATTTATAATTCTCTCTGCAGAAAAGCACACCGCAGTCAGTGGCGGATAATGAGCTGTGATGCAGTCAAATGGAAATCAAATGTCCTCCCCCCCACACACAAAGAGCTTTTTATTGAAGCTCTATGTTTTAATTATTCTCGCCCTGATCAACAGGACATCACTGAAATGTACTTATGCATGAGCCACTACTTTTCTGTTGGAAAAACATGCTGCAACTCATACAAATAAAAACATCAAAACTCCATTAGTGAGTATTTCAGCACAATGGAGAGCAATCCATTTCTGCAACACACATTCAGTAAAAGAGTCCAACCCAGTGATACATGTTAATGTTACGGATAGGAACAAAAGTGCCAACTTGTTATGAGCCATAAAATGAGTGAGTGGAGAAAATTAATATGAGTCCATCTAACTTTATATGCGTGGCCAAAATTCTTCTCTCAATATTTTTCCTCTCTCACAGAGAAAACCAATTTTAATACCTCTTAGCAGACCAAATGCCTTCATATATTGCAGCACATACTCTGAGTATAAATCTCACACTGTGGGCTTCCAAAATGAATTGTTTTGTTCCTCTCACTAACCAATTTCCTCCTCTGACCCTGCCTCGTTTGAGCTCTTTCACTGCATGATGTTCTTGGAATTTATTCTGCTTTGTTTTGGTTTCTTGGCTGAGATTAGCTTGTTCCATTACCAAATGGAATCGTTTGTCTCCAAGTTTTTTTCTTGTATGTATATATATTTTTAATGTAATGAGGTTTCAGGTAATGTGCATGCACACCAGAGACCATGTGGGTGACTGACTAAATAGCATATAACTGACCTCTGTTCCAATATTAAATGGAATTGGGGGAAACACGCCGCAAAGGTGCAGCTCTCTGAGACGCCCCTATGGTAGATAGAGTATGATAAAGTGCCCTCTAGGGCTTGTTTGACTCATTCAAGACAGGCTTTTTACAATAAGAGACACCTTTATGAAACTGTCCTCTGAGGGAAAACACAAAATGTGCAAAAGGGGATTTGACCTCATGACCTTGTGAGTGTGAAGCCTGCTCTCCATCAGCTTAGCCTGGTGGAACTTGTGAGTTGGTCTCAGAGTGCAGAACCTTCAGTATGAACAGGATTCAGTGTTAGTCTGTCCTAGTGTGAACAGGATTCATTGTGAGTCTGTCCTAGTGTGAACAGGATTCAGTGTGAGTCTGTTCTAGTGTGAACAGGATTCAGTGTTAGTCTGCCCTAGTGTGAACAGGATTCAGTGTGAGTCTGTCCTAGTGTGAACAGGATTCAGTGTGAGTCTGTCATAGCGTGAACAGGATTCAGTGTTAGTCTGTCCTAGTGTGAACAGGATTCAGTGTGAGTCTGCCCTAGTGTGAACAGGATTCAGTGTGAGTCTGTCCTAGTGCGAACAGGATTCAGTGTGAGTCTGCCCTAGTGTGAACAGGATTCAGTGTTAGTCTGCCCGAGTGTGAACAGGATTCAGTGTGAGTCTGTCCTAGTGTGAACAGGATTCAGTGTGAGTCTGTCATAGCGTGAACAGGATTCAGTGTGAGTCTGTCCTAGTGTGAACAGGATTCAGTGTGAGTCTGCCCTAGTGTGAACAGGATTCAGTGTGAGTCTGTCCTAGTGTGAACAGGTTTCAGTCCGTAAACTTTGTTTCTCTGCAGGTTGATGAAGGTGATGTGCAGCTACGATGCTGCGTGTAGTGTCGCGGACATGCAGCCACTTTCCCAGTAAAAGTCTCCACCACACATTTAGAGTGTGTTACAATCCACGTACTTCCAGAAGTACACTTCAGTGTGGTGCACTTTGTGCACTCTGTACTCACTTGAGTAGTGCGTAAATTTCAGCGGGGTAGGGTCCTCTCAAATTGAATACTCTGCGGCGCACTGACCGGAAATGACGATCGCAACATTTGACCGCGGCTCGCTACCCGCCAAAATATCTCCTGAAAAAAAATGAAAGCAGAGTGGAAATTACGTTTCTAACGTCGTCGCCTACGCCTACGATGTGTCCTCATGCTGGCTGAAAATGCACTGGTATGTTTACGTATTGTATTGTTTTATTCTGTTATCTACGTCTGTTTGAATAGTGGTCGTGGCTCCGCCCCTTCCGCTACGTAGCCAAGATGGCGACAATTGAGTGTGGAAAGTGTCCAGCGTTTCACACTCAATGATCTGACCGTTTTGAGTACAACATCTGGGTACTTTGATTGCACTGCATATTGCCGTACTTCCCAGTGTGAACGCACTTATGCACTCGAAGTAGTAAGTGTAAGTACAGAAGTACGCAGATTGGAACACACTGATAGTTTAGTTTAGCAGGCTGTCAGCTGTGTGTCTGTCCGGCGTAACTTTAGTGAGTGTCCAACAAACACTCTGTGTATTTGTGCTACGTTAGCAGCTCTAGCATCGCCGGAGGCTTCGTGCTCGCCGCCGCCACACGTAGTCTGAGTAACTTTAGTGAGTTTCCAACAGACCATGTGTATGAAAAGAAGGTAGATTGTGTGTGCCATCATCCTATAATTACCACTTCTGGCCACAGTGAACGCTGTTTGGAGAAAGTTACCTAGTCTGGCTTTAAATGGAGAGGAGGAGAAATGTTGTGACATGCAGCATTTAGCTTAATGTCTATCTCTACCACGCATACCATGTTAGTTTGATTTCACCGCACAGTGGCCATGCAGTTTCTCTACCAGGCTATCCCAACAGAAGGCAACAAAAGACCAGAAAAATACCGGAATTATTAGCAACTATAATCTCCAAACAGCCACATTTCACAAGTATAAAAACACACATCTGCAAAGCTAGAGCTTTATAGAAAATTTCACTGTGAAAAAATGCTTATATTTAGAGCCGATAATGAAATATTGTTTTCCAGAAATAACAGCGAAGACACTCTTTTTACACATCTTTATTTGAAGGTGCAAATGATGTCTGTGCATACAGTATTTAAAGTCAGCATATATTTGGGCCTACATATATGATTTTATATTTATTGTCAGCTATTCATGAGCTTCTTATGTAAAGCCCTTTTTGGTATTTATTTATTTTCACATGATGGGAGAAGAACTCATGTCAGGTTTGACTTATCCTGCAGAAATGATTAAGGCAGAGGCACAACAATGCCAATCAGGCTTAGACTTCTTAAGGACCCCAGTATAAAAGAGCATTTTCTCAATGTGAGGACAAAATGTTGTAGAAAACTGGTTGTTCAGTAACGTTTCCATTTCTGTAAGGTGCTTTTTTGTCACCGAAAACAAAAATTCAAATGTTGTGTCACATAAGGGAGACGCGCTGAGTGAGTGTCAACACAACTTAGTCTGGAAATATGTGTCCAATACACATTTGATGGACCACAGCCGTGTAATTTAGAACCACAGCGGGAAACAGAATTGCGGTGTGAGAGGACCTGGTGGAGAAGTCTGTGTCTTGGTGAGAGACTCTGATACCTTCCTGCTGAGAAACGTGTGTTCTCAAGGTCCTGACGGGCTCAACCTTATGCTCCATGGATACACCCCTTAGAAAACAGAAATATACTTCAGGTTTATTTTATGAAGTAAACTTACGTATACTTTAAGTATATTCTCAAGTATACTTTATGTAATAAGTATACTAATATCAATGTACTAGTAGTATACTTGTAATGTACTACTTCTTGGGACGAAATTGGCATACTTTTTAATTTATAAAAGTAGACTTTTAAAAGGGACTGTTTGTAACTTCTTACACTTACACTCTTTGAGTATTCTTTAATGTAAGAGTAGTCATTTTTGAGTAAACAAAAAGTTTACATCCAAGTTGTATTTTGTGCTGCGTCTATAATATGAACTATACTACAAGTGAACTTCTAGGTATACTGTTAGCTTACTACTGTAGTTATATACTTGTAGCCCATTTTTAGTTTATGAAAGTACACTTTAAAGTATACTCTCAGTAAACTACTAGTTTAATAGTGTTTACCTTAAGTATACTTGTAAGTTTTCTTAAGTGAACTTATAGCTATGATATATTGAATATACTTGTATCTTTCTGTATACTTTTCAGTATAGGTATACTTAAGTATAATTGTGTTTAGTTTATCTCAGATAAGTACATCAAAAGTAATCTGAAAGCATACTCTCTTATGTTAAGTTTAAAGAAAGTATACTAATAGCACACTTTAATAAACTTCTTTTTTTTGTAAGGTACAACATGCAGAATAGTGAAATGAAAAACAAACCAGTGAAATCAACAACATACCTTCTTCTTCTGGGTTTGCGGTGTTTAGGATGCATACTAAAGCAAGTTTATAGACATAACAAATCAATGACTCCTGCTTAAATCTTGCACTTTCTAATCTTGAGGCCTGAAAAAAACACCTAACACTGGAATTTTGCTTTGTGAAGATACATCAAGTATTTGCATGCATCTTTAGAACAGGCCATTAGTCAAACAAATCCTTCACAGAAAATGCTCCACTTCTGTATTAGTGTTATTTTCTCAGGGAGTCTGGTTCTGGAGAAAATGGGTTTCTTCGGTGCACATTTGGATAATTAGGCGGGTTGAATGGCAGCCACCCCAACACCTCTGTCAAACTAGGAGGCTACTAATGAGGAGAACACCACACTTTCACCTAGAATATATTAGCATCCCATATGAGGACACTGTCAGCCTCTGTTACCACCACTGTCCTTATAAAATAAAATGTTTTCCTCCTATTTCTCATCATCCATTTCTTTACATATACTCATCATTAGATGTGCCGTTTCAGGCTTCCAGTCATGCCCCTCTCAGATGACTGGAGTGGATATTCCTCCTCACCCTGCAGCATGTTTACTGCAGACTAATGTAGCACTGGTGGTTACAATCATTAGGAAATTACCTTGTGGGACTATATATCTTGTTGTTGACATTGCTGCTGAGAGATTTTATTGCACTGTCGAATCAGTGTGCTTCCAATATGAACCTAAACGCTGATTATGACTCTAGTTACATGTCATCTTCATAAGTTCTCATTTTTCACTTCCATCTTCACACACTGTTGTAAACAAGTGGAAACTACAGTGGAGCTCTGCATTATTTCGAGCACAATAGCAGCTACAGCGGCCTAAAGGTTAGGAAAGCAAGGTTGTTGGTTAAATCCTCCGGGGGGGGTTCAATCCCCCGAGGGTGGGGAAAGTGAAAAAGCAATGCTTGCCCCTCCCTCCTTCAGCAAAGAACTTAACTCCCAGCGCTCCAGTGGAGCTGCTCAGCGGCTTCACTTCACACTGTAATTGTGCTGGGTGAATGTGTAACTGTGTGAATGGCTTCCACTCCCCCCTGAATGAATAAAAGGTGAAGCTACGTCTCTTTAATCCCCAAATCAATTCAACCTAGCCAGATCCTAAACATTCATTCAGTTAAGGCTGGCCCACACTAACAGATTTTTCAAATAAAAAAAGATTTTGAAAATGTGAGAGAGCTCTCACATAACGACATGTTGTGATGTTAAATGTAACGGTTTGGTTCCTACAGCGTGTGGTGAGCAACGATGTGGTTAAAACAGCACAACACACACTAACAGATTCATTCAGAGTCCTGACTCAAAAAAACGGAATTCTCGCGAAATCTCTGGCGATCAAACGTGAACAAACATGGCGGACAACGAGCAGGAAGAATTAGCGGTTAGTTTTTGTAATACTTTATACTGCAAACTGCTCCAATGGAGCTGCTCAGTGGCCAGCAGATCAGACTGTGGTTGTACTGGGCAGCTTCCAGGTGTGAATGTGTAACTGTGTGGATGTGATCAGGGCATTCCTGAAAAAGAGAGCATATCTCAGTGAACCTCCCCTGAATAAAGAAAAGATTAGAAGACAAAGAAAAAAAGAAAAAAAGAAAAATAATGGATTAAGTCAAAGAGACATTTTAAATGAACACTTGTGTTGTTGCCACTAATCAAGAAGTTGTTCCTCCATTTCTGAGCTCCATCTTACTACTACTACTTCATACTTACCGCCATGACATGATGTGTCATCGGCTGTCCCCACACACAACAGGATATGCGATTGTAAATATTGAACATGTTTAATATTTATGATTTGAAATCAGTGCGGCCAGGATGGACTTCCGAGCAGATCGGGGGATGTAAAAAAACAGGAACATCTGGAAAGGTAATCTTTAGAATCATCAAAACATCGGGGCTTTGCTGACCGTTGTCAGGAGGGGGGAATCGGGCCAAGAAAATCGTCCTGATTGTCGTGTAGTTTGTTCCCCGCATCTCTGTTTTCTCTGTCATCTCCCGCCCACTTACTCACCTACTCCCCATTTCCCTGATTAGTCCAGCACTATTACATCCCGGCCATCTCCACTCTGTCTCTGCCAGATTGTCCAGTTTGCCTTAGCCGAGCTTTCATTCCGCCTGCTCTTTAGTTCTTAGTCGTCATGAATCTGAGCCTTCACACAACGCTTAGTCTTCAATTGCATTGGAGTGATGATATTTAACATCATTTGACAAAATGTTCCTTTGGTTGAAATGTGAAATATGTGATCCGCAGTAACTCTTGAGCTGCCGACACTCTGGGTGTCTTGGAGATTGGATTATAATTAGCATGCTGAATGAATGGTCAAAAATACAATTATTTCAGCAGCTTAGCCACATTAAGATAACGTCATTAAGGGAAATGAATATTGAACCAGAGATTGTCTGAACAATACGTGTAGATAACTAGTGTTAGCTATATTTTATATCTATTCTTCTTCTCTCAGCAGACACTTCTATTATTAACAGTCACTAATAAAAGACATGATTTACTTCAAAGTGTCCCATGCCAGAAAATATCCCATCATCCCTGCAGTACTGTGGCCCCCAGAGTCTGATCATTCTCAAGACTGATGTTTGGCCTCGATCGGCTACCAGACTGAGTTGGATCCAGCTATACAGAATATTTGGGTAGTTTTTGGGGATGGAAAATACCTCAAGAATAATAGAGTAAATGTGCTCCAGTACATGGTGCTGTTGCCTTATCTTACCCCGTACTTCTCTCTTATTTTATACCTGCCCTGTGTATGTTCCATTTTCTGGTTTTACACAGGAATAAAAAGGGCAATGGGAGAATAAACCTTCTGCTTCTGTGCCAAGCACAGTTTGTATCCAACATAAAGTGTTAACCCATTATTGTTGGCCCGTTCTGTGTCAGTACATATGGTGCTATAGAATGAATTAGGTACAAAAGATTTGTTTTTTTCGATTTGGTTTTGTTTTAATTATATATATATATATATATATATATATATATATACATAAAAATAAAATAAAAAATACAGAGAAGCATCTATTTGCTGCAGTTAGTGTTTCTTTATAACTGTTTTGACCGTCTTCAAATAAGAGTTTCTTATAGAGACAGAGACAGAAAAATAACTTCTGACACAACAGGTGCTTCATGTTAGTTGAGTAGCTTTCAACAAACAGCCAAATGTGTTTATCCACTTTCATTAGAATTTATCAGACTGCATGTGAGGAGATGTTACGGCCCACATTCATTCAGCACTGACCACTGAACTGTTGATTATCATGTAGATTCTCAGTATGGAAATATTAGAGCTGTCAAAGTGATGATAATGTGTTAACGCAAATTTGTTTTCACGCCACAAATGTTTTTTAACTTATTAACGCAACTTGTGATCTTTAGGTTGTAGCGGCTCAGTGATGGTACTGGTATCATATGAAACTAGACAACCTGATGAATCTGTTGGTACCCACCATGTCATACTAGCTTGTCATGAAGGAGCCTAAACAACGCTCCAAACTTATTTCAAAGGGTTCCCTTGACCTCTGACCTCCAGATCAGTGAATGTAAATGGGTTCTATGGGTACCCACGAGTCTCCCCTTTACAGACATGCACACTTTGTGATGATCACATGCAGTTTGGGGCAAGTCATAGTCAAGTCAGCACACTGACACACTGACAGCTGTTGTTGTCTGTTGGGCTGCATTCCTTTACATCGTCTGCATTACGAAGCAAAAACACAACACTACATCCACACGGACGTTCAATTCAAATTTGCACTTTCTCTCACAGCTGTTACCTGAGAAAAACACTGTCATCTCATTGATTTGCTTTGCAGTTGGTCTCACGTACACATGCATTGTGCCGCGATGTTACCCTCTGTGGATACTTATTAACAATGTGAGTTGATGGAATGTTTTCTTTCCTGAAATAACAGTATACTGAGAGAAAATGAGCAAAAAAAAAAAAGAATACCTTTCACATACAGTACACATCTGATTTCCAGGGTAAAAGGTTTACGTGGACTGTTGAACACAGCTTTTTATGAGTCACAATACTTGTTTTCATTCAATGATGAAAAAGAGATGAATAGTTCCTCCTCTATAAGGGTTTTAAAATGCAGCACTAATCCATGGCAGTTATTGAATAGGATAAACCTTCAGTCTTGCCATATAGGAACCTTAGAGTATTCACTGTAAGTATAATCAGATGTTTTTCATAACATGAATATGTACAGTAAACACGCTGAATGTAAAATCAATCTTCTCTACATAACCAACAGCAACCGAGGACACGCTGCTGCACGGGAACAAAGCAGCCAAGTTGATGTAGTGACAAATTATTATTAAAAAAAATAAAAAAATCAGTTCTGCGTGGGTTCAGACAAAGCCCAGGGTCACTGCTTCCACTCCTCCCTCCCTGCACTTTAAGCCCACAGCTGCTCTCTAACAGACGTTCTACTCAAGTCTTCACTGAACGATGAAATTCACTCTGCAATTTATGTGAATTCATTAATGCAGGACAAGTTTTTTTTTCCCAATAATTGTACTGTTTTAAATTTTCAAATGTTGCCGTTGCCTGGAGCTAATATCATTTTATAGCATTTTTTTATGTTTCATGAATAAGAGCAAAATTAAGCTCTGTTTTAGACTTGCCAATGATATTGTTCTCTGATAATTGCAAAAAAATGAATAATATTCAAAAGTTATATCTTTATAATTTAACATTTTATGCTGCAAGGTTTTACAGTTTTATACTTTTTTGTAGGAAAAGAAAATGGATGTGAGCCCTTGATATGGATTATTTCAAAAATGTATTATTATCAAATCTAGTTGATGGTTGTATAACTAAACAGAAATAAATGAATACATTCACATCCATGTTATCTGCTGGATCAACATATAACACTGTAAAACACAACTTTACCAGCTGACACAATCTTTGCTGCAGATTTGTGGATTTCACACAAAGACTGTATATCAGAAGTGGACGTAGTCATCATGATGTTACCCTTTGGTTTGTGGACTGCTGTTTTGAAGCCTCGAATTTGGCATTTTGGCCGTCGACATCTTGATTTTTTGCAACCAGACGTGACACCAGAAGGTGCAGCTAAGTACAACCTAACACTGAATAAGACATTTTTAGGCAACCAAAAAGGTTGTAATTACCTTTCATGAACTAAAAAACACACTGTGAAAGGGTTAAAAACAATCAGCATCCCCTGCTTTATGGTCTATCTGACTCTAAATGGGGCCATCATTTACTAAATGAACATCATGCTGTATTGAAGAAGACTTGAAACTAGAGATTGAGAACATAAACTCATGTTTACAATGTTTACTGAGGTAATAAATCAAGAGAGAAGTAGGCTCATTTTCTCATTGACTTCTATGCAATTAGATTTCATTTAGCAACCAGAGGAGTCGCCCCCTGCTGGATATTAGAAAGAATGCAAATTTAAGGCACTTCAGCATTGGCATCACTTCTCAGAGTTGCCCACTGATTTCACATGCTCTTTTTTGTAAGGGTTGAATAAAGGTTTAAAAAATGGAAAACAAAGACTGAGTAGAAACATAAATGTTGCATTAGCTGCTGAGTTCCCTGCGAAGCCAGTGTTGATGTTTACTGACTTTAATGTCAAAGTGAATTAATAGACTCTCAGGTCTTTGCACCCCAACTCACTGGCGTGGTAAACTAAAATGTCTCTTTCCAAAATGATAGGAGAAGCCATCCGTAGTTATATTAGACCAAGGTGACCTTATTTTCCCTGCTAGAAGCAACATTTCAGAATTATAGACACATTATAGGTTTGGCCTCTCTGCAAGTCTCAGCCCTTTTTCAAAATCACACACGTGGCAAGCCCGCCAAAGGTAGATGGAGCCATCTGAGCATGACTGATGGGAGCACAACCGGCCATAAGGGGCACACTCTGGCAAAAAAACAAGTTCCCCTCTTCCAATATCATCCTATTAGAGAGACAATATTGTGTGGGTAGGAAAATGTTAGTCCTGATACACTCCAGTTGTCTCTGGAGAGGGAATGAGTGCAGTTTATGGAGCTGTCTCCGACCGGGGGCTCTGCATTGTGTGTACATACTGTAAGTGTGCAGGCTCAGATGTGTATGCAGTGCGGTAATGAGAACACAGGGACACCAGTCCGGTTAGTAGGAGTACAGAGTCAATGATAAACTGCAGAGAGCAGAGCAGTGGGGAAACAGGCAGATCAGAACAAATGGATATTAGCACTCTGAGTACCTCAAGACAAGTTGACAAAAATATGAAGAAGACCAAAAAGTATATGAAGCAGACAAATTAAGTCTGTTATGGACATCGATGGCCTCTCTCTCTGTCTGTACCTGTCCTAGTCACTGGCTGAATACAAATACCCAGACCTCCCTGCACCTGCAGACTCAAAGTGTGTGTTTCTATGAGTGTCTTGCACTGGAAAACACAACCGAAACAATGAAAGACACCAAAACGAACAACAAAAATAACCACAAGTACAAAAAACTAGTTTAATGTTTGATTATATACGATATTAGGACAGTGATTTGTACATATATGCAATTATTTGGTCTAAACCAATAATGTAATTTGTATATAGTACTCTGTGGACAGGCAAACGTTGATTTTCTTCCAATTGAGGAAGCAATCTGACCCCCTTTTTTATGGGTGTGAGGCTCCTCCGCTGAGGGTTTACTGTCAGTATACTATTAACAGCATTGTCAATTGTAAGCCATTTAAATTAATGGGAGACTTTACTACGTACATCAGACATTATACTATCACATAAATAAGGTAATTGTGGCCAGAAACGTGGATCTATCTAAGGGAGCAGACATTTAGTAAGTGGATAAAAAAAATTACTTAAATTCCACAGTGAAGATTGTGGCATGGATTATACCTAATCTACTATACGTTTATGAATGAAGTTAGGGGGTGAGCAAGAATGTGAAAATGGTCGGCAAACGCTGCTTTGTTTCATGTAGCCTACGTGGTTGTCCGCTTTCCCTTTTTAAATGACAGATACAGACTACTGCCGCCTGCTGGTGTGGAGAGTTATTTCCTCTCACGTGCAGAACTTAGGTGGTAGTTGACCATTGGCGTAATCTTTGCTATGTGTTAAAGTGCAACTTTTTGGCCAAGAGAAAGGCGGCTTGAGGCGACGCAACAGTCGGCCTTTATCGCCGCTTGTTCTTTGATGTCGGTTTGGTGTGTCTGCGCCTTTACTGTCCAGTGTTTAGGCCAAACCCTCAGGAAGAGTGGAAGGCTTTAAAACATATTTTCGTGGTGTTCAAATGGCGGTACTACAACTTCAAGTGTCCGTCACGTGATGCCATTGGGTCCAAAAAGACGTTTTCACATAGACTTACATTGGGAAAGAGACGTCTGTAACTCAGAGGATAATTTTTTTGTAGGTAAATCAACTTCCCAGTACGAACACTTGAATAGCTCTTACTTAAATCTTGAGCCCCAGACTGAGGCTGGAGCGAGGGCTGGGAGGAGGAGTTAAAGGAAACCATACTGCGTCCGCTCTATGGGCCCAATGGATGAGGAAGATCACCTGATGATCCGGGTACTTTATCACTCAACAGTCGAGCCATTTTGGCTTCATGCACCACTGAGCAGCTCTCATAGGAATGAACGGGTGCCTCCAACGCTGTAACCAGTTCTCTTTATATACTGGAAAAACAAAGTTCGGAAACTTGTGTTTGGTGGATTATTTCTCTGTTGTTACAATGCTAATTGGCATTGTATTTTACATCGTTGGAAAGCCTGTTTATTTACCTTCGCAATGATGTCCAACTTGTAAGGATCATGCATTTGTGGGATGAGCAGCACAGCTGATTATGTGGGAAGCACCCAAGAAAGATTTGCCAAAATGCTCCGTCAATGGTAAACAGTGTATTCTCATAAGGCTACCAGGAAGCCTGCAATGACTGCCCTTCACCGTCAGGCCCGTTTGCGCTGGTGTCGACAACACGGACAATGGAACCTGAACATGTGGGGGAATGTCATGTTCAGTGATGAGTCCAGGTTCTGTCTGCCAAAGTTGGATGGCAGGGTCAAAGTATGGAGACGACGTGGAGAACGCTATGCTGACTGTTGAACCAATGGAGTAACAGCTTTTGGTGGGGGCAGTGTCATGGTGTGGGGCAGCATTTTCCTCACTGGCAAATGCAGTGTGATATCGGGATGAGATTCTGCAGGCAGTGGCGATCCCATATCTCCACAATCTGGCATCTAACTTCATCCTCCAAGAAACAACGCTCGCCCCCACAGAGCCAGGGTTATCACAGACTACCTCCACAATGTGGGAGTAGAGAGAATGGAACGGCCTGCCAAGAGTCCACACCTCAACCCAATTCAACACTTGTGGGATCAGCTTGGGCGTGTTGTACCTGTTAGAGTGACCAACACAACCACGCTGGCTGACCTGCAACGAATCCTGGTTGAGGAATGGAACGCCATCCCACAGCAACGTGTGACCAGGTTGGTGACCAGCATGAGGAGGAGGTGCCAGGCTGTTGTGGCTGCGTATGGATCTTCCACCTCTACTGAGGCTCCTGACGGTGGATTCAATGAATAAAGTGTAAAATTGCCAATATGTCTTGTTTGTTCCTTGTTACTGATAGAGAGTTCAATCATCCAATCCACCAAACAACTCAAAACAAGAGTCAACACCAGCAGGAGAATACACTGTTTACCATTGACGTAGCATTTTGGCAAATTTTTCTTTGGCGCTACCCACATAATCAGCTGTGCTGCTCATCCCACATATGCATGATCCTTACAAGTTGGACATCATTGCGAAGGTAAATAAACAGGCTTTCCAACCATGTAAAATACAATGACCATTAGCATTGTAACAACAGAGAAATAATCGACCAAACACAAGTTTCCAAACTTTGTTTTTCCAGTTTACATCCATGGTTTAGGCCAAATCACAACAAAAAGTGACACTAAGAAGTTCATTCATGTGTCTTTGCAAAATAGGTGGTACAGGAAGCTTGATGACATAGTGAACTATTGTAGCTGCCAAGCTAACCACTAACTCACTAGCAAACTGGGAACAGCTAGTTAGTGCTGGTCAGTCACAATAGCTTGGCATGAACAACAAAAATATGAATATGGAACACCAAATATGTAACCAAGGACAAATGATCTAGTCTCTTAAGTCAACTTCACTTTATCATTATACTTGTACACTGGGTTATTATACTGCCAAACATGTCTCTGTATACATGTGTGTTTTCTTTTTCATTTGCAATATTGATCCCCTGATACTGTAGTTTGACCTTCCTCCATAAAGAGCTAAAAGGGGAAAGCCATTGTGAAATGAAAGTAGCCATTACTACAAACCAAAGGTTTAAATGCATCAGTATATAAAGATCATTGGTCAAGGTT
Source organism: Sebastes umbrosus (assembly GCF_015220745.1). Classification (NCBI taxonomy): domain Eukaryota; kingdom Metazoa; phylum Chordata; class Actinopteri; order Perciformes; family Sebastidae; genus Sebastes; species Sebastes umbrosus. The sequence goes on from NC_051287.1 coordinate 27,371,369, forward strand.
AATCAACGTTGTTATCATGTGCATCTTCTGGGATTGGCAGCTCAAGGCTGGAAGAAAAACACAACCTGTTAGCCTTGGGCTTGGTTTTGTATATGCTTCTGAGGCAGAGAGAAGATGGATCAACAGCACTGAGGGTAAGGGGCAAGGACAATGCTGTTAAGTGCACGTTCGTCCATATTTGCGTTTTAAAGTACATAAAGTTCTTTGTGTGTGTGCCAACAAAGAATAATAATGGAGGAATATTGCAACAGAGACAGGCAACAAGTAATTTATTCTGATAGCCAGTTTGAAGATGAGTGTGTGCAAAATAGAGCTGTCAAAGTTAACACCATAATAACCTGTTAACACAAATTTATTTTAACGCCACTAATTTCTTTAATGCATTAACACAACTATCATATCATATGAAACTAAAAAACCTAAGGAATCCATTGGTACCAACCACGTAGGAAGGAAGGAGCTAAAGAAAGATAAATAATGCTCCAAACGTACGATAAATTTTGGCGAGAAAAAAAACTGGTATGTCCATTTTCAATGGGGTCCCTTGACCTCTGACCTCCAGATATGTGAATGTAAATGGATTCTATGGGTACCCACGAGTCTCCCCTTTACAGACATGCACACTTTATGATAATCACATGCTTTTTAGGGCAAGTCATAGTCAAGTCAGCACACTGACACACTGACAGCTGTTGTCTGTTGGGCTGCAGTTTGACATGTTATGATTGGAGCATATTGTTTTATGCTAAATGCAGTACCTGTGAGGGTTTCTGGATCAATATCTGTCATTGTTTTCTGTTGTTAATTGATTTAAAATAATAAATATATATATATATATATATATATATATATATATATACATACATACATTTGAATTAAGTACCATATTTACCCACTCCCGCTGCACCCGATTCGACTGTTATCAGGCCATTCAGTAGGCGTTATCAGTCGCTATAAGCACCATAGATGTGGGTCATTAGGGGCCTTTAGGTTTAGGCAACAAAAACACCTAGTTAAGTCTAGGGAAAAACATGTTTTGGGTTAAAATAACTATGAACACAAACAAAACTACACATTGTTGGTTTCACACAGGATGCAAACTTCAGTCTCTTGGGTGAAAGTCCTGTGTTTTATGTCCCATCCATCATCCCCAACCTCCAGCCTTGGAGTTTCACACTATCTATACTGCAGCACCTGACATCTGCTTCTGCTCCTGTCATAATTACTGCAGTTGCCAGAGGTCGCTGTCGTGTTCTTTCAGACCTTTTTTTGGTGATCTACCATGCGAATAGATGATAAAACCTACTAGTGGCTGTAGTAGGGCCCTACTGACCCACATCTATGGGGCTTATAGCAACTGATAACGCCTACTTAATTGCCTGACAAGAGTCTAATCAGCTGCCCATGTTGCCCAAATTTCCCTTTAAGGTACATTTTGAACTGATAAAAAATGTGCCATTCATTTGCGATTAATCGTGGTTAAATAAACTGGGGAAAAAAAGTTCGGAAACTTGTGTTTGGTGGATTATTTCTCTGTTGTTACAATGCTAATGGTCATTGTATTTTACATCGTTGGAAAGCCTGTTTATTTACCTTCACAATGATGTCCAACTTGTAAGGATCATGCATTTGTGGGATGAGCAGCACAGCTGATTATGTGGGTAGCGCCCAAGACAATTTGCCAAAATGCTCTGCCAATGGTAAACAGTGTGTTCTCATAAGGCTACCAGGAAGCCTGCAATGACTGCCCTTCGACGCGGAGAACGCTATGCTGATTGTTGCACCAATGGAGTAACAGCTTTTGGTGGGGGCAGTGTCATGTTGGGGGGGCGGCATCTCCCTCACTGGCAAAACAAGGCTTGTCATCATTGAAGGCAATCTCAATGCAGTGAGATATCGGGATGAGATTCTGCAGCCAGTGGCGATCCCATATCTCCACAATCTGGGACCTAACTTCAAAACAAGAGTCAATACCAACAGGAGAATACACTGTTTACCATTGGCAGAGCATTTTGGCAAATTTTTCTTGGGCGCTACCCACATAATCAGCTGTGCTGCTCATCCCACAAATGCATAATCCTTACAAGTTGGACCACCAATTAGCATTGTAACAACAGAGAAATAATCTACCGAACACAAGTTTTCGAACTTTTTTTCCCAGTTTATTTTAATCGATTGACAGCCCTAGTACAAAATGAATCAGATTCAGTATCTGCAATGTAGTGGGTGATGCAATAATCTCCTCTTTGGTGTGTTTGAATTCATTTTGGTCAAAATACTGTAAAACAGTTACAAAGTAATGAATACAGATTTCAGCTAAATGGTTGATTAAATCTCTGGGTTCATTAGAAAAATGTGGATCCGTTTGACAAAGTTTCCTGTTTGCTGACCTGTAGATCAGTTGTTTATCTGCGTATAGAGAGGGCATTGTCATGCTAAAGTCCTAACACGGACAATATACTTTATTTATTCCACGCCCATAGAGAGTATTCTTTTCATATAACCGCAGGGCTCTTTCATAGCAACCCCATCACCACTCTATTTAAAATTTCATATTTGTTTCATTGTACTTGGCTGTTTGTGGATAAATTGGCTATTGTGAGGCCTGCAACTGATTTTAAGGGAGTCTATTAGCCTCTAAATATTTCCACCACTTCATCACATTTGTGGAATGAAAGGCTGCATTGGACACAACATATTCATATTCATTTAAAGTTTCCGAGCAGTTTCTTTTCTTGACTACATCACAGGCCCTTAATTATCATGATGTGCTGTGGATCGGAGTGGATTATTAAACATGTACCCAAAAAAGTGATCAGGCACGTCCAACACAGGTCACATTTCAGTCCATCAACCACATACGAGACAACATAAGCCGAGAGACATTTATACAACAAAGTTCCTTTGAAATGCTAATATGCAATGAGGGAAGTACAGAATTTGAATTAGGTTGTCTTTGCAATGTAATAGTTGCTCTTTTGTTACTGCTCTCCATCACTGATAATTCATTAATTGCCCTTTTGGCTATAGCTGTGGCATTTAATTAGAAGTTATGTAGGAATGAAAAGACTGTATCAATTACTTCTCTGTGCTAATTGGATACAGGCATTAGCAGATGCTGATGTGGCTGACTTATTCAACATTTAAGGGGAAGGTTAAACATAGAGTAACAGATGGCGGTGGTGGTGGTGGTGTGAGTGAATGTTTGTCATGTTAAATTGTTTTCATGCACTTTTAAAAGTTTGTTTCACTTCTGTAATCAGTGAAAAAACATTGGGTTACTTCATCCAAATCACAAAAAATGGTTACCACTTACCCTCAGTGGTATATAGCAAAGCAGACTGTTTGCTTTTCTTGCTGAGATTTTGAGATATTGGCTTTAGAGTCTTCTGCTAGCCGATTAGACTGTTGTCAGGCTATTAAATAGGCTTTATCAGTTGCTATGAGCTACATATATGGGTCAATAGGGGCCTACTATACCCATTGGTAGGTTTTTTATCATCTATTCACTTGGTCAATCGCCAAAAGAAGGTGTAAAAGAACACAACAGCGACCTCTAGTGACCATAGTAATTATGACAGGAGCAGAAGCAGAAGTCAGGCGCTGTAGCATACGAAACACAGGACTTTGTCTAAACCTAAAGAAGTTGAAGTTTTATTGCCTAAACCTAAAGGAGTTGAAGTTTTATTGTCTAAACTTTAAGAAGTTGAAGTTTTATTGCCTAAACCTAAAGGAGTTGAAGTTTTATTGTCTAAACCTAAAGAAGTTGTAGTTTTATTGTCTAAGCCAAAAGAAGTTGTAGATTTGTTGCCTAAACCTAAAGAAGTTGTAGTTTTATTGTCTAAGCCAAAAGAAGTTGTAGTTTTATTGTCTAAGCCAAAAGAAGTTGTAGATTTGTTGCCTAAACCTAAAGAAGTTGTAGTTTTATTGTCTAAGCCAAAAGTAGTTGTAGTTTTATTTCCTAAACCTAAATAAGTTATAGTTTTATTGTCTAAACCTAAAGAAGATGTAGTTGAATTGCCTAAACCTAAAGAAGTTGTAGTTTTGTTGCCTGAACCTAAAGAAGTTGTTGTTTTATTGTCTAAACATAAAGAAGTTGTAGTTTTATTGTCTAAACCTAAAGAAGTTGTAGTTGTATTTCAAAATTTGCAAAAAAATTAGCATTTTCTACCTTTGATTAAAAAATAAATATATTATTCTGGTCCAAAGACTAATTTTTATTAATGGTGCACAAATATTTCTTTATTTTTATTTGTGCAAATGTCTGGACCTTAACAGAGATTTAACGTTTACACAAGCACACGTGCAGTTTACTGGACACTAAAGCATCCCCGTTCTACCTGCTTGTGTGTCTGTGTCCGACTGCGTGCACATGCATGTGAGTGTGTGGTCCAACCTATTGTAGCTGTCTGCACCGATAAAGTAGCTGTCACATCTGATCAGGAAGCATATCACTCATGTTTCCAAGATTTAATTAGCAGAGCCCGGGCAAAGCTGCCCTTGGGAAGCCAGTTTTCCTTTTTCTTAATTGGTGCATTAATTAGATCAGAAAAGCACATTGTGTTTGCCCACTTGAAAGCTTGACACTATTGAAGCGTCTTATGAGCGTAGGTGTGTCTCTGCATGTAATATGAAGGATAAGAGGAAAATAATTACACCCTCAAGATGGTGGGGGAGACAGGTTAGAGGCTCTAATCCACAGGTGCCTCACAAGCTACAGGTGACAAACTGAGATTAATGCACATGCCCCACTCTGTGTCCATTTCCTCTTATCTATTCAGCACCTCACCAAGCCATCACAAAAGGCAAACGCACTGTACGTTATGGTTCTATTCCCTTTCACTTGTTCGGTATTCACAGATCTACGTGTTTGCCATATCTAATCATGCTCCGAAACCCAAACAGGATTACACTCTGTGAACCCACAGAGATAACAGCTCCTGCTTTGCAGGGGCCCATTACATCCAGATGATAAAAGCCCACAAAAGTGCCAGGTGAAACCCATCTGGCTGCGCACACACACACAAACGCACACACACACACACGTACATCGTGCATACAAATTTCTGTTAACCTTTTCTCAATTTGAATTTCCCATACTATATCTCCAGTAGAGGGTTCTTGTGATCAAATTCATTTCTGTAATACAATCTTGTTATTTTTGTCTGCCACAGTTACAGGTTTCCATGGTAAACAAATATGTATTTAGTAGTTATTAAACTGAGACCTATGGTCTACGACCACTATGACTCAATACTGGGCTTTTCACTTCACAACAACACAGTTATGACCCCTGAAAAAAACCCAAACAGGAATAGCATTCTAAAATAATTTGTTCTTTCAATTCACTGCTCTGTTTACAGCATTGCATTTCCCCTGTGTTGGTTGCACTTAATGTGTGTTTTTTTCCCTCTGAATTTAGTTTTTTAGGCTGACTTTTATTTTAATTCCGCTGCAGATCTGTATTCCAGAGGAGGCTCACGTCCAGGGAGCAGATGCTGCATCCTGAGGTGGTAGAGGAGCTCTGGCATAGCTTCAGGGTAGCAAGAGTCAGTCTGGTTTCATCCAAAGAAATGTCTGCCCCTGTTCTTGTTGTTGGGAAGAGACAATCTACCTCTAGAAAGTGATGATATACTGTTTTGGTGCCTTCAAATGCAAGTTGTGAGCTTGTGTTAACAACACGGGAAGTCGTGTACACGATATGCTTGGTGTTCAAGTGGTTAAGTCGTGAGAACACCGCTGCTAAGCAACGGCAATATTAACGTTACTGTCGCCACAGAGGCTAACAATTTAGCAAGCTAGGAAGTGGGTAACATAATGCAGGAAATGCAAAGGCATAATGACAGAGGAGAAAGAGGAGAAAGAGGAGGCCGTTGGGAATATCAACATGATGCCCAGACAATTACAAAGAAAAACAATATACAACTAAAATTACAATATATTCACTTATTATGTACCGAAAAATGAACTTTCATGGCCTCCACCATTTCTGACAACGTCAACAAACACATCGTGAACTCGGAGCTTTCAGAAACTTTCCACTTATGAGGTCGTGAATACCACAAGAGGGGGGGGGGGCGTTCATATGGACTCTTCTCATGAACACGGTAAACACGACCCCATTTGAAGGCACCATACATATATATACATACATATATACATATACATATGTATGTATATATACATACATATGTATATATATATATATATATATATGTGGACGCTTTTGTTCAGGCGACTTTATTCTAATGCCCCGCCCCTCCTTCTTCTCTTCCCCAGTATTAAATATGGGTAAAATGGAGGCTCAGAGCTCTCACAGCCTTATCACTCATCCTGGAGCAAATTAAGCTCATTATAATCCATTAGTGAGCGTCTTAGGGTTCCCTGTAGGCTGGGGGAAAGCATCTCTCATCTGATACCTCAGTGTGAGGCTGGTAGCCTTCAGAAACATCATAAAAACTAGTATTTTCTCATATTGCTGTGAGGGGTGTGGGAGCGGTGTCGTCACACTGCCCACGGCATCATCTATTGACTACTTGGGCTGGATGCATGAAGGGAGTTACAATCATGTTTCAAGTGACTCCCAAGTCAACCCCTAAGAATTTGGCAGCCAGACATTGCTCCAGCAGACATACACGCATAGAGCAGATAAGACAGTCCCCTCTGATGTGTTGCGGATTTACATGTAAAACATGAGCATTCAACTGTCCTTCACACATACCCTTATAATTGAGTCAATTAGCAATCCTCACTGTCCCAGTTCTCAAGCCCCGGGACTGGTGGGAAATATGTTCAAGTTATTCCATCTAAACCTTTGCCCGCCTACAAAAGGCAGACTGCCTGAAAACTGCCAAGAAATTAGTCCCAGTGCTGCGATCAAACTACAGCTCAGCTGGAGAGAATAAGTGGAGATCCAACAGTCTTGTCATGTTCTATTTCATACTCCCCAACCCGGCTCTTCTCCACTCCATTTTAAAGTGCACCATGCCTGTAGCTGTCTAAAGCAATGCCTCATTATCAAGCGCACCCCCTATCTCCATCTCCTCTGTCAGTGTATTCATCACGCAGCAGGCCCCATTCCCTGTTAACAGGGGTGAACAATCATGGAAATGTGGCTCCAACTCTATTTCCCTGTTAAATAGCCTTGCACACATTACTGGAAAGCAGTGTTTTCACCAAGAAAACTTGAATAACAAAAAGAGGAATAGAATAACTTATAGATAACACTCCAAAATGCCCAAACAAACTACTTAAATGATATAATTGCTGAGAGAATTTTAAGTGTGTTATATCTGCATTAAACACATATTAGTTGTCGTTGTTTTTTTCTCTAGCCTACAGGCAAGCCAGGAAAAGTGCCTTGAAAAAGGACGGGCAGAGTTATGCCGAGTAAAGGATCTTCAACAATTTCCAGCTGGAAGAATACTGAGTCTGCATTAAGTACTGCTTTAACTCCCTTTCTTCTGTTACAGTGGTTGCCTTGAGTCTTTGCATCAAGGCAAGTTGTAAAGGTCTTATACCAAGAATGTCATCGGTAGACATCTACAATAACAAATATCATCAAGTCATCTAACAAAGAGAAGGAGTAGTAAAATTACTGATTAATTAAAAGCTTCAATGAGGTTGTAGTTGAGCTGTAGGACTTCAAAGAAAGAGTTTGTTTGCTCCCTATCACATTAAAAAAATAAATATTGGAATTGATTCAGCACCATGGATAGAGACACAAAGAAAGACTGGGGCTGTGGTCAAAGTGTTTTCTGCTGAGGAAGGTTCCTAACGGAGTGAAATGACCCGGCAGTATCTCAGTAGCAGCCACGATAAGAGCTGTTTGAATCCTCTAAATATTAAGAAAAGAAGCTTCAATTCTTCCTTTATTATCTCCTTTAGCATAGGATACACTGGAGCATCCTTTACCAAAGGAAAAGAGAGAATAACATCCCACAATTCCTTTTGGTCGCAGCATTTAAAGCGACACACAATGAACGATATGCTTATCTCGCATAATATTTTCATAGTCATATACTAATTGGGATTAATGTTGATAAATATGAGTGGACAGTGACAACCATTTAGTTTCACTTCATTTTTAATTAATTATTTATTTTAAACAGGAAACATGTAGCAAACTGTCAATTAACAAATAATCAACATAAATAAGTATTACATGTCTGAAAAGAAGTTGGAAGAAGTATATAGTCCTACAGCTTCTCCATAACTCGAACAATTAACTCAAAATTAATCATATATTCCTTTGTTTATTTCAGTTCCAACCTTGGTAATGAGGTGATATTTTTCACCGGTTGTCCACATTAGGTCAGATAATCTTTATTATCTGTTGATGTAAAGTGTTCCAGCAGCAGGAGGACCTGTGGTATCTCTCTTTCACACACCGCTGGTGAAGCAGTCTGTCATTGAAAGAGCTAATTAAGAACGCACGGGGGGAGCGGCACATTTTGTAGTCCGTCTTCAGAACATTGTAGTTTCACCACGGCAGAACCACGTCACTAACATCCGCCACCATCGCATCATAATGACGGAGTCTAGTGAGAGAGCAGTCGGATTCTCTGAACACCGTAGTCTTTTCCTAAGTCCTTCTGAATTCTCCTTCTCATCTTTCCTTGACTTCATGATGTTTCCCATCGAGGTCAAGGAGAAGTGGTTAGGAAAAGACGTTAGGACGTCATTTTTTGAATTCTGGGTTTGACTGTTTCAGGACCACGGAGAGAGACAGACAGAGGGTTTTAATGTTTCAGCATCGTAGGAAGAAATAGAATAATCACTTTGTATTATTAGTGGTGGAAGTGGTGACAAAGGATATTGAAGTTGATTAGCTCATTCTAACAATATAGAACAAAGTGTGTTTGAGCCTTCAGGCTTTGTTTTGTATAATGTCAGATATAATGTGTGTGTGTGTGTGTGTGCGTGCGTGCGTGCGTGTATACATTCTGTATAGTGTATATCACTTACAGTGGAGGAAATAAGTATTTGATCCCTTGCCGATATTGTAAGTTTGCCCACTTACAAAGAAAAGAACGGTCTATAATTTTAATGGTAGGTTTATTTTAACAGTGAGAGACAGAATATAAAAAATCCAGAAAATCACATCATATAAAAGTTATAAATTGATTTGTATTTTATTGTGGGAAATAAGTATTTGATCCCCTAGCAACAAGCAAGAATTATGGCCCCCACAGACCGGTTAGATTAGTCCTCTCGCTTTAAGAAAGTACTCCGAATCTCAACTCGTGACCTGTATAAAAGACAACTGTCTCAACTCATTACCTGTATAAAAGACACCTGTCCACAATCAGATTCCAACCTCTCCACCATGGGCAAGACCAAAGGGCTGTCTAAGGACGTCAGGGACAACATTGTAGACCTGCACAAGACTGGAATGGGCTACAAGACCATCAGCAAGTAGCTTGGTGAGAAGGAGACAACTTTTGGTGCCATTATTCGGAAATTGAAGAAACACAAAATGACCATCAATCGCCCTCGGTCTGGGGCTCCACGCAAGATCTCATCTCGTGGGGTAGGTAGGGTGAGGGATCAGCCCAGAACTACACGGGAGGAACTTCTTAATGATCCCAAGACAGCTGGGACCACAATCACCAAGAAAAACATTGTTAACACACAACGCCGTAATGGATTAAAATCCTGCAGCGCCCGCAATGTCCCCCTGCTCAAGAAGGAACATGTACAGGCCCGTCTGTTTGCCAATGAACAACTGAATGATTCAGAGAAGGCTTGGGAGTAGGTGATGTGGTCAGATGAGACCAAAATCGAGCTCTTTGGCATCAACTCGACTCGCCGTGTTTGGAGGAAGAGAAATGCTGACTATAACCCCAAGAACACCATCCCCACCGTCAAGCATGGAGGTGGAAACATTATGTTTTGGAGGTGTTTCTCTGCTAAGGGGACAGGACGACTTCACCGCATCGAAGGGAGGATGGACGGGGCCATGTACCGTGAAATGTTGGGCGACAACCTCCTTCCCTCAGCCAGGACACTGAAAATGGGTCGTGGATTGGTCTTCCAGCACGACAATGACCCAAAACATACGGCCCAGGCAACAAAGGAGTGGCTCAAGAAGAAGCACATTAAGGTCATGGAGTGGCCTAGCCAGTCTCCGGACCTTAATTCCATAGAAAATCTGTGGAGGGAGCTGAAGCTTCGAGTTGCCAAGCGACAGCCTCGAAACCTTAAGGATTTGGAGATGATCTGCAAAGAGGAGTGGACCAAAATCCCTCCTGAGATGTTCACAACCTGGTGACCAACTACAAGAAACGTCTGACCTCTGTGCTTGCCAACAACATTTCTCCACCAAGTACTGAGTCATGTTTTGCTAGGGGATCAAATACTTATTTCCCACAATAAAATACAAATCAATTTATAACTTTTATATGATGTGATTTTCTGGATTTTTTTTTTAATATTCTGTCTCTCACTGTTAAAATAAACCTACCATTAAAATTATAGACCATTCTTTTCTTTGTAAGTGGGCAAACTTACAAAATCGGCAAGGGATCAAATACTTATTTCCTCCACTGTATGTGCCAGGAAGCTTATTTCTGGACACATTTTGTCCACAGACCACTGTGCCCAGTATGACTGTCTGGATCATTGTTCATTTCAATGGCCTTTACTTGATTTTGATGTGTTGCAGCTCTACCCATTGGTAGTGGCCACAGAGAGTCATGTTTCAAAAGTTTCCAAAAATTCAACACTATAGTTAAAGTTTGGTTGGGTTTAGACACAAAAACAACTCAGAGTAGACACTACTTTATTAATTAGATTACATTAAAAACCAGAAGGAGCGAACTACGTGTTCCACATGTTGTTCCATCAGATTAGCTTTGTGCTTGATAGCTATCAGGTGTGCCTTTAAATAACGAGTTGCACACTAATCAGCACCTGTTAATAAAACAGTGTCTGTGGTGTGTGCTGGAACTTTGATTTCTTTTGGTTTACCATGGTTTACCCTGCACCAGCTGGCACCCAGGAGAGAAGCACTGCTGTGCACGGGGTATCTTCAAAAACAACTTGGTTAAGGTTAGATCATGGATTGGGTTAAAATTGCCGTGTTAAGGCTATGGGACCTTTGTTGTCATGGTTACAATAATGATAATAAGTTGTTTCGGGGCTGAAACGGGGGATGCTCTCTCTCTCTCTCTCTCTCTCTCTCTTTCTTTTTAGGAGGATTTGTTTAACAATGGCATCAGGTTTAAAATAAAACTATATAATTGGATTTCTGCTCTATTTAACTAATTAATGATGTTTGTGTGAGCTTAAAACTAAGTTGATTTTCTCTCTGAAATGTTGAGGAAGAGCATTATGCAGAGCATGCCTGTTGATGCCTCAAGACAGGTGGGGGTTAATTCTGCTTTCTGATGACAGCGTCCCCAACTCCTGAAATGCACAGAGCATCACAAATGTGATTATATTTAACAATGTAATTAATGTAATTGAAAACCAGTTAGTTGCTTTCATAGGGAACTGGGGGTCAGGACTCATTGTTGCAAACAAGTCATAATTGTTCATGGCTCCATAGCAGAGGCTAAAGGCAAGAAGTAAAGGCAACCAGGCTCTTCCTTTCAACTCGTGAACGATGGGCTGTTGTCTCAGTGAGTCAGTTCGTTAGTGAGGCTGTAAACTCTGGCTGCAGGCTAACCTTTAGACTGCACTAAAGCTCAGCTGTGACTTGTGAACATGTTACAAAAAGCCAAATAAGCAGTCAGATATAAGTAATGTTGCTCTAAAGCTGACAAATATGCAACAAATAATAATAATGATAATTATTATTATTATTATTATTATTATTATTATTATTTAATCTGTTTGACCTCACCTAAACAGTTGTGTATATAATCATCTTACAAGTTAATCGTAATCAATTACATTGAACCCAGGGCACCAAAAAAATGGGCAGATTACATCTCTTTGCCATTACATAAATGGAGGATAATAAAACTGCATATTAGTTATGTTACTTTAAAAGATGGACAACATAAGCTGTCCTACTGCTGACAACTCTGAATTAAGAGGATCTACAGTATTTGATGTCTTTGACCCCCTTTGGCACTAGATAACTAACATTATGTTGAAAGTAGAATATGCCAAATTTTGTAAATATCCCACACTATACATCAAATGCAATGCCATTGATGCTGACAAGGTGTATACTAGGCCCATGACTCCATCATCATTTTCAAGAAAATGTGGAATTTCTGAATATTAACAACTCCCTGCTTATTGGTATTTTACCATTTACATTTCAGACTGCTGCAGACTTTTGTTAAAGAATCCTTGATTCCTACAGTCTAAATAATTTCAGAATCTGATCTTTTGTTCTTCAACAGAAGCCTTGAAAAGCTGGTTTTCCATCACCGTCTACCGTTTTAAGCAGCATTTTCTAAGAATATAGCCTGCTTTTTAGACATTGCGTGAAACTTTTATCTGGGGTTTACTATATTCTACTTAATACAGAAGACAACACTGTCTTCTAGGAGAATGTAAAGGTGTGAGGATATCTTGTAGGCATCCTACATCATGGATCTCATTGTCGACTTTAGGTGACTTTTCCTCTCATTAAGTTTACATTTCCTGTAGTGTGCATCGACTATCTTAAACATCTGCTCTATGGCTGCATTCACACGAGATCAGGTGATGTGGCGAAAACGCAAGTTTCTTCATTCATTTTGAATAGAGGTAGTGCGTTTGGGTTACCTCTATTCCCAAACGCACACAAACGCGGCAGCTGCAGGTGGTGCAGAAAAAAAAAATGCAGTGGCCTGCAGCCGAATAGTTGAAACCGAATCAACTACGCAACAAACGCAACCCGACGTCACGCTGCGGTGGACAATCACATAACCGGCAATCCAGAGCTGTACAGCCCAGCCATGAGGGAACAAAAGACGTTAATCGTCGCAAATAATGGGACATTAAAGTGACTCGCCTAGACCTCCGCACAACTCTGCAGCAAATCGCTGCAACACCTGATCTTGTGTGAATGCAGCCTTATGCAGATGACACCCATTTATACTTTATATTATACTTTATATTTACACAATTTTTACTCACCATAACAATGGATGTTAAAATGACCTAACTGAAAAAGATAAGGACAGATTCAGTTGAGTTACAGTTCATCTCAATCCATTAACCTGTGTTTTTACTGACAGCAATGTGAATTTTGATACTCAATGTAAAATATGGCCAAATCAAGATCATATCTCTTGAGAGAAAATTAAGAAATTGATCCTGTACTTAATGGGTTTTAAGTTCCATTATGTGATGAACTATTCAGTGATTTTCACTGTGACCTGTTTATTTCTGTTGAACCCTGTTGTGCACAGCGACACAGGGCAGCTCCTGACTTGATGCAACAATAACTAAGATGGGTGAAATAATGCCAACAGGGATATGTTTAGGTGGCAGGAAGCAGAGGGAGGTCTAAATGAGTGAGTCAACTGGACTTACAGAGTGAATAAAAGATGGATGAATGAATGTGCTTTCATGACAAACTAAGAGAAGCAACCAATGTCAACAGAAACGATTAAGGATGAAGTGAAAGCTTGGGTTCACATTGTCAAAAAGAAAGTTATCTGGGCCATGCCATGCCAATCATCACTTAGGATGTTTTTTTTTATGATCATCTACAAGCCCCATGATGCTTTTGGGATGTGGAGCCCTTTTCTACATCTCTAACGGAAACAATGATACGGGATAAGTGCTTACCAATTTTATCTTTTTGTTAAGGAAACTAAAAGTCATACAGAACCAATGAAACCTGATTCCACACATTGTCAATTTATATAAAAAAATGTGGTCACTTATAATTTATTATACGGGAGTATAATACTTTTCAGATAAATAAGCCTCATCAAGCTGATTTATCAAACATTTGTGAGAAACATTAAATACAACAGTAAAACAAGTTCTTTGTATGAACAGCATATTAAGCTTATTTTTTATTATCTTTTAATGTTGCTCCTTCCCAGAAATCAATAGTCCTTTAATGATTCATGTCTGGTCATGCCAACGAGCTGTATGGCCTGCACAGAAAGTCAATGTGTCTTGCGTGGTTGGCTTTGCAGCAATGCTCCTGAATGTGAATATGCTGGAATCAATGGTTATAAACATGCATCACCACATAGCTCCTTATCTCTCAACAGGGAATAGCTTAAGCCTTAGATGAAACATTGCTGTTATGCATCGGGATCTGGGAACAACATGATGTAAGCCCATAGTCACAGTCCTTTTAGACCGTATGTCACTCACCTTGTTTTTATAGTGGAATTTGGTTGTTTAAAGAACTTGGTTTATTTCTTATTCAGCTATCTCAGTAATATGCCACTGGCAATGTTTTCAAAACAGTCCCTTATCACACTCTTGTACCGATCTGTGTACAACTCATATTTAATTGCTACAGCCAGCTTGTCTGACCTGTGTGATTTTACTCTCAGTTGTAACTGCTGTACTAGATTAAGTCATACAGTTATCATCAGTCATAGCGTTGCAATGCAAATCATGATCAAGAGGTAGAAACACACAGAGGGAAGAGAGAGAGAGACACACAGGAGTCAACTGCTGAGACTGTTACATACCATGACCCAGGGGTACTTTATGGCTCAAGTTGATAACCAGCTCTGATCTTAGACTGTATATAAGAAGTGGACGTAATCAGCGTGACGTCACCCATTGGTTGGTGGACTGCCATTTTGAAGCCTCGAGTTCGGCAATTTGGCCGTCGCCATCTTAGTTATTTGCAACCAGAAGTGACCCAAGAGGGTGGAGCTAAGTACAACCAAACTGAATAAGACATTTTAGGCGACCAAAAGGTTATGATTAACTTTCATAAACTGAAAACACACTGTGAAAGGGTTAAAGCTCCACAATGAAAACGTGGAAACTGAAAAACACAGACCGAAAAACGCTGTGGTAGCGACCTGTCAATCACAAGGTAGCCCCGCCCTAAAGCATCCCCTGCTTTATGGTCTATCTGACTCTAAATGGGACCATAATTTACTAAATGAACATCATGCTGTATTGAAGAAGACTTGAAACTAGAGATTGAGACCATAAACTCATGTTTACAATGTTTACTGAGGTAATAAATCAAGAGAGAAGTAGAAGCTCATTTTCTCATAGACTTCTATACAACCAGAGGAGTCGCCCCCTGCTGGACATTAGAAAGAATGTAGGTTTAAAGCACTTCAGCTTTGGCTTCACTTCTCACCCTCCCGGAGTTGCCCACTGGCTCAGATTAATACAAGTCCATTAAGAAGGAATACTTTGACACTTAAAGGAACCCAAACAGGGTTGGCTGCCCTTCCCTGAGTGGAATAACTTAGACATGCTTATTGAAATGTGTCATCAGGGAGTCACAGTATACTGTGAAACATATGCTCTAATTTGCATCACTATTCTAAAACTGCTTAAATGTTGCACCATATAAAGCACAAGGGAACGTCGTTTTCCATCCGTCTGCTTTCTGTTTATCCACCGATGAGTTGAGGTTCTCGATAATAACAGGTATGAACACCAGGAAGCAAAAACAATGGGGGCAGTTGACTGCAGGTTTTTAATTAGATTCTATTTGCTAAGTAATTGCATCAGCAATGCTCATAATGAACTCTAATTACTTGTGGAGGTCTAAATGAGAAAATCAGTGGCGGGCAGTGGTGGGTATGGGAGAGTTCAGGTATGCCGCAGGTGACTCTCCTTGGGGAAATTTGCGTGACAAATGACTCAGTGTTCATCTTCACTTATCCATAGTCTAACAGGAAGAGGGTTCTGCACAACCGCCGCTGTCTGAAGTCATTGTTCCACTATTTTACCTGTTTATATTGTCTGTCTTTTGTGCTATTTTGCTTATTTGTTTGGAATAATCCACAGCCTTTTGCTTCCTGTATATTGTCAATCATTTTATTCCTTCACTTCACTTCTATGTCTCTCTGCCTGTATCCTGCGGCTAAATGCCCTGCAGTGTTCCCAGGCTGGCCAGCTCCTTCCATCTCCTCAGGCTCTGTGTCTTGGTGTACTTTCAGCCTTGTTATGCTGTCAGAACAGGAGATTAGTCATTCAATCAGGCTGAAGAGGAGTCGTTCGGCAGATAAGGCCTGTGCTGAAGGACCTCCTTCTCCACGCTGCTCCATATGTCGCCTGAGATTGTCTCTCTGCCTATCGGCGCAGGACATTTGCATCTTTCCCACTATCTCCTTGCACCCTTCCTCAAGCTCGCCCTATCTCTTATTTCCTCTATCAGAATTACATACTTATTTTCTTCCGCTCGCCAGCCGCTTCTAATTCTGCTCTCATCCAGCTATCTTCAACAAATGCTCTCTCAAATTCTGCTTTTATCTAAGCATTAGAGGCTGGAGATATTAATTAATTGTCCTTTTTCTCTCTATTTGCTGCCAGTACAGTCAATTATATCAGTTTTACATTCAGACATTCAAAAGACATAAGAGTGAAATTGTTGTGCCTGCAGCCATGCTTGGCCCCCCTCTGTGTATTATAAGCAGCCATTTTTGTCTAAGTGACTGCGCAGCATGCCTCGCTTACACGAGGGAGTAGGCTGACAAATGCAAGTGACAGAAAATACATGTGCACCTTGCTTGGAAACAAACAAAAAACAGCAGAAAATAGGAGGGCGTTTTAAAGCCATTTTTCTGCTGATCTTTTTTTCTCATGTAATGTCTCTGTGTGTACTTAAACACGTATGTGTGTGTGTGCCATTATCTATAGTCAGCTTATTTGTAACAGAATAAGCAGGTTAACTCTGCATTAAAGCAGCAGTATTTAGAATTGGAACAAACATGATTAAAAAAAGTTATTTTTAATAAACGGTCACTATATCCTGACAATAGTGTATGAGACAGATAATCTGAAAAAATCATGTTCCTCTGTGTCCTCCGATATCACAGAGCGGAGGAAAACAACCAATCAGAGCCGTGCTAGAGTCTGTCGTCTCTGAGCAGCTGTCAATCACTCACAAACTCCGACCAAAAAGGTCAAACTAGGCAGCGCTGATCAAATTTGAATAAATATTCTGTCACTGCAATGACTATTTCCCTCCTCAAATGTTTTCAGAAACATCTTGTTTCAGCAGAATATTGATTCATATTTGATCAGCGCTGCCTAGTTTGACCGTTTGGTCAGAGTTCGCAAGTGATTGACAGCCGGCTCTCTTAGACAGCAGGTGGTCAGCTCTTACTGCTTGTTTTCCTCTGGTTTGTGACATCTTGCAGATGCCGTTAGGAGCACCGGGTGATCAGAGTTTGTGAGTGATTGACAGCTTCCTCCGTTGAATGAACGGCCAATAGGAATGCTCTCTCTCTGAAATGATCTGTGATTGTTCTAAAGCCTGAAAACAGAGCCATGAGGAGCAGAAGTCTAGTTTTCTCCCAGAACACTTGAATTACAATATGCTGAATGGTTATTATGGACTTTTTGCCCAATGATGCCAAAAATATTCTGCCTACTGCAGCTTTAAGTGACTGAAGATTAACCATAAAGTAACATCTGGTGACATCCCACCATCAACCCGCCACAACCGAGGCTGTAGCTTTCAAGCAATCACTTTTATTTTTTTTTATTATTATTTTTGTCATCACCACACACGCTGTGGTAGTTTCCAAAGGCGACTAGCACATTTTGTTTTGCTAATGAAAATAAAATTGGTGGCTCTAGTCAGAGGAACATAAATTAGATGGTTTTATTGGAGATCATAAATAGCGGACGTGCTTCTATCATCCCACACCAAATGAAGCCATCTTGCAAAGGAAATGCAGGGGGAAGCCACAGCCAACAGTCATGTCTGTTCACATCTAATACTCACCCACTCAAGGATATTCATTAAGCTCACATTTTGGCGAGGCAAACATTACCTATAAATATATGACAGTGGCTTTAAATATGTGCTTTTTAGGGATTTATTCTTCAAACCATCCACAATGGATCCACCTGTGTGATGTGCATGGCAGCAGGTCGGACTTCCTGGATTAGGAAGGATGTCAGGGTGCGCAAATGACCCCTGAGGCGAGGAGCTGCTACTCTATACTTAACTCTAAAATTCTCACTCCAGAGACACAACTGATCAACATCACATGTGCGAACCTCTTCCACTGTTCCACCTCCTCTTTCTGCTCCTTCTCAGATTCCTCTCGTACCTTCTACCCTCCCTGTCTCCCTCCTGGGCTGTGTGGCATGAAATATGATCCGTTGTGCAGAGAAAGGCCCAAACAGTGCAATTTATCAGAGTTAGAGACATACAGGAGTAAGGCACGGAGAGTGCAGCCCAAACATCCTTCTGAATGGACCCAGCTTCTAAAGGTAATCAGAGGTAGCTGCACGTCATTTCTGTTTGTTATACTGCATCTCGTCCATTAGAGAAATGTGCAGAGGTGTACATGTACAATAAAGAACTAAAGACAACACGTGTGCATAAATCCAAGCTCTGCCTTTCTCTCTTATATTTACCATCCACTTCTCTCGTCACCCGTCTCTTTCTCTCTCACACTCACTCTGTCTTTATCTCTTCATCTCCCTGTTTTCTTTGTTTACTTTCCTGGCCTGCCCCGTCTATCTCCAGAACCCTTTCTGTTTTCCCTTCTGAGTCCCTGTCCCCTCTGATCTTTATTTCCTGGCATCCGCCGTCTGCACTGCCAGTCCACAGCACACAAACACACCAGTCTGCCTAAACAAAACCCAAGTGGCCTAAAGACCATGTGGTTTACTGTAGCTCATATGTAAGATGTGTCCATAGTCGCCCCACACTCACCAAAATAGCCCCCTAGTAAATAAGAATCAGTTCATTCAACTGGACTCTTTGTTTTGTTGCAGCCTCTAACCTCGCTGTGCCTTGTATTAAGAAGACCATATCTGGTTGCATTTGCCAAGTCTGCATAAAAGAGTCTACATGTTAACGTCAGCATGCTAACATGCTCACAGCGATGATGGCAATATGCTACTGTTTGGTAGGTGTTTACCATCGTCACCATCTCAGTTTAAAGTGTTAGCATACTAACCTTTACTCATTAGCACTTAACCATAGACTGTATGAAGTGGACGTAGTCACCGTGATGTCATCATTGGTTTGTGGACTGCTGTTTTGAAGCCTTCAGTTAAGCGTTTTGGTCGTCGTCATATTGGTTTTTGCCCGTCTCCATCTTAGTTATTTGCAACCAGAAGTGACACGAGAGGGTGGAGCTAAGTACAACCGAACACTGAATAAGACATTTGTAGGCGACCTAAAAGGTAAGAATTAACTTCCATGAAGTGAAAACACACTGTGAAAGGCTTAAAGTTGTAAGACGAAACACGGACAACTCCCAGACCGGACAACGCTGTGGTAGCAACCTGTCAATCACAAGGTAGCCCCGCCCTAAAGCATCCCCTGCTTTATGGTCTATCTGACTCTAAATCAGGGGTTCTCAACCTTTTGCAACTGAAGGCCCACTTGTGATTGTCAAAACATTTCCGAGGACCACCTTCCCAAATAAATGAGTAAAAAACCTAACATGTTTATACAACAAATAATAAACTGGGCTGTAGATATGTGTTATGCCACTGTCAGCTGTAATGACCAAAATACATATTCTGCTTACCCTCAGTGAGACACTTGGGCTTGCCTCTGGGAAATAATGAGATCAAGTCGTGGTGGGATGGGTGAGAGGCTGACACGCAGAGTAGCATTCAAAGTTGCTTTCAGTTTGTTCCTTGCCTTTGATTTTGTGACAGTCACAATGGAAAACCCTGACTCACATAAATAGGTGGTGGTGAAAGGCAACAGAAATTTGATTGCCCGTTTTGACAGAGAGGGATATTGACTGGCAGCCAGTATCCAGAATGAAGCAAGGTCTACTTGTGTGAGCTGAAGCTTCAGGCTGCTGTCTGCTGATAGTTCCATCAGTTCATTTTCCAACACAGTGGAGAGAGCTATGTCTTCTGAAGCAGGATCCACAGAGAAAGGGTCCAAAATCCAAAGGTTTCCATCTCGTGCATCTTCTGGGAAGTAGCCTGTAAACTTTCCTGACAACTGAGTCAAATGCTGGGTTATAACACTGGATATGTTGACATGAGGAGTGGCTTCCAAAGTTTCACTTAGGAGTGAAAACACGTCAAATCGTCCCTCCTTGACTCTTCTGTTCCACATAATAAGTTTTTTCTTGAAGCCCTCAATTTTGTCTGAAACCAAAAACACTGTGCTGTTTCTGCCTTGCATTGATATATTGAGCTGATTTAACTGGTCAAATATATCTGATAAGTAGGCCAGTTTTGCACAAAAGTTACCATCAGTGTAATGCTCAGCAAGAGGGGAGTGCTGCTCTTCCAGAAATGTGTGCACTTCTTCTCTCAGTTCAAAAAGGCGATTAAGCACACGTCCCCTTGAAAGCCACCTTACTTCACTGTGGTACAACAGCTGCAAATGATCTGCATCAAGTCTTTCACACAAAGCAGCAAAACACCTTGAGTTGAGTGCATTTTTCTTAATATAGTTAACAGTTTTCACAGCCACATTCATGACTTCATGCAGTTCTGGTGACATCTGCTTTGTAGCTAGACTTTCCCGATGTAAGAAACAGTGCGTCCACTTGGCGTCTGGCGCCCTCTCCTGGATCTGTTTTACAACACCACGATGTCTTCCCGTCATTGATGCAGCACCGTCTGTGCAAACACCTGTACAGTATTTCCAATCGAAACCTTTTTCGGTGAAGTAATCATCAAGGCAGCGCATTACATTATCTGCCGTTGTTCTTGTTGGAAGCTCCTTGCAAAAAAATAGATCCTCGTGAAGATTACTGTCCTTGCAGTATCTTACAAAAACTAACAATAAAGCGGCATTGCTAACGTCAGTCGACTCGTGCAGCTGTATGGCAAAGTATGGGCTTGCCTTTATTCCTTCCAGAAGTTGGCATTCGATGTCACCACTCATGTCAATAATTCTTCTGCTCACGGTGTCATTGGAGAGGGGTATTGACTGAATTTTGGTTGCAGCGGCTTCCCCCAGTAACTCTCGGCACATATCCACAGCGTTTGGCAAAATAAGCTCCTCTGCAATCGTAAAGGGTTTCTTGCTACGAGCTACACGAGCAGCAACCATGTAGCTAGCTTTCAAAGTGGCTTTTGACTGAGTTGTTAATGTTGTGATGACTTTCTGTTGTGCCTGAAGCCCGTCCCTTTTCCTTAGGAAATATTCTTTTGGCTTCTCAACACATCCTGGGTGCTTTGTGTTTAAGTGTCTCTGGAGCTTCGATGGTTTTAGCGCCTCATTTGACAAGATTTCACCACATTCAACACATTGTGCCTTGGGCTCAGCATCAATGCCTGCCATTACGAATCCAAATTTAATGTATTCAGGGTCATATTTCCTCACCACACGCTTCGGAGCTTTTACTGGCGCAGGGTTGTCTCCGACATCACTTTTTCGCTTTAAAAACCGATCCATTTCGTCTCACTGCATCCGAGAACGTTAGCTAGCTAACAGTGGCAAACACGTTTGTCTCTACCTGATGATGTTTGGTGTTTTTACACAAGGCCTATTGAAGGAGGTTGGGTCACACTTAATCAACGCGCCTTCGGGGTACCGCACATGCGCAGTAATATCTGCTCTGCACTCGCCGAAATTGAGCCGATCGCAACGCACGACCGCAGCTCCAGTTACACTGCGCATGTGTTATACCCAATACAAGACCCGTGTCCGCCCGTGTCTCAGCCTCCTTCAATAGGCTTTGGTTTTACGGCAGCTGGCATCTTACCTCCTTTAGGTTTTACCTGTTCACTTTGCTAAATAATAATAATACAAAAATAATCTAGTACCACTGCCTCCGCGGCCCACTAGATGGCGCTCTGAGGCACACCGGTGGGCTGCGGCACACTGGTTGAGAATGGCTGCTCTAAATGGGACCATCATTTACTAAATGAACATCATGCTGTATTGAAGAAGACTTGAAACTAGTGATTGAGACCATAAACTCATATTTACAATGTTTACTGAGGTCATAAATCAAGTGAGAAGTAGGCTCATTTTCTATCAGACTTCTATACAATCAGACTTCTTTTAGCAACCAGAGGAGTCGAATTATATCACTGATGTACCATCCAGAGTGTAGGTAGCTGTATGAATATATTCCTACACAATGACGTGCAAAAGGACACATCTCCATTCTTCTCTTAGCCTGCAGCTTTCTTTCTTTTTCGTCATGTATTGGACACACCATACATACATGTGCATATCTTGTTACGACAAGATATACACATGCAGACGATGCCTTGGCACACAAATCAACTTGACTGCTTGCAAATTAGAGTGTGGACAGTCAGTCCTAAAGGTCAGATTTGAGAAACAAATTGGATTTGCCAGGAGCAAATGGACAGAATAATTTGTCTAATATTCATGACACAATGTATAAAGAAATAGGGTGACAAGTCAGCTACTGTTCACTGTTTATGTCAAGTAGAGCAATATGATTTTTTTGAAGCAATACAGCAAGATTTCATAGTCTTCATCAACTTCCAGATACACATGCTCCCAATTTTCCCAGGAGACTTCCGTTTTTCATTGAACTCTCCCGGTTTCCTCCCAGGTCACAATTCTCCCGTATTTCTCCATATTTATGACAAATGTTCACACCATTTTTGCTTTTCGTTGTCTCAACCTGTTTCTGGCGCTGTACAGCGTGTAAGACTCCTACTGTTTCCACCCGGACAACAATACAGCTCGATCAAATGTCATTTCCTGGGGGAAGAGAGCTGCTCGCGGTTTGAGCTGAGCTCACCGCTGGGTTCAGCGCACATTGTCAGTGTGCGCTGCACCCAAAGTTGGACTTTACTCAATGCAGCAAAAAGCTGTTATGGCACGGGGCAAGCCATTGAATATAATGGGTTTAGAACGCAGTGGTGCCATTGTCATGTTGTGTCTGAAAGGATCTTCAGTGAGAGAGAAATGGACAGTGGAAGCAAGAAATAGGCCTACTCAAGCAGGGGCAGAAAATGAATGACTGAGTGAAAACTAATGATGACAGATTCACACCAGAAGGGCCAATTACCCTGTATTCCTTCCTGAGAATTAAAAATGAAATTAAAAGTATTCCACATAAAACTGCTGTTGCAGTGTACTCTATAATTCTTATTATTTTGCGATTTTCATTCTTTAAAAGTCACCAGAATGCAAGAAACAAGGTCTCTGAAACTCAGATGTTTCTGGGGAAGGACCCCCAGATCCCTTTCTTTGTTTTTGAAATCCTCCCTATTATTTAAGTTTCAAGGTTGGCAAGTATGCAGATACATACTTCCAGACGGCCATGAGTATTCACACCTATAAATGGTAAATGGACTTGGACTTATATAGCGCTTTTCTAGTCTTCCGACCACTCAAAGCGCTTTACACTACATGTCAGTATTCACCCATTCACACACACATTCATACACTGATGGCAGAGGCTACTAAGGTGCCAACTTTGCCCATCAGGATTTAATCTAAATACTCATTCACACACCGATGGCTATGCCTCCGGGAGCAATTTGGGGTTGAGTGTCTTGCTCAAGGACACATCGACATGTGACCCGGAGCAGCCGGGGATCGGACCACCGACCTTCCGATTGGTGGACAACCTGCTCTACCCTCTGAGCCACAGCCGCCCGTAATGTGCCTATACAGTCCACTGATCACACCTTTGACGCTATGAATAGTTTGGAGCATTAAACCGGCACATAGTAGTGCTAATCCAGTGTTGCCTGGTTGTAATCGAGACAAATTAGCTGACGAAAGGAATAGGTGATCCAAAGTATCATCACCCATTTAACTTAATGGTGCCTCCCTGTTAATTGTGTTGTGTTTAGCACAATGCCTCACTTATGTCTAGTTAATCCTACGGCGATCTCGTCCAATCAATGCTGACAGCACTATGTTCAAGAACGTGTCAACTAGCCGTGCATTTCATGCAACTGGACAGAGGGAAACATTTCATGTGTGAACTCCATCCGAACATATTCATCCATCAAAGTCATGGGGGGGGGCACCATCACCAAAAGGGCACTTCTGTATGGATTTTGTGCTTTTGTGGAAGGAAACCGGCTAATGAATCTCAATGACTTGCAATTACAGCCGCTGTACTTACATGCCAGGATCTGCCGAGCATGTCGATGAGGGAGGCAAGCTGCTGTTACTGCGGTGGGACTCCTTCCCCAGGTGCTGCGCTGTGTTGTGTGGAGAGGCTGTTATTGATTCCACTGGAAACAGCTTCTTTATTAAAACCTGCATCCCCACCATCTGGTATGAGGATCCTAGAGGTGTCTGTGCAAACTACATGAAAATTTAATCAGCAGTGTCTGTCCAAAGTGACTGCACTTACCCTCTGAATATATTATTTATGCATGCATGCTCCCTTACATCCGTCATGTTGACCTTTGAATCGCGAGCCCCTTGATCGCTTCATGTGAATAGACAAAACTGATGTTGGAAATATGATTCGGCATCACACAATACTGTTGACCTTACAGTGTACAGCACTGAATATATAGAAGATGTTTACCAAGGTCATTTACTGCCAACAGAAACAAATGCTGCCATGTTGCTTTAATTCCCTCAATACCTTATTTTTACAGACATGCCCAAATGGAAAATGTCATCATGGTCCAGCTACATTGTGATTTAAACATCCTTGAACGGGTTCATCTCTGTGTGTGCGCTAACATACACATGCAGAGAACTTGAGCGTATACCATCCATTGAATGGCATTTAAATAAGGTTTGGAATTTATGTAAGCTTCAGTGAACAGCACCTGGACTAACTACTCGATGTGTCAATGCTTCAGCGAACACACCAAAGAATGTCATCCTACTGCTCATTAATGTCCACTGTGTGTAAAACAGCAGTAATGAGGCCAGAAACTTGTCCTTTGACCAAGACTGTAAGTGAGTGCAAATCTATTTCATCTTCATACGAAGCTATGATGAGGTAGATGCATTTAACTAATTTGTTGCCATGGATGCGAGTGAAGCTAAATTGCCTTCGCTAATAAAATATCTGCAAGCTAAACAGGGCTAAGCAGGGCTTTAGCTGCATTTCTATTCTATTTCCATCGTACAATGAGAGCAAAGCATAGCATAGTGTAACCAGGTCTAAATATGCCTCTAACAATAACTACAAAAAATAAATCTCAAGGTATGGGATTACCACAGTTAATCCTAAAGTGATATCCGGGTTCGAGGATAAAGACAATGTATTTACACTGAATATGGAATTGGTCTTTGGCTGTAGATAATGATTGACTTCACTCAGAGAAATAATACACAGACACACAATAACTCTTTTTCTGTACCAATATTATTGAAAATTTCAACAATCAACCCCCACATTAACTCAGAAGGAAAAATAATAACAAATGAATAAATAAAATTAAAATACAAAAATCTGGCCAGAAAATGTTGAAGTTTTGCTGCAGCTTTAGTCTATTCATTTAGTTTAGTCCAAAAGTCATTTTAGAGGAGGTCTTCCCAATCCCAAATGATGGAAAGATCTTACTGGTGTAATAGTAGGAATGAAAGCCAAGTCCCGCTCAGGCCTGGAGTCCAGAATCCAGATCCGCAATCCACCAGCCACGGTCGCTCCTGGCTTTAGGAATCTATGTAGAGTGGAGAGGCTCCTCTCCTCCTTCACACCACGACACCTCTCTCAATGTCCGGGCTATTTCAACAGAATAAAGTTTTCAGACTCCACGTTGTAATATCCCCAGGTCTGGATCTTATTTTCCTTTTCTTACAGAGAGCTAACTTATCGTCTTCTCCCTCTACAGCAAGCATCGAAAAGAAAAACAGCGCAGCTCTTAGCTACAAACAGGCTAGACTCAAACACATTACACCTTCATACATGTTAGCTAAAAGTCTAACTTAACCACGGTACAATCATTAAACACTGGCCACAGAACTTTATAAAATCGTAACTAATAGTATGCAGCAACAGTTAGCATAAATGTCCTACATTGAAAGACAACACACACACACACTATTTCCAAGACAAGCGGTGCGGCAAATCTGAACATTTGTATTCACTACACTATAACTTTTACTCTTTTGAGTTTTATGCAATTTTAGCTTCTATCCTAGCTTTTATTTTTAGCTTGTTTTTATTTTCTAATCTTTAATGTTTTAATGTTTTTATGTTTTTATAACTGTTTTAATTATTTCTTAATGTTCTTTTGCATTTTGTCGCAATGTTCTTGAATGTTTCTGTAAAGCACTTTGAATTGCCCTGTTGTTGAAATGTGCTATACAAATAAAGCTGCCTTGCCTTGCCTTGCCTTCAGAGGTGAGCGGGTTCACAGAGTTCAGTCTGATGTGATGCTCTGATGACAGTTTCTATCAAACTGACAGTTGAAAAGAGACGGCAGTCTTTGACCAGTAGGCCTTGTTCTGGGTTCAGTAGGGTGATGAGGGGCCTGTTACACCCCCTCTAGGGGGGTGTTAGGAGCACAGAATCAAAGTATAAAGGACGTTCCCTCCCTGGTCCCCAGACTACAGTCGCAGGACTACATTTTAAGTTTAGTAAAAAAATAGGGGTGTGACGAAATATCGTGTCACGAAATATCGCGATATAAAAACGTGACGATATGCATCATCGAGACGAAAAACTGAATCGCGATATCAGGGCATCATAGGTACATCTAGTCATACAAACACTGATCTGCATTCTCTCGTCTTTTTCAGTGCTTTGTTTGAACAGACAAGGGCACTCTGAGTTCAGACCAGTAGGTGAAGCACCGCCCCCACCGTCGTCTTGCTTTTTTTACAGAAATAAAACCCATTTAGTTCATTTTGGCGTATCAGCGGCATGTTATCAACTGTCGGACGACGGACGCTTCAATCTGACAATGAACGCATCTTAAGGAGTCAGCTCAGAGCAGCAGGTGTCAGATTTCACACACACGGGACGAGAGAGAGTTGACAGACCAAGAGATTTGGCAATATTTCAGATTTAAACCCAGTGCTATAAGGGAACAATGACGTTAATGAGGTAGCGTTAATCACCGCGAGGAGAATGGAGAGGTCACAGCCGGTGTGTGCGGCGCCAGGTAGACCCCTGCGGCCCCACAGCAAAAGCTGTACCGTACAGGCCAGACACACAGCCAGCCATCCGACGGCAAACATCCAGATAAGAAAGATACGTCATCTTTTCCTGTAAAATGTCCGGTTTAATCGGTAACATCGGTGTTGTCACAAGTTTATTAACCGTTGGGAATATTTCCTCACCGTCACATCCCTAGTGTTAATGTTGTTAGTGCACCGTCACATCTCTAGTGCCAATGTGGTTAGTACACCGTCACATCTCTAGTGCTGGTGTGGTTAGTGCACCGTCACATCTCTAGTGCTTGTGTGGTTAGTGCACCGTCACATCTCTAGTGCTGGTGTGGTTACTGCACCGTCACATCTCTAGTGCTGGTGTGGTCAGTACATTTACAGCTGATTTGCAGCCAGGCTATAATGGAGGAGTCCGTTAAACTTAGCGTAGTCTTTCAATGGCTTGCATGGCAGCATTTTGGATTTTGGAAAATAGGAAACTGAAGATGCATATGAGAATTCATACTGGAGAGAAACCTTTTAGTTGAGTGTGTGGAAAATGGTTCAGTCAGCAAGTAGAATTGAAAGTGACACATTCTATTACAAGATGATTTGGCTATACCATGTTACTAGTTATAACACATCTCATAGAAAATGGAACTATAGGGCAAACAACAGCATTGTTTTGCATTTTGTGTCTTTTGAATAAAAGGCTACTTTCTCAGTCATATATTTTCATCATTAAAGTTTTGTTAAAATTATTGTTGTAATATCGTATCGTATCGAGATCGTGAACCCAATATCGTTTATCGTATCGTGAGCAGAGTGAACCGTCACACCCCAAGTAAAAACAGAATTTATTACTAAAAATCAAGTTAAGAAACAATAAAATGAAACAATATAACTCAGGGTGAACAAAGGCCAAAACAACAAACTTTATAATTTATCTGACTAACCCTGAACAAACTAAATGACATTTACTAAACCTGGCTCCATAGGATACAGCAGAAACAGGAGAATAAATGGCAGTTCATCCCGACCACTGAAGTCTATCTTTAGCAACAAAGAAAACCTACAAGTTACACAATGATGAAGCCAACGAGGGCTCTAAGGCTACTAATTCAACTGTAGATCACAGATCACAAAGGTTCGGAGGCCGCTGACAGAACAAGGCTGCTGTCAGACTGCTGTCAGACTACCTGAGCATTTTAAACTGCAGACATGATGGTTGGACCAATCAGCAGCCGGCACACCCCAGACCGAACCCACACCTCCAGCCAATCAGAGAAAGAGCACCTAGATGGGAAACAAAGATCCTCACCAGACGGACAGACACTCACTCTGACACAAAACACAAACACATTTCAATATACGGTTGAGAACGATGGCTGAACTTCTTCTTCCTGCTCCTCAGGCTTCTGTTCCTCAGTGTACAGGTGTTTCTGTTTAACAGGTGCAGGGTTATCTGGTGACATTCAGCCAAATGTATATGCATACTCGTAGTAACTAAACATGGAGGAGTATTTATTTAAAGGCTTTCTGTTTGTGTTTTCGACAGCTGCCGTCACTACGAGCGACCACGAGGCCGAGAGACGCCGGCTGTACGCTGAGTGAGAGAGGGGGGGCTGCTGTGAGATGCTCTACCACTTTGTGGTCGTAGTCAGATAACTGAAACAGCGCTGACTGCTATTCACTGGATGAACCAGCAAAAAAAGGAAGCCTTCTGATTGTGGGTGGACCCAGGCCCACCTAGGCCCACCTAGGCCCACCCACAGCTACGCAGCTGCCACCACATGTATCAAGCAGCACTGAGCTTATACATAAAATGGAGGTACAAGTGCAAAATATGACAAATAACTTAATAGGATACCATGACACCGGGGATTGGTTTTCCTATTGTCCTCCCCAATTTTTGGAGTCACCAGTCGCTACTGAACTGAACGTTGTGAACACGGGACACGAACGAATAGCTGATTGTCACGTGAAAGTGAAACTTAACGCACGGGACACGAACAGCGCCTCCTGGATGAAAGCTCTGTGTTTGTTGTACCCATCCACCTACCCTCCCACCCACCCTTAGTGTGTCTTTTTGCTCTTTAAACTACGTCACCACAGTCACTCCCACTCTGCACTTTCTCGGAGCAGAGCATCAAGAAAATTAAAGTTCCTTGCTGTAGCTTTAACGTGCTTAATACAGGTATAAAAAAAGACACATGCATGCATTTGATACACTTCTCACTTTTTCAAAAAATCCAAAGACGTATTGTAGTTAAAGCTGCAGTAGGCAGTATATTTTTGGCATCATTGGGCAAAAATTCCATAATAACCTTTCAGCATATCGTAATTCAAGTGTTCTGAGAGATAACTAGACTTCTGCTCCTCCTCATGGCTCTGTTTTCAGGCTTTAGAACATCTAGCCTGTGACGGGAGACTTTGACCAATCACAGGTCATTTCAGAGAGAGAGAGCATTCCTATTGGCTGTGCTCCGGTTATGTGACCGTTTCTTCACAAAATTTCACATGGCGGCGGCGTCATAAACTTTCTCATTTTACAGCTAAATCATGCACTACAAGATGATTCTGAGAACATCTGAGGAGAGAAATAGACATTACAGTAACACAATATTGATTCATATTTGATCAGCGCTGCCTAGTTTGACCGTTTGGTCAGAGTTCGCGAGTGATTGACAGCCGGCTCTCTTAGACAGCAGATGGTCAGCTCTCACTGCTTGTATTCCTCTGGTTTGTGAAATCTTGCAGATGCCGTTAGGAGCACCGGGTGACAATAATGATAAAGGGTGCTTGTGTGGCGGTATCGAGCACCGACGGCCGTGACAAAGCCTTGGTATTTGCCTTGGGAACGAGAAAGGGCTCTATTTCTATATAGTTATTCTGTTATTCTTAAGGCTTGTCACGGTGCCACCAGGTCTGATTCTGTGTGAAATCAGATGAAATATTGCAGGTTCAACAGAACTCCTTCAGCTCAGACCTCAGCGGGGCCGGACAGACCCAGATCCGGCTTCGCTGCCGCCTTCAACCTGCAGTCGGAGCTCTGGCGGGAGGTGGAGAGCTCTGGTTGGAGATAGAGAGCTCTGCGCCCGCCAGCAGCTTCGCCTCGCTGCTCCACCGCTCCCCACTGGGAGCCAACACTGCCACCACGCTACTGGAGGCCCAGGCTGTATTGCTGGGCCCGCTGGAGGGAAGGGAGAGGCACAGGAGAACCAGAACCAGGACTGTGCGGGGCAGACTGTCAGACCCTCAGCTGTAATAAAATGAGAGGTTTTCTAAAGGGACTCTGGTGCTCGGAAAAACCACTTTGTCCACAGGGACCGCCAAAATCGACACAAAATTAAAGTTCCTCGTTGTAGCTTTAACTTGCTGAATAGAGGTATAAAAAAAGACACATGCATGCATTTGATACACCTCTCACTTATTCCAAAACATCTAAAGACGTATCACCTGTGGCTTGTCGGTTGTCGTAAGGCTGTACTGTTCAATGTCTTGATTGCCCTTGATTGGCATTGTCCTTAATGCAGTTTCTTTTATCACCAAAGCACAAGAATTATTTAAATGGCTGTATTATTTTCTAAATAGTATGTGCATCAGGCTACAGTAACAGCATGGATCTATTTTTCTGAGAAAACAGACTTCCTATTAAGGCTATCAGTGAGTCAATACAGACTAGAAGGGCAGCCAAGGGTAAGTCGTATACATTCGTAATGAATATCTACATGCTTAATCGTTATTCAAAACACACACGACTTGACACATGGTTCAGCTCCTGTGTTGGAGCTTGGGGACCTATTTTCAATGCACACAACATGTTATTTGTCATATATTCCTTGTTGATATGATGCACAGATTGCCTGCAAGCAACGAGCATCCATAAAACTGCAACCGCAATGCCACATCAAATTGTGCCATCTGCATTATATATCATCAAGGATGTGACAGACATGAATTAGTTCTGATGGGATATCCTGGACCCAGTACAGGGCATTATCTTGTAACAGCTTCCTATCCTTTGTCACTGTGAAACAGAATTTAATTCCTGTATCTTATCAGCCATTCCCAAGCTCTAACTTTGAGATATCCTTCTAGACAGGCATGCAATAATGATGTCCACTGTCACATGTTTTCCGTTTTTTTAAGCACCTTAGTGTAATGTGAAATATGCTTTCCTGCTCTGCAGTGTAAACTCAATCAGCCCTCAATCACATGTTTCAAAACACAATGTTTTAAGGCATGTTTAGTCTACCACTGTGTTTAAATGGTGACCTTTCTAGATGCAATCAAGGTGCACACCATAAAATCGCTATGTGAATGAGTAAAGTGGAATAAGTGATTATGACATTTCTGTCAGAGCCATTTTGAGTTAGCCAAGCTGAGAGGCAGGAGAGAACAGAACAAAGACATAGAAAGGGTTTAGCGGATGGAAATACAGAGAAACTTGGTGAAATGACTGAAAAAGGTCAAAAGGAGAAGCAGAGGAGGAGAGGAGAATGAGAACAAGAATGAATGAGAGGAGGAAAAAAACTAGAAAGAACAAAGATTCACCAGGATCTGCACTGGCCCAGCAGCAGCTGTCACTACATTTGTGCCACTCCCCACAGCGCCACAACTGAGTCCAATGAGGAATAATGAGCTTTAGAAATCCACAAAGGTCACTCACTGCAAAGATCTCCCTCCTTGCTCCAGCCCAATCAGAAATGCCACCACCAGAGCTCAAAAAGAAAATTCTATAGTTAGGAGATGGGGGGGTGGGGGGGGAAAGGGGGCGGGGGGGGCCCAAAGAAGGAAAAAAGCAGAGCCAAGCAGTCTAAAGAAGATCTTCACCTTTATCTGACAACCTGGGAGCAGAGGAGCAGTAGGGGGCTACAGCAGGAGATGAGACAGAAGAAGGAAGGAAATAAAAAAGAGAGGAGGAAAGGAAAACATTAAGGATGACGCTGGGAGATTGTGTACCAAAAGGAAGGCAGAGATTGTTGAAATGAGACAGTAAGGCCTTGGTGGTGGTGCACAGAGAGAGAGAGATGATTGGAATCATTAGAGGGAGAGCAGGGCAAGAGTGAAAATATGCTGTAAAGCCTGTGTGAAAGAGAGCAATATCAGCGAGGACACACAGAGCTTCTTTAATCCTGGTAAGTGGGCTGGCCTTCCACTCCTTTACCCGCTCATACTCAGTGGGGATGGGGAGAGGAAGAAAAAAGAGAGACTGAGGAATGAATATATTATCTTTATCCAGCTATATATCATTCAGGAACATATGGCACTTAATTGTCTCACTTGAACTTTACAACTGTTGAACTATTCAACGGCATAATAATGCACTTAATTTTAAAGCCGCAATATGCAATTAATGTACAGGGTTGTTTCTGCTCAACGGTGAGCGTCCATGTGGCATGCATTCCAATTGCAGCTAATGTGGTCGAGTCCACATGACCTGCATTTAAATGCACAATACCTGGGCTGTGTGGTTTTGCATGTTAAGGCTGATTTAAAGCTTTTAAGAGCTAGGTGGTACCAGCAATCCATTTGAGAAAATGAATAAAAACTATGGAACAGCTCAGCTGGAAGCAGGGGAAGATAGCTGCCGGGCTTTGTCTAAAGCTTTTTATAAAGATCTGCATACCCAGCCTGTTCTCATTCCCAGGTCGTTAAATACAGAGGCTGTGTCACGGCTGTCGGTGGGGGTTACCGCCGCACAAGACACCCTTTAGCACCGGTATGAAACGCACCGGGCGTTCCTTTAACTGTAATGTAAACCCATCCACAGCAACAGTAAACGCTCCGATAAAGTGCACTGGGAATGTGCTGATGTATTTTAAAAAGCAAAAAGACACACACCGGTTGGGATGGAGCCAGCTGTTCATTCGTGTCCCATGAACAGTGCCATTTTCACTGTACAAACATAGCAGTATTAAGCCCAACCATGTAGTTCTTTTCTGAACCTACAGTAACTATAGTGGTTTTGTTACTGTAACGAGTTGGGATGAGAACGTGTTAAAGATTAGTTATACTATTAACTGTTTCTCTCTATTTCCAGTTTGTATGCTAAGCTAAGCTAATTTCCGTCCGAATTTCCTAATTTCTATAGCTTCATAAATGAAATTTGATGAATACAAAATATTTCTATCCTTTGTGTGATACTGCATGGCAAGCAATCCATGATATAAGTGCCCAGTTCAGAGCTGAAACAAATAACATGCCACCATGCATATTTGCATATCACATGATTGTCCATGTAAACACGATTGGGAGTTGGCAAATATGCTGCTTTATGCAAATATATGTATATATTTATTACTGGAAATCACATATCAACACAAAACAATGACAGATATTGTCCAGGATCCCTCACAGCTACTGCATTTAGCATAAAACAATATGCTCCAATCATAACATGGCAAACTGCAGCCCAACAGGCAACAACAGCTGTCAGTGTGTCAGTGTGATGACTTGACTGTGACTTGCCCCAAACTACATGTGATTATCATAAAGTGGGCATGTCTGTAAAGGGGAGACTTGTGGATACCCATAGAACCCATTTACATTCACTGATCTGGAGGTCAGAGGTCAAGGGACCCCTTTGAAAGTGGCTGTCACCTGTAAGCATGATTGTTCAACTGCATGGCATAGTTCTCACCTGAAATTTATTCAGAAAAAAAAAAAGATTTGGGGAGAAATCTAATGTGTCCAAAACAGCCGCCATGATTATGTAGTTTGGAAACTGTAGGCAAAGACCAATGACAGCCCAGCGAGTGGTGCATTTTGTCCGATCAAGTGTAGGAAGGGTTCATTGTTGATGACTGAGAAAAGGAGAGAAGTGTCAATTATCTATTGCACTGCTTACTTGAGATGTTTGTCTCAAACTAACTCATCCATGCTGCTGCCAAACTACCGTGAGGGATGCAAAAAACTGTGGATACCTCTCCCACATCACCTCAATGCTCAAACTCAGCAAACTCCACGCTAACCATTCTTAATACAGTACTACTCATATAGATTAGGAAGTTGCACAGCTGCACCCAACAGTGCGATGAGTTTATTTCTGCATGCACAGGATGATGAAATGAAGACAAGGCAAATGTAATATAATGTCCACATGTAGTTC
Organism: Sebastes umbrosus; assembly: GCF_015220745.1. Classification (NCBI taxonomy): domain Eukaryota; kingdom Metazoa; phylum Chordata; class Actinopteri; order Perciformes; family Sebastidae; genus Sebastes; species Sebastes umbrosus. The sequence continues at coordinate 27,405,544 of NC_051287.1, forward strand.
TTTTCTTATAAAGAAACCGCCTATGAAAAACAGAACAATTCCAAGTGTCGACTGGTCACATTGCTGGATGTGACTATGTTCAATAAAAAGAGTTCCATCTCAGCCAGGTAGGATGAAGAAGAGAGTCCTCTGCCTTCATATTTGATGTAAAGTATGACATCAATATTAGATAAGTGTACATTTCTCATCCTGTGTGCTGGGGCCATTTAACCGACTGTGCTGTTTCAATCTGCTTTACTCTCGAACTCTGATTCAACTCTGTTTCATGTGCTTTGTTCCTCCGCCTCCTCCGGAGAGTGTTGTACCCGGTTATCAGTTGATTCATCATGTGCGTAGTTGGAGTGAGTAGTAGTTTGTATGATGACTTCAATCCCTGTTTCAGATTTTCACCGTTTGAAGCTTTCCCTTCACCCTCACCCTTGAAACGCAGCGGTATCTCAGTACAAAACTTCAATCTGTGAAACAGCCATTTCTTGCCATTGTACTACTTGGCATTGAGCGCTACCTATTACGCCTTGTGAAGTTGAGGTAATTTAAGTCTGGGCTTAAAGGCAAGGGCAGCCTCAGCATACCTTTCAGTAGTGACGGTTGTCCTCTTTATCACGCCATGGTGTAGTCTTGCTGGGCTGCTGCCACCAAAAAACATCAAAGCTATAAAATGCTTTCATAAAGAGACAACGTCAGTGAAATACTGGCACAAAAAAATATATATCAAGCCTAGATTTACTAATTTGTGTGCATGAGATGTAATTCGTTCCTTCAATTTAATTAAATCGTACCCACGTTTTGGTTAATTCGTGCCCATGAGATGAGTGCATATAGAGCCAGCACAGTGCACCTCGCTGCAGTCTCATGGAGGGATGTTGCACGCTGTCAAGCCACAATTACGCATGGCAGATCCACTGGTTACATTTTGTGCAACCAGCACTGTTTTAAGATAACCACAGAAACCTCTGTGCTTGTGTGTACTAGAGTGTGGATACCCGACACGAGCGCTGCGGTTATTTACAAATGATGTTCGGGTTCTGGTCAGGTTCGGCCTACTTGACATGGTGCTAAAAGTTCTTTTTGGTGAAAATAGAGTGTAAAAATACATGTCAATGATGGACCTACTGTCTGTGTGTGTATGTGATTTCAGCTGTTTATCACACATTCACTCTGCCTGGTGCTCTGCTGCTTCGTCTCCTCTGATAGAGTGGCCCAGGGAACACTCCGCTGCTCCGAGAGTGCGGTGCTCTCAATAACCCAACGGTATATTCCAACAGGGCTCCAAATTTAGGAATGGTCCAGTTTGTGCCAGAGTGCACTTCCACGCACGGAGCGACTATTTCAGCCCGTTCTCATGGGCCTTTTTCACAGCAGACATTCACACTTGTCATAGTGGGAAAAGTACAGGTGTTACTAATGACACTAACGATGGCTCTGTTCCATTCAAGTGTCCCAGTGAGACTGACGGTAAATCAGCATGCACAATACCTGGATACTGAAACCAAAGCAGCTAAATGAAATTCAACCATCAATTTCATGATTTCATGATGATGACGTGGGCTTTACCTACTGTGACATGTCAAAATGTCCTCAGTGAAAAAGGCCTGGGAGTCTAATACCGACGGTTTGTCACGGCCATCGCCATTAGGTACTGAAGCACAAGGCGCCCTTTAGCGTCAGTATGAGACGCACCAGGCTTTCCATTAACTACAATGTAAACAAATCCACGTCAATATTAACACTCAGAGAAAGTGTTCCCGGAGTGTGGTGACGTAGCTTTAAGAACGAAAAGACACCTCTCTACTTGTCAACTAGGCCTAAAAACACATAGAAATTGCCCCCTAAAATACAATATATATGGTGCTGAATGCATGCTGAAATTCAAGACTCTTAATAGCATTTATTTAATGACTTAAGTATGCTCTCACTATCTTTGTGACTTTATACGTTTTTGACTATATTGATGACCCTTGACCATATAAAAAGTCATTTCGTCACAGAAACATTACGAGTGTGTTTACCAGGGTCATGGTTTTTAGTAAGCAATATTTGGATGGCCATAATACACACAAAATATATAATTTACATAATCGGTTATGTTCTGAATGAAAGAAAAAGTGAGGGTGCACAACCTGATTAGTCAGAAAGAGTCTGATGAAGTGAAGGAATGGGGAGTACACGAGGGTAGAATAATAATGAATTACTGTGGATGGCCAAGTGTGAGGATACACACTGATATAATGCTGAGGCGTGTACTGTCCTCCAATTGAGTTCAGGATGACTTTTTCCTATGGCACACTGCAGCATACCTAATGATTCAAACCACAGAAGTGCTTAGATCATCACAAGTGTGCTTTTACACAACACACTCATCCAAAGTTTGCACCAGCTAAAAACACCCACGACACCCACGGACTACATGAGTCGACACAATACTGTCATACGGGTTTAAAAAGATCCTCTTTGAGCTGAGCTGTGAAATGTCTGTATATGAAATGTCTGTATATGAAATGAATGACGTTACAGCAAAAATCTAAAATATTAACTTGTACCTCTTAAATTGCTTTACGCTTGCTGCAAGTCTCTCTAATGGCAGACACAAGACAGTGAGTCATGCCTGTGTAGTTGCATCTGGCATTATGTTCTCACCAGTGAAACAGAGAAATGGTTGGGTTGAAGATCATTTCTCAACTTTTCCTATAAATTGTGGAATTCATGCAGGTTATTAAGTACAAATTATAGGGGAAAAAAACTAAATAAAGTGTCTTAGTAATAACACTACGTGCCACCAGAACATTTTAAATGCACCTTTGCATCGATTCTAACTCTTAATGTTGGATGGAGACCAGTTTTTCGAATGATAATCCCTCATTTTGTGTATAGACGATGGTGTTGGAGAACACGCTGGTCCAAAATCTGCCATAGATGTTCAATGGGTTGAGATTTACTGACTGTTAAACTCAGCTGATTTCCAGTGGAGCTACTCCAGAGAGTTTCTCTTAATCAATACAGTTTATTTTAATTCTGGGAGACAGCTACTTGTTTATAGATCTCAGAGGTCATCATAGAGCATATGTAAATTCTGTTTCAGTGTGGTTTACCGGGTTAAAGGTTCCTCCTTGTAGATTTTCCGTTAAGCTTTATTTATTCTGGAAGGCTCCCTGAGATCAACATGAGAGACCTCAGAACACACACACACACACAACTAAGATGAGTACAGGGAAAAAATAATTCAGCAACGAAAGACAAACCAAAGAACAAACGAAGTGGACTAATGGGGGAAATGAGAACAGGTGAGTAGGAGGTGAGGCGGGTGCAGACACACAAAGGCAGGAAGTGAGGAGATCTGAAACGAGAGGAGAGATGAGTAACAATAACACAGGAGAACATGCATGAATAACATGAAACAAGGAAAAACTTAACAAGACTGAAAGAATAAGGTAAGGAACATAACATAACTAATATAGGCAACCAAAAAGATATATGCAAACAGTCAGAGGGCTGTGACATGCTATATCAATCAGACCATCAGTGATGCGATAGAAAGGAGTCACAGAATCGATGGTTAGAGCTTTTTACACATTTAGTATTTCTGGACTTAAAAATAAGTTTTGAATTAATTAGACGACCGAAAGCAGAAAGTATCTTGAGAGAGGCCTGATTTGCTGTTAAAGTTATAATATGTTACATTTGTCGGTTGCTGTTTGCAAACACATGGCATTCAGAGATGACGAACAAGGGAGAGAGAGAGCAGCAAAGGTCGAGCGAGCTATAGAGTGAATGAAGAGAGGGAGCGGTGTTAGTGAGAACAACGTAGTGAATCAGAAAAATAAAACGTTATTTTCTGATTGTTTCACGGCGGTTACATTCTAAAACACAAATGAACACGACCATAACTCCACACAACCCTGCGGGAAGGTGCTGAGTTACCAGATTTTGAATGAATGCAGCCGAAGGGTAGGCTTCACCCTGTCCACTGTGGCTCAGCGTTGCTCTCGGTCAAACTCACACACCGATGCACACAACTAGAAGACTTCTGTGAATATTTACATCTGACAAAGCTAAAGGGGGCCTTGTGCCACTGTATCAAACACAGAGGGGCATGACAAAGCGGCGGTATTTGATGACCTGAACAGGCTGCACACCCTGTGCACTGTTATTGGCTCTTTTTCGATGCCCAGAAGAGTCCCCAACACAGCAAAATAATAAGAAAAAGGAAAATACAGGCAGAGGGCAGGGTGTCTGTAGCATAGGCTGTATTTAAAAGTGAATGGCATGACAGCTCCCCTAAAGTGAAGCCAAAACATCTGGATCGCCGCCTGGTGGCTGGCTGCAGTATAAGTCATAAGTCCCGCCTCCTCCATGTTAGTGGATGGGACATGGACCAAACTAAAAAGTCAGAGAAGACGTCAAATATTAAAAATTGTATCTGTCTTTTTAGGTAGTGTTCATTTTTCTGATAAGTTTGTTTTTTTTAGTTATTTGATGCTATAAAAAGGGGGTGAGACGTCATGACCTCGATACCGCAGCTCCACCGCCCGATCACGACTTTGCAGACTCTGGCTCGAAATGATGTCAAAATCTCAAGATGACAGCTCCCTTATTCTGGAAATGTTGGCTTCTCTTCTGAACAGTGGGAGGAAGTCGATCCATCCATCCAGATGTCGTCATCCATCTTTATATGGTCTGTAGATACAGACGCCACCACACATTACTAGTTGGTCATAAGTGATGATTGCCAGGGATTATTATTGTATGACCCTATACATGTTTTTTTTTTTAATTCCTGCATTTTATACCTTTAAGTCAAAAACATAAAAGAAGTTATCGTTGATATAAAGATGAACTTTACAGTGTTGAATTGGAAAACACTTATAAATTATATAGACGAAATAGCACAGTACTTAACTCTCATTAACTCTCAATCAACATTTCTTCAGACTGAAGGTTTGAAGAAATGTGTGAGTCTCTGCTTCAACTTTCAAAGTTGGAATGATATAATTTATATCATGAGAACATGTTTCTCTTTAAAGTTTTTGAAATTGTTCATTTTTCTGGCATTTCTGACAAAAACTATAGTGATGCAATCACTGGTATACTGATTAAAATTAAATTGGTTATTTTAGATTTAGCAACATGTTTCATATTTGGTGTGGTTGGTGTAGATATCAGCTGAGATACATTTGTTTATTTCAAAACACAGCCCTTTAAGCCTGTCTCAGATAGCAGAGAACCAGTTAAACTAAGGTCACCCATGAGGAGCAGCTCAGAGACGCATATAGTTACCATAAAGTCCTAATCTCCCCCAGAGAATCACTAATTGCAGAGATTGGGAAGGGGTTAATAGCAATAGCAGTGTAAAACATGCATCCAGAGCATATATCATTAGGCACTGAAGAAGACTTAAGTAGACATGCAATAGAGCAGTTCTTTACATAAATCAATACACCACCTCCTCTCCTTTCCTGATATAAACAAGGTATTCAACAATAGTTACGTCTTGCTGAGCATTGAGCCAGGTTTTTGTGAGAATTAAAACATCTTAAGCAGCTTCACTTCAACACATGTACAAAATGTTTTTTTTCACTTTGTAAATGTGTTTAAAAGTCTTGTATAACCCCCTGGAGTCCCTTAGTGGCAGTATTTATTTTCTTTCAGTATCATCAACTCCGCCCCAGAGTGCCCCCAGAGTTCAGGGTGATGTGCAGTATACAGAAGAGGTGACATGTAGCTGCAAACAGTGCAAACAGAAATAACACTTCTGCCAAGAGTTCCCTGGGTCAAACTAAAACACATTGCAAGCAACTCACAGAATAAATCAAGTTTCACTGTGATTGTGTCATGTCTCTACTGTGCCTATTTCTGTCTGTTGGCATGGGAAAAAAGGTTCTTTTAGCGCAAGACTGAAAACATGGAAAGGTGGAGATATATTCAAACACATTCAAGTTAAAGCTGCAGTGTGTACAATTGAAGCAAATATGATTCTAAAAACGTATTCTTATAAAACGGTCCCTATATCCTGACAGTAGTGCATGAGACAGATAATCTGAAAAGAAATCATGTGCCTCTGAGTCCTCCGGTGTCCTCCTGAGTCCTCCGGTGTCCTGTCCTCCGGTGTCCTACAGTGTCCTCCGATGTCCTGTCCTCCGGTGTCCTGTCCTCCGGTGTCCATGGGTGTCCTCCGGTGTCCTGCCCTCCGGTGTCCTCCGGTGCCTATTTCTCTCCTCAAATGTTCTCAGAATCATCTTGTAGTGTACTGTTTAGCTGTAAAATGAGAAAGTTTGTGACCCGGCAGCCATGTTGAGAACAGTTGAGGAAATACCAAGCACCGCCCACCAGCCGGAGCACAGCCAATGGGAATGCTCTCTCTGAAATGACCTGTGATTTGCCAAAGTCTCCCGTCACTGTCTAGATGTTCTAAAGCCTGAAAACAGAGCCATGACGAGGAGCAGAAGTCTAGTTTTCTCTCAGAACACTTGAATTACAATATGCTGAATGGTTATTCTGGGGTTTTTGCCTAATGATGCCAAAAACATACTGACTACTGCAGCTTTAACGTTGTGGGAGCTGTGCGGCAACGCCTTGTCATAGAGATTGCAGTTTTATTTCGGTTACATGCAGAGTCAGTTATCACAAACATTCAAACATACAATTACACATGAAGCACGTACCTGCACGTTCCAATTAACACACACATTAGTTCAAATGGAAAAAGGGGTGAGAGGACATGTGTAGTTTGATCACACCGGCATGCTTTATCACCTCGGAGCTATTCATCACACCCAGGGCACTTCCAAAATACGCTATATTTGTAACACAAGATGTGCACGCACAGACATGGACTCACACACATACTCTCACTTAGCAGAAAGGGACAGAGTGGAGATATGCCCAGACCAAACCGTGTCAGGTCAACCATGCAGAACAAAATTTCAGGAGGAAGGAGTGAGAAAAATAGAACGGTTATGTGAGGAAAAGAAGAAAATTAGCGAGTGGACGCCACAGCTCTTAGCCTCGGGAGTGATCACAGCCACTACACTGAGATAAGCCTTGGAGAGGTCAATAAGGAAAACCATTAGCTGACAAATGGCCTCCACTATAATGTCATTATAAACTAGGCCTATAAGAATCAGAGGGTGCATATCAACACATGGAAATGAATAACAACAGCCTGGACATTAAGACTAATGCTTCCCAGTGATAATCCCGTACTTCTTACTTTGAAATGATCATTAAGTTGCACCACTCAGATGTAAATGGGACATTTCAGTCATTTCAGTGTTTTAATGTATGCTTCTAAGCTGTAATCCTCCACACTGTTCAGGCTCAGGGTCTCACTTAAGGTTGGTCATTTGGATAAGGCCAGTAAAAGGCAAATATAATTTCCTCATCTCACTTTCTAAGTCTTTTCTGGCTATTGTGTCATAATGAAAACCTGCTGAGATGTGTAGAATACCGAAAAAATAGCTGTGGGCAGAAGAGGCCCAGTGATATCTTCACATTATTCCTCCATGGCCTTGTTTACACATACACATTCTCACCCTTCAGTGATAGCCCTGACGTGGGATTAATGTTGTCATTTGCACCTATTGTTCACACTCCCCCCCGCCTCCTCTTCTCCATCCATATGTCCCGTCCCCCTTGTGGTGCAGTTTTCTGTGTAGCCTCTAGCCTTTCACCGTCCTCACCTCCTCCCAGTCTGCTTCCTTTCCTCCCTCCACTGACTTTTAAATGAGCAGAGCACCCAATGGATATATCACTAACTCCATTAAGCAGACACTGTTAGCCTTAAGGTGCAGCCTTGTGTGTGAGTATGTGCCTTGTGTGTTTGTGTGCTCATGTGTACTGTATGTGTGTGAAAAAAAGGAGGAAAAAGGGCAAAGAATGGAGGTAAGGAGTGTGCAATGGTGTGTGTGGGGGGTGAGTGTGGGCGGGCTGCAGTCACGTACCACTGAGGTCAAATTTGCAAAGATTGAACATAAGCACCGACAATTCCCTTTTCCATTCGTCTAGGGTGGAACAGCCATTAAATTAATGACCTGGTCTCCCCGTCTGCATGTGTGCATGAGCCCGTATGTGTGTAAATAATGCATGTGGGTAGATAGGAGCACAAACAAGAACCTCAGATAATGTAAATTAATACATGAAAGATGAGCAGAGATAAAAGACCAGACAGAGGTAAGCCCATGTGAAAAAATGTGACTTATAGAACACCTCAAAACAGCCCTAGGTCTAGCTTTTAAGCATGAATGAATCATATTTATCTGTCACAATAGACATACCCCATTAGTTCTGGCTGCAGGACTGGGTGATAATCAGCTTCATGTGTTTTTGCTCCGTCTCTGGAGAATTCCCAGTACGCCTGTAGATACCTGGAGAGGCTTTAACAATGCGGATCTGCGGCAACAATGTGAAAAGTCACATTAGTCCTCCATGCATCAGTGCCGCCACATTATTTGTTATCTCAATGGTGAGGTCAGATTTGATGGAGGAGCTCTGGGTAGGAAGAGTGTAATATGGAAGTGTTACATTAAGTGGATGTATAGGAATCATCTAATCTTCTATAATTTAGAGAGAAGGGGGGATGATTTGTGGCTTGTGTTCATTAGTGGAACTGAACTCGCTGAAAGGTGTTTAGTTCAGTGATTATGAATATTAATCATCTGGCATTATTACATTATTCATCTGTTATTATCCCAACTCATCATATTCTGACGCTTTGTCAGACCTCTTGGCGTCACTCTTTTCGGTCGTAGTAAACATGTGCTTAAAGCAGCAATGGGTAGAAATGGAGCAAATAGGATTTAAAAAGGGATTTTTATAAAACGGTTTCTATATCCTGACAGTAGTGCATGAGACAGGTAATCTGAAAAAAAATCATGTGCCTCTGTGTCCTGACGTCCTCTGGTGCTCTTAATGGCATCTGTAAAACAGAAGGAAAACAACCAATCAGAGCCGAGCTGGAGTCTGTCGTCTCTGAGCAGCTGTCAATCACTCGCGAACGCGATCAAACGGTCAAACTAGACGGCGCTGATCAAATATGAATCAATATTCTGTTACTGTAATGCCTATTTCTCTCCCCAGATGCTCTCAGAATCATCTTGTAGTGCACGGTTTAGCTATAAAATGAGAAAGTTGGTGACCCGGCAGCCATGTTGAGATCAGTTGGGGAAATACCAAGCACCGCCCACCAGCCAGAGCAAACTTTGTCATTTTACAGTTAAACAGTGCATTACAAGGTGATCCTCGGTTTAATGTTGAACCATAATATCTTGTTTTCTATTGCTAACGGTGTTAAATAATACAGAATATGTGACGTTTTTCAAATATCTTGCCCAACTTGCTAGCACAGGAGACAGACTGCAGGAGACAGACTGCAGGGTCTGAAATGACAGGAGAGGTTTGTAATGCCAATGAGATTAAGCAGGAGTGTTTAGAACCCATGAAAATAACCAGAGTTATCTGTCATTTTAGGTTCACTATATATGCTGTATATTTTGTGTCTGTATATCTCTTGTCCTTTCTGACTCAAACAGTGTCTGTCTACGGCTGAATGTATTTAATTAGCTCGATAAAGCTTAAACCTCTGACTGTAAACCCTCCATTAGTGGCACAGTGGACAGAATTTTAAGCCGGGTCATTGGATGCGCTGCTCAGTGGGACTCGTATTTAACTTCTTTACTAGATTTGATTCACACATTTTTCTACATTTGACTTGTTTCCAAAAGCAGGACTTTATTTTCAACACTGCTACAAAACCACACTAATAATTTAACAGGAACATGTTGTGGCCATCCAAATGTTGGCAGTGCATTGTACCCCTTAACTCTCTGGCTGCCCGATATAACTCACCCCACTTTGCTGCTCTATATAGTGTTAGTTCACACTGTGTCTTCCTTCCAGGGTGATTTGTCAGCTTCCAAGGCTGATATGAAAAGAATTCGTTATTACAGTATTGGGAACACTGAACAGAATAAACAGATCGATGTAGAAACTGCTCTCCAAAACAGTTTCAAAGTTTCATAAGAGCTGCAAACCTGGTTATATGACACTTTTGCACAGGGGTGCCATTGAGGGGAGGAATCATTTGAATGATTTAGGGGGCCCAGAGCTGGACAGAGGCCCTGTAACAAACCAGGGATTGTAGATATTTATTGTGTCTGAGCTGTTGTTAAGCTGTTGTCAGAGGTTCAGAATTTGCAGCTTCGCCCCTGCTCTTGCATCCTCCAGAGCAGAGACTCCCTCTTTTTTCTTTTCTTTTTTTTTTTTTAATGGACGGCCACATTTCCTTATCTCTCTGTCCACCCATCTTCTTGAAACCACCAGCTTTTTCTTCGTAACATCCCTGGGATAAGTAATTAGTTGACTGTTGATTAAAAAAAGGGCTTTATAGTGAAAGGAGAGATCCGGCAATTACCCAGCATATTAATCCCCTTCAGTGGCTTCATTAGAATGCTCCACGCACCCTGGTTTCAAGTTTTACATTTAAATTTGACTCTGAGATTTTTACACTGCAATTTGCACTTTTAATTTGTGCCTCCCATAATTGGACAGAGCTGGTTTGTGCTTGGGTTGGTTTGTAAGTGGAGCCAATGTGCTGCTCTCCTATTTGTGACTGCCTCACTTTCACTGTGCTACTTTCCTTGGAAGTAGCCCACCACGGAGGGGATAAAGGGGTGGAGCAAAGGAAAGGACGGGGTAAGGGGGAAACTGAAAGTTGGATGGTTATTTGCTATTCCATCATTTAAAGATATACTCCAGAAATCTCTGCCTGGAACAATGATTCGTGCCTGATAAGGTTTTCCATAAAAAAGTTCAATCTCGTTTAAAAGCCCTTCTCCCATATGAACACATGCAAAAATATTGTTCATTCACTGCACATTATACAACTAATAATACACAAAAATGTGGCCTCATACAAAAACAACAAACAAGGTGAAAGTAAATGCTTTTCATCCAATGCTTTTTTCTACCTTCGAAAGTGCATCAGCACTCTCACTCACCTTGGGCACTTACAACAGGAAAAAACAAGTATTCAAATCATCATCCATGTTTTTAAAAAAATGTTTTGGTCTGTCACACCAATAAGAGTCCTCAAATGACCTTCTGGCAAGGATAAATCCAGAGAAGAAGAGGGATCCTTTGGCTAAATGGGACAAAAATTTGACTTCACGTCACACACATGATCTCGAGCGCAATAAAAACCAGGGCATCAAATACAGAGGCTTTGTCACGGACGTCGCCATTAGATAGCAAAGCACGAGGCACCCTTTAGCGTCGGTATGAGACGCACCGAGCGTTCCATTAACTCCACTGTGAACCCATCCACGTCAATATTAACGCTCAGGGAAAGTGTGCCAGGAGAGTGGTGACGTAGCTTTAAGAGCAAAAAGAGACACACCAGGTGGGTGGGAGAGGAGGTGGATGGGTCCAACTAATACAAGGCTTTCATCCCGGAGACGCTGTTTGTGTCCCCTGCATCACGTTCGTTTCTACTGTACAAATGTAGTAGTTTTAAGCTCAACCATGTTGTTTCTTCCTAAACCTAACTAAAGTGTTTTTATTGCCTGAACCTAAGCAAGTGTTTTTGTTACTTCACAACATTAAAGCTGCAGTAGGCAGAATGTTTTTGGCGTCATTGGGCAAAAATCCCATAATAATCTTTCAGCATATTGTAATTCAAGTGTTCTGAGAAAACTAGACTTCTGCTCCTCCTCATGGCTCTGTTTTCAGCTTTTAAAGATCTAACCCATGACGGGAGACTTCGCCAATCACAGGTCATTTCAGAGAGAGAGAATTTCCTATTGGCTGTTCATTCAACGGAGGCAGCTGTCAATCACTCGCGAACTCCAATCAAACGGTTAAACTAGGCAACGCTGATCAAATATGAATCAATATTCTGTTACTGTAATGTCTACTTCTCTCCTCACATGTTCTCAGAATAACCTTGTAGTGTACTGTTTAGCTGTAAAATGAGAAAGTTTGCTCCAGTTGGTGGGTGGTGCTTGGTATTTCCTCAACTGATCTCATCACAAACTTTCTCATTTTACAGCTAAACAGTACACTACAAGATGATTCTGAAAACATCTGAGGAGAGAAATAGGCATTACAGGATCAGGATCACCTCCATCACCACCAGTCATTTCAACACTTAAAAACTCACGCTGCTCTTACAGTTCTTTAAATAGACGTGACTGACTGTTTTTAGTATTTCTTCACACTTGTTTACTTGGCTTGCAGCTGGTCGTTTTCACATTCACATCATATCTGAAGAAGCAGAAGTGTGGACTTCTCGTTGTGACAGCTTGAAAGCATGCCTGTGTTTTACTCACTGGAACACCCACATCAAAAATCATTTTTATGTATGAATTTTCTGTGTGAAATCAATTTTTTTTTTAATTATTATTATTTGGCTGAGAGTGAACAGGACAGACGATTGTGACTGTGCTTTGACTGCCAACATTTTTTGATTCCCTGTCCTCTTGGTAACAGACATCCATTAGTTTTGATGCCAAAAAAACATTCTCATAATGAATGTCCATTCATCCATTAGCTTTAGTCGTTGACTTATTTGTGCTTCTCTGACCCCTGCATGTGAACAGGTGGTTGTGTCTCCATTGTTCGACATACACTTCCTCTCTGCTCATGATGTAATGCTCCATTTGCAAAGTACTGTACTGTTAGAGGGCAGTCTAGACCTGAGGTTACAGATGATTGATCATTTTCAATCTGAATGGTTTATACATAAAGGCATTGTTAAAAGTCAGTGACTCTGGACTCCTGCTATTATCACGCCACACTAATGGTCACATCGTGGGACATCCGTCTTTGAACTGACAGGCCTGATGGTGCAGTATATTCAAGTTTGTGGATAATGGATAATCAGCATGCCAGACTTAATGGGACTCTAGTCCCTCTTTTTCATTCAGTATCACGTTTCCTTAAAGAACACCACTGACCCAATAGCAGGTTTTATAGGGGGGGGGCTACAGTCTAAACTAAACTACTGATCGGGTGCTTATTTTTGTTTAGCAAATCTTGTCTCGTGTTCTACTGTTCACATTTTTCAAATTACAACAGTCAGGGTTTGAAGCCAGCTCTCCAGATGTCCAACCTGTGTCCTCCACCACTGGACCATTATCACAGCTGGTTAAAGCCATGAACCAGGGAGACAAAGAAGATGAGACTGAAGTTGCAGAATCTTCACCTTCAGCAACCTGCAGAGAAACAAAGTTTACAGGCTGAAATGTTTTTACACTTAAACATGTTCACACCAAAATGTCTTCCCACTGAGTTATATTCACACAGTGTCCAGGTAGCTTACCTGGTAGAGAAAGTGCTTCACTGTGTGAAGATTGCGGGTTCAAATCCCTCCTGTATTAATCGTCTTTCGAAGGAGATAACCAATTACAACATTTTAATATACTGTAATCCATTTACTAACCTGGTTCAGTGAGCACCCTAATGCCAAATTCACACCAGAGCAGCGGCAAAGTGCTGCCTGCGGCGAGCTGCAATATCTATGAAAAGCTGCGACGGCCACTTCGAGGTCAGTGAGCTGCAGCCGTTTGTTTCTGCGGCCAAACAAAAGTTGGGAAAAGTTTCACTTTTAGCGGTGAAGTGCGGCCAGAGAGGAGCCGCAGCCAATCAGTCAACAGACTCTGTGACTCCTGTTCAGTCAACAGACTCTGTGACTCCTGTGACATGCTGACCTACAGTATGTTACAAAAAATGCCTTCCTGCCTGAAAAACATGAATACACCTCCCGGCCACAGAAATAATGTCATTATGGGTGAATCTGTCGCAAACCAACTCAAACTGTGCCTGTGACATTTTATGGGATTGTTTCTCTTATATCACTCAGATAATCCCTGATAAACCCTAATGAGGGAAGATCAGCTCAACATAAAAGACAGAAGAAACTAAAGTGTTTGAGGGATCAGCAGGTTTGCCAGTATGAAACAGAGAAGGATGGACATCTACAACTGTCATTAACTTGTATTTAGTTTGTTGTGTGGAGTCAACTTAATGTATCATCTTAGAGTTTAACCAGGCATTGAGAAACACAGAGTACAAAAAGAAACACGTTTGAGTTTCTCTTGCAAGACTGACAATACCGGAGATCTAGTTTAGCGTGGTGGATTTGTGGCTGCAAACTCTTTTGCTAGTCTGAGTTTACAGGCTAAGCAGCATTATACTGCTGGTCTCATTCATATTGTTGTCAACTTGACAACCCCCCTGAATTTGCACCTTAAATGAGAAATGTAGGTCCTTTTATAGAACAAATCAAGGTGTACCTGTAACAGTGGCGGAAAAAAAAACATTAAAAGGGCACCAGCTGCATGTGGTGGGGCATGTAGGGCAGCCTTTAGGGCATCATTTCATCACATTTGATCTACCTTAAGGGCATCCAAGGGGGCACTTTTGCCGCATTGTTTTTTTTTCAAACATGGGGGCACTGAGTCCAACAGTGCATGACACTGATTTGTGTTACAATGGCTGTGTGCCACGACTCCATAAACTGATCCAAGTGCTGCTCATCCCGGTGAAGTAGTGAAGGACACCGACCGATGATCTTGAGATGTCGGACTGAACCCGACTCAGACGACCTGAGGTACATCTCACATTATTATACCGTATTCCATTCAGAATATTCAGCTAGTCCAAATACTTTTAGGCCCACCTGTGTTTGTCACAAGCATGTGAACATTTTCCGCTTTGCGTGTAACAATGTTGTGACCAAAACATAATCAAAAGCAGTCACACAGTATAAAGAGAATTGTTATACATAAATACAATACGGTTTTGTCAGGCTATGAGGACTTTCATGAAGGTGTGTGATGCCAGAGAGTTTTTGTGAGGACGTGGCGGTTGTGCAGCGCTCATTAGTTTGTCAGATAATGCTTTCCCTGCAGGGATGTGGCAGCCGTCTCCTGCATTGCTAAGTGTGGCGCTGACAGCTGTGACATCAAATCACTGTTTGAAAGCGTAACTCATCGCTACGACATTGTGTCATCATGAAAAGGAGGCCATACCTGCTAGTCTCGGTGCAACAAGCTTCACATGGTGACAGCCAGCTGCACCAATCTGCAGCATGAAAGGGGTAGGTGGCAGGTGGAGGCTAAAGGATCTGTGGCATTGAGAGAAGGGGAGACAAGTATGAGAGGTAAGATGCATTGGGGAAAGGAGTAGAGAATATGGGAGGGCAGAGAGGAGTTTGAAGTATTACATGGTGCTGGGGGAGAAAGATGTTAGTGCAAAGGAAAACAAAACACAAGAAAGAGAAGGGTTAAAGCTGAGAAAAGTGTCGGATGATAAGACATCTGTCTGAACAGTCTGACAGTAATCTCATTTAAAACAAACTCCATTGGAAAATTAATATTCTGTCCATATTCACATTCAGCTGCAGAAAGGCTGGGACCAGCATATCATGACAGTCAAACACTTTGTCTGATCACTGGTTTAGGCAGGGACTCAAAAGGAGCTGGCCTTGTTCTGGTAAACACAAATCACAGCCAAGTCTGGCCAAAGCCAGCCAGACAGCTGCAAACACATTTTGTTTCCTTCGTACTTGTATTTTGGGTTTCAGCTAGTAAGTTTATATGCTATAATGTAACTACCACTATAATGGTACTCTACATCTGTCTGTATTCACCCTCAACGCGGCATCCTCCACCTCTGAGAAGAGGCGGAGGAGCCTTTAACCTGCATTAGAGAGCCTTTAACCTGCATTCTTTCTACCAGCCAGCAGGGGGCGACTCCTCTGGTTGTATAGAAGTCTATGAGAAAATGAACCTACTTCTTGATTTATTACCCCAGTAAACATTGTAAACATGAGTTTATGGTCTCAATCACTAGTTTCAAGTCTTCTTCAATACAGCATGATGTTCATTTAGTAAATGATGGTCCCATTTAGAGTCAGATAGACCATAAAGCAGGGGATGCTTTAGGGCGGGGCTACCTTGTGATTGACCGATTGCCCAATGTGTTTTCAGTTCATGAAAGTTAATTTTAACCTTTTTGGTCGCCTAAAAATGTCTTATTCAGTGTTCAGTTGTACTTAGCTCCATCCTCTCGTGTTACTTCCGGTTGCCAAAAAACCAAGATGGCGACGGCCAAAATGCCGAACTCGAGGCTTCAAAAAGGCAGTCCACAAACCAATGAGTGACGTCACACTGACTACGTCCACTTCTTATAAACAGGCTGTATGTTCTCAAGCTGAGGGCGATATATTCTTAAGAGCCAGCATGTGAAGGGGAGCCTGTTGAATCACCTGTTTTCTGATCTAGACATCCCACAAAAACTGACTGGGTTGTGTTATTTCACAGTGAGTTTTTCATACTGTATGTCCCCTTTAAATGCCCTAAACAGAGATGTATCAGTTTACAGCGTAACATCATGATGCCTACCTTTTCGGTAGCCTACGTAAAAGACAGTGGCTATGTGTGAAATCACTCAATACTCACTTTGTAGAAGACTATACTATATAGTGAGTTCACCATTGTGTAGTGATGCCTGAATGTACAGTGAGAATTATTATGCCCTAAATAGTAGACACAAAGTATCCCACAATACATGGTGAAAAGTAGTGGACAACCCTGGTCACTAACTGAGCACTTCATGCATTGCGCTGAAGGAAAAATAGCGGATGAGAGGAAAGAGAGCAGCGTTGAGATAACTCAAATGTGTTATGGCGTGAAAAAAAAAATTATTTGATGTGAGCAGTGCAACGCATCACAACACAAACGGCCACAATATACTTTGTATTTATTTATTTATTTGAGAAAATATGCTTATTGCCCCCACATTCACAATAGCTGTTAATTCTTACCTTTCACAATAAAAGCCTGAGACATCACTGCTTACCCGGGGGAACTTAAATTCACTCAGAACATTTCGCTAAGAGACAATAAATCACAATATTTATTATGGATGGTCTACCAGCAGACGTTGATCTAGTTCATTAACGGCACCGGGAAAATGACCTGAGAAGTGTCTGAAGGTGTTTTTTCATTTTGCCGATAAGCTCACTATATAGTACTCTACATAGAATTCCCTGGGAAGTGAGAAGGGAGTAGTGAATGAGTGAATGATTTCGGACACAGCCAGTGACAAGAGAGTGTTTTGTCACACTGATTCAGAAGCAGCGCAGCTAAGACGTACGTGTCTACATTAATTTCTGGTATCTGACATGTGACTTTCAAAGAGAACGGCTTTGTATGAAGTCAGCAGAGGGATTTTTGACAAGCTGAGTCCCGTGCTCGGAGTGTGTGGTCTAATCTTCTGTGCAGACTTGTGGTTGGCTTGTCTGAATGGGAACAAAACAGCAGGGGTCCCAGGCAGCAGTATACCCTTGGGTGCTTTGCAGACGTCCCCCCCACAGTTTCTGCAGGCCCCATGCTGAGCTCATTCAGCCAACTCAAATACCGGCCACAATTCTGAAGTCAAGAATATGACTCCGTCTGTTGACTGAATTTTCTTTGGAAGAATTCGATTCTCCAGCCTCCTGGATGAGTCACAGGTAACGTCAAAAAACATTACTCTCTGCAGATGAATTCTCCAGCGTCATCCTGATTCAACAGACCTAGACAGGCCGACTCATCTGCAGCTGCCCTCAAGAAAAACTGCACTGCCAGTTTCTGATGTATAATAACATTTCCCACATCTCCCTTCTTTGCTCGGTGCATACAATTCTCTGTTTGCATTATTGTTCAAACACGCTGTCATCCCATGCAACAGTTGTGTTCTCACATCCTGCACGTGGCATACAGGTGGTGTAATAATCAACCTGCTTCATGAAAAAGAAAAGTCTGTTTGCAGAGACATTCGATTCTTCATTATTATGGCTGATCCACATACAGCCAAACATATTTGACATCAAGCCTGCTCTCATCCAAAGCCAGCAGAGGATTTCAATGCAAATTGATGCAGCCCTTTTTACAATGTCCCTGCCTGAGTACTGACGGAGCCACAATAAATCAAGGCAATCACAAGGAGATATGGCAAAGACTTTGCCGTAAATCCCACCGGAATCATAAATGTACAGCATCTAAATGTCCACACTCCATGTCTCTCTGTGTCTCATCTGTTTTCATGTGACTTTCTTTTGTTGTTCTTCCTTTTCTTCATTCCAAACACTCCCATGTTGACGTTGATCCAATCATCATTTTAAATTGTACTAGCACTGATTTGTGCTGTCTCTGTAAATGTTCACTGGTTTTCTGGGTGATGGTGCCAGACTTCTAATGGGATTCAGTAAAACCATTCATAGAAAGAGGATTAGAGTGCACAGCATTACACATCAGTGGTTGTGGCTCTCCACAACCACTTGTGGGACTTGTCGTTCCACTTTGACACTGTAGTTGGCACTGTGTCCAGACTCGTAGAGCAAGCAGGAAGCCACCTGGATAGTTGAAGTAGAGGTTACACACCTTCCTATTTCTCTGCACAGTGTGAGTGTTTGAATAAACATACTTGAGTTCACTACAGAGTCTTTATTTTGAAACAGCAAAACAGAATACATTGTGATGTTTGTTTTACATATTGTTTTTTACATAATGTCCTGCATCTATATATTGACATTTGTCATCCACAAACAATGAGCAGATGAAGATAATGCAACTTCCAACTGATTAAAAAACTGTTGGTTACACAGACCAGGACCAGATCATCAACGAGGAGATGAGCCAACACGTTCTCATCACAACTTGTCACGTATCGCTGCTTTGTCATGCCCCCTGGGGTCATGGCCACTTTATTTTTGGCATCAAAACCACTATAGTTAAGTTTAGGAAAGCACCTACATGTTGGGCTTAAAACTACTATGTTTGTACAGTGAAAATGACGCTGAACGGTGTGAACACGGGACACAAACGAACAACTGATTGTAACATGAAAGTGAAACTTAACACACGGGACTGTGGAACAGTGGGCTCCTGGATGAGAGCCTTGTGTTTGTTGGACCCACCCGCCTGGTGTATCTGACATACCGGTGCTTAAGGGTGCCTTGTGCGGCGGTGATGAGCACCGACGGCCGTGACACAGCCTTGGCTGTTTGACGCCCTGTGAATGAGAACGGGCTGTTTTTTATGTGAATGTGGATCTTTCAGATCAATTTTAGGAGTGCCTATGGTTTGCATGTTCCACATGTTATCGTAAGTGTGTCATACAATGTGGGACTAGGACTCGGTCTCGCCCTTGGTCTTGGTTTCAACCCCTCAAAGTCTTAGTGTGGTCTCGGTAAACTGTAAACTGCTGTAATATATAACACGCTAGCATCCCCCACCAATAGGCCCATTTCACAGCAGCCATTTGACATGTCATAGCAGAGTAGACACAAGTGTAACTGATAAAAGTAATTAGGGTCCCATTCTATTTAGTGTTACAGCCATTCCAGTGAGCCACCATACACAATACTAGAGCCCTGGTACACCTAAATGGAACGGGGCCATAAGTAATGCTATTGTTTACCTTTGTTTACCTGCAATGACATGTCCAAATGGCTGCTGTGAAAAGAGCCACCAGGTAATATGTTTGTATTGGTGCTGACCTACAGTTACTGGTCATAGTTTCACCTAACTAATCAAACAGTGGTGGATGGGTTACACAGGACCCAGGGAAGTCCGTATGAATGACAGGGATATGCAAACCAGTCCTCACTTGTCATGGTGGCTGGGCCTTGAGCGGATCTTGCTGAAAATGCAGTGCAGCTGTTCCATTCCTCTATTTGTATAAATAAATTGTCCCTTTAGGTCACAGAACTCCCCTGAGCGACATCCCTTTATGGAGATGACCTGCGCCTGCTGAAATATTCCAGACAGTTTTAGCACCTCCAGTCTTCCACTGTGAATCACTACAGTCAGCATTTAGCAGAGCATCCTGCTGTGGGGCCAACTGCCAAGTGCATTTATCACCGTATCGACGATATTTTGCGTTCCTGTAAGTGGTGAATGCAGGTGCTTTGGTACTCACTACCTCAATGCCCAGAGGTGTAACAACCTCGCTGCAGTATTATTTAAAGATGGTATAGAATGTGTTTTTCCTGTAAAATGACGTTATTTTACCCGAGTCTGCTTTACATCTGAAGCTAATTGTGGTGCGGTGCTTGTGTTGACCAGCAGGTGGAGGAGTTTTCGTGGGCTGCTCTACCCTCCATCCCCCACCCCCCGTCCCTCCTCTGTCTGTCTCATGCTGCCCCTGATGAGAGGAGTTCCTGCACTAACTTCATTCCACTCCACAGAGGGAGAACATATGTGGAGACTCACCAGAGAGTAGACACACAAAGCTCTCACACTGGACTTGTTTCATGTTGTTGGATTACTTCTCTCATGTGTTTGTGTCTTTGAAGGAGAGTGTATGAATGTGAAAGTTTGTGTGTGAAGTGTGAATGTAATTTTAGACATGGATACATCCTCTGCTGTGAGCTCTCTTCTCCCGGCCCTTCTACTCTCTCTCCATCTACACTGCCACCTCCTTGTTTGGGCCGCAATGGACTCCTGCTTTGATGAGGAGGGCACCCCGAGCCGTTGCATGCCCAAGTTTGAGAATGTGGCCTTCAATCGCACCGTGGTGACCTCTAATGTGTGCGGCTCCCCGCCTGAGGACTACTGCATGCAGACTGGCTCAACGCGCTCATGCCACCACTGTGACGCGTCAGATCCGGACCTGAGCCACAATGTGAGCCTCCTGACTGACTTCCACAGGAACGAGGAGCCCACGTGGTGGCAGAGCCAGT
The DNA here is from genome assembly GCF_015220745.1 of Sebastes umbrosus. Lineage (NCBI taxonomy): Eukaryota > Metazoa > Chordata > Actinopteri > Perciformes > Sebastidae > Sebastes > Sebastes umbrosus. The sequence goes on from NC_051287.1 coordinate 27,426,266, forward strand.
CCATGTACTATGGTATCCAGCACCCTAACTCTGTCAACCTCACCCTCCACCTGGGTAAGAGCAGCAGTCTGACCCCCACAGTTCTTCACTTTGACTTTCCTTAACTTGCAGTGTAGTTTGTGGCCAGGCTGAGTGATCTAGGTCAAGCATGTGTGTCCTTAGGGTTCAATTATGGTCCTATAATGTTGTACATAATCGTTTTAAAGTGCTTGAAAGCTTTTCATGTGCACTGCATTTGCTGTGTCCCATAATAGAACATGCATATCAGCAATAGATTCAACGCTCTATTGAATGCAGATGTGAAGAGTCTGTTGATGGGATTTCAGATGAATGCATGAATAGCCGTCCTCACACCGGTTGAGATCACTTTTTCACCTTTCTTATCTGTGCAGCAAGTATCTTGATACATTACTGTGTGTACTGCAAAGTCCATTGATGGGGAAATCTTTAATACAAACCAGCTGTGCTGCTTAACAACACATGATTTGTATTATTCAGTCTCATGCAGCTCTGAGCTGTCTTCATAAAAAACACTTTGGCCCAGACATGGCTTAGGCTTGGAGTGTTTGCGAGCACGTAGCCACAAGGGCATGTCTGAGAATTTGGTTGGATTTAAAGTGGATGAGGAGGACACACACTTGCATCTGACATGCCGAGATAGCAACTGAGTGATGGCCCAAGTTTACATTCAGCCCACGTACCACCACCGTATTGGTGATGAACCCATCCGAATGTGGCTGCTACAATACAGTCACAACTCAAGCTGGGTTTTTTAAGGTATGATTGGGCCAGAACTCAACTAGAATACAGCCACCACACACAGCCTTCATCATAGATCATACAAACATGTTTCCTGCATGATTTGACATGCAGACCATAGCCAGAAATCAACCTTTATGTAACCATTTTAGTTTGAAATCCTCATTTCACATTATATTACATTACAATTTCAACATCTTCTGCTGCAGGCTCAATTCAGTGTTTTCATCTCAGCAATCGTCAGATTTTACTGCAACAAACATACTGTACAACTGACAGTAAATGAAACCGAGACCACTTAATATTTCCAGAGAAATTCCAGGAAATAAGCAGCTGGTAACCTGCAGAAAAGCCCCACGTTTGGCAGGAATAAGACTATGATAAGGAAAAGAGTACCAACTGAAGTTAGTCAGGCATTTACATAAAATGGATTTGGAATTCAAAAGATTCGCTTACTTTCCAGGGAGGTAAATTTCATTAACCCCCCCAGCCAGAGTCATTTTTTGCATAGCCAGGGACTTGGTCAGCAGGTCTGCTGTCACTTGAAATTATGCAAATTTCCCCTGTACTTCGGTGAAAGTTTTCACAGAACTTTTGGAGAGAAATCCCCCAGAAATGCATCTTAAATCCAGGTACCTTTTAGAGTTTTTGAAATGTAGTCAAATACCTAAAGAGTGCTGCAGGGCTGATGTATTTTTGGAGGCCAAAAGGACTCATTCCTGCAGCACATTATACTGCAACACTCTTACTGTCAAAACTCAATTAACCAACAACTTACAGCTAAATATCTAAACAACAAACAACTTGTCTTGGCTGGAGCAGTTAGCAACATGTATATAGCTTTTTGCCTTTTGCATTTGCAGTGGTTTTATTTGATACAACTTATGATACAGCAGAAGGCATGAGTGCATGAGTGCATTGTTGAGTAAATGTGTGAAAAGGAGAGCTAAGTGATTTGGGGGAAAAGAAGTGGCTCGTAAATTGCAATATCTTATAATATTTAGTAAAATGAGCCATGCTCTTAAAGACAAATTACTTGTTGATATAAATCATGTAAACAGAATGTTTCTCCAGCATGAAGTGGATTCTGTGGCAGTAGTTTAATTAGAACACTTTTCTTTTGTTCAGCACTTGAGAAGCTTGACTAACAGTTACTCACGTACTGTAAAACCTCTGGCTTCCTGTGATTAAGATAAGGAAAGGTTGAGGCTTGATAAATAGTTGGTTTCAGTGAGATCATATAAATGTTTGAGGTTAGGATATGGTCATGGTAAACTGTGAAAACCATCAGCTTAAATAATGAAACTTCACTTCACTTGAACTGAACCTGGGTCTCCCCGGTTCAAAGCAAATATAGTAACCGTGCAGCACTTTTACCACGCTGTATTATCCCCGTGTTAGTAATACAAGTTTTTAGGATTGCCTCCTTCACGCACTCTTTTCCTTTGAGCAAATGCATTTGCCTCACTTTTTTGTACACTGCGTACATATTTGCATTTGAAGACATTCCTCATTTCACAAAATTTTATGAGACCAGCTTGAGCCATTAGCATCATTATCCCATTACCATGCGGCGCAAAACTGCTGCAATAAAGTAACAGAGCACATTTGTCACTTTAACTGAATTAAATTGTGGCGATTATTGCTGTGTGTGTGTGTGTGTGTGTGTGTGTGTTGTGTGTGTGCGTGTGTGTGCGTGTGTGTGCATGTGTGTGCAGAGGGTCTCAGTAAGGGCGTACACAGGATTTTGGGCCCCTCTGAAGAATTTAGCTCTGGGCCCCCCTTTATTATTGAATTAAATGAATACTTATTAAATACTAATGAAAACTAATATTTAGTTTGTAAATAGTACATCTAATACATTTAATTTATTCTCAGTTAGAGGTTGAAATCAACATTTCCTGTGCTGTTTATTCTGTCTAGAATTTATTCTAATCTCAAAGAAATAGTTCTACATTTTGAGAAATATGTTCATTGGCCTTCTTGTTAGATGAGAAGGTCAATTCCACTTATTTACTTACAGTATTTGTCCATTGAATATGAAGCTGGAGCATAAAGACTGGAAACTAGTGAAACAGGTAACCGGCTTTGTCCAAAGGTTAAACATATTGCCTAGCAGCACCTCTAAAGCTCACTATAGTTCAAATGTTATATCTTGTTTGTTTAATACGTTGTCTTCTAGAGTCTTGCTGTCACCATTTGGCAACACACCATACGTTGTCAGGTAATCAACCTTCTCACTCTTGACGAGACAGTGAATGAATGAGCGTCTAGGCTATTTTCCAAAAAACTTAACTTTGCCTGACACTTGCCAAACAGAAGAAGTAATCCATCATCGTGAATATTATTATTATTATCTCAATGTCATGCAAACTGTGTGGTAAGACAAATGTTGGTCAATAATAAACTGCTGGCACGGTGTGTTCAGGTACTGGTGAAAAACGAGGAAAACAATACACAGGAATTTCTGCCCAATCTTTGATTGACAACTCAATATTGCCCATAGGTATGTATGTGAGAGAGAATCTGTTACCTTGAGGCAGAATAGTGATCTGTCCAGGTTGTACCCTGACTTTGCCCAATGTGTGCTGGATAGACTCCACCCCTCCCTGTTCTGTGATGTACAGCATGAAGTGTATACAAATTGTTGGATGGATGGATATTCATAATGTCTGTGCACCCTCTCCACCTACGACTAGGCTACTGCAAGTAAGAATACTAGACATAAATCACATCTAGGGGCACAGTTTGGATTTATAAGGTAACTACATTGGATTGATTGACAGCTTGTCTAATTGGTAGCAGAATCCTGTTGAATTAAATTGCAATTTAAAGCAGTGGTTCCCAACCTTTTTCCCCTGACTAAGTGACATTTTATGGATATTTCATATTATATTCAATGCATAACAATAACAGTACAGAACAACTGATATATGAAACTATACAATTAACAAATAGTGAACGCAATAACTGCAGGGAGTTTGTGTAAAATGAGAAATTTGGATGAATTTTGTGCAGGTTATTTCCTGTGAATATTGCGTCGTTATTTTTAGGGAGTTTTAATACAGTTCTTTGTATTGTGTATTTTATTTTATTATTTTTAACTATATTCATACTTGACAAATTCAGTGTTTTCTTCTCCCTTCACCCTGGCCATTGTTCTGTTAGCTCTTGATTGTTTAACGTTTCTAATGCAGGCTGTTGATCAGAGAGGGAACGCTCTGTGAATATAGCTTGCAGTGGTGTACCTGTAACAAAGTAATAATACTTTGTTACAGTAATTAAGTATTTTTGGGAGTATCTGTACTTTACTTGAGTTTTTATATTCCTGTCAACTTTCACTTTTACTCCACTACATTTCCTAAATAAAAACGTTGTACTTTGACTCCGATATATAAGCATCTCAGTACTCGTTACAATTGCAATCAAGCAGGTTTGGTGAATCGGGGGTTCCAGCTTGCAAGTGACATAATTTACTCAAGTAATATCATAATGGGTGTTTTTAACTTCTACTAAAGTCAGTTTCTGGTTAGATATCTGTACTTTTACTCAAGTGTGGCTTTCAGGTAGCTTCATCCACCACTGATAGCTTGTGTTCAGACCTTATCATTTAAATATTGTAGTTTTCTCAACAGAAACCAATGAAGTGCTGAGATATAGGCCAACTGTATATATTTTATTTTTTTAAGTTGTCTTGCACCCTTTAAAATCAAGAAGCTTCGCTACCCCCCCTGTGACACTTTGTGACCCAGTGGTAGTTGCCAGGTTGAGAAGCAGTAATCCCCTCTTACAAGACAAGCTGTAAACACAACACGGACCTTTTAAGTTGACGCAACTTGTTAGCGAACAGTTTCCAGCATTTACGGAGCAACATTATCATTCGTTTGGCCGTAGTGTTTTTGGACAATGTTAGTCCCGTAATGAATCTCTTTTAGCTTTGTTGGTTTTGTCTTGTTTCTCATCTCCTCCAACTCCTGAGGGAAACATCTGGCTCTGTAGCTGCTAGCTCACATGCTAACGTTAATACACCTTGTTAACCAGCTAACGTTAGCTAACTCTGTCTGCACTTAAAGTTGCATACAGTGGCTTTTAGGGCTTTTAGCTAAAGCAGTTAGAGAGAGTGAACCAAAATAGTAAAGTTGAAAACGGAAAACGAAAATAATGAGTTTAAAGATGCTCTAAAGCTCCAAGGGGAGCTTCGGAGTCAGGTGAAGACATGCCATAGCAGGGCAAACACATTATGGCCCTGGTATTGTCCGTGCTGGCTCACTGGGGGACCATAATTAATTGTATCAATTACACCTGTTTACCCTGCTATGGCATGTCAAATTGCTGTTGTGAAAAGGGCCTATCGACCTCTGCCACTGCATTTTGTTGCTAGGGCAACAGCTTTGGTCCAAGTTTACTTCCTGTCAGCTACTGCATTAACAAACATTGACACAAGAAATACAAAGGGACACAACGGCTTCGTCAGAAATCGCATACTATGCACTACATACTCAATATGTGTACTATCATTCAACATACTTTTGTGTGAATAAACAGTAGTGTATATCTTTTCAGACGCACTGAGCTGTAATTTACATAGTCACTTCCTGAGAGCCTCCTTGCTGGTTGGAGACATGTAACCATGGTAACCCGTTCCAACCTCATGTGACGAAAACAACGGTTTGTCAGAATCAAAGTCTGAATTAATTTAATATATATATTAGCGTTATTGATGTTACAGAGCTGTCCGTCAATGTCCATTATTAACATTGTTGTTACTGCCGCATTGCATTGTGGGATATGTATGCTGCTATAGTGTCCAGCGTTGCATACCGTTACATTTCACTGGAAATAGTATGCAATTTGTCTAATATCGGTTTCATACTAAGGTTTCAGGCATACTCCAATATCTCCAGACTGTCTTAGCGTACTAAATAGCATGTTAGTGTGGAATTTAGGGACAACCAATGTTTACGTTGTCAAGTCTGAAAAGGTCTATTGATTACAGTTGCTGTGACTAAGGTTAGAATCACCTTAACTGTATGCTCTGTGTATAAAGGTGTGTGTTTGGACTTCCAGCAATCAGTCAGTGAAGACAGTTCCTTTTCAAAAGTAGAAATCTTCTTGACAGGTCAGATTTCCTCCTCCTCCTCCTCCTCCTCCCTTCCTCCTCCTCCTCCTCCTCCTCCTCCTCCTCTTCCTCTGTAGGTGCCAGTGAAGTGGGCGCTTCCCATCAAAAAGCTTTTCTTCAAAGGAACAAGAGACAGGGACAAAATGATGACAGAAGTTGAAAATGTCAGAGCTTTGACCGTAGATGAACTGTTATATCACGTGTTCTGAAGCAAGAAGAGCCTCCATCAAATGGAGAATAAGGCTATTGATTTCCAATGGCAGGAGATGTCTGGCTGTGTTTTGAGGCTTTGTTGTTTATAATCTCCGGTTCTTTAGGAGAAAGGCGCCATTTTCTGCTGCAGAGGTATGTTCTGCGTTTGTCTGGAGGGTTTGTTATTCTTCAAACAATCCCAACACCCACATGTCTGTCTCCCTCAGACTACATTGACCTTTGCTCCTTCCTGCCCTACTCCCAACATGTGTTTTTTTTACCTGATACCTTTGAATTATTCTAGCATCCTTAAAAGAAGCATGAATATGTTTTCATAACACAGAATTTGAACTGAATATCCCTAAATTTGGATGTGTGGCATCCCTTTGGTACTTTTGAAAGCTCTGTGATCCATCTGGTTGCTGGTGGGGGGCGGTCATTCGACATGACTGTTTTCTTTTGCCTCTCCAAACAAAACAAGCGCTCTCTGAAAGGCAAATGCTGGGATGATAAACACAGCAGTGGGATGCAGGGACACATATTGCAGCCAGGTCAGAGTGGCTCTGTGGAAGAGTAGAAAGAAGAGGGGGAAGTTGGGCTGCTTCAAGGGGAGTAAACAAAACATAACGAGGAAGAAGGGGGAGAAAAAAGAAAATGCTGGGCGGTTTGCTGGTAAGGAATTGGGGTCAGGTTTTTCCCACAAAGACTTGGTGAGACACACACACACACACACACACGCACACGCACACACACACACACACACACACACACACACACATTCAAACAGCACACATTGATGTCTGCAGCTGGTTCTCATTCAGTGTTGTCAAAGACCAGCAACATCCTGTCTCAGATGTAAAACAATGATAAAAAATCTGCCACAGTTGGCACGACGCTCTCACAGCCAGATTATTGGCGTGCATATGAGACACACACTGTTAAGAATTTCCCAGTAAAATAACAGTAAAGAGCTGGAAGCAGGGTTGCCATTATTCTACTGTAAAATTAACATTATTATACTGTTGCTGAAATTTACAGCTTTGTACTGTTAATGAAAAATACAGTATATACTGTTTTTTTTATTAATTTCACAGTATTTTACAGTTAATTTACTGTTTAAGGATACATTATATAGCTGTTTTTATCCCTTTCTTTTACATTATCTTACTGATTTGTTTCAATGCACAATTTAGGTTGTATTTTTTACATACATTTTAATAAACATTATTTTTTGCCTAGATGAATAGACTTAGCAGGTTACAGACATAGGAATAGTCACACTAAATACAATTAAAGGCACTTGTTAAGAAAAAGGCTATAATTAAGGCTATAAGGCCCAAAATGTCTGTCTATAGCTGGCTACAAGCACAGAATGCAAACCATAACAACATGTGAGTGAAGAACAGAGCTAATTCACTGATTTTACAATCATGTACAATGTGTGAGAAAAGAACATCTACAGCTTATCTTATTGCACTTTATTTTTTATTTTCATATGAAGTTCAACACAGCGCCAACAAAAACCTGACACAGATAACAAACCAAATTTCAGAAGAAATAGCATTTCTGAAGACATCTGTCAATCTTACTAACCTTACTTTGTAGAACAGTTACAGAGAGTTGAGCTACATCATAGAGTTAAAACAAAACTCTCAAATAATATTTTGCCTTATATCATGTAACATGTGAATATACTGAATATATTGCTGAGCCTTAAGGCATATCAGTGGTACAAATTTAAAAAAAAATTAACATTAAATAAAAAATAATTGTCTATATACTAATGAGCACGAACACCACCAGACATGTGAAATCATGTCCAAGTATGAATATTCAGGCTCTAACAAGGCACATGGATAAGTGTGGAAGTCCAAGTATTGGGTGATAATGGGGGAGTGAGTTAGTGAATGACTTATTGCCCACTCAAAGACACCAGTTCTCTCAATCCAGCCTTGGTAGCCCGCTGACTGTGTGAGAGAGAGATATATGAGTTCCAACATAACTTTCATTGTAACTTCTCACATACAAAATCAGCGTGTGTAGCCCTCATTTCCTCTTATCATGTATGTAATGTAAACTCACCATTTTAAATGAAGTCACACTCAAGTGCATGAGTCCCATCAGCAGAGTGGATACATGTGGATATACGCTTGTAGTCTTGTCTTTGTAGCTCGTGAATTTGCCAGTTTTCTTTGAGAAGACTTTGCCCCTGTCCATCCTTGGTGCCTCTCTCAGGGTTTATTCCACGGTGCACCTGAAAAATATAGTGTTTTCTTCAGGTTACTGTGTAAAATCAAGTTTGTGTGAATCACTTAGATTAATGCCACAATAAAAATTACAGGTTTTACTGAAGTATCTAACCTTGAGATTAATTTGAGCGTGCAGGTGTAGAAGGTGGAAAATAAGCAACAAGCCCCATCAAGAAGGTGGGCTTCACATATGAAGTGGCCCTCAAGGCTGACCATCCAGCGCCAATAGCTTCCTGCTGTTTCACCTGAAACTTAGAACAGAATTTTCCTCAGTCAACTTCATGGATTTTTAGTCAATGTTTGAAATGAATTGTGTTGAGTGGTGTGCCATTACTGGTGAGAAACTGTTTTTTGATCAATTATGAATATTCTGACCATCTGATCTATAGAACATGTGGTTTTCAGATATCATTCAAAAACACTAGTTAGCTAGTAAATAAACTTGCCTTCAATTTTGTATCTGACTCTGCTGAATTACCACCCAATAACCAACGTGCACTGAAGGCTTAATGTTACTTTAAATGTTGAAGGGACTTCCATAGACTGTAAACATGTTATACACCGTACGTCTTTATGCATGAATTCACTGGCAAAATACATGTGTCAGCACATTAACTTAGATATTAACTTGAATACATAGAAATTAAAATGAGCTCCTTGTGTTGTCCGATTAATGTGCAATCATCTGTGAATTCTAGCTAGCTGTTGAATCCCTCTATCATGACATGCACATATTCTGTAATGCAAACTAACTGGAAACATCACTGATAAAACTTTGCACAGATTATTAATTAAATAAAATTACTACTCACCAAATAATCAGTAAGATGGGGATGGATGAATAAAAGAACGGATCCAGCCTCACATGTGCAGATCAGGTGAAATTGCTCTTCCCAGAATTCAAAAAATACTGCATGAAACTGTTATTCGTGATACTTTAGACAGTTGATCAGCGAGTAAAGTGCTGTTTTTTAAGAATGCATTATAGTTCAGTAAAAAACGGCCTATGACCATAATTTTAACAGATTTCTTTTGTATTAACAGTAAAGCACTGTTTTTAGCAATAACAGGTTAATAGTGTTGAAATTCTGCTGTAAATTAACAGCAACTGTTTCCAGTGCAATTCTTTGTAAAAAGGCTATTATATTTCATTTGTAAACTTGAGAGGCCAGCATGATTAGAAGATACTCTTCCGTGTATTTGCTGGTGCTGGTCACAAAATGGGAGCTTGGAGTAAACAGATTGTAAATATTGAGTCTACAGTACTCGTGCTGAGTTTAGTCTGAGCCTGTCTCGGTCTGGGCAGACGAGAGCAGCTGTGTTAAGTTGACATTAATGACTCAGAGTCGGGTCACACGATGTACTTCTGCAGCTCCCAGCCTTTACCCTTAAAGTCTGTGTCCAAATAGTCATTTTATTAGTGTGCTTGTGCGCAACATGAACAGCTTTGGTTGGCTTTGTGATGCCACCAGACTCTGGATCAGCCCTGTAAAGTCACACCAGGCTGGGTTTCTAAACTAATTTCCAGTGCTCAAAGACCTGTCGCTTGGCGAACAAAGAGAGACTTCTGCTTCAAACTGAGCTGTCCAAACTGTGAAACTCAATGTGTGAATTCTATCTTAGGGTGTATTTCATCTATAGATATTATGTATTATAAGATTTAATAGCAGTTGTGCCCACATTAACTCTGATGAATACATAAAGTATGCACTCCTGAAAGTGGATGAATCACGAATCATTAAACATTATACATAACAACATACAAATATCCTTTGCAATTAGTCTGCATTTCATCACGGGATATCCAACAAATGTTTCATCTTCTGCCTCTTTTATGTTTTTGCCTCAGTCCCAGCAGGGCTGAGCTCACCTCATGCAGGGAGTAAATGAAAGCTAAATGATCCTAGGGCTCCTAAAGGAAAGATACCATTAGAGATTGCTGCAGAGACAGAGCTGCCTAGATCTGACTTGGCAGAGAAAAGCAACAGCTGTCATTATGGCTGTACCAGTGGATGGCATCCCTCTATGAATGTGCAGAGCGGCTGAGACTTAGTATCTAATGATGTAGAAAAAAATCCCCAAGAGTGCAATGAAGAAGCCTGTAAAGAGAGTTCTACATGTTACTCCTCACTCTGGTCTCAATATGACTTCAGTTAGTGTCTGCCCAGTTAATCCCCTGTAACGCTACACAACATTTGGCAGATTCTGAACGTGTTCATATTCAGGGTGCATAACTCTGCAAGCCTCCCTGATATTGCTCCAAGAGAGTGTCCACAGTGAGTAAACAATGGGAGGGAATGACAGCAATCAATCAAAAAGAAGCATTGCTTTAGTGTTTGCTCTGAGATTAGGGAAGAAGATGTCAACTTTCTTACAAAACCAAATAAGGACAACAGCAAATCAACCTGAGTTTTCCACACAGGAAACATTATAAAGCAAAATCACACATTATTTCACAGCCATCTGAGTAAGCTATGGAAAAAAAGATGCCAAAATGTATTCTTTCCTCTCATTACCAGGGAGACTCACCCTTCCACTTATTATGCACCTTCAAAAATGACTTTACAGACATCTCTACAGTTACAATGCAACTCTAATTACAGTGCAACTTAGTCGGATCTGCTAAATCCCCCAATACCAACTCAAATGGAAATCTGGGTACGCTATATCTCCTGCTGCAGATCTTCTTCCAGATGAGATTGTGCTCTGAAACCCATTTTCCTTTTTCACAGATTGAAGACGAATCACTGTTTTAGGGGAATACAGATCTATGAAAAGTTTCACTTCTCTTTCTCTCTGTTTCTCCCTGTGCCACCAAATGGCTGATGTACCACTAAAACCTCACGTTAGATACATCAATCAATGATATGTTTAAATCTGTGCCATACTCAGCCTCTCATGACACTCATTAGTGTTTTGCATGTTTGACCAATCACTTTTCTATTGATTAGATCTGTCACTTTCCTGTCGCACCTCAACCGTTTCATCAGACTACCAGTGACTCGACAGTGCGAGCACTTTCCCCTGTGGTTTTGCACTCATTGGCCTATTCTGTTCTGCAGTTATTATAAGAATAAAAAGACATTTTGTCTCGTTCCCTTTGACCTATGTTTTACTTTTGGGGCCCATTATGATCTGGATAATGAGAAAATAATCCTGGGTATTCTTCTACTCCTGCAGGAATGACATTCATTTACCCTGCGTAGAGGCACGGGAAATGAAGCCTATCCCCCATTGTTTTCCTTCTTTCTATAATGCAATTATGTCTTTTTTTCCCTTTGCTCCTGGGCCCTAAACTATCACCCCACTGTATTTGTCTCTTACATAACCAGCCCTGATCTAACTGTGTAACTACAACAGATCCAGTTCCAACAGTAAGTCTTTCAATGACTCCACTCAAAGCTAATCATATCTGTTTTCCACAGGGAAGGCTTTCGAGATAACCTATATACGACTGAAATTCTACACCAGTCGACCGGAGAGCTTCGCCATCTACAAGCGCACTGAAGAGGATGGGCCCTGGTTGCCTTATCAGTATTACAGCGCCTCTTGTAGGAAGACCTATGGGAAGGATGCTAAGGCTTACATTCGGCCAGGAGATGATGAGAGGAATGCTTTATGTACTGATGAGTTCAGTGATATCTCTCCGCTCACTGGAGGAAACGTGGCTTTCTCCACCCTGGAGGGACGGCCCAGTGCATACAACTTTGACCAAAGCCTGGTGTTGAAGGTGAGGGCACATTTTGGTAATTACTGTATATTTGTATACCTATTATGGCTATGATTCTTTTTTCCCCACATATATTATTAGCTCCACTCAAAGTGATTTTGCAGAGAGAGCACAACTAACACACTTAAACTAATAATACAGATAGCTAAGGAAAAACCAGTTACAAAAAAATGCAAAATAAATATTTCTTAGAAAAGACAAATGTTTTGTGTAGATTAATCATGAAAAAACATATAACTGATTGCTTCTTTTTAATGAATTACATTTAAAAATCTTGATGCCAGTCCATAATGGATGTGTGATGTTAGTGTTTCCAATATTCTTTCCATATTCTTTTTAAAAAAAACTTCTGGAAAAATAATGTCTCAGTTTGACAACGTGAAGAATTTTCTTCAAAAAAGGGTTATTATTTACCTGTAGACACAAGGGCTGCACTCATCACATAGTTAGCAGGTTGTAGCAGTGCCGTGCAGTCAATGTTTCCTGACTTAAGCTTACACTTTTACACAAACAAACATACCGTAGCTCTACACATATACATGCATGCCTTCAAGCCTTTTTCAAAGCAGCTGAAGGGAATCTAAAGTTAGCTCTGATTAACATTGATGAAGCTTTGAGTGGGCTGTGCTGAATTAATGGCAGCCTCTTGGGGGAGAGTCTGGGAGGGGTGGGCACAGTAAAGCGTGGCTAAAAATGAGTAAATAAAGTGCTTAATGCAGCCACTCCTTTTTCTTTGACAGGGTTGTGAATATGCATGTGTCCATGCATGTGCTTTGCATGGCTACTTCAGTGAAAGGCTTTTCTCTTCATTAATTACTGAGGATCTTGGCTGTCGTGTGTGAATATATGTTTATTTCAAGGTCTCAGCATTGCTTACAGCAACTTATAATTGACCAACATATACAGTAAAAGTAACCTTGTCACAACAAATTCATTTAGCTAATTAGAGCAGAGATCGTACAGGACCATCTACTGAAGGAGGATATATCATGATGATGATACATACAGTAATAACACCTAAGCAGATGGAACATGAGTATGTGTGGCCAAATATAGGATGTCAAATTAAGATTGTCCAGCATCAAAGAAAAGAGGTATTGGAAGCAGGCAAATTACTATCTAAACCAGCCAGCTGAGTCTCAATCAGATGCAGAAATCTACAGCAACATTTATTCTGAGACAGTTGCTTATATTTCATTGTCTTTGTTCAACTTTAAAATCGATCTGTGTATTCAGACAAACGCAAGGGGAATTTTAGAAGCGGCACTATTGCATACAAAGTCAACCGGACACAGACGGTCTAGTGGTAAAATTCAAATCAGAATCAGAATGGTCTTCTTTGCATTGTTGTTTTGATGCATAACAATAAACATAGTAAGAGAAAATAGAAATAAATAGCAAGTACTGCAAAAGTGAAGAAACATGAATATAGAAGAGAATAAATTATAATAAACATATGAAAAAATACTACAAAAATATGTTTAATATATCTGTTTTAAAATGAACGAGCTGTACAGGAATGTGCAAAATATTCAGCGGGGTATGTGAAAAAGGAAGGAAGAGTAATCACTCTTTAGATTACGTTCAGTAGCTGTGTTTCCATTCATTGTTAAAGCGAGGGCTGGGAGGCGGGCTTGAAGGAAACGCTACTGCGCCTGCTCTATGGGCCCGATGGATGCTGAAGATTGCCGGAAGATCTGGGTAATTTTATACTCCGAAGTCAAGCTTTTTTGGCTGCATGCACCACTTTCATAGGAATGACCAAGGCCCCGCCTCTGACGCTGTATCCAGTTCTCTTTATACATCCATGATTCAAGCGCTACGGTGCTAGGTACTGGTAACCCAATTTGTGTGGGTCCTATATGCCCTGATCAATGGGCTAACCTGACCCTAACTACTCAAGGTCAATGCCTAACCTCAACCAGCTACGCGGGGCAGGTCTTACGCGTCTTGCCAAGAAAAGCAGTGGGATTCATAAATCGAGCGTAGCGTTAGTTCAGGCAGGCCACGATGTCAAGCTCTGCTCATACAACGGCTATCAGCTGATAACAGCTGATCTTAAGCCAGCCCAATCAGCTGATGCATCAGCTGACAGATCAGCTGATTCCTCTCTATGCATTCATTGGTAAATTTCATACAGGGAGCCTTATTTAAGCTGCTTCAGCCGGCCTACCGTTGCTGCTTCCTCTACAAGCCGCTCGCAAGCCGTCCCAGAGCAGAGCCATACCGCCAAATTTAATGTATATATTAATGCAAATGGAATAAGTGTCTTTGACTAAAGTGGTCCTGACTGAATTACATGTAAATGAGCCCCAGCAGGAGTGACCATGACGAATGAACCTCATTCAAAATCTAAGTTATTGTTTCTCAGTAAAAGTCCCACCACCACTTCCATAACTTGCTATCACAGGATGTGGACATACTGTATCGGCCTCCCACTACCCGACTGTTTTCATTACGCATTTTTCCACTGTCTCTTACAGTGCTATCTGCATGTTGCTATTTTTATTCCCTGTCTCTACAACAACAACAACATCCTACCATGTAGTGGACACACCTTCAACAATAATCTTGAATTATTTCAGGACCTATAGTCCACAAAGACCAATCCCCAGTCACGGCCCCCTCGTGTTAGCTAATGATAACATGTTCTTCCATCTGACCTTTCTCCTAAAATGTCGTGAGGAAGTAGGTCTGGCAATGACTACCACCTCTGTAAAGGAAGCTGTCCTCCTCCACATCATTAAATCAGAAGAGTAAGGGTGTCTTTTGGAGGATGTGTGGAGGATATGCAGTGTAACCCTGCATAATCAGAACCCGCTCCCAAAGAAAGAAACCATCTTCCAAAAGGTAATAAAGTAATAATGAGGGGATGTGTTGCTCCACTCATCAGTATATTTGCAGTTTACTGTATATGGCTGTTAAATATCCATTTAAAGGTGATTTAGCTATAGCACACCCAGATTCCAGTATTCCTCTCAGCTCACTGTTGATGTTTTGAAACTCAACTATGAATTATGTTGTTTTTCAAATCTCTGAATGCAATGTTCAATGAAAAGCAAACTGGAGCCTGATTAAGAGCAGATCAATTGCATTTTGTCTGCCATTGCTAGTGTATTTGAATATTGTTTTATTCATTCCCTTTAACAAAATATAATTAGTTTGTGAATAAAAGCCGTTAGATATAGAGAGGTTAGATTTAAATTAAATTGTGACATGAATAAAAGCTACTTACATCTAATCTTCAAGTAATTACTTTTACAGAAATATACAGTAACTGATGAGGATTTATTGTGGCACTATCCTTGTTTTATTTGCACTCTTAAACCTCCCTAAGATGTGTGATTTCAAAAGTAGAACAGTGTGTTGCAGCTGACAAGCCCTTAGGGCTGCATATGGTATCTCTGCCTGCACACATACCTCTACCCCACCCCAACCCCCCCCCCCCCCCCCCCCCCCCCCCCCCACCACCCTAACACACATGCTTTCTGTGCCGGATGCTGTCTTCTCATAAAACCTCCCCTCCCATCAACACTTTGAATGGGTGACATCTCTGCAACCTCCCACAGAGTAGAAAGAGGCAGCTTTCCTCAAGAGTGATCCCATTTTAAACTGGGAAAAGATGGAGGATGGAAAGACAGAAGTGGTGAAGCCACATCAGCTCTCAAGCATATGCTAAGCTGCAGTGAGGAGCAGGATAAAGACATTTTCTCCTCATCTCTACTATGCGAGGTCCCCTTGCATCTACGAGTGAAAATAGAAATGAAATGCACCATTGGATTAGCTTTAGTGTTGCTATGGGTTGTGCACAGCCACATTGTGTGGCAGGCTACTGTCAGTAAGGCCATGAAAGAAGAACCTGCACGCAGGACAGGATTTGGCTCCTGAGCTGAAAGTCCACAGATTCTACTCTTATGGACTTGCATTCATATTTCTTATCTGTCTCGCTAGGACAACAAAGAAAGGAGAGTGAAGTGAGAAAACCATATTTACTGTATGTGGCTTACGGTCACTTAACCCACTGTCAAAAAAAGACCTCTCTAGAAGTTTCCACAAGCACAAGGATGTTCATCATCCCCTTTCTTCCTGCTCAGTGTGCATTACTTTGCTCCACTTCCTGCGCTGGTAGTTCTACTTTTTTTTTTTTTGCAAGAGAGCAGTTATAAAATGCTTACAAGAAAAGGTAGCAGCAGCCTGGTTTTCTACTCAGAGATTATTAAAGCGTCTTTTTTCTGATTAATCCCTTCACACCTACCACTTGTGCTATTTCCGGCCTCTCTATCTATCTGGTTATATAACTCTGGGACTACTGGCAGGCTGGGACAATAGCAAACTGGAGCCCAGGCTTGTAGGACATCAGGATTGAGCTTGGATGTGCTGACATTTTGTAAAGTGAGCATTATGGTTTCAGTTGGAAATACATGCTCCAGGCATGAACAGAGCGAGAAATACATCTTCTCACCATGAAAGGATTATGTTGGATTAAGGAATTAAGGGCCTAAGATTATGCAAAGAAGGCATGGGTAGAAACAGGTAGTCTGAGAGTCAACCATAGCATGATAGCAAGAAGGGGCATTGTGGTCAGGGTGGCCTTGATCTGTAATGACCCGGGTTCAGTTACAAGTCATGGAATTGTTTTTGCAAAATTTGAGTTGTGTTTTTTTGTCAGAGAACTTGCACAAACCAACTGGACTGGGTTATTTATTAACCCCAAATTAAATGAAGTTGATTTATGCTTAGCCGTTTGTTAATTTTTTCAGCTTTTCACACACAGGGAAAATGTGAAGTTTGTGCTGCTGTCACATAATTCAGTGGTGACATGTAATTCTGTCCACAACACACGGAATATATCCCATAACATTCTGTACACTGGAAGGTGTAAAACAAGAGGAGGACATTTTGGGTTTGAAGCATTTTGAGCAGTGAGATCTACAGTCTCATCATGAGGGTAAATCACTTTATGATGTGCAGTGTTTAGTACTGTGCCCTGTAAGGTGTTATCACACGTTGGGTGGAATGTGAGAGAATCAAAAAAAGAAGCACCTTGTTGTGTGAATATGCTAATGTCCTACACACCTGGAGACCGTTTATTGGGCTCTGGAGCTTTGGTAGTAATCCACAGTGAATATTCCAGTGTGTGTGTGTGTGTGTGTATGTGTGTATGTGTGTGTGTGTGTGTGGGAGGAGCGGGGGTGGAGGGGGGTTGACCTTAAAGGTCAGTCCCACCTAAAGTGAGGCCTGGGCCGAAGTTGGTGGCTAACTTCGGGGCTAACCTCCTTCACTTCGCAAATCAGCAGGTGCAAGCAAGACACGAGACTTGACTTGGGTGTTGAGAAGTTGTAGCATTCATTCACAGACACATTTCTAAAGTGTACACACACTGCACTGCTACATTCACAGCTTTAACATTACTGTTCATACTTCATACTCACCGTCACACACACACTCTCTCTTTCACCCGGCCTACACACTGAGTTATTCCTTAAAGGGGTTTGTTACTTGTAGAACACATTTTAGTTTAAAAAACATCTTAAATACATTAAAAAAAATGCACAATACATTAAATCCCTGATGTTTAGGCCTGGGTGGGAGTCACCTTACAAGACACAAGCGGACACCCTGGTTTGGTGTGTTTTATGCATGTTTGTTATCCCAAGGGGTTTGCTTGAACGAATATTCGAAAGAAATGAATACCCAGCAAATGAATATCTGAATAGTTGAATATTGGGGTCCAGCCCTCCAAATGATCAAAGCATTTAGCCACACTCGTGCCGTTGCTCTAGGAATGGCAATGTCGGCTGGTCTGTCCACCACTTTGGTCCAGACTGAAATATCTCATCAACTATTGGATGGATTAGACATTCATGGTTTCTAGAGGATGTATCCCTTAAGACCTTAGGACCTTAGTGATCCCCTGGCTTTTCTTCTAGTACCACCACTATGAGGTTGACATTTGTGGTTTTGAGTGAAATCTCAACTCAAGTCTCAACTATTTTATGGATTGTCGTGAAATTGATTACACACATTCGTGTTTATTATTGTATTAACTTTAATGCCATCATCAGGTTGAAAGTTTTGTCCAATGCTTTGGTTTTAGCACTGCTATGCCTATTGTGCATCTGTAAGACTATGTAGTAGACACTACGGATGCTCTTCATGTGGACCCCGGCACGAAACTTTTGTCTGGACGGTGTGGAGTTACTGTTGTAGCCTACTTGAAGGCCTTCTCTTTGGCAATCTACAGTAGCATACAATACAGGCATTGGTGTCTCAGAAGTAGAATGGGTGGTCCACCAATCGGAAGGTCGGCGGTTCAATCCCCGGCTCCTCCAGTCCACATGTCAGAGTATCCTTGGATACCCAAATTGCTCCTGCAGGCTGTGCCATCGGTGTGTGAATGAGTATTTAGAATAGATCCTGATGGGCAGGTTGGCATCTTGCATGGCAGCCTCTGCCATCAGTGTGTGAATGGGTGTGTGAATGCTGACATGTGTGAAGCACTTTGAGTGGACAGAAGACTAGAAAGGCGCTACATAAATACAAGTCCATTTACCGGTGTGTTGTTCCAAAATGAACATAATGTAATTTCAACAGAAATAACAGGGCAACTTAGTACCTGTTGAATCTTTGAAAGACTTCAGTGACTTCAAATTAGAGTTTTCAGTGGCTCTAAAAGCACTTCCATTAACACAACACACCACCTCTTCTTGTTCTGGCTCCTGAGAGGTGCAGTGCGGTTCCAATAAACACCCTTATGACTCAGTCTATTGAACTGGTTTTGCTTTTTACACTTCAGAGGACTCATCCTTAAAGTCTTCCGTCTGTTTGTTTATCGGGGAGAGTTTGATTCCCAGGTGGTGTCTGTCCCACAGCTCCAGCTTTTCCCTGGTCTCTTCTTGTCCAGGTCAGCAGCTCACAGCTTTCACTCTCTGAATGAGGAACAGCAACAGTCTGTTCCTCAGTCAACATCTCTGTGATCATTGCTGCTGTTCTTTGTATGTGGAACCAGCGTGACCAGCTGGATGGAGAGAATCAAATCAGTGAATTAATGCATTAGTCAGTGTGTGGGGAAAGCTCAACAGTATAGCACATGTCTGCCTGTAGCTAATTATGTTCTCTTCTATAGGTGGTAGTTCTCAGAAGACTTCATTCAGCACTAAACATCATGTAATATTATCTATCCCAGGACATCAAATCTTTCCTGAGGTAAAATGTAAAATACGGTTACATAAATGACTACCATAAAGTGCTGAATAATGTATTGTCTTTGTACAAAGTAATTAAGATCACTATCACAACTCCCTATCAGATTTCATATATTCAGATGTGAAAACTGCTGTTACACATAAAATAATCATGTAGAGAGAAAAGAGTATTTCCCTTTTGAACAACTTGATGTGTAGACTGCATCCGATTTAAGCACTACTGAAGTATAGATAGACATGACTGAACACAGCCTTTATTATTGCTGAATACACATTATTATTGAATTCATGTTATGGAAGCTTAGCAATGACAAATGCATTCAACTCAAAACAACATAAACAACCACTTACCAGCTAAACAGGTTATTACATAATTTGCTTCAATTAAATAAAATAATGACATTTATTTGCACTGTTAAATGAGTTTTAACAGTGCTGCTTTAATTTCAACAAACTTTAGCCAGCAATTGCTCTGTTGATTGTAATTAATGTATGGAATATACAAGCCAAGTCGTTCTTTTATTTTCTAGTCAGTCTATTCATGGGTTTCCCGTACCTACCTTAAAAGCTTTCTTAACAACAGGTAATAACAGGCTCGTTGGAGATGAACCCGCTCCTCGCTTGGAAAGTAGAAGAGATCAGGCGGCAGCAGCAGGGGGGGTGGAGACTGAAAGCTGCGGTCTAGTCAGACAGTTTCCAGCCGTTTCCAGCAGCCTTCAAAGAGTTTACAGGAAGTCACAGGATCTGTAGGCTACTTGTAGTTTTCAGGCCATGTTGGATTTATTTATATTTGTTTGTAAATCTATGTGGAAATGTGCGTGTGTCTGGCATTGGATTCTATCCTTTATTCTTTTTATGTCCGCCTTGTAAAGCACTTTGTAATGAACACTCGTTTTGATAAGTGCTATATAAATAACCCTCATTATTATAATAATTATTATTATTATTATCATAATTATCAACTACACAAGATGTGTTTGTTAACAGTTGAAACCTTCATTGCACAACATGAGACTAATACAATCTAGCATTAAATAGTACAATTACACAGAAAGTTGTGACTTTTCTACAACATGTGGTGTTTGCTGTCAACACTAAGAGACAATCAGCTCTTTGATCAGGCGACAGCCAGGCGTTTCCCATAATGCCCTGGGTCTGGCAGTCAGTGGAGAGCAGCTGCGGCGCCTGGCTCTAAAAACTGCGGCCGCCTCGATCTTGTGAGGTTATCGTTGCCCACGTGTGCATGACGTCAGAGCGAGTCGGACACAAATCTAACCGGCATGCATTGCGCGGCGATCGCCGGTGATCGATTGTGGTGCAGGCCTGGCATCTCCAACCTGCCTGTTGTAATATCTCATTACCTTTTTAAACCTTTGATGTTTTCTTTCATGGGTGAGGCCATGTAAATAACATAATAATAGACATACGGGTGGGTGGGTGATCAGTAAGGAGGCCATAGTTACATTAAAACCTGGCTACTAATGCTGTTGTTGGCTGCATTTCAGTATGCTTTGGATGACATCGACCCACTGATTATAAAGCTGTGGGGGATCAATATAAGCCAAGAATACATAGATTGGGTGGCAAATCTCTCAACAGACCTGCCAAACAGCCCCTTCTCCTTCACGTCCACTTCCCTCTCTGACTTCCTCTAACAACACGGAGAGGAGTCCTAATTGACTGTGATCTGTTCTCCCATTAGAATAAAAGGCGGATCAATTGCACCATTTCTTTCATTAATCTCTGATTCCCTTCTATTTTAAGGGTGATGGGACAGATGGGTGTAGTGAGCAAAGGCAAAAACACATCAGCCATCCTATTTGATGCATAAACAAAGCTGGTGGAACGTAAAATAATATTTTCTTTTCCATGCGGTGAATCATCAAAAGAAAAGGCTGGTGGGGCGTTCTCTTCTTTAATGGTGACATACTGGTTCCCACTTGAGCTACAAATACTAGAAAAAAACAAGAACAAAATGGGAAACTTAACACAAGGGCGAGCGTTGAGAGCAGCAATCGAAAATATAATTCCTACAACAGCACTATTCTTGAATATAAGATAGAGGGCGATAAAAAGGCAACAGAGAGTGAAGAGCATGGTGAGGTTATAATAGCTATTGGTTTTAAAACAATAAATCAAACCCTTACACAATCCAAAAAGCTACTTTTTTTTCTGTAGTGTAATCACGACGGCATATTGGGGCCATTGTAGGTAAAAATAATAATATCACAGAGCCAAGGGAAGGGGGATAATATTTTGAGAAAAAACTCTGACTATCCAAGATTAAGACATAAATTTATGAAAAAAAACACAAACTTGCCAGATTATAAAGTCATAAAATTACTACGCCACTTACGCTATAATATATAATTTATGCAGTATATATAGTATAAAATATATTTTGCACTCTGATGCTCACGTTACTCAGTGTTTAATGGTTGAAAAGTATGATGATGTGATCCAACATTGCAAGTGAAGCGATGTGATTCCTTAACAAAAATACCCCACTATTTTTCATTACCATGTTTTTTTGCACTCCACTATTTGCTGAGTTCCCCTCCTAAATTTATGACTTTATAATCTAGCGAATTTGTAATTTTTTTTTCTTGTAAATTTGCCACTTTAATCTCGGAATATTACCCTCTTCCGGCTTGGTCATTTTCGGCCCAATACGGCGTCATAGTAAATAGTGATGAGTTTATATTATGGGTAATCCCTCAGGTATCATGCATCTTAGGTGCATACAGTGTGTTGATCAGTTGTCCGATTTTAGTTTCCATATGAACGCCTGTTTGTTCCCGTGTAGACCTGTCCAGTTGATCCCAGATAGTGTCACCACAGCACTGCAGGCTGCTCTGCTATGCAGCATTTTTAGCTGCAGGGTTTTCAGGGTGCTGTCCTTTCCTGAACCCTTGCTGCTGACCTTGTGTGACCATAAGGGGTCTTTGGTGAAGCCCACCTAAACCGGTCTGTCAGGGGGCAATGTGACGCACTTCTGTCCACTCTGCTGTCAATACCAGCTTTCTGTAGAACTGTGTGATTCTCTGGCTTTTCCTCCAGTGCCACCCGAGCAGGTCAAAGTTCAAATTATGTCCAATTGTCCCTTTGGTTTTATGCACAAACAGTGCTAAATTATGCCGTCAGCCTCAGCTGTACTTTCTGTTTACTGAGAATTAGTGAATGTTAGCACACTACAGGCTAAACTAAATTGGTGAATCTAGTAAATATTACCTGCTTTACATCAGCATGTTGGCAATGTCATTGTCAGCACGTTAATATGCTGATGTTAGCGTTTAGCTCAGAGCACCCCTGTGCCTAAGTACAGCCTCACAGAGCCGCCAGCATGGCTGTAGACTCTCGTTGAAAACAAGAAAACACATCGTGATGTTGTCCTTAATTATGTCCCAGTCTTAATATGTTTTTGTAAATCCTATTATTATGTTATTCCACATAGCAAGTGTGCATCTGTTGTCATCTATGAGTCTGGCAATCTTGCTAAATAGCACAGTGGCAGCAATCACGCTCCCTGATTACTCTGTAATATCCTGCGGCTAGGTGTCGGGGATTGAACTCTTGTGTTCCTCAGAATGCAAACCCAGAAGAGCTCTTTCACAAGCGGAAGAGAAAGTAGGAAAAAATGTCGTGATTGTAGTCACTGCTAAGTCTCTGTGAAAACACGTCTATAAAACAAACCTCAGTCTCTGATTTTGTGAATGCCGTTGCTCAGGCTCAATGTGTTTTTCATAAAGCTGATGTAATCAGAGTAAATGCCCCGAGCACTTATAGCCCACTTTTTTCAGCATTGTTTGTAGCAATATTGCATTCTATGAGACTGAGCAGTGATCCAGCTAATGCGGTAAAATCATACCCCGGAGGTACAAAAGAGGCCATAGCCTATACCATATTGTGTCCGTCTGACTGTCACCAGTAGACCGTAGAAAAGGGACGCATTTAAAATTCAAGCATTAATGAACAGTCTTGGAATAAGTATTGATGTGTAGTTGCACCATAAGAACATTAAATCACAGGGTTGTAAAAAAGCCACTTCCTCTGATAAACATACGTTTCAAAATGCTTCGCGGGAAGATAATAGTGTGGACCGGATCACAATTTTCTATTCCTAGAAGTCACATTTTCAATTGGCTTTTCTTGCAATGAGATAAAGATTGCCCATTTGTGTCAGGGGTTAAAATAACAAGGTCCTTTACATACAGATTGTCAACAGAGCATAAAATGATCCTGTTTCCTCTCTGTGGCATGTCCCAGTGTGCCAATTTTCCCTCTGCTATGGCTCATACAGAACCATGCATATGTCATGAAGGCTTACAACAGGAATTGCATCCGGCTGTTTATTAGCATTTAATCCCCTGGCAGATTTAACGCTTGTGTGCCTCAGTCTGAGGAGCGCGTAGTTTCAATATAGAGACTTCACACGCTTCATCTGCTGCTTTTAAAATATATCTCCTTGTCATTTTGAGAGGTCAGAGCAAAATTACAGTGGAAAAAACCCATCTGGTGACACTTAAACACACAGGTGTCTCATGTATATGTTATCTGCATAAATATAGTGTTCTGTGTTGTACCAGTGATCTAATGTGTTGTGTTTTCATTGCCAAATGATTTTAATTTGGAATAAACACTCACCTTGTAACACGGCATTTAGATGTTTTCTCTAAAGTAATGGCTTACTTCAAAGAGGGCTCTGTTGTCAAGTTTGTAAAGCTCTCTTTTTTTTCAATAATCACGCAGAAGATGAAAGCTGCTTTCTGAATTCTAATTTAATTTGTTCAGTCATCCATTAAAACGGTTTGTCTGTCTCTCCTGCCACCAGTCCAACTTCTCTCTGTCTCCCTCTCTCTAGAAAGCTGTGTAGCAAATTGGAGATCCGGCATTGAATGACAATGAGTGTAAGGGGAAAAATACATATTGAGGCCACAGTGAACTTAAGCAATTAAATTAAAAAGTTATTAACTTTGGAATGAGGGACACTGCTCTCTTTCCCGTCACTGCCTGCAGCCAGAGGTTTTAGAGTTCAATGAAACAGACTGAAAGAGAAAGAGGGGAGAAGGGAGAAGGGCGAAGGGAAGGAGACAGGCATGTAAAGGGAAAAAGAGGTAGTGACAGACGGGGAAGAGACAAGAGAGACTTTAGAGGTGAGGGTGAAGGTTGTGAGCCCCGGAGCAGAGATGTCCTCTAAAAGCTCTTTGATATCGTCAGCTAAGTTGCCGTGCGCGGTCTTGTACATGTCTATGTGCGTGTGCACCTGCTTGTTTCGTCATTAGACCGTTATTGTCTTAAGCAAAGGACTGGCTCATTGCCACTCTCAACGCTTCAGCCTATCCCTAAGTCAGCATCATTGTAGCATTGTGAGCCTAAATTCCAAGGGAGTGAGAATCAAAGTTAATTAAGCTTTTGCTGTGGTTTGCACAAATAATACGTTATGGGCTGACTACTAATTAACCCTAAGAAACTGCTTCCTTTCGGTGCAGTATGTGATATTTGGAACTTATGTCTGCTTTTGCTTACCCAGTTAGCACTGTTCTACCAAGCATAACTAATAACTCCTCCATATGATAATGGTCAATGATATATGTAAGAGAGTAAGCTTTTATGCTGTTTAAGAACTTTAAAATGCTAACAATGCATTTAAAACATCTGATCATCGTTTTAAAGCATGAGAGCTGGATGTCGGACGCAATAGCAATGCAGTAGCAGTAGCAGTGTTCAGAATGGCCCCCTCATTAATAGAGGAGGGGATCTCATGCATTTTAACATTAATGATCATCAGCTGTGCTAATCATTTATTTAATAATTTAACAAAAGGTCAGGTCATGTCCATTATGTCCTTCCCTTGTTATTTATTGGAAGCATTGAATTCCAGTCGAGATGTGATCACATCCCATAGCTTCGAGACAGTCCGAATACATGAAAACAACAAGATAAATATCCCAGTGGGGGGGCACTTATAACAGATTCACATTCAGGGGCCAGATCACAAAGAGTGGATTGCACCATGAATTGCGCATCATTTGCATCTGTGTTTGCCCCGTCTCAAGGTCTGATTCACAAAATATATTGCGCTAATGATATTAACATGCCCATAGAGTTTTGTCGCTTAGTGCAATTTGTCCTTTATTTGCGTCTGATTGCAGTTGTCCATTTGGCAAAGTATAAATGCGTTTGAGGCCAATGTGTGGGTTGTGAGTGGTGAGAGTCAGCCTGAGCCGGGGGTCTTCTTGTCAGGGAGGGTTGGCCAGAGTTACACTTCCATCCAAACCTCCCAAAGACAATTAAGGGCCGTTCACAATGCCACGTCTAAAACACGTGAGATGCCAGCCATGATGCTTTCATCCTTTTATCCAAGGTGCTTGGGAGGTTGCGCTACTGTCGCGCCTGCTGTTACTAAGCAACCCATAACCTGCGTGCTGCGATGATGATAAAGTTGCGGTAACTTAGCAGTAAAAGTCTCACTGACTAAACTAAACAAAGTCAAAACAAAGATAAATGGATTTCCAGCACCGTAAATCCCTCACAGTAACGTTACTGCTGGATGTGTCTGTGTCAGTTTGGACCTTTGAACCGGATGTTGTGACGTTCTCGGACGGAAAGGGTGAAGCCAGTAAAATAGTCCTGTGGGACAGATCATAAAGCTCTGGGTAGCCCTGAACGTGATTAACTTCTCCTCCAGATATTTACTGTAGACTGATATTTATGGAAAAAATGATTGGGTTATTCCTCGTCACATGACATTATCTCGAAGCGTAGCCGTTGCCAACAATGGATGTCAGCACTCAAAAAATGCAGCATGTGAATGGCCCCTAAGAGACAGGAAAGGGAAACGTGAGCCCAGGATTGGCCCAGGAATAAAAATGTTGTTTATTCTTTTATATCATGATAAAGAAATCTATTACTCACAAAAGAAATTCTCTCAGCATACTGCCCTTCGTTTTCCACAGCGTAGTTTCTATCATCTATCATACTGCTACCTATCTCTATTTGCATGGCCTTTATGTAATTCCTTCACTGATTGAAAACCTCACTTCTTGTTATTAGAAGACATCATGCTTATTTCACTATAAGCAAGTAGACAAGGTAGAAAGATGAGTAACAAAGAGAATTTATATTTAATCAGCATGGTGCACAGGGCGAGAATCGTTTCCTATCCCCTGTGTATTCTCTTGTTTTGGTCTGACCTTTTGTTTCTATTGGAAGTTAAACCATCAGTTCTTTTATTTATTTCCTCTCTATTTTCTCAACCTTACCGCCCCTTGTTTTACCTTAATTTGTTACCTTGCAGCTGAAGTTTTACCATCTCAAACCCCACCAAAACCATGTCATGTCCAGTAGTGTAAAACAAAATGAAGAATGTGCATCTGTTTTCCCAGGCAAACTGCAGTGCAACAGGTCATCAGTGTCTTCAAACCCCATTAGCCAGTAGAGCCATGTCCAAGCAGGGGCAAGTCGATAAGCGAGGGGCCGGAAACAATAGCACAGCCAGCCAACTGCACTCAATTCTGCAAACACTGTAGTTAGGGATACTACAAAATAAGAGCTCTATAGCCTTCAACAGGCTGCTGAGGCTCAGAACTGTCTGGAAATCCTGAAGTGGCACTCCAGCTAACGTAAGAGTGTAGAGATAAGGCTGGCATAGGGAGGGGAAAGGAAAAATAAAGAGACAAGGTATAGGTAAAGCCAGAGGGCATTTCAGGTAAGAACACTAAAGGTGGGATAGTTACGACTGCAGAAATGTTCCTTGCTTTAAAAATGACCTGTTAGAGATGTTATACGTGGTGCACTGAGTACACCGAACTCCACTCTGAAAAGACTTCTTTTCAGTGATAAAGTGAATTCACCGACTGACACACAGTTGCACTGAAGTCCAGTAGTCATGTTGACACCATCCACACAAGGGGTTGAAACCATCAGGACACATGTGTAGCATATTCACACAGACTGTTCCAGTAATAGGCTATGACCTCCTGATGCCCCAGCAGTGCGTCTCTTGGGACTGCAGGCACGGACCAAGCAGGTGGTCTGAATCCCAAGACCCTTTCCTTTGAAACGGGGAGGATGGTGGTCGTGCTGACAGATGAAGAAAGCCCCAAAGAAGCAGCTCTTTTAAAGAGAACTTAGTTCTAAACTTTTACTGCAGTGCTAATTTTAAGGTTAGAGAGATCAGGTTAGGTACCTGTGAGGAGAAGCCTCAGAGGGCCTCAGTGGTGCCATCTTTCTTTATATATCTTGCTACTAACCAATTAAGCACTTTCTTCACTTGCTGGACAAAGAGTCATGTTTTTTTACATGGTAATGACTATGAAGCTAAAGAATGAAAACGTTTACATTATCTCAATGCTCATTAGGTGCAGATTCTGCTGAGGCACTGTAGCTTAAAGGACTAGACCAGCTATTCCTGTGCTTTTTAGTCTATGAATTATCCTGTAAGCTTTTAGACTGACTTAATAACTACTGTACATTGGTTTCTGTCCTCTTCTCTACAGCATTTAAAACTTGCTTGAGATTAATAATACAGACAATTTGACTGCCTTTGATGTTTCATTTCATGAAACCAAAGTATTAGACAAATTTTAAATTTTGACCTGATGGTGGCGCTAGGTGAAAAACCAGGGGATCAACCAAGGTGTTTAGAATTCTCATCCTCTGGGCTCCATGGATATCTATACCTAATTTTCATGAAAATACATCCAATAGTTGTCAACATATTTTACAAAAAAGCTAGGCTAGTGGCGCTAGAGGTAAAGTCAGGGGATCAAAGTCTGTAAGAGTCATGGTGAATAGGCTGAAAAAAGGTATGAATAGTCTAATCGTCGATTGTAATAACAGAGTTGTGATTGGGTACAGAGCTACTAGGGAACATGAATGTCTGTATAACATCTCCTGGAGCCCCTGCTGCTAGCCTGGTAAAGCTAGGTATGTATATCGGGTACGCTTAACATACAAGGTAAAGTATATACATGATTTGGAAGTATACACAATTGAAGTTTTTACTACTTAGGCTGAAATAGGCAAAACCGCAGTCGTATCCAGTAGGTGCCATCTGAAGGGCTTTAGCACTACAAAGACCAGCTGTAATGCCTGAAGAACACATGAATGAATGAAGTCATCACGTGTTTTTAGTCTGAAGGCCCAGCCGCTCCAGTCTCCTTCTCTCCCATTGCCACACTTCAAAGTCAACCTCTGGAGAAGCTTCACAACACGTACAGCATTATGGGCTTTTTCAGGACTGCCACAGAGTCCCAAACCCAGCCAAGAAACAGCAGAAAGTTTCTCTTCAGCTATTTGTTTTAAAGTTGCTTCTGTTCACGAGTAAGAGATTCCTCATGTCATTTGTTCTCCTTTACCTGGCCTCACTTTTATCTTCCACCCCAGTATTGCACTTCCCGTTTGCTTTTCTCTGTTTGTGTTATTCCTCTGTCACTATTCTTTTTCTATTCCCCACTCTTGCTTCATCCCGTCTTTACCTTTGCAGTGGGCTCAAACAGAGGAGCTTAATCATATCAGGGATGGGAGCTTTGCCACGCGCCATCCATTATACTGAAGTGGTGCTGCAGCGTTGTCTCTTTTCTCAGGCTTTTTTTTTTCGGATTTGGGCTTTTGTCTCCAATTAATCCCCTTCTGTCTTCACTCCTCTTTCTGACATTAACTCAATTTCCTACACCATACTCATTATCTCCCCCATTGCATCTGCTCTCTCCCCTGCCATTACACCGTCACCCCTTGATCCACCCAATCTCCATTTCGGACTTCTCCTTTTCTTTGCTCTGTCAACTTTGGCTGTCTCACATATCCTCGCACCTCTTGCCTCTCTCAACTAAAGCCCAGTTTGTGTTTTTCCTCTTCTTACTTCATGTCCTGCTTCCTTCTGCCTCCAAGAAGCGGCAGCAGCCAACACACTGACTGAAGTGGATGACATCAAATGGTGTTTCTTGTAACATCCTTCTCACCCTGTTGGTCCTTTCTTCTTCCCTACCTGTTTTTCTTTTCCAGGAATGGGTGACAGCCACTGACCTGCTCATCTCTTTGGACCGGCTGAAACACCTTTGGAGATGAGTTCTTCAAGGACGCTAAAGTGTTGCGCTCGTACTTCTATGCCATCTCTGATTTCTCTGTGGGCGGCAGGTAAGAGACACCAGAAAATGTGCCATCCAGGATAATGTCAATCCTGAATAGCCAACACTCTATCTGAAATGTTAGAAAATGTGTGACTTTAGAGTTTAACCTTGAGCTTGGTCCCATGGAACTGTGGTTAAGCCAGAGGCCAAATGAAAACTCAAAAAGCTCTGTGGTTTCCAAATGTATTTTCTTTGTGGCCATGGTGTTTTTTTGCTTAAATAATTTTGAATTACCAGCTTCCAGCTATTTGAAACATAATGGAACACAAACCCCGTCTATTACAAACACATTTATATAATACTAATTGGCTTTGCCAAATATGATTTGGAGGAAACACAACTGGTGCCTAAGGCGGTAGAGGTGGGTGGTTGGGCATACAAAGACAGATTTTGAGGCCAGACCCCATGCAGGGTTCATGTCCGCTATCTCACACAGTGTTGGAATTAGGCTCGTAAAACAAACCGGTTAAGCTTCGGAAAGATTATAGTTTTGGTTAAAAATTCCCCTTTAGTTTACGGCAGCGCGCTCTCACCCCTCCCGTGGGTCAGGGACGGGCGCTGGTGTGGGAGGATCCCTCCTGGGACCTCTCCCAGGTGCTGGCTGTCCCTCACCGGCCGCATTTCATCTGTGGCGGTGCGCCGCGACCGGCTCTAGGTCGGCTTGGAAAGGCCCAGGGTGATGGTGGCCGGTGATGGTGGCTCGCGGCTCGAAGGTGGACTTAGTGCTTGTTGTGTCCTCTCTCCCAGCGAGGAGCGACGGGCCCCCTGCTCTCCGGAGTGACTGTCAACCGGAGCGAACTGTCCTCAGTGCGTCAGGGGTCTGCGGCGGTGTACAACCAACCGGCCCCGTCTTAAAAACACAGACCCTGTCTCATTCAGCACGCTCTGTGAATTCATATTAGGGATGTTAATAATTAAACCGTTAAACCGTTAACCCACATTAATAATTTTAACCGATTAACGCTATCGGTTAAAACGGTTAAAAGAAATGTTAATAATTAATTAAAAAGCTGAGCAGCTCGTCACTTTAAGGAGAAAAGCTGGTCCACCTTAACAGCCCACCTTAAGAGGCGGAGCCAGAGTTGCAGAATACAGGAAGTCATCTTCGGTCTCCGGCTCGCTTGAGCGGAGCGGAGGAGTTGTAGTTTCATAGCATTTATCACTAAATAAAACTGTCATCCGCCAACACACACACACACGGTCTGTAAGGAACTCACAAAAGTTACTCAGACTACGTGTGCGGCGGCGAGCACGAAGCCTCAATGCTAGAGCTGCTAACGTAGCACAAACACACACACTGTTTGTTGGACACTCGCTAAAGTTACACCGGGCAGACACACAGCTGACAACCTGCTAAACTAAACTAATGTGCGGTGGAGACTTTTACTGGGAAAGTGGCTGCATGTCCGTGACACTACATGCAGCATCGTAGCTGCTAAGTTAACGCTCCCGGACGGTGAACTGGAGACAGTGAACGCAGCATCGTAGCTGCTGAGTTAACACGGACGGTGAACTGGAGACAGTGAACGCAGCATCGTAGCTGCTACGTTAACACTCCCGGACGGTGAACTGGAGACAGTGAACTCAGCATCGTAGCTGCTACGTTAACACTCCCAGACGGTGAACTGGAGACAGTGAACGCAGCATCGGAGCTGCTAAGTTAGCCGTTAACAGTTGTCTGTTGTGCTCATACACTGCAGCTGGCGCGAGGCACAAATCTCGTCGGTTAACGGTTAATAATCGGTTAACGAGGGTCGGTTATCGATTAAGAACAATTTTCAAAATTAGCATCCCTAATTCAAATGTATTCATATCTATACAACCGAGTTCTTCATAGATCTGGCCTCTTAATTTCACTGTCAAAGTGCACCAGATTGATGCTGGTGTTTCTAAATGAATGATGTTTCCAAAGTCAGTGAGTAATCGTGTTAAATAATCATGATTTCAATATTGACCAAAATAATTGTGATTACGATTTTTGCCATAATTGAGCAGCCCTACATTCATATGAACGTTTTGCTTTTGCAGTGAATAGTTTGCAGATATTCTTAAAATAAAATGTCCTTCTTGAGTTTGTAATAACATTATCCCAGCAGCTTTACTTTCCTTCAAAAGAGAATTGAATTCACACATGTTGTATATGAACATTAGAGGTGGCAGGGTTCTGAAACACATGGATACTGTATGTGTTCAAAGCAATCTGCACCTCATCCTGAAATGCTGTTTGCAAAACTGATAAAAAAAACAAAACAGCTTGCTGTCTGTCAAGTTGCCATCAGATGAGAGTAAACCAAGATAATCCTCCATCCTGCTCCCACTTCTTTTGGTTTATTACTCAAAGTAATGAGAGAGGACGTGGTGCCAAGGACCAGGCTGCACCTTGGCGCTTCAGATAGAAGTAGACGATTAAAGTAGTTGAGATGAAGCCTTCAGACGGAATATAAATTTGATCTGACACATGTCATAACAGTTAGGATCACTGCAGCGACAGGACAAATTACCCACCAATGCCACAACACCTGGGGGAGAGACCCACGTGACACATGTTAGCCTTGTGCTTTCTGTATGAGTACACATGCCTTTACACCTCAGTGCTACACCTTGCCAAGTCGGCCAGTCCTACTCACAGATGCTGTAAAGGACTCTGTGTGATTTATACAGAATGTCAATGCAACCATAACCCAAGGTGAACTGCTAGGAAAATAAATGTGCACGAACTGCGGTGGCCACAATCCACATGAAAAGTGCTGTTCATGCATCTTTTTATCTTGGAATAACACAAGGACTCAACATATTGCACATATTTTTTGAGCTGCACATATCCTGCCTGTACAGTTCAGGTCACCTCCCTCATATTATATTCAGTTAGAATTATCACCGAGCAGCTCACGTCTACTCCAGCAGAAAGATCTGATATGTGGATTGGAAGCACTTTGGAGTTACTAGGTTGTTGTCTGTCGTCTCAGCGACAACAGAAAATAACTGGGTCTGAGCCTCAGGCAAGCACGCGTCTGGATCCGGGACAGCTGGCTAAATTTGACAGAGGCTGCCACTCAGCGACAAGTCCCTGTCCCCTATCACAGCCACTTGACAAAACCCGACGACGCTGCCAGGAAATATTACACACAGGAGGGCGTAGCTGCCACCCGCGCTTCAGAGGAATGATAGGCTTTCCAAATGCAGGGAAAAAGGAAATTAGCATATACTATGATAGTGACTTAATAAATCCTCTTTATCTCAAGACTATTTAATTATCTACTTTTAGAAAGTAAATTAAACATACACTTATTTGAAGATGGAACAGATATGAAGCAAATATAGGCATGCGTGTACGTAAACAATTGACGCACTAATACTCACAGAGATACATGCTTGATGCTGTGTCTTATACTGTTGGACAGTGTGATCGTATTAGTACTGAGCACACAGTTGAAACCCCCACCTCATCTCAAGCCATGCTTATGCCCGTGAAAGATAATAGGAAGTGACAACTCTTACGGTGGAAATACCTTCTCACTTTCCCCTCTCCTCTGCCTTCTACTCCATTCACTGTGTGCATAAGTACGTCTAGTCAGTGAGGAGAAACAGAGAGAGAGAGAGAGTGTATAGGAAAAGTTGTACTTGCGTGTTTTACATAACTATCTGCCTGTGTTTCCCTCAGATGTAAGTGTAACGGTCACGCCAGCGAGTGCGTTGAGGGGGAACATCGGGGCCTGGTCTGTTCCTGCCAACATCACACGGTGGGAGACGACTGCCAGAGATGTCACCCCTTTTACCAGGACAGACCCTGGGCCAGGGCCACTGGGGACGCCGCCAACGAGTGTCTGAGTGAGTAGCCTGCTTCTGTTCCTTCATCACAAACCCACCGGCTGCAAAAGCTCGTGCAGCTTTTGCATTTGCTGCATGAGCGAGTAGATACTGACGATCAGTGTGGCAATCGAGTATTCATAGAAATTGAAATTCATTGATTCTTATTATGCTGTAAATTGGTATGTTATTATGTTGAACCCAGCTTCATACAACATTTAACTATTTATCTGCCACCACATCTGTATTACCACTTTTTATCACTTCAGTCTCTATTGCCTTTATACATACAAAAATAAAACACTGAAACTAAGAACTGCAAAGAGGAGGATACAGTTTACAACTAATGCAGCTTACAGTACTATCTGCTTATTAAAGCTTTTATACAATCATTTACATTATTGACAATAAAATTGCTTAGGGCCTTTCACAAGGCAACATTTAGTCTGTCTTAATCAAACTCAGGTGCGGTTCATTTATGCAGTTGTGAACAAAGTACTGGTACTCTAGTGCGGACCAATACAACCGGTCCGAGACTGCTGGCAAAGGTGGTCTCGGACTGTTTCCAAGTGAATTGAAACGCAGGCTGCCTGTGTGGGCATTTGTTGAGATAAAAGACAGGTTAACATGAGTAGGAGAGGACTGACCTGGACTTCTAGTGAAGTCCCATGTTTGCTTGACATCTGGGCCGAAGAGAACACACAGAATACGCTAAATAAAGTCCACAAAAATAGTGACATTTATCAAGTAATTGGAGATAAACTGGAGCAGAAGGGATTCATGTGTACAGCAGATCAGAGCAGAGTCAAAGTGAAAAAATGTGGACAGCAGTATATCAAAGTGCATAGAAGTGGCAGCTCTCGAGACCAAATAGCTAAAATCACTCTTTTATTTACGCCCCTCAGGAAATTAATTTATTATTTGATCAGCTTTCATTTGTGTGCTGTGAAACCGACCAGACTAAATAGAAACAAAAGTATCAATTGCACTCTGATTCGCACTATAGCCAAACGGGACTACGGCTTGTGAAAGCGCTCTTAAAGCATAAGTCATTTTTCCATGACAAATATTTCCTGTACTATATCCAACCACTGTCTAAGTCTACGTGGGTCCGTTAGCAGCCACTTTCTTGTAATGGGCCTTTCTACCAGCTGTGAGTAGGATTTTGACCAAGTCATTATCTTCCTTCAGCACCATTTTAGTTATATTGCCCAGGTATAAAATGGAACACTTCTTGGAGATTATATACCTCATTCAATACTGAATCCACTCTGTCCCAGAATGGCTCTATTTTTGGGCAACTGCAGAAGATATGTGCATGATTTGCATCCGTATGGCCACATTGCCTCCAGCATGTTTGTTGCGTTAGAATCTGTTTTCTTTTTATGTTAGGCATAATAAAGAAACAGATTACATTTTTCCAATTATATTCTCTCCATTTAAGTGAATTAGTGGATGTCTGTAGTGCTACACACATATGATCCCATTCTTCCTCTGATATCGTGATGTTCAATTCCTTTTTAACTTTTACATAAATGTAGTTTTAGCCTGACATTCCATTAAACTATGATAAAGTTTAGAAATAATCCTCAGTGTTTTTTGATGATATTCATTGACCATCACTTCTCCTGCTGGATTCTTTTCTTCTGGTGCCTCCCTTTGTACTTTTATGTGTTGTAATATTATCTCAATTGAAGATATCTAAATAAGTCTTGATTCCTAAGTGCAAATCTATCCTTATCCTGGTATTGAAATCTTCTTAGTTGTCTGTTTTAAATAACAGTACAAAATGCAGTCATTCCTTTTTTCATCCACTCTTTAAATGTTGAATCATACATCCCTGGTTTAAATTCATAACCAAAGCTTTCCATTTACACACTTTTTGTCCTTTTTTTCAATTTAAAGCAGCAGTGGGTAGAATATGATTAAAAAAGTTATTTTTATAAAGCGGTCACTACATCCTGATAGTAGTGCATGAGACAGGGAATCGGAAAAAAATCATGTTCCTCTGTGTCCTCCGGTGTCCTCCGGTGCTCCTAATGGCATCTGCAAGATTTTACAGACCGGAGGAAAACAACCAATCAGAGCTGATCTGGAGTCTGCCGTCTATGAGAGCCGGCTGTCAATCACTCACCAACTCCAATCAAACGGTCAAACCAGGCAGCGCTGATCAAATATGATTCAATATTCTGTTACTGTAATGCCTATTTCTCTCCTCAGATGTTGTCAGAATCATCTTGTAGTGTACTGTTTAGATGTAAAATGAGAAAGTGTGCTCCGGCTGGTGGGCGGTGCTTGGTATTTCCTCAACTGATCTCAACATGGCGGCTGGGTCATATACATTACAGTAACAGAATATAGATTCATTTTTGATCATTGCTCCATAGTTTAGATTTCTAATGCAATGTTGTTATTGGATCAATCATACATATGATAAGTCCAGTTACCGTTTTTTCTCCCAAATGTTTGGATGTGGTAGCCAGGGATATATGTCCCAATCTCTTTCCATCTAGCTGTAAAGATATCATCACACCAATTAATTAGTGGTTGAAGTTGGGCTGCATAGAAATTAGGGATGGAGCGGCCAGGTAAAAAGTCTGAACCGTTCGGTTCTCTAGTCTCGGTTCTCTAGTCACGTTTCTCTAGTCACGGTTCTCTAGTCACGATACGGGTCGTGTATGAATTGTTCGGTTCATTTGAAATAAGTTATGAGGCCGATTGTGTATTTATTCGTTGAAATCAAGGCCTATTGAAGGAGGCCCGGACACGGGTGGACATGGGTCTATACGGGGTTTAACACATGTGCAGTGTAACTGAAGCTGCGGTCGTGCGTTGCTATTGGCTCAATTTCAGCGAGTGCAGACCAGATTTTACTGCGCATGTGTTGATGAAGCGTGACCCAGCCCTACAGCCCCCCTCACGGATGAAGTGCGGCTGTCAGTCAGTTTAGGAAATGGCAAGCAGACACTATAAAGTCCAGTTAGAGGATCCACCAGCATCGTTTGGCTCTGCTGTATGGGAGCATTACGAATTTAGTGTTACCATGAAAATGACGGAAAAAAGTGGTGGATAAAACGACGACTGTGTGAGCACTGTGCAACAGTTGTAGTTTATGCTAGCGGCAACACTCCTCCTTCTCCCCGCAGTATTTAAACAGCCTCTACATGCAGACTCAGACATTTAAACAGCCTCTACATGCAGACTCAGACATTTAAACAGCCTCTACATGCAGACTCAGACAGGGCAAAAAACACAACTACAGCATCGGGGAGGTTTATAGTGAAAGATATGCAGCCTTATGGAGTCGTGGAGGACGCTGGATTTCAGCATATGATTAACGTAACATTACTTGAGCCGCGCTCTGCACTTATAAGCAACACTGTAATTCCAGCAGCACAATCCCTGTAATGTGTTTTATATTTATTTGTTATTTCTAAATAACACAGTGGCACAGAAATCAAACCGTACTCCTCCAAATACTGCACTTTGTGAGTGGAAAAACAAATCTTTCAATTAAGAGCTGATAATCAGGGAATTGAGACATCATTTTTTTAGTATGGTTCTGGTTGAGCTTATGCTTCAATTTATGTTAATGACCTTAGTTTATAATTACATCATATTTATATGAAAATAACAAAGCTGCATTTTTTGTTTGCACTAATTACTGTAGAAGACTTATTCTTTCAATTAAGATTTGAAAATGAAGAAGAGTTTATGTTCCTTATGGAAGCCATACTTTTTTTAAGTAACACATTTGTTAACTTATTTTTGCCAATAAATGAGAAGCATGTTGAAATCAGAACATGACCTCCTCGCTGTAACATAAATGTACTGAACTGAACTGAAAACCGTGACCCCATAACCGTGATATGAACCCAACCGTGAATTTTGTGAACCGTTCCACCCCTAATAGAAATACATCTTAAAATTTGGAAGTGCCATTCCACCCTTGGCACCTGCAGTGTAGTGTATCAGACTCTGGCTTTCTTCCCTCCCAAAATAAATAGATACAGATTTATCCCATTGTGTGAATTGTTTCAGGTTCCTCTATTGGCAGGGATTGCAATAAATACATTAGCCTTGGTGAAATATTCATTTTCACCACATTTATCTTTGTGCTAAAATCTATTGGGTATGTGGACCATGTTTCTATATCCTCTCTTATGTTTGGTTGATGCGATTATAATTGGCTCCATACAACGTTGAGATGCATAATTGAATAGGAGAATTTTAGTTTTTTAAATATTAGTTTTATATCATGCATACTAATCAAATTTCTCCATGATCCCCGTCATCCTTGGAAAGGAGGCGTTGACATCTGTGAAAAGGCCAATTCTACGTTCCCTATCCCTTATAGCTACTCCCCTCAGCTCCCTATCTTTGACGGATCGCTTGGGCCAATTGGGTCAATATGGATAACAAACAGGGTAGGGCTGAGACAACATCCCTGTCTCGTTCCTCTTCCTAAATCTCTCAGTTAATATATTCACCTTTACCCTTGCAGTAAGCTGCTGGTAAATTGCTTTAATACATCTTCAGTAACGCCAAATCTTTGTTTGATATAAGAATTCCCAATTAACCCTATCAAAGGCCTACTTTCCTTTTGAATCCTGTGTATAATATGTAGGGTTGTTCTGTCTAATACTGTTCTAGTTCTAAACCCAGTCTGGTCTTCATCATTTAAAACTGGCATTTCAACTATTCAAATTGTTTGGAAGTAATTGAAGTATATAACTTATTAGGGGTGGGGGAAATAATCAATACAGCATAGTATTGTGATATTTTGCGTGCAATATTGTATCGATACACAGACATCAAGTATTAACCT
The DNA here is from genome assembly GCF_015220745.1 of Sebastes umbrosus. Classification (NCBI taxonomy): domain Eukaryota; kingdom Metazoa; phylum Chordata; class Actinopteri; order Perciformes; family Sebastidae; genus Sebastes; species Sebastes umbrosus. The sequence goes on from NC_051287.1 coordinate 27,464,285, forward strand.
TTTATTACATAAACTCTGTCTTTCAGAGGTTGTAGCGGGCTCAGTCTGAGTGAAGATCACCTCTAGATATGTGAAAGAAAACTCAGAGCACGAGTTGAAACGGTATCTTATTAGATAAACTGCATAATTTGCTGATGAAAAACGGTCATACATTTCAATATATCGCAATATATCTTATCGCATATCGCAAAATGTTTAAAATTGCAATAAGATGGTATTATGACTAAAGTATTGTGATAATATTGTATCGTTGGGCCTCTGGTGATTCCCACCTCTATAACGTATAGTCCACATTTATAATTGATATCGCTTTGTAGATATTACAGTTTTCCTTCTTTGTTTTCTTTGGGTATTAGTGTATGATCACCTCTTTCCATGACAGGAGTGTCTTGCCTTCTTTGATAATCTAATTAAAGGTTCTTGGGTTCTGAAATGTTGTACCGAAAGCCTCGCTGCCTGGGGCCTTGTTAGTTTGCCATCTCTATCTTCCCAGGTATATGCTGTGATTGTCTTATTTGATATCTTTCCAATACAGGATAGCTCTAGTGTACTTAAACAAATCCTCATTGATTCCCCATCTATTGTAGATGTTCTCTATAATACTCCTGGAAGATATGTTCTATCTCTATTGGCTCACCCTTCAATTTATGTGTACAGGGATCCTTCATTTTGTGAATGGTGTTGTCAGCCTGTTGTTTGCGTAGCCGCCGGGCACGTCATTTAGTGGATTTAGGGTTCAGCTCGTTATATGCCTGTTTTATGAATCCTGATTTTTTCTCCACCTCTTGACCCAATATCTTATCCATTTGTCCCTCAAATCTTGTATTTCTTTATGCATCTTCTGGTCCTTGCTATTTCTAAATCCTTCAGATCGTAGATCTCCATCATAGCTCCAGCCAAACTGAATCTCCTGCCGTCACTTTTCAAGCAAAAACACACAGTAATGAAATAAAATTTGAATTGAATGTAATTAATTGATTTAAAAATGCCTGCATTGTAAAGGCTCATGGGAAGGTGTTTTTCTGTGAATATTAGTATGTGTGAATACACATGCGTTGTTCGATGTGCACCATATGTTTGCAGGCATCGCCCCTTCAGAGCTTCTGTATGAATGAATTAGCATGAGTATTATCAGGTTTGGCTCATCACACCGTGCACGTTTACTGAATGCTGTTGTGGATGAATTGTAATTGGCTGAGGGATAAAAGCCATAAAGGAGAGTGGCTCACAAATTGTATTTGTTTTTTTGCTGAATTCTATTAAGCAGCAAGCTTGTTTTAATTACTCTTACTCTTGGTTCCAAGCAGATGGCGTCTTAAATAGAGTACAGCAACCAACTTAATCAATGCACTATATTAATAAATAAACACATGCCATATAAAAGAGACAGAATGTGGAAACAAAATACTGAATGCTCAATGTAATTGCACATCTCTATCTGGCCCAAAACTCATTTTGCTTTGGTTTGCCCCACCAACCTTTTATATTTCCCTGTCAGGCACCGGAACAGCAGCCGTACCATTCTCTACGTGATATAGTTTTATGTTCTGGTGATACACTAAATACACCAAGTGGTAAAATAGAACTATATATTTTATAACAAGCTTACAAACAGTAGAAATGAAGTTGTTTTTATGTTTCAAGACAAACTGAGATCGCAGAATGAGGATTATATAACATTTAGCTATAGATGAAAAGAAATTGCTTTATACAATTATTTCAAAATGTGTCTAATTTAGCATTTCTGTTTGGCAAAATGTATCTTTCATATTGTGTCTCTACTTTTAAGATAATGAATTTTGCTGTGCTGTAAAAACTGCATGCAGTGTGTTATTTTGTCCATGTTTGTGACTACCAAGAGGTAAAACCCGCCCCTCTACTTGCTGGTTTAGGGAGAGATGTCTGAGGTTGTCAGAGGTCAAAGGTGTGAAACATTTGTGGTCTTGAGGGGACTGAGAGCGTTTGTTATACCTAATATCAAGCTTGGAGAGCAGCAGCAGCACCATTTGCAGTGTGAGACTGCTTTAGCTGCATGTCATTTTAGACTCCTCTGAAATAAGGTAGAAGGGATAAGGTGCAATATCAGAATATATAAAACAGGCTGAATCGAATAGAGGGAACATGATCTTTGGTTTGCAGGAACTGAGAGAAAAAGTAAAAAGGAAAGTCATGTATGGCCTTTATTTTTAGAGCATGCGTTAATGTGCTGAACTTCAATACGTTTGATATGTGTGCTGTTTCTGTTATGAATCGGTTTTAGCCTGGAAGAATCCATAAAAATCCATAGGAAGGTATTGTGTGTCACATACTGTACATCTAGAACCCAGCAGCTGAAGAAGATCAGTGATGAGAATAATGTTGTGAGCTTTATCACTTTACTTGCTTAATGTTAATACTAGGGCTGTCAAGTCAGCACACTGACACACTGACAGCTGTTGTTGCCTGTTGGGTTGCAGTTTGTCATGTTATGATTGGAGCATATTGTTTTATGCCAAATGCAGTACCTGTGAGGGTTTCTGGATCAATATCTGTCATTGTTTTGTGTTGTTCATTGATTAACAATAATAAATATATACATACATTTACATAAAGCAGCATATTTGTCCACTCCCATGATGATAAGAGTATTAAATACTTGACAAATCTCCCTTTAAGGTACATTTTGAACAGATCAAAAATGTGCGATTATTTTGTGATTAATCACGATTATCTATGGACAATCACGCTATTAATCGTGATTAAATATTCTGACACTTTTGGTCCTTATGTCTCTGCATTCACTGTGGAAATATCAGTGTTACCAGACTGTCTACCCAAGAAAAACAAGAGTCAGTCAAAGCTAATTTAAAGCTCATCTGTATATTTTGCACATCTTAACTTTGTTTTACATACCAATACAGTACACACAAAAACTAGAATTATCAAAACTGTAATTAATGTATTGAAGAATGTAAGTGTTATTATTGATATAATAGCAATTATTCTAAAGCTTTTATTCAAGCACAGTGCAGCAGCAATTGACAACAACAACAGAACCTGATGGAGATATAGTTAGTTATATAACACACTCATACCAATAAGAGTCAGCACCTAATTCACAAACACTTTGCAACATCCACTCCAATTATCGTTGCACCAAAAAGAAAGGTGGCGGTAAGTCAAAACGCAATTATGTTGGCTATTCACAATGAGTGCAATCGCTGCTGATAGAAACCGACAATTTCCTACAAATCTGGCAAAAATGTCAAGTGTCTCTTTCAAGCAATATTTGAGCAAATAGTCTTTTAGCGAGGAGAGTAAACTATAACAGACTCATGACCTTTTTGGGGCTTAGAAAACCATGAAACTCAAGACTAAGAAAATAACTATGATAAAACCTGAACTTTACAAAATAAACACAAAGTGACATTCAGTTAATAAAGTACTTAATCTCTGCATTGGTGTCTTTTTGCCTCTTTAACTCTTCAACTGTAAATCCTCTTTATCGTGCTCTTGTGGCACCGCATGCAGTAAACCTAACGTATTACTCACATTTGTAGTTATCTCATTTCAAATAAGCAGCCTCGTATCACATACAGGCATCCTGGAAAATCCAACTGCAGTACACTGTTAATAAAAAGAGTGTTTATCTCAGTCAGCGCACTGTGTTTGGATATTTGCACATGTATGCAAATCACATGAAACTCAGAGGTTCTGCATGTTGGAGCAAGATCAAATAATATAGTGTTCGGTGACAGACAATGTACAGTACATCAACCAGAATGCCTGAAATAGTAGAGAACAAGCACCATAATTTAAACATGTTAACCCCGCTGGCGACCCTTGGAGTGTGTGAGTATAATGCTTTGGTCAATTAGGCAAATTAGCGTAGTCCTCCCACACACTATGACACAATGCCAACCTACTTTAGTGATGCAGTACGGTTCCATCGTGTTTCTATTCCGTATCTATTTATTCCGTCTCCAGGCCACTAAATACAGCCGCATGTCAATTGCGGTTATTGTATTTTGAGATATTTACTGCTTCGGGTTTAGAACTTCTTTCAAAGAGCAAAAAGACGAACAGCAGTGACAATCATGCGCGATTATTCCAGCCATCTTTGCTATTGTTATTGTGTGAATAGTAGTAGCAGGTGGTAAATGGAAGCTCCATGGGGGCTGTTTATGTGAGTGTTTCAGTGTTATGTGAACATGTCCGAGTGTTTTTATTGGGAATTTCACTCTCATTCGAGGTTGTTTATTAAAACTTTTTAAGACTGCTGATTTGTTTTTGCTCGCTGTTTGCATTGTGGTCTTAAAATAGGTGTGGAGAAATATGCAGAGGCTTGGTTGTTTGTGTGTGCGTGCGTGTTTATGTTGTGCGTATCGGGGGGTGAAATGGGATGTCATTATCATCAAGATTCTCCCCCTCTGAGACCGAAATCATTTATAGCCCGAGCAGGTTGCTGCGGGTCTTCATGATTTCCATTGTTTGTTTGATGCTGTCATCGGCTTAGCCTGAGGCTGTTCCAGTAAGAAGACACTTTAAAGCCTTTTCTTGCCACTGATTTAGGGTTGAAGGCTGTAGTTCTAGCTGGGAGACTGTGATAATTTTTTGGAATAGCAATAGTACACTCATAATAGTGCAGATCCTTATCGTTTAAGCCCTCTGATAGTATTCCTAGTGTGAAATATGATATATATAATAAATGTAAGATTTAAGCCGAAAATCTGGTTTAATCTCCTCTTGTATTTTCGTTTTGGCTTCTTGTGTTCTCTTTGTGAACTCGTATTCTAGCTATTATTTTAGGACAATACAAAAAAAAAAAAACTATGATCTACTACTGAACCCCAAATGCTTCTGCACAAAACAGACATTTTGTTAGATACACAGTACTCCCATTTACAGACAATCAAGCAGCAGGTATAGAAAACTAACTGCCCAAATGTCATGATAACGTGGTTAGCTCTACCAGTAATGACAAAATGACCTGTGTGTGTCCCAAACCATCACCGGTTAAAAGCACAGAGAGTCCCCCTCACGCAGGTAATGTTAGCATACAGGAAACTCCTGCTGTTGGCCTGCTGCACAAGAGCACAGCGTTAGGAGCACATCTCGTGATGATGTCACCCGGAAACCCGTCGATTTTCATGCACAAGAGTTGTGAAATGTATTGAAAGTAGTTGTCAGCATAATGTATTATTTTTCAACCTTTTATACAAATTTTGAGTTTGAAATTGGAACAATATATTTTGACATGACTTCCCCTTCAGTCCCGTCCACATCCAAACCCTATCCAGTACAGCACAGTACAGTATACTGATCATCTGTTGCCACATTGTGTTTCCACCCTAAGGATGTATCTTGAGCAGTGTGATAACAATCTGAAATCTGCTGTTTCCCTCCCAAAATGCTAATTGGCACCTGTCAACAGCCTTCCACTTATAAGTGGAAGTCCTTTCCACCTCAACTGCGTCCACATGATCCGCATTACAATTGCGCTCCATGTAGCGGAGTTGGGTCTGTGTAAACTCGACTACCTGCAGGCCACAAGGAGTCAAGAGGACAGAGAGTGCACTATAATCAATGATACATGCAAATGGTAAATGGTCCTGCACTTATAGTCTGGAAGACAAAGAGCTTTGCAATTTTCTTTTCATTCATCCATTCATCAAAGGTACCACCAACTCAGGCTAGCTGTTTCCCCCGCTTTCAGTCTTCATGCTAAGCTAAACTTACCGTCTCTTGGATCTGGACTGGTATCAATCTTATCTAACTCCCGGCAACCAAGCAAATAAGCGTAATTCCCAAAATGCCAAACTGCTCCTATGATATAGGAAGTCACACTAAAATAAAATAAAATTTAAAACACACTTCTGACTCTTTGCTATATTAAAACTAAAGTAACATTAAAGAGTGAAACATATATTATATTGATAGCCTCATTTTGTATGTATCACTGCAGACACTGCCATTACACCTTGACCTTTGGCTTGAATTGAGAGGAAATCATGAGTATTTCACAGTCAAGAGACTTGAGAACTCCTCTGGTGGTGTAAACAGTGTTGATGGACAACTGGGCTGATCTTGTATTTTCGTGCTGTTTTTTTTAAAACACATCTTAACCTAAGCACAAAGGTAACAGGTACAATAGTGTATTGGTTAGGTAGAGGTCTGATTTGTCTGTAACAGTACACTAAAGGTCGTACAGATATGGATTCAGCATGATCCCTCATAGAGCTGGTTTCTTATCACTGCTGGTGTTCTGCTCTCTTGGCTAGTCCGACATCTCATTCGTCCAGCAAATTAGATGTAAAAATGAGAAATTATTTTGCCTGCAGGGATTGTGATCCCTCTCTGCAATGCATTCTGCAACAATACTAAGATATGATTCATATAAAGGGCAGAAGATAGTAAGATGGTGAATTGCATCACCTCTCGTGCAGGTGAGGTGAAGTGGCGACTTCCTTTAGCCTCCAAAAACCAGGCTTTGCTGCCTGCTTAATCTCATAATCCAATCAAAGTTAGAGCTGTTTGTTTTGTCACTGATATTTGTTTTTATTACCTCCGAAGGCCTAGGAAGGAGGTTATGATGTAACCGCCGTTGGTTTGTTTGTTGGTTTGTTTGTTTGTTGGTTGGTTTGTTGGTTTGTTGGTTTGTTGGTTGGTTTGTTGGTTTGTTTGTTGGTTTGTTGGTTTGTTGGTTTGTTGGTTTGTTTGTTGGTTTGTTTGTTTGTTGGTTGGTTGGTTGGTTTGTTGGTTGGTTTGTTGGTTGGTTTGTTTGTTTGTTGGTTTGTTTGTTGGTTTGTTTGTTGGTTTGTTGGTTTGTTTGTTGGTTTGTTGGTTTGTTGGTTTGTTGGTTTATTTCTTGGTTTGTTTCTTGGTTTGTCGGTTTGTCTGTTTGGAGGATAACTCCAAAAGTCTGTGATGGATTTGAATGAAAGGGGTGTAGCACAATGAACAATCCATTAGATACCTTTAGACACCTTTAGATTCGTAGATTTAGTTTTTTCACATTAAACTCGGTGAAATTACAGTTGAGTTGGACCACAGCACACTTGGTGATTGTTGGAAAGAGTAACGACGATGGTTTAGGTGAGTTTTATTTCGTTTTTGTCCAGTTTGAATGAAGTGTTTTACAATGCTCCGCTACGTCCAGCTGATCGCAACATAAACAAAAATACACTTGAATGATGGCGCAAGCTGCATGGAGAGGGGGGGCAATGAGCTTGGTGGAGGTCTGCGCTCTCCGAGTGCCAGGTCTAGTTCTAACTGGTTTCATTGACCACCAAACTTCCATAATCCCAGCCTTTTTGCTATCCCCAATAACATAAATCAAATATTCATAGTTTGGTCTCACCTATTCCACTCATTCCAGCTAATACATAACCTGGGCTTCGCCTATTATTGATATTTCATCCTTTCACTAATTTACATATATTTTCATGTATGACATTATGTCATTTGGTTGGTAGTTCAGGAAGTATTTGCATCGCAATAGCTGATTTCTGATGGTTTCATCACTCAGCGGCGACGGCCGTGGCTGGAGGCATTATGTTTTCGGGTTGTCCGTCCGACTGACCGACCCATCTCGTGAACACAATATCTAAGGTACACCTGGGGGGAATTTCTTCAAATTTGGCACAAACGTCCACTTGGACCATAGACTGTCTATAGGAAGTGGACGTTAGTCACCGTGACGTCACCCATTTGTTTGCGAACTGCCGCTTTGAAGCCTCAAGTTTGGTATGTTTACCATCCCCATCTTGGTTTTTGGCTGTCGTCATCTTGGCTTTTTGCAGACAGAAGTGACACGAGAGGGTGGAGCTAAGTACAACCGAATGCTGAATTAGACATTTTTACGCAACCAAAATGTTGTTTTCATGAACTGAAAACACACATAGAGAGCTGAGCCTTAAGGCAAAGCTCTCGATCTGCCAGTCAGTCTTCGTTCCTACTCTCACCTATGGTCATGAGGGTTGGGTCATGACCGAAAGAACGAGATCGCGGGTACAAGCGGACAAAATGGGTTTCCTCAGGAGGGTGGCTGGCGTCTCCCTTAGAGATAGGGTGAGAAGCTCAGTCATCTGTGAGGGACTCGAAGTAGAGCCGCTGCTCCTTTGCGTCGAAATGAGCCAGCTGAGGTGGTTCGGGCATCTAGTATGGATGCCCCCTGGGCGCCTCCCTAGGGAGGTGTTCCAGGCACGACCGGCTGGGAGGAGGCCACAGGGAAGACCCAGGACTAGGTGGAGAGATTATATCTCCACACTGGCCTGGGAACGCCTCGGGATCCCCCAGTCAGAGCTAGTTAAAGTGGCCCGGGAAAGGGAAGTGTGGGGTCCCCTGCTGGAACTGTTGCCCCCGCGACTCGATCCCGGATAAGCGGTTGAAGATGGATGGATGGATGGATGGAAAACACACTGTGAAAGGGAGGGGGTGAAAAGTTGTAAGACCAAAACACATGGGCAACGCCGTGGTAGTGACCTGTCAATCACCAGGTAGCCCCGCCCTAAAGCATCCCCTGCTTTATGGTCTGTCTGACTCTAAATGGGACCATCATTTACTAAATGAACATCATGCTGTATTGAAGAAGACTTGAAACTAGTGATTGAGACCATAAACTCATGTTTACAATGTTTACTGAGGTAATAAATCAAGAGAGAAGTAGGCTCATTTTCTCATAGACTTCTATACAACCAGACTTCTTTTAGCAACCAGAGGAGTCGCCCCCTGCTGGCTGTTAGAAAGAATGTGGCACTTCTGCACTGGCTTCACTTCTCAGACCCGGGGGTTTCCCACTGACTTGGACTCAAGGATGAACTGATTACAATTTGGTGGTCAAAGATCAAAGAAGACCTCACACCTGTCCCATTGTCGTGAGCAGGATATCTCAGGAACGCCTGGAGGGAATTTCATAACATCTACAACAAATATCAACTTGGACTCAAGGATGAACTAATTCGAATTTGGTCGTCAAAGGTCAAGGTCACTGTGACCTCACAAAACACATTTTGACCGTAACTGAAGAATTCATATGCTAATTATAACAATTTCACACAAATGCCGAATAGGATAAAATGACGAAGTGATGATATTTTGGACAAACGTGAATGTAAACTGCAACTTCACTTCACAGGCATACATACTGATTTTACATAGTGCTACTATACCATACTGCAATAAGTGTTTATTCTGGGCTGTAAGGGACTGTGTGCTGTTAAAAGCACTGGAGATATAGAATGAACATGGCTTTCACTATGTGTCCAGGCTAATCTCCATAAGGCAAAGCCCCAAGGAGCAATATTAGGGCAACGTCCATGCCTATATGGGCTTGATATGCAAATGAAGTCCTTGAAAGCCCCTCAGCAGGAGCCTGAAGTGCTGTGGGACCAGCCTGTCGAGAGAGGTTAGTGCCACTGGCTCATGGTCACTGAAGGCACTGGGCCGTCCCTTTTCCCACACAGAGACAATGCAGGAAGTCTTTTTTTTGTAGTGGAGACATCCACTTACAATGAAGTTGTACAGAATCTGTAGTAGTTTAGGATCTTTGGCTTTTGGTGTCCTGTCTTACTGACCACTGCTACCAAATAAACCACATGTATGACACAGGATAATGAATGTGTGACCATTCATACCAGACTGGTTTCACAGGTTGTCACCATTAACACCAAACCTGCCTCCTAGAAATTACATTACAAATACTACGAATGTCCTTACACACCTTATGTTAGTGGCGGAAGTGCCACCTTTGCAAATGTCTAGTATATAAACATAGTCTCTAGGAGACAAGGTTTTTAACACAACAACCATTCATACAAATCAACCTTAAGCTGATCTTGTATAAAGCTATGTACGAAAGTCACATTTTAGTTTATTTTCTCTACTTGCTCACCGTCGACAAAAAAATGCAACTACCACATGTCAATATAATTGAGACAAATTGAATTTATGGCTGAGAAGGCTGCAGGCGACCACCATAGTGTTGTATTCTAAAGCATTTCTATTGTAATCCTGTAGATTTCTCATCCAAAAATGTGTGAGGCATAATATTTTAGGAGGTGGCTCCATCAATCACAGGAAAAAGTCTTTTGCGCACTATTGTGTTCATACTGAGTGTGGAGCTAAGTCTGCCTCCTTACTTGTGTGGAGTGATGCACAGACTGAGGAAAGCATGTGGAAAGGGTGGTTGTGGGTGGGCAGACCTAAATGTGGTCAAGATGGCCAAATGCAGGACTGTGGAAAGGATTGCAGAGGTCTTTGTGTTGCATCTGTTGAGAAACAGCTTTAAGTGATTTGCTCTGTCTCAGTTTCCCTCTGCCATACTGTCTGTGTGCACTGCTTGTAGCAGTCTTCATCCCACATACACCACCTTTAAACTGCTCTGCTACACTCACTGTTCATTTTAACATTAGTCTTATAATGTGTTTAATATAGGGCTGTCAATTGATTAAATGGATTAAATTGATTAAATTAAATTTAAATGAAATTGTCCATAGTTCAACGTGATTAATTATTAATTATTAATTCATTAATGGCACATTTTTTATCTGTTGAAAATGTACCTTAAAGGGAGATTTGTCAAGTATGTAATACTCTTATCAACATGGGAGTGGACAAATATGCTGCTTTATGCAAATGTATGTATATATTTATTATCGAAAATCAATTACCAACACAAAACAATGACAGATATTGTCCAGAAACCCTCACAGGTACTGCATTTAGCATAAAACAATATGCTCCAATCATAACATGGCAAACTGCAGCCCAACAGGCAACAACAGTTGTCAGTGTGTCAGTGTGCTGACTTGACTATGACTTGCCCCAAACTGCATGTGATTATCATAAAGTGGGCATGTCTGTAAAGGGGAGACTCGTGGGTACCCATAGAACCCATTTACATTCACTGATCTGGAGGTCAGAGGTCAAGGGACCCCTTTGAAAAATGGCCATGAAAGTTTTTCTTCACCAACAGGCTAGTATGACATGGTTAGTACCGATGGATTCATCAGGTTTGTAGTTTCATATAATGCCAGTATCTTCACTCTAGCTTTAAAACTGAGCCGCTACAACCTCCGAAAGATCGATTGCGTTAATGTGTTAAAGAAATTAGTGTTAAAACAAATTTGCGTTAACGCGTTATTATTGCGTTAACTTTGACAGCCCTAGTTTAATGGTTTGATGTCTTTTCATTCAAGATAAGAGGTTGATATGGCATCAACATCAAAGGCTGTTAATGTACATTATATCATTAGAAATACACGTATAGAGTCATAAAACACAGTGGGGAAAGATCCAAAATATTTCTAGTCACATACCTATTTTGCAGTTCAGATGACCAAACAATGAACCAAATGACCAAATCAAAACAGTAAAAACAAAAAGCTTAATAAAAACTGGAGCCGCAAGTAATTAAAACATTAGCAGATCTACTTTTGATCTTGCTGAGAGGGATGGGAAGCCAGATGTTCAGATTCTACTGGAGCACATTTCAGGATGAAGGACCATAATTAAATAAAGTCATTGTCCTCGCTTCGGTTCACACATGAAGTAACTGTTGACATAACCTATTGATAGACCTAAAGTTCTGTGAATAAAACATCATTTAGAGATAATTGTTAACTTATTGAGGATAGCCTGGGAGTATCGACATTCTCCCGGTATAACAGTATACATCATGGATTACATCACATTTGATGAGATGTTGTCAGGGTCAACATGATTTTGTGCCACGAAAGGAAATGCAACAGAGGCTCAGGCTGTTGACAGTACTGCCGCCTGGCTATCAGCCAGCCTGGCACCATAAAGATAGAGTGGATGGGAGCTGACAGGTAGAGCCGGCTGGTCCTATTTGTGGTCTATTTGCCCACCAGTGCCAATCAGAAGTGAGTCATGCTGCGGTGACTTTCTATGTGTTCTATGTCAGTTTGTGTCAGATGCTGTTGCCCTGTGAGCAGAGAGGGATTGCAGATGTGATAACGAAGGCCTCAGCATTGGTCAACAGGTGCATGTTGTGTTCAAAAGGCCACTCGTAACAGTGCAAAGGCTCAGTATCTTTTCATTCCATCCATCAGAACTACACTGTAGCTTATAATGAAGAACTAGAGAATTATCACCCTGGCTTTTTAACGTCTTTAGCTCATTGTTTTGGTTTTTCAGCAGATGGATTTATTAATAGTGTGGCTTTTGAAATCATGCTAAAGTCACCCATCTGCTATCATAACATCCTGTGGTTGGTTCCTTTGCTTTCACACCACAAACAAACTGCACCTGAGTCCGGTTCGATGTTTTGTCTGCACCGGGGTTGAATTGACAGCTTTCACACCAGGCCAAACAAAGCTAGAAGGAGATTAAATATTGGATTTTTGAATGGACGCTAGTGTTGTTTTCTTGTCTGCTGGACGTGTTGGCTAACCGTTAACTAACATGTTAGCCATCAGTGGTGTTATGGCCTGTTGCCCGAGTAGCCAAAAAAAAAAAAGAATACAAGTTTAATGAATGTAACATTAGTTACACCCAAATGAAACAAAAAACCTCTTTATGAAATCCTTTTAAAGTTGTTCACCATCAATCCCAAGTTAGTGACGTGTTGGGTTTTAAAAGCAACTGGTGATATGTTTTATTTAATCTTTAATAAGTTGAACACAGCTGAGAAGCTCCTTATTAACAGGAAGGAATAATCATATGGTTATTGCCGACACAACAGAGAGCTTGATTCATAATAAAATGGGCAATTTCACCTAAATCCCCCCTCAGGGTAACTGGTAAACTAAGGAGGGATTTGATGGGAGGGTATGAGAGCTGTGATGGTGTGTGTTATCAGCTGAGTAATTTGCTCTTGTATAAACATGAATTACTGTTATCTAAGTGCCCCCTGACAGCCGATTGGCTCCTCATTAGGCCTGTGTGAAATGAGATTAGCAGCGAGCCTCTAAATTATGATCCAATCCCAGAACACATAATCTCTCACACATATACGCTCCCTCTGTCTCTTTCCTCCATCTATTTCTGTCTTCTCTCTCTTTACCTTGTTGCCTCCTCTGCCCACTTCTTCACCTGTGATTGCTCTTTCCTTGTTCTTCACGTCTCTCCTCACTTGACCTCTTGCTCTTCCTCTTTCTTGCTTTCTTTCCCTCGCCCGCAGAGTGTAACTGCAGTGGGAGGTCAGATGAGTGTGTGTTTGACATGGAGCAGTACCGGAGCAGCGGCAGTGGGGGGCGCTGTGTGAGCTGCAGAGACAACACTGATGGGCCCCATTGTGAGCGCTGCAGAGAGAACCACTACAGGAGATCTGCTGAAGAGCCCTGCCTACCCTGCAACTGCAATATTAACGGTAAACTCCAGATGCAAAAGCCGTCATTGTTTTATAAGAACTTAAAACCCTTAATTACAATCCATGCAAATATCAATTACTCACTATTTTAGTTTTCTCCAGCATGAGGAAATGTAATTATGGTTAAATTAGAATGCTGTATTGGCACAATAAGGCACCCTAAGCAGGATTTAGCTACAGACAAAGATGACTCATAGGATTAATTGTTGCTGTTTTTATGGCCAAATGTTTTTAAATCATTATTAACATTATACTACTCGACTACTGACTTGCCTGAGAGAAGAGTCTTTTCTGGTTCATAATTTATACAATCTTGTTCGTCTCATGTCTTCCACATCTCATCAGATTTATCCTCGCCTCAGCTTCCCAAATGACCATTAAAAAAACCCATGACTGCTGTTACTGTTGTAAACTGATCCAGTTGACTCACTGAACGTTATCAATGAAGAGACTCATTAAACACAGTCTCATTTTTGGGCTCTTAATTACACCATCATCAAGGTAAAGAGAGAGAAGCAGACAAAGAAATGGACAAATCCATCAGCAGTCTTTCCTAGAGAGTGGAAGGTGATTGCACAGAGTTGTTGGAGTCCATTATATTGATCAAAGGTTATGGCAGACTCCATCAGGCTTCCTTTTCTCTCATGTCCACAATACCCCAGCTGGTCTTTTTTCTCCATTATCTAAAGCTACAGTATGTCAGCTGCAGTGTGGTTGCAAGGTTACATCCTGCTCCTCCAAGCTCCTCTCCGGGGGTTTGAACAGAATTCAAAAACAGGTATTCAGTTATCCCCGTCATGACAAATTATTAATGATACATTGATCCATTTCATGTAATTCACCTTATGGATTCTGTAGGTTTTTTTCCTTCATTTTCTTGAAAATACTCCCCGTTTCCCATTTGTCCTCCTCCTCTGTGTCCCCTTTTCATTCTCCTTTCTTTTCTTTCTTCCTGCTGATCCGTCTGCTGTCCCTCCCAGGTTCAGTGAGTCTGCAGTGTGATGTAGAAGGAAGGTGTGCGTGTCGAGTTGGCGTGACAGGGGAGAAGTGTGACACATGTCGGGCTGGCTTTCACTCGCTTGGTCCTAGTGGCTGCAGGTGAGCAACACGTGCACACACAGATTCACACACAAAAAACAAAGCAAAGACTGAAAGGATGACTAAAGAAATGGTAAAAATAAATAGCCCTGTTAAAAGAGAGAAGGGGTTAATAGAAAGAAACAGGTACAACAGACACAGACTTTGGTTCATACATCTTCCCTGTTTTGCAGATCTAACTTCCCCAAGCCTGAATTTATCAAACTGCAAAACAGTCGTAAACAAGACGATGCTCATTTCTCTATGTGACACCACTGTGAATTAGTGACCTTCTTATCAGCGAGTACCAGGATGATACACTATCAAACTGCTAACAACCGTTCTAAAAAGCAAGCCAACCCAGAGCGCTGTAATGTTCTGCATGGAAACATGAACTTAGTTAAAAAAATAACATTTAATTTAATCAAGATTTCTGCAAATATCTCAATCAGACTCAGCACAGAGTACTTTATTCATGTCACCTCTAAAAGTCCTACGTGTCACTGCCTTCTGCCTCTTTTGGTCTTTAAACACGTATATTTAATCAATTGTTTAATCAATATTATCATTTCCTTACAAGAATTAATGTCCATTTCATCTGTTGTGATCAATCGTTGTGGTTCCATACTGCATTTCATGAAGCAAACTTATTTGTCTTATTCATTTTAGTTAAGTCTTGTATCACACAAAACAATCTGATCTGATCAATCCACCAAATGTCAGTTAGGGACTATCTGGTGAACATACCTGAACATTTAGCAGCTAGAGAGACACATATTTGCCTCAAGAGTTGGTGGAGACCAAACAGGGCTAAACAGAGAGTGAGTATTGGACTTAGAGGAAAAGATAGACGATATTAGGCTTCTTGGAGATGAGCCAGGCCTGCGCACAACCGATCACATCGGTTATTTATATAGCACTCAAAATGAGTGCTCATTACAAAGTGTTTTACAAGGCAGACATGAAAAGAATAAAGGATAGAATAATGCCAGATACACGCACATTTCCATATATAATAATTACAAACAAATATAAATAAATCTGAATGTGGTCTGCAAACTACAAGTAGCCTACGGATTGAATCTAACAGGATGTAACTACTTCTATGACTTCCTGTATATTCTTTGAAGGCTGCTGGAAACTCTCCGACTGGACTGCAGCTTTTTGTCGCCGTCCCCCCCTCCCCCCCCTGCTCCTGCTGCTGCCGCCTGATCTTGTCCACTTTCCAGGCGAGGTGCAGTTCATCTCGAATGAGCCTACTATGTCAGTGTTGTGTTTACAGCATATTTCTGCTGCCCCCCAGCCAAAAAATCATCTATTGTAGGTTTAAGAAGTAATTCAATAATTGGAGGACAATGCAGTATGTTTTCCCTTTCCAATTCAATGTTAGGACAAATGACAACCTACTGGCAAATATCCTGTCATGCTGACTCAAGCCTAGAAAGTATCAAATTAAAAAGACGCTGCTTTGCTCACAACTTCCCTCCTCCTGTACGTCACGGTCAGTGCTTTGGTTGGTCAGCCAGCCGTCCTGACCAGGAGAAGAAGATCCCTCAGAACCGAGCCAGACACCATGCGGGGTGTCTTCCACCTGTTACCATGGTGACCGGATCCAGCCTCGCTGCCTTCAGAAACTTCAGAGAACAGCTTTAGCCGCAGCCAACCCCAAGGACAAACTTAGCCTCAAGAAGGCTCCTGCTTTCCAGTGTAATGCATAATGCTTTAGTTAGAGAGGTTGGTGTAGTCTAGATTTACATAACATTATCCCATGTTAGTCTGCTTTTATTGACCCAAGCATCCACAATCTCTTCTTACTGTCACCAACTATTTATTAGTAAGCTATTTATAGATCATGAATAATTCAACTTAGTAATACTAGCTAATTCCAGTGTTTTGCTTTATTTATGACATGAATTATTTAGCGTCTAGCCAACAAATGCTTCTATTCATTTAAAGAGATATTGTTTGGTGTTTTCTTGCAGAGACAAATGAATCACTGATTAGAAACAAAGATCTCATAATTGTCAGATTGATGGCTGATTGCAATTGTTCTCTATTAATTGAGGTGGCGCCCTGAATAAGTACAAAATTAATACGTCTATTGAAGTATTGTTTTTCTATATTTGTACTTAGCTGTGATTATGATTGTTTCAGTATGCTACAAGAACGAGCTCAGCGGGTTTAATTGATTTTCAGATAGGCAGAGTTGCTTTCATCCCTAAGATATGAGACTGATTTACCTCTGAGGCTTTGCACACTCACACACTTGGTCTGGGTCTGGGTCGGGGGGGGGGGGGGGTATTGCATCCTTTGTTGCAACTTAAAGATCCTTTGACCTGCTGCAAACATTTTGATGATGAAATGCACATTCCAACTTTCTCTGAGAGCTCTCCTACTGAGTATGCATGCATATGAGCCTGCATGTAAATGTCTATATGCCGGTGCATATGTGTGTGCGTGCGTATAAGTATGTTGTAGTATTTATATTCATAAGAAGTCTATCCTAGCTCTCCCTGACCCCCTCAATCTGCCGAGGGAATGCTAAATTGTGATAGTGTTGAACCGCATATCAATTACTGTTTGGTGTTAACATTATTTCTCAACCACTAACTGTGGATACTGTGACAACAAACAGTGGATTAACTGTTGATCAGAGGAGTAGAAGACAGTTTTAGCTGTCGACGAACAATGTTAATATTTTTCCTTGTGACTTTAAAGCTGCTACAATCTATATTTTTGTATAAACAATGGATGAAATGACGTGTGAAAAAGGTCACTCATAGTGACGAACCCACAGAGAATTATTAGTCAAGTCAGTCAAGTCAGTTATTATTTATACTGTACAGCCCAATATCACAAATCACAAGTTTTCCTTGTTGGGCTTTACAATCTGTCCAGTCCTTAGACAACTCTGCAGTTTCCCTCTAGTGTTTAGGTTCAGTCCCACGGCTCTCATCAGCTCTGTTTCCAGCCGCAGTAGACATGTTCTCAGCAAAAAGCTCTAAGAAAACCTTTGTATGCTTCCTGTCCAGCACCAAACAGCAGACAGACAAAGTTGGTGACTAGCTTACGAATAGAATGGAGCATTTAGCAGCTAAAGAAGATAATGGATGTTTTCATATTAGGTACGATTGATTCGTACCGTGCCCGAGTACCATTGCTCCCCTCTCATTACGGCTGGAATTGGCACAAAGTGGGTCTGAAAAAATAATAATGCCTGAGCAACGGAAAAATGTAAACACAATACAGCGTGCATATTATTGACATATTCAATTTTTGCCAAATCCGTCAGATATACAGCAAACACGTCTTTCTCCTTAAGAAAAGCAAAGTGAATTGTTCTTCTTTTAGCGAAAATATCCCGTCCAGCTAGCGACAGAAAGTTCCACCATCAGCTGCAGCCGTGGCGGTTGTTGCTCCTTTGTGCAGTCATTGTCTCAAACACGCCCCCTATTGGATAAACAGTTGTGATTGTCCCAGAGCACATAAAACATGAGGTCGCAGATTTGTCTTCTTCCCAGGCAAGGTGGAGACCAAACTAGAGCTAAAATTGGAGTAAATATTGGATTTACATTAGCCAGGTAGAAAAATACACAACTCCAAATGAATGCTAATGCTGCTTAATATCTGGATGGCCAAGGAACTGTTAGCTAACATGTTCACCATACCACCTGAGTGGTCCTAAATCTACCAGTGCTGTGTTTACAGCTTGTTTCAGATGTCCACAAAGAAAACCATCACTTAATGGTGGTTTAGCGAGGCTCAAGATAAAGGAGGATTTATCAAAAAACACATTACTGATTAAGAACCCTTGAAACTCATTTCCTTTATTAAATATCACACATTTTGCCGATAACAAATTCATAAATCAGAAGTAGGCAATAAAAGTAGAGTTGACCCTAGTTTGGATTATTCTCACAGACAAAATTCTATTACAGTAATACATTATTATATGCATGCACACATGCCGACATGCATGCGCACACACACACACACACACACGCACACACACTGCTTTCTCTCATTCATGCAGCAAAATCAGGCTGTTGAGTCGAGGTGTGAATTACTCAGACCACTGGAGCAGAAACAAGTAGAGACGGCTTGCCTTGGAATAATTGAATTATTTGTAATAGCGCCTCATTAAAAAATAGATTATGTTTTACAGTTTCAAACAAAAGTAATCAATCAATGAAGGTGATCACATTTTGACATCATCCAAGTCACTGCTGACCCATACACACTGCATAGCTTTTACCAAGGTTGTTTACATCCATTCATTTTGTGATAGATTGTGTACTATATCAAGCGTTTTAGTGATGATGTTTTGTTACAAGGACACTTGTGCTTTTTGAATTTGAGTAGAAAACACATTCACAAGGTGGACCCAGGTTCAAGGCCCAAGACAAGTATCTATGTTGTTGAGGCGTCCTTGAGCAAGACACCCTACTGTTTCCAGGGTGGCTGTTGTGTAGCTGACCATCTGTGATGTGGAAGGGGGCCAGCGAATAGAGAATACCCTTATGGATTTCACATTACATCGTCCTTGTCTTTAAAATCCTCGCTCCTTCCTCCTTAACAATGTACACGTGTCAAGTGCAGTGGATTTATATCTTTCATTTTCACGCCACTTGTCGTGTGCAGGCCGTGTGAGTGTGACCCCAGCGGGAGTGTGGACGACTGCTCTCCTCTGGACGGACGTTGCCACTGTAAGCCAAACGTGGAGGGACAGAGCTGTGGCAGGTGTGTTATAAGCTTGTTGCTTATGTGTGCACGTGACCTGTGGTTACCGTGGCAACTGTTAAAGTCCTCCACAATTAACAACTGACGCCTCTGCTATCCATTCATCAGTTTGTATACAGAATATAGATTTTTGATAATGTCTCATCTTTAATGTCTTAATTGTATGATTTGATCACTCCTAGATATTATAGTAATGAAAACCTATTTGTTTGTTGTATAATATAAGTACATTACATCGAGCAGACAGGTCAGCACATCCTGTAGGTGCAGCAGCACACTAAAAGTGTAAGAATAATTTGTCTAAAAATTGCTCCCAGTCTCGGGGCTGCCCATCATTTTGACTATTTTTGACAGTGAACATGACTGTAACAACATGTCAATAACCAAGTGTCTGCTTCCTCCTGTCTGTCTCTATCTGGCTCCTCTGGGATACAGGATCAAACAGATAAACTCACTGTGACATTAGCAGTACACACAGCCCCAGGTCTCAAACTATTGAATAATTCTGTGCTCACTGTTTGTTGACTTTTTTTGCTGATTTCACGGCTCGTTGAGCAGGCCCCTCTCCTGTGTAATGTGACTAGTGTAGTGGCTGATTTTTAGCGGTGTTCCTGTCCCACCCATATGCCAGCTAGTGTCTGTAGGTCAGAGCTCAGGGTCCCTGCAGCTGAGCTACATTTGGTCCCTTCTTCCATAACACTGCGGCCTGCAGCAACCGGACCAGCACACCAAGCCTGCTGCACTGAGACCAACTTAAAGTGATTATAAGAATAACACTACAGCCAGGATGTGGTAAATAGCTGCAATGTGCAGCATGTTAATAACATTTTATGCATGAGGGTGTGTGCGTATGTATCTACAGATGCAAGCCAGGCTTTTTCAACCTCCAACAAGTAAACCCAGCAGGCTGCCAAGCGTGTTTCTGCTTTGGCCACTCGCTGGCCTGCTCCTCATCCAATCATTATGCTGCTGTCAACATCACGTCTGACTTCATCGAAGGTACTGTCTCAGACTCACCAGCCACTAATGAGGTTCCCTTGTTACTGTGGGAATGTTATTACCCAGCTAAAATTAACAAGACCAACAATGTTAACTTTGTTCTCTCTGAATTTGCACCGTCTTCATTTTCCTTAACTACCATGTATTTTATTATGCTATTATTTATCAATGAGTGTGGACTGTGCATGTTTTTTTCTGTAAATCAACTTTATTGGATATGTTGTTTTATTTGTTTATAGGAACAGCAGATAAAAACTCAGCTCAACGCCCTGCAACTTAAGAAAAGACAAAAAGACAAAACACAAACTAATAGAAAAATCATCTTCATCAATTATACAACACATGTACAGCATCAACCAGTGGTTTTCAGCCTTTTGACAGGGACCCCTCAACTGATACACATTAGGTCACGGACCCCCATTTGATCAGATGTCGCTTCAGTGATCTCCATCTGAAAAGATTCTGGTTGTTAGGTACGATTAAGACCAGAATTCTATAGTTGTCAACTACAGTTGCAGTCCGTTCTCATTCCCAGGGCGTTAAATAGCGGGGCGTTGTGACGGCCGTCGGCGTATGTCACCGCCAAACAAGGCACCACTTAGCAGCGGTATGAAAGGCACCGGGGTTTCATTAACTATAATATACTGTAAACTCATCCGCAGCAACAGTAAACGCTCCGAGAAAGAGCGCCGAGAGTGTGGTCGCGTTTTTTGAAGAGCAAAAAGAGACACACCGGGTGGGCAGGTGGATGAACTGTTTGTGTCCCGTGCATCACGTTACAATCAGCTGTTCGTTGGTGTCCCGTGTTCCCAGCGGTCAGCGTCATTTTCACTGTACAAACGTAGCAGTTTTATGCCCAACCATGTAGCTCTTTACTAAACCTAACGATAGTGGTTTTGATACCTAAACCTAAAGTGACGTCGAGGTTAACAAAGCCGTTTTGATGCCGAAAATAAAGTGATGAAAACGTGTTGACAGTTGAGGAGGTAACCGTGGAGGAAGTGAAACCTATAATGAGAATAGTCTCTCTTATGACTCTTGCTCTCATTAGGCTCACTTCTATAGTAAATTAAATAGTGAAAGTAAACTATTCCCCATTTGTCCACGGACCCTCTGGACCTCTGGTTGAGAACCACTGATCTAGACAAAATGCTGCAAGGAGATAAAACTCTGGCGAAGTGAGAAACACATTCACCAATTAGATAACACATATGCAGCATAACGAAACGAGCTGCAGACGCAGAAAAAAAAAGAAACTCAGAAAACACAACAAAAAACAGAAATGCACTTAAGTTGACTTCCTATGGTGTTGGAAAATGAATGATTTAGGTTTATTTCAGTTTTAACATTCTAGGTGCATGATTCAGATATTATTGCAGATAATATGCTGAAAATTATTCATTAAAAATATGATTTATGTAAATATTTGCCTGTGTTTTCTCTATTTGGTTGGTTTATTGTATATGCAATGTGTTTCTGTATTTGAATGTGTTTTCTTTGGTTGCAGCGTGTTGAGTTCTCAGGGCTGCTGTGTTTTTTCTCTCTTAATGACAGATAAAATAATGTTAACACATCTCCTGTAGGAGCTCAAATGTTTGAACTCTTTGTGAACACTAGTATGCACCATCCAGTATATCCAGACTGTCTGTGATGCAGAGAATAGCTCTGATGTTGACTTCTATCTCCAGATCAGGATGGCTGGTCGGGAGAGTTCTCCGGAGGGCAGGAGTACCCCCTGCTGTGGAAGGAAGGTGAAGTCTACCTGTTGCCTCTCACCGAGGAAGACATCGGCTTCTACAAAGCCCCCGGTGAGTCCGAATGGAAAATAATAGAGATTTGAGTTGATCCATGAGGACAGATCGTTACCTCAGGTTGGGTCAGATGGCTGGGTTACAGTCTCCAGGAAGCTCTTTTAGTATTGTTGACATTTATGTTGTGAGATAATAAATACTCCAGTTGTTGCTCTTCTAGCAAATATGTAAATGATATTAGTGTTAGTAGAGCATCTTTAATACCCATAGCTTGTTCCTGTTGTTCCTTAGTGAGATTAATCAGGGTCTTTGGCAGCGGGTCATGCAGCACTTATTCTGACACCATTTCCTCCAATCCGTTATCAGAGCCATTAGAAGATAAGGGAATAAGCTGGCCCAGCTACAGGACTTAGGGCCCATTTCTATCAGCCGCCCCAGCAGCAAAGGCCTGATGGAATTGGATGTCTTGGCCATGCTGGAGAGGCAACAAAGTGAAAATTGGCTTGGTTTCTTCTTGTCTCCTCTAAGTCGGTTCCCCTCCAGCCACCATGCAGCCCACAGCCAGAAGCAAAACAGGAGCAATCCCATTAACTCCGCATCCCGGAGGTTTAATGCCCAAAACGCGTGATCACAGAGAACGACTCCATTTGGAGGCATCTTTTTTTAGAGAAATGAAATGCTTACAGCCGAATTTGACAAAGCCTGGTGGTCAGGCATAAATCGTAAAATGTCATTATGGATGCGTTCAGAAGTCATGGATGTGCGAGTTTGACTGTTGTGAGCGTGTGTGTGTGTGTACATTAAGTCCATAATGAATGCTTTGCCATACGCTATGTGTAATTATAAATATACATAGTTAATAGTGTCTTTTAAAGTTGCTTTCTTCTTCACACGGTCTATGGTGACGTCTCTGAAGGCCACAGCACACAGATTAGTGGCCCAACTGGCCGAGAGCAGCTTTGTGGCAGCCTGCTTATCTACTTCGCGCAGTGCTTGTTTATGTTGTTTCTCCACATAATAAATGCACAAATCTATTGCCTTGCCATCCCTATTAATGATCTCATTTTCTCTTGCCTTTTTTTTCATAGTGGTGCATGTGTACAGTTACTTTAAAGATTAGACCGGAGTGGCAGCGGCTTTGAAAGCAGCTCTGAAATTCTCCCTCTCTGCCACTGTCTCTGCTCTTTTAACTTTTAATTTGTATTTGTGCTGAAATCCCTCCACTGTGTTCTTCACCAAAGTACCAGATAATTCTGAGTGACAACTCCACGTCGAACATCATGCGAAATGCAATTTCTGTGATTCCCATGAATGTATTTGTCACCGTAGTTTGTCTTGGGCTGCAGCTGTCACACGAGGGACAGGATTCAATCATTGGATTTTTTTTTTATTGAATTGCTAGAGAGAATTTGTGTTTGGGATCTGCGTAGCTCAGCCAGCTCCAGAAATATCAGCCGGCGCTACAGAGGACAAGACGTCACAGATATTCTAGTGCTTGACAAGGAGTTTTTTTGGCCAGACAGGGAGAGTTTGTGATGGCGAAAAAAAGAGAGAGAAAGAATTTCAATTGAGTTTCCTGAATTTCCCATGACAATCAGTCCAACATAGCACTTATGACTTCACTCTTTTCACCTCTTCATTTCTTCACCCCGATTGTCAAATCATCAGTCAGGATCAATCAGGACATCAGAATTGCTTCTTCTTTTTCACTGCATGAAAACGTTTGATTTCTGTAAACATCTTAAATTGCCCTCTACTCCATCTTCCCTTCACTACTCGCACACCAAGTGCCCAAGTCCTAAATGTATGTAGGTAGACATGAGTGAATGTGTATGCATGTGGCCACTTGGGCACACAGTCTTCCTCTGAAGCATGTGCAATGCCACTTGTCCTCCTCCTGATCCTGGACATCTGCTTGACAGTTGACACAGTTGGAGTTGGAGTCCCCCTGGTGACTCAACAGACTGAACACTTGAGCGCAGCTGCCAGGAACTATCATAAACAAACATGAAGTACCTCCCTAAACAGTTGCTTTGACCTGCCTCCAACAACTGTGGTCACCACTTGATTCTGCTGGACAGTAACCGTGGCTCTCTTGGCTGAGCAGCGTTTCCTGCTGAAGGGGACATCATCTAACATAAGTCCTTACAGCCATCTGTTGAGAAGCTTGCAATGTTGATCCTTTTCATATCTGCAGCACAGGCCAGCCTGCTAAGCCTGAAGCAGCCGGGAGACAAGAAAAGGAAAAGAAAGAAGGGAAAAAAAGTCTGAATTTAATGAAATAACCCTCTGGTAGAAGGCAAGAGAGCAGCATATGGCTGCTCTTGTGTTCAGTTGAGGAGTGCAAGAAAGAGTAAAGATCCACAAGAGCAGCTCGAGGCTACCTGTCACTCTGATTCAAGCAGCAATTGCTGCTAAGAGCCTTATACAACCTGAGCTCTATACCTGCACCCAGATCTGCATATAACCCAGTCTGGTGGCCTTGTCATCTGGAGACATAACAGAAGAGAGGGGGATGTGGCAAAGGGAGATGAGAAAATTGAGTGGAGAGATAGAAAGAGGAAGTAAAGAGAAGAAAAACAGGGAATAAAGGGTACGGAGAAAGAGAAGCAGTCAACTAACTTAGAAGGTGAAGGAGTGCTTCAGTGAGGCTCGAGTGAAAGAGTAAAGAGATGCTGAAACAAACTGACGGGCAACGGGTCTCTGTGCAGACCACCGGAACAGACACATCACCCACTTTATGATAACAATGCACTTCCTGTGCCTAGTCTGTAGATATGTAACCTATAGATCAGATATACTTTAATAAAATATAGTTGTACCGACAGGATACAGCAGAGCACAGAGGCCGTTTCCATGCCGCGAGGCTGACAAGCGCTCGCGGGACGTCAGTTGAGTAGGCGGTCCTTAATGTGACCAGGACACATTCACTACACACTGCTGAAAGAATGTGGTCATATGTGGCCCAGACCACCTCTGAATGTGGTCTGAAAGATCCGATCTCAATGTGTCCTCAATGCGTCCTGAGTGTGTTCACACCTGTACTTAGAGCTGTCCACTAGTGATCGCTGAGGACGCATGTTAATACTAAGTCTGAACAGGACCTAAGTGTTGATACCCATTCCCATTCCTCATGAGAAGCCGGCCATCATAGCCTCCTGCTGAATACCTCCTCAATCTCTCTCCAAGAGCTCTGCGTATTTGGTTGTCTTGACACAATGAATCTTTTGGGCAGTCTCTTCATTGACATTCATGATGTTGCACATGAGGTTGCACAAACAAAAAGTAACGGAAGTTGTAGAAAGAAAGCTTGAGAGAGAAATTCAGACCCTGCCTACTTTTTTACTTCCAAACACTTGACCAATCACTGGATGTGACTGAAAGATGTGGGATGAAGGAATTTCAGATGTTGTTAGACAAGCTGTCGAGCACATTGTTTAAGCTTAATGAGACCCTAAAGCTGCAGTAGGCAGTATATTTTTGGCATCATTGGGCAAAGAGTCTATAATAATCTTTCAGCATATTGTAATTCAAGTGTTGTGAGAGAAAACTAGACTTCTGCTCCTCCTCATGGCTCTGTTTTCAGGCTTTAGAACATCTAGCCTGTGACGGGAGACTTTGACTAATCACAGGTAATTTCAGAGAGAGAGAGGGCGTTCCTATTGGCTGTGCTCCGGTCATTTGACCGGAACTTCACCAGATTTCACAATGGCGGAGGCGTAACAAACTCTCTCATTTTACAGCTAAACCGTGCACTACAAGATGATTCAGAGAACATCTGAAGAGAGAAATAGACATTAACGTAACAGAATATTGATTCATATTTGATCAGCGCTGCCTAGTTTGACCGTTTGGTCAGAGTTCGCGAGTGATTGACAGTCGGCTCTCATAGACGGCAGCTGGACAGCAGACCTCAGATCAGCTTTTACTGCTTGTTTTCCTCCGGTCTGTGAAATCTTGCAGATGCCGTTAGGAGCACCGGAGGACACAGAGGAACATGATTGTTTTCAGGTTACCTGTTTCATGTACTACTGTCATGATACAGTGACCATTTTATAAAAATAACTTTTTTTAATCATATTCGCTCCAATCTGGCCTACTTCAGCTTTAAGACTGTTCAGAACAGCACGTACAGTATTCTCATTCATTCAGTTGATTTGTTTCTTTAAGTAGCACACTTTATGTCTATTATATTAGATTTATATCTAAGACAAATCATCACTATTGGTTGCATAGGTGTACTCAGTGTGTATGTGCACCAGTCTGCATAGCGTGGTGTAGATTGCTTTAAAAGTCCAATTGAATATGAATGAAACATTCTTCCTCTCATGTTAGTTAGGTCTCAGGTCACGTATAGTACACCTGCAGGCAGTGCAGTGTTGGACCTGTTTAAAAGTTTAGCGTTTGTCCGCCCAACCTTTGCCCTCGGACTGTCTGCATGGCTGGTCGATGCTAGAGCCTCAGTGGGACTTGTGTTTGTGCGAGTCGGCTGTGATTTAATTGAAATTGAGTTGATTTAATTTGGTTGGAGCAAAGTCTAAACCCCCTGATTGATCGTGAGCTCCTCCGCCATTCCCCAAAAGTTATAGGGGAATCTATCACTTGTTGTGATGGCGGCTTTATGTGCTCCTGGCAGAGTGTCAACGGCAGCATAGTCAGTGGACTTCAGATCATTCTGGCAGACGCATAGAAACTAAATAGAGTTTCACAGGTTAAAGCTTTGTGTTTTCTCTTCTGTTTTTTGAAGTTGTTGATTGAAATACAAGCATCATTTACTGTAGGACTGACCCACGGCTGCAACCATAACCACCTTTTATTAATATCAGAAACATTTAGTGTTGATCATTTTTCTATTATATAATATATACAGTATACTGTATATTATAGTTTTGCCTATCACTTCCCGGAGCCCAAGATGACATATTAAAATAACTTGTTTTTTCTGATGCTTAAAGGAATACTTTGACATTTTGGGAAATACTCAAATTCGCTTTCTTGCCGAGAATTAGATGAGAAGATTGAAACCACTCCTGTGTTTGTTTGCTAAATATGAAGCTACAGTCAGGAGACAGTTATCTTATTTTAGCATTAAGGGACTGTTTGTCAGAATCAGAAATCGCTTGTTAACAGCGACACCTGTAATAACTGCTGCAGCTCCTCCAGACCAACAGAGGTTTCCCGTGTCCAAAACTCTGGTGTCTCCCTTATTCCCTCCGGCAGGAAAAGCCAACACTAGGATCAGCATTGATTCATGGAGAGCCCTTCGTCTGGTCAGCTAACATTACTGCCAAGCAGCTGAAATATAGAGTGATATTGTGCTTTTAGCTGACGTGTGTCTCCTCACTGTTTTGAGCGATGCTCCTTCATGTCTATGTAGAGCGAGCAAAAGCGCGAGGCTGAGCAACAGGACGCTGACTTTCGTTGACTTAACGTCCACTGTACATTCACTAGATATTCTCAGAGCTAAACTAACTCTTCTGCAGCGTGGAGTGATCAGCATGCACGTGAGAGGTGGAGAGAGAGAGAGAGAAGGAGCGCGGTGTGTGAGTGAAGGCAGGCAGAGGAGCAGAGGAGCAGAGTACAGCAGAGACTCCGGTCCTGGAGACCAAAGCTACGGTCTCCCCCGCGTTCTCCGACCGCGGCCATCTCTGTTTAACAGACGGGCTTCACTAGATACAACCAAGAGGTTTTGGTGCTTCCTTGTAGTTTGTGTTGGAGTCTGAGTCTGAACAGCGTAGCCACACGCGAGCGCGCATGGCACACCGACCCAGATTGATTTATATGTGTAAGAAGTTACAAACAGTCCCTTTAAGACTGGGAATGGTCTGAAGGTTAAATAATCTGCCTGTTGGCACCTCTGAAAATGACTCATTAACACACTGTATATCTTGTTGTTTAATCTGTACAAAAGACAAAGTGCAGAAACAATAGCTATGTGCCATTGGTGGAAAGTTACTCAAGAACATTTTGAATGCAGGAGTTTCACTTATAACAGAGTATTTTCACACTATGGTATTACTACTTTTACTTAAACCTGCAGAGGTAGTACCAGTAGGCAGAATATTTTTGGCATCATTGGGCAAAGAGTCTATAATAATCTTTCAGCATATTGTAATTCAAGTGTTGTGAGAGAAAACTAGACTTCTGCCTGTGACGGGAGACTTTGACCAATCACAGGTCATTTCAGAGAGAGCGTTCCTATTGGCTGCTTATTCAACAGAAGCAGCTGTCAATCACTCGCAAACTCCGATCAAACGGTCAAACTAGGCAGTACTGATCAAACATGAATCAATATTCTGTTACTGTAATGTCTATTTCTCCCCTCAGATGTTGTCAGAAACATCTTTTGTACTGTTTAGATGTAAAATTAGAAAGTTTGCTCCGGCTGGTGGGCGGTGCTTGGTATTTCCTCAACTGATCTCAACATGGCTGCCAGGTCACAAACTTTTTCATTACAGTAACAGAATATTGATTCATATTTGATCAGCGCTGCCTAGTTTGACTGTTAGGCAGACCTCAGATCAGCTCTGACTGCTTGTTTTCCTCCGGTCTGGGAAATCTTGCAGATGCCGTTAGGAGCACCGGAGGACACAGAGGACACAGAGGAACATGATGTTTTTCAGATTCCTTGTCTCATGCACTACTGTCAGGATATAGTGACCATTTTATAAAAATATGCTTTTTTATTCATATTTGCTCCATTTCTACCCAGTGCTGCTAGTAAAAGATCTGAGTACTTCGTCCACCTCTGCCATGTGCTCAAACTATTTTTTGGTTGGGATCAGTGACTTCCTGGCGTCTCCAGGTTATCTGGTGTAACCCCGTAAAACCCTGTATAACTTCTTATTACTTCACCAGTTTTTATATGGGTGAGACAAACAAGGTATAAAGTGTAAATCAGAAAGGTTTAGAGGTGCTGGTAGACAGAGCCAGGCTGTTTTCAGTCTTAATGCCAAGTTATTTCTTTCCTGTCTCTTTGTATTTAGCGTACAGACTATAAAAATGATAATCTTCTCATCAAACCTTCAAAAAGAATATTAGAGGATTTCTACTATTCTTTTAATGAATCATTTGAATGAGAATGATCTAAATTGATGGACTAATGGTTGAAGTACTGCACTGAATGTTACAATGAAAATGTGAATGTCAGTATTGTGAGAAGAGAAACACCCTCACGTACATGTGCAGCCGGCACGATGTGGTATTTAGAAATTGCTAAACTTTTTAATTTTATCCAATTTGTCATGTGCGATAAAATAATGAATATAAATCCATGGCAATACGCAGACAGCAGATCACGCTTACACATGAATAATCCTCTCATTGTATTTTTATAGTGATTCATTACTTTGGAGGGGCCCCACAAGTGGGGCCATTCCTGGATGGTCTATTAGGGTTATGAGTAATTATGCTGTGGTACTTCTGTCCTCACAGACAATGGAAGAACTACCAGGAACCACACTGATGCAAATCAGACCCCAGCAGAATAATGGCCAGCAAGCTGAAACATAACTACTCACAACCATAAGGGAGCACTTCAGGAGAGAATATTAGCTTAGTCACACAACAGTATTACTGGGCTCATTACCCACCCTTATGCAAGGAATGTGCAGTATACATTTCCTATTAATCATTTCAAAAGTAATATCTGTTGACTTTTATTTTCTGTGAACATGAGTTTCTTATATTACTCATTATTATAGTGCGTCACTCCCCAAATGCAGGTAATTGCCTCCTCTCTGTTCCCCCAAAATAGTGGCTCTGCTGAGACTGTTCTCACTTATTAACTTAATGCAACGATGAGCATCTGCTGGCGGATGCTATTCTGCTGAGTGCATTGAGGGTGGTGTTTCTGACTAGCTGACTGGGGAGACCGAAGTTTATAAAATGGCAAATATACAGCACCTCATAGAGGAGGATGTAGAGATTATGTCTAAGTTTTATGAGCTATTTTACACAAAGGTACTGAATGGAGCTCAGAAACTGACAAAAGGCAATTACTAAATGTTATTAGTAGGGCGGACAAAGTTAACGCAATAATAACGTGTTAACACAAATTTGTTTTAACGCCAACAATTTCTTTAACGCAACTTGCGATTTTTAGGTTGTAGCGGGCCCAAATCCTCAGGAATCCATCAGTACCAACCATGTCATACTAGCTTGATACTAAGGAGGCTAAATAACGCTCCAAAGTTACGCTGAATCTTGACGAGAAAAACCAGGCATGTCCATTTCCAAAGGGGTCCCTTGACCTCTGACCTCCAGATTCGTGAATATAAATGGGTTCTATGGGTACCCACGAGTCTCCCCTTTACAGACATGCCCACTTGATGATAATCACATGCAGTTTGGGGTAAGTCATAGTCAAGTCAGCACACTGACACACTGACAGCTGTTGTTGCGTGTTGGGCTGCAGTTTGCCATGTTATGATTGGAGCATATTGTTTTATGTTAAATGCAGTAGCTGTGAGGGTTTCTGGACAATATCTGTCATTGTTTTGTGTTGTTAATTGATTTACAATAATAAATATAGACATACATTTGCATAAAGCAGCATATTTGTCCACTCCCATGTTGATAAAAGGATTAAATACTTGACAAAATCTCCCTTTAAGGTACATTTAGTACAGATACAAAATGTGATTCATTTGCGATTAACTATGATCAATCATGCGATTAATCACAATGAAATATTTTAATCAATTGACAGCCCTAGTTATTAGATAATTCAAAAATATAACTTAATACTCAATAATAATGCAGTTAGTTAAATAATAAAAGACGAAAGAAGATTTATATCTTTCTTTTATATTTTGTTTATTTGCAGCATATAAAATATATACAAATATTTTACGCTTCTATTTTTCACTTGCTCATTTCATTTTTCAGCTTTTTAGTTTTCCTTTTTTTTTAGGCCTTGGTGCACACTTGATCATTTATGGATTCTCTATTTTCTTCCCACAACGTTTGCCGTTCTCCTCTCCCCATTTCTTGAACACACTGGGCGCCAACCTTTTCAGCTAGCTACCTAGCTGCTGCTAACTTTCATTATAAAACCAGCCCAGTCAGTGGAGCTAATGTAATCATCCTCCCTAATCAAAAATCAAATGAATAAATGTAACATGCTCCATATGCTGTGTACTGCTGTAGGGACACAGTACAAACTCTGGTAAGAATAACGTTAGCTGAAGCATTGGTGTAGTAGAGCCTATGAAGCTGCAGACAGCATGTCACAGTAATGTCACAGTAAGTGACAGCATGTCACAGTAAGTAAGAAATGCATTTGTGGGGAAATTGAGCAAACAGTTTAAACAGTATAAGTAGTTTGTTCTATACTTGAGTCTTGTATGTGTTTGGGTCTAAATTAGCCCTGGTATGAGTGGTGACTTGTTGCACTCAGGAGTCAGTATTGATCTCTTATTTTATTTACACCCTTCCCTCATATTGGTTGTTGTTCCGCTGGTTAAGATGTTTAGATGCGAGAGGGCTCATTGAAGGCTTTCCTGTCTAATTGGTGATGGATTTAATCTAAGCCTCTTCTCTTTTCTGGACTGGCTGGTTTTTCTTATTCCTTGTCATCAATATGTATTGATTGTGAAACTACAATGAGATGTGTGGAAGCTCATTTCACTTGAGAAAGTGTTGTCTTCACTGGTGATGATTGGTGGTTGTTCAGCCGCTCCCCCTGCTGCTGATTGGCTGTAATTATCTTTTTCTATTGATTCTGGAGTCACATCGACATGAATGACGTCTTATTGGACACGGAACAGAAAGTGCTATTGATCGGTCATGTAATTGAAGCCTTTCTCCTTACATCACTGACTGTTTTTCATTTCCTACTAATACTCATCCCGCAGTGTTGAATAGTATTATAAATAGCATCGTGCTCCTTCGTTCATGTATCCTCCCATTCAAATTGAATTGTTTAAAGTAACAGCTACGATGGAAGGCAGCGGGGCGTCTTGTTTCATGTAAGAGTGTGTAAAAGCTTATTTTTTCAGTTTGGTTTCTTATTTGTGAAACATGCAGCTTATTAGGACGAATAGAGACACAGTAATGTGTCACTCGTGTCAGGAAGAGTGGAGCAGCTGGACCCAACGCAGGAGACTGCAGGCAACAGGAACTTGAAGAAATAACTTTTTTATTCAAAGTCAAAGTGCAGATGTAGAGAACATAGACTTTATATAAAGATGGACGATGCGTCTCCACTTCCTCATACTGTACAAGAGTGAAGCCAAATTATCCCGGATACGGGAGCTGCCATCTCGAGATTTTGACGTCATTTGGAGCCAGAGTTGGTGCAGTAGTTATCAGGGGGCTGGAGCCGCGGTATCGAGGTCCCGCCCACACACCCGTCTGAGCCAATCACGAGCCAAACACGGCCGCAGCTTGCCAGTGTGAGCCTCCTAGCCGATACGTTAGCACCATGGTAGCTGTTTGGCTAGAAAGACACAACAACTAACCATGATCTAAACCTACTTTAATCATCAAATTGTTCACCTGTTCTATTACACAGACTGGTGACGGTTATGGAAAGTTAAAGTTACATTTACTCTCTCATACAATTCCCGAGCCCCTGACTGCAAGACTACTTTACTCAAAGCAGTTCAGAATTGAATAAACATCAGCATGATAAGAACTACCTAACATGGAGGGGGCGGGACTTATGACCTATACTGCAGCCAGCCACCAGGGGGCGATCCAGATGTTTTGGCTTCACTTTTGGGGAGCTGTCACATCGTCCATCTTTCTATACAGCTGATGGTAGAGGAGGAGATGCTCAGGGGAGGCGAATGATGTGATTAGGCAGGGAGCTGATTGGCAGGTGTAAAACTCTGGGAACAGGAGAGGACTAACGAAGCTGATTCAGAGCAGGTGTGTAGACGGGCAAAGGAGGGAAAGGCCACACAGGAACACGGGAGGAAAAGCACATAAAACAAGGTCTACAACTCAGTCCAGTCCTCACAAAAAGTCTGAAGTTATCTGGACACAGAGCCAAACTGTGACGAACACATACAAAAACAACAACTTAAATTGAACTTACACTGGAGCTGAACTAAAATAAGTGCCGCTGCAGCTGGATGAGTAGCTGAAAAGATACAGCAAAACTACTAATATAAAAATAGAATAAACCAAATGAAGTGATTGGTAAAGCAAATAGCATTATTTGTTGGACCATGAAATAATGAAAGAAGAAAAAACTGTTTAGACTTAATTGAAATAATAATTACATTGCTTTTTACTTAAAAAAGTAATAACTTATTACTTTAATTACTTTAACACATCACTGAGTATTACATTACAGACAGGAGCCAAATACCTCATTTTGGAGAGTGAAAAAGTGTTGCAGGTCAGATAAAAACACTGACTAATGTGGCCGTATACATCACGCTGAGAGGGCTGTAGATGTACACAAGAGCCCGGCGGAGATGAGAAAAGGGGGCTGTTGGTTGAGCAGATATTAGACGATCAGACAGTTGAATTGCTCCGAATGACGCCAGAGGCACCTCGCAAGCAAAATCACCCACTCAAGTTCTTAGCCCTCCCAACCCCCAGAAGAGCTCAGGATGTACTTCACACACGATTACGCTCAGAAACAAGGTGGCAACCAAGCGTGCAACCTGTCAGTTTTGCCCACTCGCTCACCCAGAGCTGGTAGAGAATGGCAGCATAGTTGTTTGTTCTCAAAATTGTTATGATTTTTTCATTTTTAGAGCACAACTGGTGCAAGGCGTTCTACAATAGCATGTGTTGTTTATTTCATATCTCCATATTGAGGGACGGCAAGACTCCTGCCTATTTTTATATATCAAAAGTACCACTTGTGAGTGTTTTTCCTTCAGCCAGTTTTGGGGGTTGGTAACAGGGGTGTGTCTAGTGGTTGCTAAGATCTTTGAAGTCCTGTTAATGTGATGTAATGAGCCAGAGATGAGAGGGTGGGTAATTACACATAGACTCCTGCAGTGCTCCATGTGGGCTCAAAAAGTCTGTACCCCTTTGCCCTGACGTCCACACACACACACACACACATACACACACTGAAAGAAATAGGAACAGGCAGAATATTTCTGAATAAATAATAATAAATACTAATTCAGTTTCCACCACAACACACTTGCACAAACAGAAATTCATGTTTGTGACTACATTGATGGCAGAGTGTTGACTGAGACTTCAATGATGAAGCTGACTCCACTCCACCTCTCTAACATCCCCTCTCTGCCCACCCACCAGACAAATTCCTGGGTCATCAAGTCTACAGCTACGGCCAGCTCCTCTCCATCACCTTCACCTCTGAGACCACCGAGCTGCTCCCCGACCACGTCACCTTGCTCCTCCAAGGCTCTGGAGTCGCCTTTTCTGCTGACCTTTCACCCCAACCAGTGCTTGACCTTGACCCCGGCCTCACATCACGGCACTCCTTCATTGTCAGGTACAAGGATGCAGGCATGGGGCTGTCAGTTTGTAAGTCTGTGCACATGCTTCTTCTTTTGTTTTTGTTTTACTGTTGAACTTGAGTCTCCCTGGAGAATACCAAAGTGTTTGCCTGAATGTGTGCATAAGAATGGATGTCGGGGATGTTTGTTTTTCTCTGCATCTATTCAGCTCCCTGTTGCCTGACTTGTTCCTTGTTACAATAGATATATAGTCCGCAGAGTAGCGACTATCCAGTACACCCATGTACTGACTACAGCTCACCTACGTTGACTGTGCTGCCACGGTCCCAGCAGAATGTCAGGATATGAATGTAGTGATGAGCCAGCTCCCCCATGCGCTGGCTGTCATGTAGATCTGGCAGGTACCGAGCAGCAGCATTACATTTCCATACTACTACATTTGATACATTTAGCAGATGCTCTCACCTGGAGTGACTTGAAATGTGTGCAGAATCAGAATGGCTTTATTTGCCAAATGTACACAGGAATTTGACTTAGTGATACAGCACAGTAAAACCAAGAAAGGTAAAAGTTCAAGAAAAATTAATACAAGAATCGTATAAAGTTGAGAATGATCAAATGCTACATTATGCTACATATGCTGTTTAAAGGTGCTTAAATATTGCCTCTCACAGCTCTCAACATGGCGACAGCTGAGCTATATGTATAAAGAGAACTACAGCGTCGGAGTCTCCTGTTCATTCCTATGAGAGTTGCTCAGTGGAGCATGAAGTCTGGGTCTCATTCACATGAACAGAGGAAGGGAAATAACTCTGGATTTGGCTATGAGTACATTGTACATTTTTTTAAGGACCTCATAATTTAAATAAGGACTATTCAAGTGTTCATACTGGGAAGTTGATTTACCTGAAAAAAAAAATCATCCGCCGAGTTACAGACATCTGTTTCCCAATGTAAGTCTATGGGGAAAAGTATTTTTGGGCCCGACGGCATCACGTGACGAACACTTGAAGTTGTAGTACCGCCGTTTGACCACTACGAAAATTTGCTTCAAAGCCCGACACTCTTCCTGTGCTAACAGTGCTAACAGTGCTAACAGTAAAACAACGGCAACACTGCTGACTGAGCTAACAGCGTTAATCTGGGGGGTGGGGTGGGACCACTTCTGCGACGGCACTGTCAGTCAGGACGGCGTTTATCATCTGTAACCGCCATATGAGAGTAGTGCAGAGCGGCGTTCGTGAGCTAGCCAGTGGGACATGCACACATTTACGAACATGCACTAAAAGCACACACGGCTGGCCTGACTATGTCAACAAAGACACACAGAGGGAGAGCAACTTCATTCTCTGCTCAGGTAGATAGTACTCCTCTATATCTTTACATAGCAATTCATCAAAGGTGGATGTAAATGAGTGTGCTACATTACATGGCAATCCATCCAATAGTTTTTAAGACATTTCTGTCTGTATAACATTTTGTACCAAACCATTCACTACATGTTGAGATTTTTCACTGGATAAGTGAAAAATTTGACCTGCTGGTGGCGCTAGCTATAAAATCAAATGATCACCTAAGCCTGTAGGACTCATCCTCTGGGGACCATGAATGTCTGAGCCAAATTTCCTGGTAATCCATCAGATTGTTGTTGAGATATTTCAGTCTGGGCCATGAATGACCATCCCTAGAGCCATGGTGCTAGCATGGCTGAAAACAGGTTATATGAAATAAAGGGATTCTTTTTGGAAAGATCACATCAGACCAAAAATATGGGAATACAGGAAAGCTTCTATAATCTAGTGACAAAGATTGTAGGAGTCTGATGTTTTGACTGGACTGGAGAGGTCACTCCACTAGTAGGCTCAAGGAGGCAGGGAAAGGAGAGCTAATTGGATTACAGCGACAGCATGCAGAGCACGAGATGGAGTGGAGGGTGGGTCCATGGCCTGGAGGTAGGAGTATGTGGGCAGTGGTCCGTTCGCAGCCTGATATGCCAACACCAGGGGCTCAAATTTGATACAAGCAGCCACAAAACAGCCAGCGGATGAAATGTCACATTATTGATCTGGATGAGGGAAACTGGGCCATCGAGGGAGCAAAGAAAAAGTAGAATATAGATAATAGTATACCACAAGTGGTCATATAAACGTTAGGGATGTAAACAAAACTGACACATTTGATTAACTGTCTGATTGACTAGGGCCCTATTTAACGATGTATAGCACACGGTCTAAAGTGCATGGCCTAAGTGCATTTAGGGAATGTCCAACTCCACCTTTGCTAGTTAAACAGCGCATAATCTGGGCGCAGAGTAAGGCAAGGGGGCCAAGGGGTTGTATTTAGTTTCTTATTTAATCATAGGTGTGTTAACATGAATTAAAAAAATCGGAGTGTCATCTCCCATTCCCTTTAAAAGCCAGGTGCGCCTGCACATTAGCGCATTGCTATTTAAATGGCGGAATTGGCATATTGGAAAAGCGA
The DNA here is from genome assembly GCF_015220745.1 of Sebastes umbrosus. Taxonomy (NCBI): domain Eukaryota; kingdom Metazoa; phylum Chordata; class Actinopteri; order Perciformes; family Sebastidae; genus Sebastes; species Sebastes umbrosus. Next base: position 27,501,043 of record NC_051287.1, read on the forward strand.
GCGGTTTTCTGCAGTGAAAATGTTGTTCAGACCACATTTTTGTTGGTCGCATTCGCTTTCTGCTGCCTCAAGATAGCAATGAGCCACATCACGTTTTTAGACCAACACACCCATGGGCACAAGTACATCTGCTACTTAAACAACGTGGGCGCTGGGCGTGAAAATGACAACTTCGTCAGTCTGAAACTAGCAATGAGAGTTGCACTGCGCTGTGCGCCTCTCTGCACCGGGTGTAAGATAGGGCCCTTACACTTCAAATACACTTCATGCTTTATAAATTGATTAATTTAGGTTTATGATTAAATTATGATGTGTTTTTTTTTTGGGGGGGGGGTTATTGGCAGTTTAACTTTAACATATACATATGAGGAGGATAAAAAACAATTCAACACTCTAACTACTTCAGGCGAACGCACCATCCATTTGAAACAAATGTACAGTATATATAGCCAAAAATGTGAAAATGATATGGAGAAAGTATGATCAATGCAATATATGTATAAAAGTTACCCTGTCCAGATGTTATCTAGGTCTGTACACAGGATATAGTATCTAAATACAATATTGTAGTAAAAAGCTTGATAGTTGCAGCCCGTGTGGCAGGATTTAGCTCAGTGATTTTGTTACTTAATGGCAAAGTTAAGTTTGAATTAAATATTTTGTCCACATTTTTTATCCATGAATCTCTGAGTTGAAACATCTCTGACCTACCGCACGCAGCACTTTGCTGTTAACAGTTGCAGTTTGAAATGTCTGAGTAGTTTCACTCACTCAGGTATAATGCATACTGAAGCCTACCACACCTACATGTGTAATCACACTCAATAATCAGATCACGTTCATACAATCCAGCAGCATATGTACAGAAATATACATATATAGATAACAACTCACAGAGCAATTTCATATGAATGCTGACTTCACCAGTACCTTGTCACGAGGCCTAACAAATATTGCTATTATACGTACACATTGTGTGTTATAATTCGAGGGCAACAACACCTCTTTGAATGCTGCAGCAATCAGAGGTTGGATATTGGAACCAAGATAGCGGCAATCAAAATCAAGCTGCGACACAGTTTGTGTCACACAGAGCTGATGGTGTTTACATTACTCGTAGCTGGCAGTCTGCTGTTTTTGTTTTCTTGGTGCCTACTGTTAGATTATATTAAGTTGTGCATGTGTCAGTTGTAATAATTTGTTTGTGTTGTTGATTAGCATCTCTATATTGGAAACTGAGACCAAAGCAGATTGAGTTGTCTTGTGCCAACCTGCATTTAGTTTTTCACTGCATCCTGACCCTGACTTTATCTGTGTAACTGTGTAAACAAGTCCGTGTTGAGACATTTGAAATAGTTTTCAGTAGGGCTGTCAAAGTTAACGTGATAATAGTACGTTAACGCTAATTAGTTTTAACGCCACTAATTTCTTTTCTGCACAAATCCAAATTGCGATTTTTAGGTTGTAGTGGCTCAGTGTTAAAGCTGGAGTGAAGATGCTGGCATCATATGAAACTAGAAAACCTAATCCATTGGTACCATGTCATGCTAGCTTGTCGGGAATGAGGCTAAATAATCCTTGAAATTTGCGCTAAATTTTAGCGAGGAAAAGCTGGTATGGCCATTTTCAGAGGGGTCCCTTGACCTCTGACCTCCAGATCAGTGAATGTAAATGGGTTCTATGGGTACCCACGAGTCTCCCCTTTACAGACATGCCCACTTTATGATAATCACATGCAGTTTGGGGCAAGTCATAGTCAAGTCAGCACACTGACACACTGACAGCTGTTGTTGCCTGTTGGGCTGCAGTTTGCCATGTTATGATTTGAGCATATTGTTTTATGCTAAATGCAGTACCTGTGAGGGTTTCTGGATCAATATCTGTCATTGTTTTGTGTTGTTCATTGATTTCCATTAATAAATATATACATACATTTGCATAAAGCAGCATATTTGTCCACTCCCATGTTGATAAGAGTATTAAATTCTTGACAAATCTCCCTTTAAGGTACATTTTGAACAGATACAAAATTTGATTAATCGCGATAAAATATATTTTAATCGATTGACAGCCGTAGTTTTTAGTTTATTTACTTTATTCAAAACTAACCCAAGATGCAGTTAAAGGATAGGTTAACATTTACAACAATTACAGTCACCAATAACTCTTTCAATATACATATGTGCATGTGAGTACTGTTTTGAGACAGACGCGTTTTGTCCAGAACGTTTGTCTTCGGCCCAGTGACAATTTCCGCCTTTTCCTTCAAGATGTTCATAGCGTCTGCCTCACCAGCATACTAAACAGGCAGACTGTGCTAGAACATGGAGTTCCTTCCTAAAGGGAACAGCCTACTCTCATCGTCTGTGTTGTCAGACCAGTCCAATTTGTTGTTGATATTGACCCTCAGCTATACGTAGGGCTGTTCCACCACCACTTTCTCAGCTTGAAATCCTCTACCGGCTCTTTCATCTCATATTACACTTCGCTTGGTTCTCCTTGCAACAATTTGCTCTCTACCAAGACTCCTGCAGGCCTTTTTTTTCCCTTCCTACCCTTCACGGTAAAGTGGTCAATATGGAGGCGGGAGTGACTTGGGCTGAAGAGGTGACCCCTGGTGTGCCAGCCTGTGGGGAGGCGGGAGTGTAATCAGTCGTATTGTTGTGGAGAGGTCTCATTAGGCCCGTCGACTTTGGGGAGTGGGTGCAGCTGGACCGGTCTCCACGTTCAACCTGTTAAAAACAGACTTAAGCCAGTCACTCTATTTGTGTTCTCTTCCCCCACTTGGCCTGGCGTCTTGTTGCCAGTAATCCTTCTCATCCTACTCAGCACCTCCTTCACACTGTTTTGTTGCAATTTGTCTTCAATTCTGCCCCAGTGTTTCTATCTTTAATTCTCCTCCTCAGCACCCACAGACCAACTTAACTAGCCAGCCCTGGAAGCCCTCTTCTCCCCTAAGAAGGGATTTAATTTTCTTTGTTTTCCAGAGTTTGTTTAAAGAGAACTGCAGAAAATAGCAAACTGTTTAATGGCATTGAAGGGTCCACATGGAAATTGACATGTTATGCAGCCGGGGGAGCCCTGCATTGTCCTCTCTCTGTGCTCCACAGGGTACAGTATGTTCCAGTCCATTAGCTCAAAACAGTCCTGTAGAGCCTCAGCATACTTCTGGGATCACACTCTGAAAGTCTTGATATCAGTGGGCAGCTGGCTGCTGCTGAAAGGAATCTAAAAAAGCCGAGATATGTTAAATTTTAAAGAAGCTGAAGAGAAGGTATAGTGGGTTACAGCATTCTGAGTAAGTTGTACTCTGCTAGGTGGGGAGCTGCACTAGTTCAGATGGGAGATGATTAAAGCATGAGCAAAGAGCTGGCCAGAATCCTCAGTGAGGAAAGGTCTGACTTGATGGATTTTGTGAAGTGCAAACCTGCAGGATCGTGTTGTGGTTGCAATGACGGGCTCACACAGCAGTCGGTTGTCCAGAATCACACTACGATTGTTGGCAGTTTGGGCAGGAGTCAATATACTTGTACTGTTGTCTGTGGTGGGGGGAAAACAGCATTTGACAAAGGACAGGTCAGTCTTGTTGAAATTGGTTTTAGTGTGGTGGGTGAAATGATGCCCACTTCAACTGGAGTATCAGGTGATGGGAAAGAGATACAGAGTGTTTTACTGACAAGGCAACGGTAGTATGATGGAATAAACCTGTCTCTGTTTTAGTGTGGAATATATCGCTTAGACTTCTACATAGGGCTGTCAATCAATTAATAATACATTATATTTAATTGTGATTCATCTTGTGATTGTCCATAGTTAATCTCAATTAATCGCAAATTAATCACCCATTTTTTATCTGTTCAAAATGTAACTTAAAGGGAGATTTGTCAAATATTGAATACTCTTATTAACATGGGAGTGGCCTCAAACTGCATGTGATTATCATAAAGTGGGCATGTCTGTTAAGCCCTTTAAAAATGGCCATGCCAGTTTTTCCTCACCAAAATGTAGCGTAACTTTGGATTGTTATTTAACCTCCTTTCCATTCGTCCAGTTTCATATGACACCCGTATCTTCACTCTAGCTTTAAAACTGAGCCACTACAATCTAAAAATCGCAAGTTGCGTTAATATGTTACAGAAATTAGTGGAATTCAAATAAATTTGCATTATTGTGTTATTATCGCGTTAACTTTGGCAGCCCTACTTGTACATTAAGCTGCTGTATTTGATATTTATTTAGATATTTGCTGCATGTAAACTGTCTATATCCTGTATAGTTTGGTAGTTTTGGTCTATCAGTCATCAGTTGGCCCACCCAATAACTTTGGTGACCCCCTGACTTTTCCTCTAGAACCACCATGAGGTTCACATTTACGGTTTTGAGTAAAATGTCTCACCAACTATTTGATGTATTGCCATGAAATCTGAAACAGTTCCTCACATGTTTGTATGCTTTGGAAGCTGCCCAGCTACCCGTACTGGGCTGACAAGGACTGTGTGATTTCAACAGCTTCTCAAAATATTGTATAAAAATGCAGTTTGAATTGCAGCCCTGAAAATCTCACTATTTGTTTTGCGTTGTTTGATGGAGTTCAGGCGATCCTCTTTAATACGTATCTGAAGTATCACACATCCACATTGTATTTATCAGGTATTTCCACTTAGGTGGTCATCAGCCACTTGGACCATAGAAAAAGGCAATGCAAGGTTAAAATAATGGAACTCAGGCATAAACTTCACTGTTTGATCTTTATGAATGTATTCACCATCAAACTAGAACACTATTTGTCAGTTGTCCATCAGTCTTAAACCTGTAATAACTGACTGTTTGGCCTCTTGGAGACAGCAGAGACAAACTGTAAGGACAATATTGGCATATTAATCACCTTCTAAGTTGATTTGGCATACGTTTGCCTATTTTACACATCCAGCAGATACAGAGCAACATTAAAATTCATTTGGAGTCACATGTCTGTTCACCTGATGAATGTACAGTACTGCAAGTCCAATATTCACTCTCCTTTAGAGAGTTTTCTGCCTGCTGCATTCGAAAGCAACGATACGATATTAAATGCAACATGTCACAGTTCTACCACTGGTTTTTACACTTTGTTAACCACTTAAAGGTGCATTATACGATATCCAGAGCATTTATAATAGCAAACAACTATTAATGTAAAGATATAGAGGAGTAATGTCTACCTGAGCAGACAATGAAGTCACTCTCTCTCTGTGTGTGTTGTAATCCAAGCCTCTTAATGCTTTGACCTTTCAGTGCATGTTTGCGCATGTGAGTGTGCCCCACTAGCTAGCTCACGACAGACGCTCTGCACTGCTCTCATATGGCGGTTACAGCTGATAACGCTGTCCCGACCGACGGCGCCGTTGCAGAAGCGTAGCACCCACCCTCCGGTTCCCTCCCAGGTTAACACTGCTAGCTCTGTCAGCACACTGTTAGCACCGTTAGCTGTGAGAGCATGTTGAGAGTCATGTGAAGGCAGTAAAAATGCACCCAGTCTGATAGATTTGTAATTATTTGACTTGACGTAGTTGACGAGGAGCTCTTGGATGCACCATTAGTTGGTTCCTGTGAGTAATCTTATTATGGGCACAGGCACAGGTTCAGCCTGGTCTTCAAGTCAAGAAGGACACATCTTCTTTGCTTGCTCCATCAGAGGATCCAGCCCCTGGACTGGGACACAGCTTGTGTCTTTCTGTCCCCTCCAATATTTCCATGCCTCTCTCTGGTGTCTGCGCACTAGTAATGAGTTTCCCCTTGGCACCAGGAGCCCATGGCTAAAGAAGCTTTTTGGTTCCTTTTCTGAAATGCACTGGAGCTTGGGGGACAGAGACCGTCATTAAGTGTTCCTCTCTGGAGAAGTTCTCCACAGATCTCATTACACTTCTCAGGTACATGCACAGATGCACTTCAGTGCATGCTCTATATCATTCCCTCATATTTCCTAGGTCTCTTTCTGCCTCTCCCTGTCACACACACACACACACACACTTACACATGTGTCTAAGCTTTCACACAAACACACATCAACCCGTGTGGCCATCTGGCAGTGTGATTTGCAACAATCTGGTGCTACATGTGTCAAAAATAATTCTAAAATGGGAATGTATGTGTTTCCAAGTGTTTCTCTAAAGGCATGTGAAAGCATCAATAAACATGAGCAGAAACACACGTCTCTGTTGACCGACAGTATCTGTGTTCATAGCTGGTAAATATGTTAACCTGTTAAGTGGCCATGTGCTCCCACATGATGCAAAGATCATTTCAAAATCAGATAAGAAAAAAATATATGGAAGCGTGGGGATCCAAGCGCTAGGGATTGATGAGAGGAGGAGGTGAATGGCTTATATAAGGTAGCATCCACTCTTCTCTGTGATGTTCCCTCTGTTCACTCTGTTCCCTTGAAAGCAGTAGGCGGGAGGTTTTATTGCCTCGCCTGTAGCTGTATGTGTACGTCTGCAGCATGTAAGCATAATATTTATGCCATAAGCAACCCCACAGATGCTCTTTTTATAATCGACTGATAAACATTCTACATACAGTGATCAGCTGTTTTCACTGGCAAGTGATTCAGGAAAGTGCTCGTATGAATGCCTTTAAAGGTATGAGCCAATCTGCAGGAGTCAGCAGAGCTCTAGTAGTAATGCAGGCATGTGGTCCATCTGGCACTGAGCTCATTTCTGTCATGTTTTCAGAATTCACTGACTTTGATCATAGATCAGGACCAACTAAATATGTTGAATAGAAAGTGGGCTCATTGCTGCCAAAATAAAAAAAAAACATATGCTATAGGTGACAAAGCAAAGCAAGAAGACACATGCAATCACCGTGTGCCTGGGTAAACCTGTAATTCATTTGTGATTTATTACAGTCCCAGGCCAAAAACTCACTTCTTGTATTACTTGAATTTACAATAACTTTTTCCAGAATAACCGGGGCTGTTTGAATATTTGATGTGAATAATTGTATTCCAGATTTATGGATTGTATAAAACTGTATATGTAAACTTTAGGTTCGCCTAGCAAATTTCTGTTACAAAATGGATTTTATTAGAATTCTGTCAAATATGATAACTCTTTCCAGAACAGTAATCCATCTAATCATTGAAATCTGTGAAGTTTTGGTATAACTGGCAGCAACTTTGGGCTTTCAACAGCCTCATAACCAATAAATGAAACAGAAGAGAAATTGATAAAGTACAACTACAAAGCTTTACTCTACGTAACTTTGACTCAGTTTTATAAGCCATGGCACTAATCTTTCTGGCTTTATAGTGGTTAAGGGTCAAAACCTAGAAGGTGAATAGTTTAATCAATAAATAAAACCTCAACTATCCAGTGAACTCTTTACAGTCTTGTCCACAGAATGGGTCACAATCTTTGATGAGTGCACGTTATTTGGAACGACATAACAACATGTAAAAAGGGCTTACAACCAAGCATGATAACTCATTTATAGTAGGGCTGTCTATTGGCAAGAATCTGGTGATATGATATGTATCATGAGACAAGGGTTACGATTCATTTAGGCCTGTCAACCAATTAAAATATTTAATCACAATTAATCACATGATTGTCCATAATTAATCATGATTAATTGGAAATTAACCACACATTTTTTATCTGTTGAAAATGTACCTTAAAGGGAGATTTAATACTAAGTATTACTATATATAATAAGTATTTAATACTCATCAATATGGGAGTGGGCAAATATGCTGCTGTATGCAAATGTTTGTATAAATTTAATATTGGAAATCAATTAACAACACAAAACAACAACAGATATTGATCCAGAAACCCTCACAGGTACTGCATTTAGCATAAAACAATATGCTCCAATCATAACATGTCAAACTGCAGCCCAACAGACAACAACAGCTGTCAGTGTGTCAGTGTGCTGACTTGACTATGACCTGCCCCGAACTGCATGTGATTATCATAAAGTGAGCATGTCTGTAAAGGGGAGACTCGTGGGTACCCATAGAACCCATTTACATTCACTGATCTGGAGGTCAGAGGTCAACGGAACACTTTGGAAATGGACATGACAGTTTTTCCTGGTAAATTTAGTGTAACTTTGGGGTGTTATTTAACCTCCTTCCCGACAAGCTAGCATGTACTTTGACATGGCTGGTACCAATGGATTTATTAGGTTTTGTAGTTTCATGTGACGCCAGTATCTTCACTTTAGCTTTAAAACTGAGCCCGCTAGAACCTCCGGAAGATCGAATAGCGGTTGGGTTAAATCGCAAGTTGTGTTAATGCTTTAAAGAAATTGGTGGCATCAAAACAAATTTGTGTTAACGCTTTATCATCTCATTAACTTTGACAGCCCTAGGTAAAGTAAGCATGGCGATATATTGCAATTTTTTTTAAATCAAATTTTAGGAAAATTTTATTTACTTTTTTATGCAATCAGAACAGTGGGATCTTTGCATTTATCACATTCCCTGTAACATCCAACATCATAGCACTACTTGAGAGGGCACATACACTGAGAGGGTGCATCTCTTTGCATGTAAACTATTACTTAAAAATCAATACAGTGTTGAGAATCGATACAGTATCACAAAACTACTCTATATTTTCAATATTTTCTTACACCCCTAATTTCTAAGGATCAGAGTCATTGATAACTTGAGATACTATCACTAAAGCAGTGGGCGTAGTTTTACACTATGTATTGATATTAATAGACAATCTAAATAAAATGTTTTTAAGGCACAATTAGAATATGCTAATAGCATTTCACCACACATGTTCTATTTGAGTAAGTCATTTGTGTTTTTTAATCTTACTGTCAATTAACATGCTCACTTATCTTCCCAGTCCTCTCTGTCTCTCACACACCGTTTATGTCTTGCTGTCTTGCACACCTTGTATCTCTATCTCTGTTCTCTCTCTAAGGGCACTTGTAGGGGGGGGTCCAGTATTCTATACGGCTTTTCTCTCCCGATGATCTCCTCTCATCCTCAGCGGAGCAGGCTTAATTACAGCATGGCTCTCTGCGCTCTGCTTGGTGCTGATTAAAAGGGACACTGACGCTCTATAGGGAAAGCATGACTGGGAGTTTGTTCACTTTCATGCACACTCTGCTTATCTCTGTCTGACCAGCTCCATTACCATGGCTTTGAGGCCCAGTTTGTAATTGCCTCTCTTTATTACTGTGCCTACATGTCAGGCCAAGGAACAAGGACCGCCGCATGAATAGAGAGCCTGTGTGGCAAGCCAGGGATGCACTCTCTCACACACACACACACACACACATATGCTCTCATGTGCACTGTGTAAATGTGAATGCTGAGACATAGGCCATGCACAAAAGAAGCATTTTGAAAGCGAGTTGGAGTCGTGCTGAGAACAGTTGACCTAATAAAATAGAGGCCATGGAACACTCACACATGAAAGGCCTGACTTAGGCTGATATGGTCAGCAAAATAAAGCTTTTGCGCTTGGTTCTTTTATGGGCTTTGCCTCTGATTACAATGTTCATATAGTATAATTGGGTACCACTTTCAAATAAGGTGCCCTTCATAATTATGGTTTATAAGTTGTAACAAAATGCCTTTATTAATAGTTAAACAAAAGTCTGCAGCCATGCTAGCAGCTCTATGAGGCCTTACCTAGCGGCTCACGTTACCACTGCAGTCTCTTGGTTGCAGTCTGCAACCACACAACTATGTCGCCAAATCCTACACACTTTACCTTTAAGGGATTACCACAGTTGCCAGTCATACAATAGTAATTGTGATGTTTCATTCAAAACAACAGATGTCAACCTCATGGTGGCGCTAAAGGAAGAATCAGGGGCTCATCCTCTGGGGACCGTGAAAGTCTGTACAAAATGTCAGACACGCTAGCATTGCAGTTGGTCTTCCTCCTTTTCTCCCTCTGGAAAAGAGCTGCAGAGCACCTGGACCAAATTCATTAACACCTGCATTTGTAACTGCAGACTTAATGGCTTATTAGAAATTGAGACACTCATGAATACTTATTAATGGTTACCACTTATTAGAAACTTGTAATTGTGTTTTCTACACCTGCACGTGAAGATTATATGAATCTGTCCCTTCATGCTGCTGCTCCTCGCCTTTGGGACCTTCACACAATAAAATGGGAGAAAATGTTGTAACACTACATCGCCTATGTGGAGCTGACACAGCACCTCACATCAAGATGGAAAGAGCGCATGATTCCTGGAGTAAAACAGGCAGATGTCAGCTGTGCAGCCTGGCTTTGCAGAACATCCTTCAGCAGATGGCAAAGCTCAGTGATCAAGACCCTGAATATGTGTTGAAGTCAGCACATTTAAATTCTTCTTCACACCGTGTGTGTCGGCTGGCAGCGCTGTCATAAAAAGTCAAGCACACGTGACAGGGCGATTCTTTTCTTCTTGGTTGTGGAGAGTAATTGAATTACTCTAAAACACTCCAGTTGTTGATGAATCAGCCACACAAAGAATTAAGGTTTTAGGTTTTAATCTCAGTTTGCACAAATATACTGTAAATGATGTGTTTCCTGTCTTCTCATCTCACAGGCTTCATGAAAATGAGAGGCGATTTAAACCTCCATCGTCTGCCTTGGAGTTCCAACAACTCCTTTACAACCTGACAGCTCTCCAAATCAGCAACGCTGGAGGACAGAACTGTAAGTGTGTCTTAGTGTGTGCTTGTTATTTTAAAAGTTTGTCTTTAACTTAAAGGGACAGTGTGTAGGATTTGGTGACATCTAGTGGTGTGGTTGCAGATTGCAGCCAACTGAGTACCTGTACCAGTAACTGATCACTACTCCCTTTCCAAGACTGTGGTAACGTGAGTCGCCAAGTGCCAAATCGTGGTAGCGCCGTTCACCTCGCTCAGAGGTCATCCATACCATAATAACACTACTTAAGGAGCATCAGAGGTCAGATGGCGGCTGGTGGTACCACGGTTTTGCTTTTACGGTGGCCATCAGGTAACGTAAAAACGTGAAAGTCTCTCTCTAGAGAGTTTGGTTTGTCCGTTCTGGGCTACTGTAGAAACATGGAGGACTCCGTGAAGAGGACCTGCTCCCTATGGAGATATGAAGGACTCATTCTAAGCTAACGGAAACACAATGATTCTTAGTTTCAGGTGATTATACACTAATGAAAACATAGTTATGAATATTATATTCCATTTCTGCTAATAGATCCCCCGATGCATTATTATTGACTTTTTGCTACCATAGGAGCATGGTTGTGTGTGCATCTATGAGAACATTTAGACATTATGGAAGGAAAATACACCTCATGTTGCTGAATGCATGACCATTTCCAAATAATACAAACAAAATGCAAAATGCACAGAAAGATTCCAAAACCTTCACATGTTTATTAATTCAAAATACATTTTTTATCACAAAGTAGCTACAGCTGCACCAAAGATATCTGCTAAAACAATGTCAGTGCTTGTATTCTGGGAATAGTTCAACTGTTCCAAATCTGGCTCAGTAAAAAACAGGACATTTATTCCCAGATGTTAGTAACTAGTTCTCCAAATCCTCCTCTTATTTTTGCCGTGTCCTTCCTCCCTGTCTATCTGATGGTCTGCATTGTAAAGCACAGGCAGGATCTGAGAGGCATTACGGAGGATTAGAGCACCGAGAAGACAGAACAGCTGGCCAAAATCACCAGCTCCCTCACACTTACTTACACCATTTTAATTAGTTGCTCAGCGCAGGCTTTGTGACACACTCTTGTGTAGTTCCGCGTGCACTCGCCCATGCAAAAAGACCGGCACAGAAGTTTGTGCACACAGAAACCAAAGCCCAGTCATGCATATTCCATCAAACTGTTTTCTGTAGCCACCCACCCACATGGACGTGCAAACAAAGTCAAGCACACAGTTTACTGTGCATCTATTGCACATCACAGAGGAGAAACTCTGTTAATGATTTGTGTTAGGTCTCAAACACGGTGTTAGAAGTGCCTTATCGCTGCAGGCTGCGCGGCAAACTTTAATTTCACATTCCCATAAAGCTGTCCTCTCATCTTTCTCCTCTCTCCCTCTCACATTCTCCTTTATTCTTTAAATTTCTCTCCGCACCACACAGAGTCACTTCTAACAGAAGTGTATTATTTTAATGAGAGTATTGTCTTTAGAACATAAAGGCAGGCTTTGACAGCATTCACAGTAAAGGTCTTTCATTTTCACCGCCACAAAAATGTAGTTTTGAACAGAGAGCGTAGCCGTACTGGAAGTTTAGTTTAACACTTTATAATAACCATCATTTATAAATGGAAAATTGGTAGTTAATTAAACTTCGTTATTTTACTGTTACCAAACAAGGAAATGATAATTAATAATGTTTTCTAATTATTAGTAATGCTATTATTCCTGTTATTTTATCATGGGTTTGTGTAATATGAAATCATTTGTTTATGAATTCTATATTGTCTCATAGCTGATAGGAGACGATAACAATTACATTCTGATTACATTAGTAAACTATTTATTAACAGTTTATTGTTTATTATTATTATTATAAGAATTTGTTAATGATGACGAAATGATTTGTAAACCTTTAAAAAAATATTTGTAAATCATCTATAAACATTTCAAAGTTAGATGGAGCAGAAACCGATTATTAACCATCGACAAAGTATTAACTAGTATAATTATTAACTAAATAATGTTTAATAAATAGCATTTATTAACCAGTTAACAAGGTGTTATAATCATCAGTTGCAACTTTATAGTAGCCATCCAAATATTGTTTATAGATGGTTTACAAACCAATTATTAACCAACAAAAAATAAACTGTTATAAAATGTAAAATAATAAACTGTTAAAATAACATGAATTCTAGCATTACTGATAGTAAACATTATTATCGATTTGTTGTTTGTGAACAATAAAATAACTATTAACTAAGTTTAAGTTTAAATTAACTATCAATTTACCATTTATATATGATGGTTATAATTTATATAAAGTATGATAAATGACATAATGTATCTAAAGAGACCTAAGCGGTTATAGTCCACGGGGCTGCACTGATCCACTCCAAAAGTCAAGGGAATTCAAATCTTGACTTGTCTGACGAGGTTTCCAGTAGAAATGATTGATAGAGAGAACTTGAACAGCACGACTTCAAATGAAATGTTTTTAATTAACTGAAATATAGGGTTCAGTGTCTGACTATTGTTTTAATTGCACATTTCCCCCCATTGAATGAGCTAATAGAATTCAGGAGGTGGAGGAGAGTAAAGGGTGGAGGCTAAGGCGAGTCATGGAGAGGGAAGAGGACAGGCTCGCCTACTGATTATCCCTCAGAGGTGCAAATGAACTGGGTTTCATCAGCGCTGAAGGAATGGCGGGATCATGACTTCTTAGAAGTCAAGGTCCATCCTCTCCTCTGGTTCTTCCACTCAGATTGCCCTCATTATGCAGCCACCCATTCACACATGGTTTATTCCTTATCCGACAAAGCTACATAGTCATACGTGCACAGCATATTCTATCTATCCTTCCATCTGGTGTTTCTTCAGTGAGAGCAGACGCAGTGTTGGACCAGGAACAAAAGTAATTTTGTGTTCTGTGCCTGTGGTTTAGAGAGTATAGGGTGAAAAGGATTCGGTTCAGGATGGCCTGCCCCCATCACTATTCATGAGAGGAGAGAGGGATCTTGAAACCCCACAGGAACTGCACGTCTGACATACCTCCACCGAGTCTCCTGTCTCCTTTTCTTCTTGTCTTGCTATGCTGCAGTGATTTATTCATTTGCTATATCAAAGCTTCCCTGGGTGACGAATGTACGTGTGTGGGCGCATGCTTGCGCACGTGTGTGTGCAAGTGAGCATTAAGTGTGGCATTTACGGGCGTGTGGGTGGATGAATCTGTTATTGTGTGTGTGTGTGTGTGTGTGTGTGTGCGTGTTTGTGTGTGTGTGTGTGTGTGTGTGTCAGACTGTAAACTGTAAACACAGGCTAGAACCTGTAATGAGACAGGGAGGGAGGGACAGCCCTGCAACAAATGCTAATAACCTACTGCTTAACGAGATACACACACACGCACACACGCACACGCACACACACACACACACATCTACACATTCCCCTAATTCCAGAGAAAAACAGGTGCCCCAAACACTTCAACAGGCCTCTGAGGAAACAATTATCAGTTTACTATTGACCTTTGTAAGCATCAGTTTTATGACAAAGCGCTCTCCCCGTCTTTTCTCTTCCTTCCTCTCCAGACACATCGCAGCTCGCGGGGGTCACCCTGACCTCAGCTTCCATCTCCTCCGGTCCGGCCGACCCTCCGGCCCCGTGGGTGGAATCTTGTTCCTGTCCCCCGGGTTTTGCAGGCCAGTTTTGTGAGCGTTGCGCTCCGAGATTCACCCGGGAAGACCCTGGCAGAGGGCCCCTCTCAACATGTGTGCCATGCGACTGCCACCAGCATGGGACCTGTCATCCAGAGACAGGTAAGAAGTGAAACATTTACAGTATATTTGGTATGTACACGGCTTTATTGAAATTATAAATCTGTAGGCATGGTGACAGTGACACCTGCACACTGAAAAAGTGAATTCATAAATCAAGTGCAGAAAGTTTTATAAATGATTTAAAGCTGCAGTGGGTAGATATGGAGCAAATATGATTTAAAAAAGCAGTCGCTATATCCTGACCGTAGTGCATGAGACAGGTAATCTGAAAAAAATCATGTGCCTCTGTGTCCTCCGGTGTCACAGACCGCAGAACAACAACCAATCAGAGCTGATCTGGAGTCTGCCGTCCAGCTTCCGTCTATGAGAGCCGGCTGTCAATCACTCATGAACTCTGATCAAATGGTCAAACTAGGCAGCGCTGATCAGATATGAATCAATATTCTGTTACTGTAATGCCTATTTCTCTCCTCAGATGTTCTCAGAATCATCTTGTAGTGTACTGTTTAACTGTAAAATTAGAAAGTTTGTGACCCAGCAGCCATGTTGAGAACAGTTGAGGAAATACCAAGCACCGCTCACCAATAGGAACGCTCTCTCTCTCAAGTCACCTGTGATTGGTCAAAGTCTCCCGTCATGGGCTAGATGTTCTAAAGCCTGAAAACAGAGCCATGAGGAGGTGCAGAAGTCTAGTTTTCTCTCAGAACACTTGAATTACAATATGCTGAAAGGTTATTATGGGATTTTTGCCCAATGATGCCAGAAATATATACTGCCTACTGCCGGCTTAAAGGAGAACTCCACCAGTTTTACCCGCCAATGTCAATTACTGGTTGCAAGGAGTGCTCCACAGCCCGTGAAAACAGCTGTACAATGCTTTCTATGGCTTTGGAGGAGCTTTGTCAGGTTTAAGAAAATAACTCAAGTGATATTACTTTAAGTCCCAGCGAAACGGAAGTTAGAGCATCTTTAGCTTCTGTACTGTGACGTATTCTCCAGGGAAACAGAATATTTGAGTAGTTTACAAGAGGGATATAAAACATATCCTTCAGTTTCGATTGGGACACTAAAAAGAGGGCGGGCTTGAATGAAGCATGATATGGAGCCACAGCACACACACACACACACACGCACACACGCACACACACACACACACACACACACACACACACACACACACACACACACACACACACACACACACACACGCACACACACCTCACCTGTTGCTAAGAGATGCAGATTGATTGGTGGATGTCATGATATTATTGGTTGAAATTGGTTGGTTCTACCTTACGTAAGTGCATGTCATATTTTGTTTTACAGGAAGAAAAGATGATTGGATTTTGATATAAAAAATACAAAGAAATAGATTTTTTTCATTTTTTTTATTTGTTTTGCATATATTGTTAAATAGGTGCACAATATGACCGAGAATGTGATCTAAAAGGGTTCAAAAGGCATTTTTCATTTCATCTCTTTAAGTATATCAGCTTGAAGTTGAGAGTAAAAATACTTAGCAGAAAGACATGCGCTGTGTACAAAATCACTCCTTATTAATTATATCGTGCACTATATTTATTGTCCGCTTCACGTCGGGCTGAACAACGCCCCTTAGCTGTGATATAATCACAACATACCACGGCCAGCCATGAGCTATTGCTTTTATAATAAGGTCATCAAGTATGGCAATATGAAAGTTATAGACATATTCTAATTTAAATATTTGTTTTATTAATAAATAATAATATTCACAATAAAATAGGCCATTCTGCCTACACATATCGACGGGGTTGCAGGAATGGTGGTTGCTATGGAACATACTATTATTTTGTTTACTTTGGTTGCCATTTATTGTGCAACCAGTAGGATGACTGTGATAACTGCTAGGACTGCCTTTTATTGTTAGGTGGAGGTGTGTTGCTTGGCGTGGCGAGGATGTTGCTCCACTTCCTCTGGTTGCCGAGCTTCAGTTGCACTTACAACCAAAATCTCTCTTGTGTCCAGACCTGCATCAGATAGTTTCTGAATGGTGGTGCTGTGGAGGCGGGGGTTAGTGTATTTCTGCTGCGCCCCTACTTGCTTGCATATTCTGGACAACATTGTGGACCCTCCTCTTTTCGTAGAGCTGCATGTTGTTTAGCGGGTGGATTTTTTTCTGGAGATGGACTCTTAGTCCACTCCTCCATAGAAGTTAACCTTCAATGTTTCCATTTTGTAGTGAGTTTTAGCAGCTAACTTTGTATCTGTAACCTACTCTATGTTGGTGGAAGTATTCTAGTACTGTAAGGTCTCACCATTTAGATCCTATAATGTAATGCTCTGCATTTTATTGATGTGAAGATTAGCGTCGTGCGACTCTACACATAAACACGGGAATCTTCCCAATCTCTGCCATCTGTCATATATGACGTGAATGTGGCGTAATGACAGATGGCTGTCAAATTGCCTTAAGTGAAGTGTAGGATCCAACATTGTTGAAGCTTGACCAATATAAGAACTAAAAGTCAGACTATCTCAGACATTATTATTTTGCAATCTGTCTCTTGCAAGTCCCCTAACAATCACATCATTATCTTTAAAGTCGAAGCTTCAAACAGGTTGTAAAGAACTATTTAATCACACTTGTAAGACAGAAGTTTCTTAGTAAGTCAGTGCTCAAAACTATTACCACTATGAGCATTGGCCATGGGAACAAGCTTTGCTCATTGTTAAACAGAATAGTGTGTTGGTGTATTGAAGTATTAAAGAATATTAAAGTGATCCAAGTTGCTAGTTAGGCAACGAAGCCATTCTCTGGAAGCATTCAGCCAGCATTCTATGAGATGAGGGATCATCAGAGGTTGTTGAGACAATATTTTCTGTCACGGTGCCTCTGAGAGAGCAGAGAGAACAGAAAGAGATGCAGGCTGTTCCACTGAAGCATTTTTCTGTGTCTTCCCAGAGCTGACATTCAGTCATCATCGCTTCAAGGGAATGTAACTCAGTACCTCAGGTGTATTGGCAAGCTATCACTCAAACTGAGAACTGGATGGCTCTGCTAATACAGCAATACCCTCATTTCACACAACTAATCTTTATAATAACAGCTAAACTACTGCAGGAGTGTGCATTTAACGCACCTGACGTTTTTATGGGAGATAATAACAGCAGCTGCACTATTCTTTCAGATTCATATCCTAAACGCAACGTCCCGTAAATGACAGAAGTAAAACAGCAGCTGTTGGGTGTGTAAACAAGTCAACCTCTATGCACTTATTGAAATGTGTTTACTATGTGCACTCTGAGTCTTTTCAACACTATCTCACTCTCACAGCTTTAAGTCTCTCCGTCTCACCAAGAACAGACAACTCTCCCATCCAAGGTCTCACCCTCCATCTTTTATCTTTCCTCAATCTCTCTCTTCCTCTCTATCTCTCCCCCCTACCCTCAGACTTAAAGTATCAGAGATCTGACCTAGTTAGGAGATGCCTGAAGCTTTGGCTGCGAGTGTGTGTTATGTTTGTGTGTGTTTGTATGAGTGTGTGTGCGTCTGAGGTCCGGAAGCAAGTCTGGTATCACTGCCTGCCTGCCTCCCCCTAATTAGACTTGTTAGCCGCCTCTTGGCTAATGATGTCTAATTTGCTTGCAGATTTCCTGTGTCTCTTATGTCTCTTCTCAATCTGGATGTCTCTCTCTCTCTCTCACACACACACACGCTTGTTCTCTGCCTCTACTTGTTCCCCAGACTCCCTAGTCAGCCTCTTGCTGGCTTCCTTCTTCCTCTCAGCTAGGATTGCACCTGCTCTCCCCAGTCACCTTGACGTTGTTTTTAGCGTCCTTGACTCCCTTCTGTGCAGACTCCTCTCAAGTTTCCACTCCCTGTACATCTTCCCGTCGTTCATAGACATATTTCCTTTTGTATTAATACAGTATCCAACATCCCGTTCTTTCATTTGCTGTGTGATTTGGAAGTAATGTAGAACAAGATTTAGTGCCAACAATAACTTACAACCTGAATCCGAGAGCAGATGTGAGAGGAAGAAAATGAAGATCCTGTTTATTTTCCTGTTCTTTAAAAAGATTGAAAGTGTCAGAAGATAGGAGTGAGTTTTCAGGGCGGTCTGAACACAATTGTGTTTGTGTTCTGAGTAGTTGGAAGGAATCCTCCATTATGTATTAATGAACCTGTTTAACTGTTTCACATGAAAGCAGGTTACACTCAGCAGGTTGAGCTTAGCGGCATTTAGCATCTTGACAAGTCCCCACAGACTGGGGAAGATTTTTTATACATACACGCTTTTCAGTATGCTTTGAAAATATTGTTAAATATGGAACACGATGTGTCCTCTGAGTCATGGATCAAAAATCCCCTGTGTGTTGTGTCCTTTGGTATGAAGCTCTTGGGCTGAATAGCATTAGCTGACTATCAGGAAAGGGAGCTAGTTAAAATTAGCCTGTCTTTTTCCAAAGATGATGATGGCATGTCATCTTCTGACAGCCGCCTGGCTTGTCTTCAATAGAAAAAGGAGGCAAACAAACAGCAGACGCTCTCCATAAATCTGTAAGTTCAGGTCAAGCGGAACTATCAAAGTAAGTCGATTAGAGACACCCTGTTCATCATTTGTCACCAGGAGGGCGGACCAACCTGCTGTTTCTCCTATCAGAATCTTAATTGCTGTATAATTACCTAACGACTTGTATCATCATGCAGGGTGTGCCCACAGACAGAATTGGGATGGAGTTTATTCACTGGCTGCCGAGGGAAGCTGCAGCCAATGGTGCTTCATAATCATGATTTATTAACACTCTCTGAGTCGTGTCGGTTCTATTTGCCGTAGCGCAACACAACAGATTGGAAATGTTAATATTTGCGGTGGAACGGGCAAATTGCGATTTCTGTCGAGCACTTGTGCTGCGGGGCTGATGAAGTCAAACATATGTCCTTCAGATACCAAAAGAAACGTGTGTGTAGTGCATGTGTTCCACAGTTTTGGACATACCTTGATTTCAGTGTACCGCTGGCCTGGACATGCTTCTGTATAGTATATACACTGTATTAATTGCATACACACCATCCATAAAATCGGGTCGAGGCCATGATTTATAAGCTGGAGGGTTAAGGAAGGAGAGAGATGATTGTAATGCATAGATAAAATGGAGACACTCAATTTTCTCCGCAGCTCACACTGCAGGGGAACGCTCATTAATCACCTAAACAAATGAAACACATGATGCTCTCGACGCTGTCTAGTCTCTGCTGGGTACTGAGCATTAGGGTGCCGTATTAGAGCTCCTCTGTTAGCCCTGCTTCCTAATAGACCTGTGTTAATCCTCCATTGCGAACCACACTTATACTTACATTTTCAAAGAACAAGTGTCATCTGAAGATGTATTCCGTGTCTGAAGAAAAATTACTATTATGAGCCTAAACTAAATACTGCTAAATAATTAGGCAAATTAAGTCAAATTACCAGTCACAAGGAGTACTGCTAACCTGTGAAAACAACTGTATCATGTCTTGTGTGGATCTAGAGGCACCTTTCTGAGACATTTACTCAAACTCGAGAGAGGACATTTTTAAAAGATAGTTTGTGTTAAAACTGGAGGCTTGGAGTTTGAAAGATGTGTGTATTTATCAAGCTGGGAGGTTTGATGAAAAGATGCTATCTGTTTGTATTATGATCGAGTGTTTCTTGGAGCTAATAGTCGAGATATCTCAACTGCTTTGCAGCCATGTGGCTTCAGGGTATGAAGGGCTTTAAGGGCCAAAACTAAATATATAAATACATAACATAATGTTTGAATAAATGAAGGAATGAATAATTATGTAATTTAAGGTTTAATTGTCACCATAAATAAATAAACCCCAAATTTAATGAGACATTAAATACATAAATGTTCAATTCATTTGTGTATTTATTCATTTATATAATTACACATTTATCTATTAATTTATTCATTTGTATTTTCATTTATTATTCAAAAAATCTCAGAAGTGATTTAATGATGAAAAAGCTTATGAGAATTGTAAAAAAAATATATATATATAAATAAATGAAAAAAGTTGCTTTCCTTCCAGGCCTATCTAGTTCATAGCGCCGGTTAGCATCATAGCTAGGCCAACGTTAGCATTTAGCAGATGCCTGGAACGCCTGGAAGGTATCGCCCATCAGAGGCAGAGGAGGGGCGGGACTTCCTGCAAGGCATACGGTCTGTAATACTGCTCATACACCAATCAGAGGCTTTAACCCGCCCCCTGACCTCTGATGGATGAAGTTAACTGATTGATTTATTTGCTGCAACATTTATATATTTAATGTCTCATTGTGATTTATTTATTTATTTATAATGAAAATTAAGCATTAAATGACATGTATTTATTCTTTCATTTACTTAAGCATTTAATTATATATTTAGTTATTAGTTTAACTGCATACTAGTATATAGTTTAATTATATAATAAGTTATTATATTTATATATATATATATTGTTTCTGCCTTTAAAATCCTCCAGTCTGTCCACCGGTCGGTCCACCACTTTGGTCCAGACTGATTATCTCAACAACCATTGGATGGATTGCCATGGAATTTGGTACAGACATTCATGTCCCCACAACTAAACTTTTGACTGCACACCATTAAATCAAAATGTAAATTTATCCAGTATACTTGACATTTGATATTCCTATAAGCCTCAGATGTACTTTGTGTTTAGTGCTAATTAGCAAATCTTAGATCAAATCCTGAATAATACTGAAAGGTCTCACCATTTAGATCCTTAGTCTCATCTGTCTGGATGCCTTTCCCCATTGTCCTCATCCATATGCAGCTTGCTACACAAATACAATATAATTAACATACAAAACACAATACTAGGCTGATTTGGCACACTGCAATTTGTTTTGTTCAAAACCCCACACACAATCAGTGAGCCAAACCGAGGGGATCATGTGGTTAATTTCCTCTTCTCCTTATCAATGACACACATTATTAATGTGTTATTAAAGGTTTCATGTGGACTGATGTGGGTCTAAATGATCTTTATTTGTATCTCTGTACATCCAACGCTGTACATCCACAGACAGACTGCTGTGGGATCACGTGTTCACCACTTACATTTGGATCTTGCGGCTATTAAGAAGGCCAGCTATAGTTAGCTGCATACTGCTGACCACAAGTACCTGGATGCAGCATGTGCATCTGCTCTATAAACCCCAGAATAAATAAGGTCTCTCTGTTCCTTGTTCTGTTTCATAACAGCATATGCTTGTTTCTCACTATGACATTTGTGCAGGGCCAAATTTTGGAATAATGCACAGTGGTTTTGCATAGCTAAATGTCACGCCCACTGCAGTCTGGTGGAGGAGGTCGGGAAACAGAAGCCTTTTATTTTTTTCTTGGTCTGTGAAGGGGAACGGACCACCAGGGGCTCCTGCAGCGAAATACATTGAAGTGGTCCTAATAAAGGCCATCACCTAGAGTGCCTGTCTCATTGCATCAATTAGGATCCAGATGAAGAAATGACCAAATATGCTGCTCATTGCAGTACTCATTAGAATGCAAGGTTAAAAAGGAGGATACTGTGAGTCAGAGTTTACCAACAAAGGGCTGCTTTAGAACGAGAGCGAGGAAGCCAGGGCATGCATTTCCCAAATGCCTGCTTAAATGCCATCTTCAGCTCTCTAAGGTCATTAGTTAGAAAAATCTATGGGAGAAAGTTGAGGCAGACAAAGTGATAGAGATTGAAGCCGGCTCTAGCAATGGCTTATTCTGCTCCCTAATCTCTCTGGTGGGCTGCATTTGTTGCAGGCTAAGCCCTGAGATGCCTGGCCTGTATCAGCGGGATGGGATATGAGGGGAAAAGGAAGTGAGAAAGAGCAAGAAAGACAGATGTAGCCAGTTAGAATGAATCTTACCATGTAATTTCTCCTGCTGATCCTATTCAGCACGCTTTACTTATCTCCTCGCAACCAGCGCATTTATTTTACACCAAAATAAACAGAAAGATAAACAATGTGCACACTCTGTCTGCCTGCCTTGGTTTCCAGTCACACTGTCAGAGATCGCTGATTTGAAAAGGTTTCAACCTTTCCCTTGATGAAATTAGTTTAGACAGGAGAAACTTAGCACAACCAACCTGGTGCATCACCAAAATGAATGAAAAGGAAGTTTTCCTCTGCCTAAAAACAGCAGATATGAAAAGAAAACCTCTAGAAAATAACAGAGACAGCTGCAAAAAGCATAGAACTCTTCCACGTTGTTGGGCTGTGATACAAAATTAAAATAGAAAGAAATAGAATGGCACTAGGGGAGCGCAGACCAAGCTGCTCGAGTACGGTGAAAACAGAACCTCCTTCCTCAGCCTTCGGCCTTAGAGGAGGTAATTGGAGAGATGTGATGCAATTAAATGACCAGTGTGTAACAATTAGGGGGATCTATTGGCAGAAATGGAATATAATATTAATAAGTATGTTTTTTTTATTGTATAATCACCTGCAAATAAGACTAGTTGTGTTTTTGTTGCCTTAGAATGAGCCGTTTATATCTACATGGGAAGCTGTTCCTCTTCACAGAGTCCACCATGTTTCTACAGTAGCCCAGAACTGACAAACCAAACACTGTTAACTTTCCCTGCTCGGGCCGGAGTCGATAACATTACTCGCTCCTGTCGCCGCCGCTTGCTCTCTCTTGCTTCACCACTCACTTCCACACACACTAAGCACTCTACTCTTACAACTGGCTCTAGAGAGGAAGGCCATTTGCGTTTTAACGTCGGCTATCGTAGATAGCGCAAGATCCTACACACAGGGACATTCACTCAATTTAGTTTTGCACTTCCTCATAATCTGTGTGCAAGACCCTAACGAAACTCTGCGAGGCTGTGCTTAGGCACCTGCTAAACATCAGCATGTGTTATGCTATGTTCACACTACGAGAGACAAAAGCAACGAAAAGGCAGAACATGGCCAGCTACATTGTTGCAGAGTCGCTGTCGAAGTGTTCCTCAAGCGCTCATTGACATAGTTATGTCATTAAATAGCACAGGGAACTTGCTAACGGCATTTTGTTTTAGATAGAACAGAATCGGGAGAAACAAAAACGTATTATTGGTTGATGCTTCACCGTGTCATTGGAGCCCTGAAGAAAGGTGAGGCCTGCTCAACTTTGATTAGTAGCGTGTCACACCAGTCATGCAGCGTCAAGTGTTAGGCATCAGTTTCTAGCTTTATGTCACCGGCTTCCATTGAAAATGACTTGTAGCCTATTGCTGTGTCGCTCGTAGTGTGTACACAGCATTAGCATGCTAACATTTGCACACCTGAGGCAGACTGGAATGTCACTAATTTGCTGGTATTTTGTCATAAACTATAACATTGGAAACATTTAAATATTGACCTAATGATGGGCATCACTAAAGTCGATTTCATTTTGTGGGTATTCAAAATTGTCTGTACCAAATTTCATAACAATCCATGGCATTAGAGGAAAGGTCATGGGATCACCAAAGTCATAAAGATGCATCATCTGGGGACAGTTTTTGCCCATCCATCCAGTAGATATTGAGATATTTCACAGGTGGCAATAGATGATAAGTCAGGGCATCACCAAAGGATTCATCATCTGGGCACCATGCATGTCTGTAGAAAAATCCATGGCTTCATCCTACTACTAGATGTTGAGATATTCCAGTCTGGACCAGAGTGGTGGACCAACAGAGAGGGCAACATTACCATCTGCTAGCATGCAAGAGAAAGCCAGAGAAAGTCTTGTTGTCAAATCAGCTGAATAAAAGTGAAATATATTCAAACATTGACATTTGATTGAAGTAAAATATACAGTAAATCGTTTATCCAGCTCCTCTGTAACAACTTGGTGACCCAGAGCGAGACAACATGAGCTACAACCACTGCTGTTAGACTTCCCATCCCTGATACCCTAGGGCCTTGGACATAACAATTTGGCTGACAGCCGCTATACACAAAACAGGAATTGATGCATTTATTTTCTACAGTCACAGTGTGACAAAACATATATCCCCTGTCATCCGTATTGTGCCCATTATGTATGGGGGTGGACAGAATATACAACCCCTCCTCCTTTCCTTCAAAATCCTCCCTCCCTCCTCTGCAGCAGTCCACCCATTCAGACCCACTGACGAGCCACATCTGCAGCAGCAGGCGCTGGCTGTATATCTGTGTTAAATTAGAGAGCAGCATCCCCATCAAGCAGTCCCGCAGCAGATTTAGCCCAACTTCTACCCTCGAGGCCTCGGAGCTGCAGACAGACTTTTCTCTCTCTGTCTCTCTCTTTCTGTTTTCTTTCCTTCCCTCCTTCATTAAAACAGGGAGTTCACATGCATTAGTAAATACATCTCCTTGGCCCGAAGCTTTTTAATGTTCCACTGGGCTAAGTAGACAAGCCTCCTGGAAGATACGGAGGTATTGAAAGGCTCATGTTTTGACGTCATATCCATGTTGTGCTTATGTAAAGAAGCAGAAAAAACAATCTTATGTTCTTGTTTTTCCATCACTGTGGAGCAAAAGCAAAGAGTAGCCCAAACCGTCACATAACTCACTCCATATGTTGCTTTGAACTCATGTGACTTTGTTTTCCTTGTATGTCTGGGCTCACACATCACCAAAGACCCCACACATTGGCCTCCTCCTTCAGAGAGACCTCCCAAGATGGCGCAGAGTGACATGCAACGATCTTTAGAGACTCAATTTGGTCAGTAAATAAATGAGATTTTCGGGGGGCAAGAGTGTAATAACAGAAGAGAGGCACACTCTTATCTTCTCCTAAACAAAGACATACTTATTTAAAATCCATTGCTCTTTGGATTTTCTTTCCCACTTTGCTATCTCCATCTGGTGTTAAAGCTATTACAAGCCACTGCAAACAATGATACCCACTATCTTTGGAAGAGCTACTCACTGCACTTTTGTTTGAGAGGAACACTGAATGACGCACGAGTATAAACACACTCAATGAGGGAAATGTGGAAAAAGGTTGATGGCAAAGCTGGCAGTCTTTCATTCATTCTGTAGTGCCTGTCGTGCCTCTGCGGCTACAATACAGTGATGTATTCCAATATATTCCTATCCTCCACAAGTGGCTTCCTTAATGAAGTGCATTAGTCCTGGATGTGTGTGTTTGTCTGTAGAGAGTACAATGAGGAGCCGAGTGGAGAGCTGAGGTACAGGTAGAATGAGCACTGGTAGAAAGGAGCTCTTTGGAGTGTAATGTGTATACGATGGAGGGCTCTTCTTAGAAAAAGAAAAAAAAACACCTCCAGACTGCTTGTTTCCCATACAGAAATATTGCTTTGCCATCACAGAACAGACAGGCAGAGCTCAGGCGGAGAGAGCGTAGCGCTGAAGTGCAGTGCTCCATAGCTGAAAGGGGAGGAGTACAAGAGGGCGAGAGCAGAATAGCGAGATTGTGTGGATTTGTCAAAGGATCCAAAGTGTGCGGCGCCACGGGGAGCCTCACACAAATCCCACATCATTACGGCTGAATGAACGGCCATTGATTCATTGATAAAAACGATTCTGCAGGGATGTTATGAAGTAATAATGATTAGCATGACGATGAGGAATATCATGTGAAGCGCGAGTCTGCCGATTCAGCGACGGTTTGTGATGCATGCCGTTAGCTTTTCCGGGGAGCCGATGGAATGATAATAGTGTCGCGGAGGCCCTCGGTGGCTCTACTGCCTCATATCACGCTCAGTCATCTTCACACTCAGTAAAGTCAGCACATTTCTGCTGCCATTAAATTTACTATGGCTCATTGGGGATTGACACTGCAGCCCATCAGTGTCATTGTAATGCCTTGTGAAATTCAAGAAAGATTCACTTCTTTATGCTAGGAACAATCATTACTAAATACTCTGTTTAAATGACTGGCATTACATGCTTGGAAGTCATGTATTATTCACCTCACCTTGCCGAGGAACTAATGATTTTCACCCAGAAGTTTACACTTCATTGGGCAACAGGATAATTGTTCCCCCTAATGGCAGTGTGATCAATTTAGCTTTGCAGCCGTTATTCTATCTCATATACTTGACTTCCAGGTCTGAAGTTAACAGGGCTTTATTTAGTGAAGGCAGACATCGGTTGCAGTGACCCCATAACTAGCAGCAGGAATTTCTTTACTCCCATATTCAGTGGTGTGAGCTGATTTAAAAATGCACAGCTCCTCACTGAATCCCACCGTAGGCTACGAGGGAGTGATGGGAAATTTTAATGAGGACTCTGTAAAACCGCATGCCCGCGGATTATTTGCTTTGCATCGAGATCTTATTGGCGTTCTCCAGGGAATCAGCGCAATTATTGTTATCAACCCGTGCCGAAGTCATTTCACAAACTTTGAAATTTTAAAAATGATTCAAATGATTGTAAATTCTCTGATATACGGGCACCCAGTGAATACTAAAAGCCAAACATCATGCAGTGCAGCAGGAATGCTAAATATATTCTTGCGGCAAAAAATGATTTTGTTACATTTTAAAGTGTATTAAAATGTAATGAATGTCTGCTCATTGTGATCTGGTGATAAATTAAACTTCATCTTAGCAGATTTTTCTTTGTGGTTTACCAAGAATGTTAACACTTATTACTTTGCGGTCCTCCGTAAGCTTTAGTCAGTCAGTTATTAAATTAGAATGCCACATTGTATTATGTCACATTTTCACTGTTTCATTTCAGAAGTTACTGTTGCACAAAATCATCAACACAGAGTAGGTTCTGAGGGTGTATGTAGGTCCGATCAGCTCAGTCTGTGACGTTAGAGCCGCTGAACTGCAGCAGGAGACAGGCTTGTTTTAAAGCAGCAGTAGGTAGGAGTGGAGCAGATGGGAATTGATTTATTTATTTATTTCAAGTTTCAAGTTTATTTGTCATATGAATTTAAAAGTACAGTGTACAGTGAAATGCAATGAAATGCAATGCAATGCATTTTACCCTGGCTCTCTCTCAGCCCTTAAAATCTATATTATTTATTATTATTATTACAAAAGTTTTTGACCTGTCGAGATTAGTTGAGGAAATACCAAGCACCGCCCACCAGCTGGGTCATAAACTTTCTCATTTTACAGCTAAACCGTGCACTACAAGATGTTTCTGAAGACATCTGAGGAGAGAAATAGGCATTACAGTAACAGAATATTGATTCATATTTGATCAGCACTGACTTGTTTGACCGTTTGATCGGAGTTTGCGAGTGATTGACAGCTGCCTCCGTTGAATGAGCAGCCAATAGGAACGTTCTCTCTGTCTCTGAAATGACCTGTGATTGGCCAAAGTCTTTCGTCACTGTCTAGATGTTCTAAAGCCTGAAAACAGAGCCATGAGGAGGAGCAGAAGTCTAGTTTTCTCTCGGAACACTTGAATTACAATATGCTGAAAGGTTGTTTTGGAATTTTTGCCCAATGATGCCAAAAATATACTGCCTACTGTAGCTTTAATCCTTTTGCTATTTTATAGTCATACAGTCCCGTCAGACATTATATCAGTTTCTTCACTACTGTGGATGTTTTCTCTGGTTATCACGTTACATCATTCAGCTCTGTCTGTACCTTACTGTATTTGAAATATGGCTTAATGAGGGCTGAAAATCTGCTAAATAAACTGAGGAGAATTAATCAGAGATTTGATGTGTGTACGTGTGTATCCACACATGTTGCACATGAACAATTACTTTAAAGTGGTTTAAAGCCGCAAGTTGTTTTTGTAAGGCTTTCGAAACAACAGTTTGTTTTTAAGGACATCATAGAATTGGTAATCTCTCCCACTTGGTGGGGGAATTGCTTTACTTCTTGAAGGTCTTTCGGACTGCATTTGGCTCTTATATTTCCCAAAGCAATTACAGTCGGGAGGAATTTAGTTGTCTTCCGCTCTCCATGGTCGGCTGTGGGGAATGTTTTTCTACTGGGTTGTGCTGTGGAGTGGAGTATTTGTATGGACTGGCTGCAGTCATAGTCAGAGACACAGCGCACTCTGCTGGCGATGGAGAGAACATCACCCTCTGTGGTCTATTTGTCTCAAACCCAAAGTATGAAAAACAATGACGCATATAAGCAGGTGTGTGTAGTAGGAGTGTGTGATTGTTACCCTCCTCCCTCTCTGTTTCAGGTGTGTGTGAGTGCTCAGACTTCACCACTGGGGTGACCTGTGAGCACTGCCTGGATGGTTACTATGGCAACGCTTTGATTGGCACGGCTGGTGATTGTCAGCATTGCCCTTGCCCGGACCGTACCAGCTGTGCCGAAATTGCGGAGACAGGACAGGTGGTCTGTACAAACTGCCCTGCAGGACGGACAGGTGAGATGAACCACCAACAATGTAAAAACATTTTTCTGGCACCATGCAGTAAATAATGGGCTTTATGTCAAGAACAAAGTGATGAGAACGTTTCCACCAGACAGCTTGATACTGTGACTTTAAAGCAGCTCGTTTGCAGGAAACCTGTGATTCACACACATCTGATATCAGCTTTTAAATTTAATTATAACAGAGTATGAGGTTACATGGCGATGACCTCCAACAGTGTTCAAGCTCAGTCATCCATCTAATTCCTGCCCACCCCCTTTCACCTTTCCACCTGTGTAGGGATGCGCTGTCAGATGTGTGAAGATGGTTACCATGGTGACCCCCTGGGACAATCGGGTGCAGCTCGACCGTGTGTGAGGTGTGACTGCAATGGCAACGTGGACTTCAACGCGGTGGGAATATGTGACCACATCAACGGGCGATGTCTGAAATGCCTGAGACACACAGAGGGCGACCAGTGCCAACGCTGCCAGCGGGGTTTCTACGGCGATGCCCTGAGCCAGACAGCTGGCCAGAAGTGCAAGCGTGAGTAACTGAGAAGGGACTCCGTTGGAACATTGGCCAATTAATTCATTATTGATTGAGACAGATGGGGAAGAGAGAGATTTTATTTCTGTTTTCAATGTTAAAGTCCCCCTCCACTCAAAGAAAATGTGCTTACTGGTACTTCACCTGGATGTTTGACCTTCACTGTGCAGAATGATGGATGTGCAGGGCTCCACACCAGAATGCTGTTTTCACATTCATCTGAAGGGGAGAAAGTTTCTCTGTGCTCACCTTAAAGGATAGTTCAGGTGTTTTGAAGTGGGGTTGTTTGAGGTACTCATCCATAGTAGGTGTATTACCTACAGGAGAATGACGCTCAGCACGCCCCCAGTTTGGAGAAACAGACAGGAGTTACCGGCACGGGAGTAAATCACTGTACTACTGACGGCAAGATAAAGCGGTGAAAATATTCTAAATATAGCGTACACTTAAACTGACATTGATTTTTTTAAGTGAGCCTTTCTTTTAGGTGGGTAAATTATGTTTTGCTGCTGGCCCCGCCCACAACAGTACATTGCTTTTCTTTCATGCAGTAACTCCTATCTGTTTCTCCAAACTGGGGGCATTCTGACCGTCATCTACTGTAGGTAATACACTGACTATGGAGAAGTAGTTCATACAACCCCCTTTCAAAACACCCTAACCATCCCTTTAAACCTGAGTTTAAGATGTGTCGACTTTGTGACATCACAACTAGTTTGGAATCCAGTCATTTACCAGTGTGCAACTTACATGTGTGATAGAAACCTGAAGCCACCAGTGCACTAATATAAATATAAATAGTTTGAAGTTCCGAAGCTTCATTCGTAACATTTACGTTTGTCTATTCATTCTGTTTAAATACTGTATTTCTGCACAGCTGCAGATAAAGATCAGGCTACACTAATATTATTAGTATTATACTATTGTAATGTAGAATTAGATTCCAGTGGTGGCTGCGTAGGATTGTTTCCGTGTGATCCAAACATTTCCAATAACTCCTGAGCGTTGTAACGCCCAAATGTCAAATTTATTGAAAAAATATGTTTTTATGTTATGAAATATTCTGCTTCAATACATATTTCTTGGCATTTAGCTTTTCAAAAACAACATTTTCACTGTGGTCGAAACTCTGTTTGCTCTCCCACTTGCTGCACACACAAAGTGAGGTTCCCTCTTGCATTAACAAGGCGGTCTCGCAGCAATCTAACAGCACCATAAATTACATTTATATAATCACAATAACAAAAAATCTATCTGTGGTGACGTCCTACAATATGACGACAAAAAAAATTTCATTCAGTACTGATATTCATAGATTAAGATTTTACAATGAGGAATAAGTAGTAAATGTAATTTAAAGAATTTTCAAAGTAGTGACTGAACTATTATGGAAAAAATCATTATCTTGATTGAGTCCTCAATCATGACATGTCATTAATATGCCTTCTAGGATTCAGATTGTTCTGTTCACCACATGATACGCAGAGTCAGGTAATAGTCAAATAGACAAATTAGAGACTACCTGGCCTTGGTTTTAGCTTTAAAAGAGCACAGAAAATGATGCATTCACATGGACATGACTAATCAATTCAGGAGTTCAAATTCGGTATAGGAGACTCGTAGACTCTCCTTGACATTATTCTGTACAGAAGTTTGACCCGGGGCATACATGAAGAACTGAATAAAGGAAATCAGAGGATGAACACATCACAGCTATTACTCTTTGGGTCTCTGTCAGCTTTATTTCAATGTTCCATTCAATTAGACCTTTTTTTTAATTCTCCCGACCTCAGGACTCTCTTTATCTTTCTCACTCACAGCCGTTTGTTCACACCATTTTCAGCTTTTCCTTTCATGACTGAGTGGTGCTATCTGTCATTTTCTTCCATTTTTTCCCTCAAGCACTCTGGAATCAAGTCAAGAACACGTTATCACCATTGCCAAAATTTGAGCAGTTAACAGTGTAATATTTTCTCTGCTTTATTTGTTTCCTCCAGCGTGCAGCTGCAATCCTGGCGGAACCTCTGGGCACGTGAATGAATGCCACCCTCTGACAGGAAATTGCCAGTGCCTCGGTCATGTGACCAGACGGGACTGCAGTTATTGTGAAGTTGGCTTCTTCAACCTCCAACCAGGTGTAGGATGTGAGAGGTATGGAGATCACCTGTGAACTTTCAGGTGGATTTGTTGAATAAACATAATAACTGAGATTACGAGCTGAATCTATTATTAAGATATTCTCCTGCCTTCTTTAGGTGCAAGTGCAATCCAATTGGCTCATCGTCCATCGCGTGCCATCCAATAACAGGGCAGTGTGTGTGTCGTGCAGGAGTGGAGGGGAGGCTGTGTGATTCTTGCCGTGTGGGCTTCTTTGGATTCTCGTCACGAGGTTGCAGAGGTACAGAACTTCACTATGTGCCATCCTCTAATCTTCTAATCCAGATCACACATGAAGGCATTTCTCACTCTTCAAATGTTTCCCTCTGCCTCTTCTGGTCCCATCCTTCTGTCCTCTGTCCTCTCCCAGCCTGTAACTGTGACCCAATGGGCTCCATTTCCATGCAGTGTCACAGTAACGGTACCTGCCACTGTCGCCAGGGCTTCGTGGGTTACAAGTGTGACAAATGTGAGTTGAACTATTTCAACAGCAGAGCCACACACCAGTGTGAGGAATGCCCAGTTTGCTATGGCCTCATCAAGAAACAGGTGAGTTTATGGTTCTTTGTGATTATTTGTTGTATACATATCGTGGCTTTAAACCTGCAATTAGTGTTTTTTTGTGGCACCGGCCAGCAGAAACAAGCTGTGAG
This sequence comes from Sebastes umbrosus, assembly GCF_015220745.1. NCBI lineage: Eukaryota > Metazoa > Chordata > Actinopteri > Perciformes > Sebastidae > Sebastes > Sebastes umbrosus. Next base: position 27,533,126 of record NC_051287.1, read on the forward strand.
CACAACATTATTATCAATATAGCATTTAAATTGATGCAGCAATCTTGTCACCAAACTACTGCTCATTTACTCATCCAGGCGGTACTTCTGTTACTCAGCTCAGTTTCGTCAAAGGTGTCTTTAAACAACTTCACAGCCTCCACACCTGCACATCACATCTTCTGTAAGTACTATTTTAACTAGAGACCATCATGCGATGGAATCATCACACCAGCCGCGACGCCAAACCGGGCCAGGGGTGTAAAGTGTGTGGGGGGGGGGCAATGGTCCCTTCCCCACTTCCTACGCCCCTACTTTCAGCACCTTTGCTCGGACCACACCTATATTCCAACTCTGCCTTCGTTTTGATCTCAGTACACACCTGTAAAGCTTTGTGACTGTAACTTGCACGGTTGTGACGCTGTGGCAGTCACAAAATCTGTCCACAGAAATACACCGATCAGCCATGACATTCAGACCACTGACAGGTGAAGTGAATAACATGGATTATCTGGTTACCATGGCACCTGGCAGTGGGGGGGATATATTAGACAGCAAGTGAACATTTTGAACTTTGAACTTAGTGTTGGAAGCAGAAAAAATGGGCCAGCGAAGGATGTGAGCGACTTTGACAAGGGCCAGATAATGCTGGCTAGACGACTGGGTCAGAGCATCTCCAGAACTGCAGCTCTTGTGGGATGTTCTCGGTCTGCAGTGGTCAGGACCTACCTAAAGTGGTCCAAGGAAGGAGAACCGGTGAACCGGTGAACCGGCAACAGGGTCAGACCCGAGGCTCATTGGTGCACGTGGGGAGCGAAGGCTGGCCCGTGTTGTCCAATCCAATAGAAGAGCTACTGGAGCTCAAACTGCTGAAAATGTTAATGTTGGTTCTGATAGAAAGGTGTCAGAACACACAGTGCATCAGTTTGTTGCATAGCTGCAGACCGGTCAGGGAGCCCGTGCTGACCCGTGTATACCGCCAAAAGCGCCTACAATGGGCACGTGAGCATCAGAACTGGACCACAGAGCAATGGAAGAAGGTGGCCCGGTCTGATGAATCACATTTTCTTTTACATCATGTGGATGGCAACGAGTTGGAGGTGTTGACTCGGCCTCCAGATTCTCCAGATCTCAATCCAATGGAGCATCTGTGGGATGTGCTGGAGAAACAAGCCAGATCCACAGAGGCCCCACCTCGCAACTTACAGGACTTAAAGGATCTGCTACTGACGGCTTGGTGCCAGATACCACAGCAGACCTTCAGCGGTCTAGTGGAGTCCACGCCTCCACGGGTCAGACCTTCAGAGGTCTAGTGGAGGCCACGCCTCCACAGGTCAGACCTTCAGAGGTCTAGTGGAGGCCATGCCTCAACGGGTCAGGGGGGGACCTACTCAATATTAGGCAGCTGGTCATAATGTTCTGGCTGATCGGTGTATAAACACCTGGCAAAGTACTCAAACCACTTCTGTGGTAGTTCCCACTACAGCAGGTGTCTCCAGGACCACAGTCTGCCATGATGATTCACACACAGACTCACAAGGTGAAAGCAATACCAGCATCGCTGGTAAAAGGGAGAAATTTTGTTTTAACAAGTCCGTGGTTTGGAGCTTTTTACTGCAGCGTCGGCCATCTTAATGTTAGCCCCGGTGACTGACCACAGCAGCACTCTAACAGTCCCTAGCGTACAGCCAGGTTTTTAAGATTGTTTTTGTCGAAAATAGCACCAAAAACAGCATTATGAGTGTGGTGAGAGTGGACCAAAACTGTAAACCAAAACAATAAGCTGAAAGATCCACCTGTCCAGGGTGTACCCCACCTTCGCCCAATGTCAGCTGGGATCGGCTCCAGCACCCCCCACTCCTCCTCCAAGCGACCTCTTTCTCATACAAGTAGACACGTGATCTGCTGTTAATATAAATTGGAAAAACAAAGTTTGGAAACTTGTGTTTGGTGGATTATTTCTCTGTTGTTACAATGCTAATGGTCATTGTATTTTACATCGTTGGAAAGCCTGTTTATTTACCTTCACAATGATGTCCCACTTGTAAGGATCATGCATTTGTGGGATGAGCAGCACAGCTGATTATGTGGGTAGCGCCCAAGAAAAATTTGCCAAAATGCTCCGTCAATGGTAAACAGTGTATTCTCCTGTTGGTACTGACTCTTGTTTTGAGTTGTTTGGTGGATTGGATGATTGAACTCTCTATCAGTAACAAGGAACAAACAAGACATATTGGCTATTTTACACTTTATTCATTTAATACACCGTCAGGAGCCTCAGTAGCGGTGGAAGATCCATACGCAGCCACAACAGCCTGGCACCTCCTCCTCATGCTGGTCACCAACCTGGTCACGCGTTGCTGTGGGATGGCATTCCATTCCTCAACCAGGATTGGTTGCAGGTCAGCCAGCGTGGTTGTGTTGGTCACTCTAACACGTACAGCACGCCCAACCTGATCCCACATGTTGAATTGGGTTGAGGTGTGGACTCTTGGCAGGCCGTTCCATTCTCTCTACTCCCACATTGTGGAGGTAGTCTGTGATAACCCTGGCTCTGTGGGGGTGAGCGTTGTTTCTTGGAGGATGAAGTTAGGTGCCAGATTGTGGAGATATGGGATCGCCACTGGCTGCAGAATCTCATCCCGATATCTCACTGCATTGAGATGACCTTCAATGATGACAAGCCTTGTTTTGCCAGTGAGGGAGATGCCGCCCCACACCATGACACTGCCTCCACCAAAAGCTGTTACTCCATCGGTGCAACAATCAGCATAGCGTTCTCCACGTCGTCTCCATACTTTGACCTGCTGTCCAACTTTGGCAGACAGAACCTGGACTCATCATTGAACATGACATTCCCCCACATGTTCAGGTTCCATTGTCTGTGTTGTCGACACTAGCACAAACGGGCCTGACGGTGAAGGGCAGTCATTGCAGGCTTCCTGGTAGCCTTATGACAATACACTGTTTAGAGCATTTTGGCAAATTTTTCTTGGGCGCTACCCACATAATCAGCTGTGCTGCTCATCGCACAAATGCATGATCCTTACAAGTTGGACATCATTGCGAAGGTAAATAAACAGGCTTTCCAACGATGTAAAATACAATGCCAATTAGCATTGTAACAACAGAGAAATAATCAACCAAACACAAGTTTCCGAACTTTGTTTTTCCAGTTTATATAGCTGTTTAAAGATGTAAGTAATGTTACAGGTGGTGCTATAGGAATGCATTATATTCAAAGTTTGCAGAGCTGAAGGTTTAAAACGATATTCAGTTTACTGTGATATGAAACTGGAAAAAGACAGTGAATCCTCTCATTTGAGAAGGTGGAACCAGTGAAGGTTTGGTGTGTTTGATTTTGATAAATTACTTTCAATAAATGTTTAATTCATTTAATTCAAATTTTCAATAGATTCTCTGTTGATCAACTAATGATTCATTAGTTTGAGCACTAATGTAAAGCCTTGAATACAAAGACACGAGTAACCACAGCTGTCAGGTAGATGTAGTATTAAAGTACAGTAATTCCATCTCAGGGGAAAAGTGCAGCATTTAAAAAAGATTCTACATTCAAGTGTCAATATCACTCCTACAGCAAACCTACTTATTCCCCTGCTTTGAATCTTTATTCTCTTCATCTTTCTCCGTTGTTCCTTTTCAGGTTTATTAATGTGCGCATGCTGCACGTATTCATATAAATGTTTTGCACACCGTCTTGGCTCTCGCTATTGTATTACGAGGTGCAATTTGTTCTTGAAATAGCACATCCAGGCTTTGTACTGTAGACCCTCATGACAGCCATACGGCTCCTTTGTATTTCTAGATGGAGAGTAAACAGTAGCTGTGCAGTGAAACAGAAAGAGACATTTGCCCTAATGATCTCCTGTGCAGCTTCTTTCTGTCCCTTTAGATTTGTTGCAACCCACGTCTGTATGCTAAGGTGCTGCGTCTCTGGATTCGCCTCCTGAAGCCAATCCAATACCACCGACATGTTCTGTCTTTTCTCTCTACATTTTCTTTTTCCAGCTAAAGTGGCTGTGTGTTCTCTCTGGACCTGCTTGTACCTGAGTCAATGCAGTGCTGTGATTTCCACAGTATTTAGCAATTCAGTGAACATCCCAAGCCTTGTCTGCTCTGAACACCTGCAATTACTCCTCAGTCCCCGACTCTTCATTTCTGCCTCTCCCACCCTCTATCTCTCTGCTCACATTTTCACATTTTCATCTGGCTTTACACAGGGTGGAAAAGACTAACAAGCACAAAAAGAGGAAGGTTGGAAAAGACGGAGATATGTGATCGATGATCAAGAAGACACTGGATAAGAGCAAAATAAAGGATGGGATGAAATAATGAGAAAGATGGTTGGAAAACAGAGGAGCACAGTATCCTAAAGCATGTTGTACCTGGTGTTAAAATGACTGGATAGATAGCTCATTAACACCTTGGTTGCTAACAAATTCAATCACCAATCACAGATATTTGTTCTACCAGAGAACACACCTCAACATGCCAACTGGTTTAAAAAAGAGGTGTGATGGCCGCAAGCTTACACTCTTTTTATAGGTCCGGATCATTTAACTTCCAGGGTCAACAAATTGGTGCCAATCACGGCACCTTCATTCAATTTTCAGACCTGGAACTTTTCCATTCTCTAAGAAGTCTAATCCAGTTATCTCCTAAAACGCTTTCTTTGGCCACATGCTAGGCAGAGAATAGTGTGAGTGGATGTGGATATGAAAACCTGTGTTCTATCAGGTTGTTGATATTCATTTATTCATTGCTTTTGTTGAAATACTACATTTTAATGTCTTGGCGTACCAAGAATCAAAGTCCTATCTCAATCCCCGTGTCTGAATAAATAAATACAGATCTGGATGGATGTATATTTTTGTTGTGGTAGTTTTTTTGGTCTCGCAAAATCTGTATTCTCATGTACACCGTCAGTGATGAATCTCTGTGCTATTACTGTACAGGCGGAAAAGCTGAGGACTCGCCTGCAGGATTTGGAGAAGCTGCTGGCTCACTTTGATTGCCGAGGTAGATTTGGGAAGCAGCACCACCTGCTGAAGTATCACATGGCCAGGCTTTATGAGCATGAGCACCAGAGGGAGGACTCTCTACCCAATGCTCTGGAGGATTTTCTGGCCTTCCAAGGTAACGGCGGCCAGAAGCCGAGATAATTCCACTTGGCCCGTCACTCCTTTTAATGTTTCCTATGTGGTCACGCAAGAGACACTCGGCAGCCTTTGCTTTGTGATATGTGATGCTCGCTTGTGTGCCATTGTAACTATTGTGTCTCATTTTGGCTGTGAGATGATAACATGCCATATCTGTACATACAAGACCAGCCAACATGGCTAAGAAATTTGACATGAAACCGCCCACGACGTTCTGCAAAACGGGCTCTGTCTGTGTCTCCTCAGTGTGACACTGTTACGGATACAACACAACAAAGCGATTAAATCAGGAAGCCGGCAACAATACAAACCTCTCCCAATTACTTTAACACAATGCTGATATATCCTCATTATCTTTGGAGGGGAAAGGGCTTACAGGCTCAGCTGCACAGGCCAAATGGAGACAAATCATAACAATATAGAACAAGGCGCCATGTGACCAACTTAATCCCTATTTATATGACAGGCGGTGCATCTCTAATCCCTGGTTTATTATGATTATAGTTGCAATCACGATAGCAGTTGTCTCACAACACCCACATACACACACACACACATACACACATATAGTTACCAGCCGTGCCCTTTATGACACTAGGTGGCCCAATAATGATTTAATGAGTATGTGGGAGAGACAGAGGCCAGACAGCACACACTGGGGATCACACACACTTGTTATCTCTCATTTTATGTGACACAAAGTCAAAGAGACAAGCAAAAGTATGTCACACAATTTGATGCAACAAACATCCAGACGTATTGTACTAATTACTCAGCTCCAGACTAGACGAGAAACACCACTGAATACAAAGTGAGACTGTGACAAAAGTGTTAACATCTGGGCAGAAATCCCCATGGTTTTGTTTCTTTTCTGACTACAAACAGGTAGACAGGAGGGATGAAAGTCTGACTTCACACACTAAATGAGAGAGATGTGTTAAAATACTGCGTTCTAGCTACAAAGACTTGGAAGAATAATGTTCTCGGTGAAATAATCCGTGAAGGACTTAATGTGGTTTTATTTGCTTTTTGTTCTTTGTTCTTTCAGAAGCGCGAGAGGCCTTCATAAAACAATTTTCCTTGCTGGAAGCTTCCACAGGCACACTCATAGCCCAGCTGCACGGCATTACATCCACTTTGAACTGCAGCATCAGCATGACAGAGGAAGAGAGGAAGGAGAGGAGGAAGGATGAAGGGAGCAGGGCCGTGTGTCAGACCTTCACAGAGACTATGTTCATGGTCAGAGTGTCTCAGAAACAGCTAAAGCAGGCAACACTGGACCTGGACAACCTGGTAGGCCAATCAAACATATCTGGATATATTCCAGGTATGTCATTGCATAAAATGCAGTAATGTGAGTGTTCACCCAGTCCACACGCACGCTGATATTGTATGAAACACGATTGATTTTTGTTGTCCTTATTATGGGATGCTGCAGTTTCCTCCTCTGTATAGATCCACAAAGATTTCCCAAAGCAAAACAATATTCTCACCCCCACACGCCTCCATCACCCTCCTCCGTCTGCCTGGCAAATTCCTTCCTCCAAAGGAAAATCCAAAGAATGTTTGATGGACGCTAAAATTAACAACTTCTCGCCGGCTCACCATGACGCTTTGCAGGAATCTATTATGGATACTGCTGCCATGTTATTTAGGTTCTGGGAGATGACAGAGAGCTTGTTTTGCCAATATATAACTCTATTTCTGATTGTGTGTCTGTGTGTGTGCCGACACATTGTACCTCCGTAGCCCTTATCACTTGGCTAAGCCTGAAGCGGCAGCAATTTAATTCCATATTAATAAGCAGAGCAGCCACCCAAAATGCAAGAGTGTCAATTGTTGATTCAGTTTTCCAATTTTTATTTGCATTTTCTCAAATTAAATGTCACTCGGGGAGGGATTCTGCATGTGACTGTATACACATTACATTTATCAGGACAAAACTTGAGGGGATTTATTTTGAGGGAGTTTTTTTCCCATATGCCCTTTATTTGAACCTATTTGAATACATACACTCAAGAGTAGAGGTTCATTAGATGAGTTTAATCTAGGGATGATTGTCCATAGTTAATTGCAATTAATCACAAATTAATCACATATTTTTTATCTGTTCTAAATGTTCCTTAAAGGGAGATTTGTCAAGTATTTAATCCTCTTATCAACATGGGAGTGAAAAAATATGCTGCTTTATGCAAATGTATGTATATATTTATTATTGGAAATCAATTAACAACACAAAACAATGACAGATATTGATCCAGAAACCCTCACAGGTACTGCATTTAGCATACATAATATGCTCCAATCATAACATGGCAAACTGCAGCCCAACAGGCAACAACAGCTGTCAGTGTGTCAGTGTGCTGACTTGACTATGACTTGCCCCAAACTGCATGTGATTATCATAAAGTGGGCATGTCTGTAAAGGGGAGACTCGTGGGTACCCATAGAACCCATTTACATTCACATATCTGGAGGTCAGAGGTCAAGGGACCCCTTTGAAAATGGCCATACCAGTTTTTCCTCACCAAAATTTAGTGCAAATTTGGAGCGTTATTTAACCTCCTTCACGACAAGCCAGTCTGACATGATTGGTACCGATGGATTCATCAGGATTTATAGTTTCATATGATGCCAGTATCTTCACTCTAGTTTTAACACTGAGCTGCTACAACCTAAAAATCGCAAGTTGAGTTAATGCGTTAAAGAAATTAGTGGCGTTAAAGCGAATTTGTATTAACACATTATTATCGCGTTAACTTTGACAGCCCTAATTTAAATCTAGCAAAAAGTAATCTAATGAACCTCTACACTTTAATATTCAAGAATCTGCGCCCAGATTTTAATAACAGCTTTCACACACATCCAAAATTGTCTGAGCAAACAGAAAAACTCTCCACTCAGCTGTGAAAAATACCTTAATTCACATGATTTAATAAAACATGTCCAAACAGTCTGTTCAAGGCCAGACCTATACTTATTTCATCTCTCAGACCTGCTCAGCTTGTTGCGCTCCCTCTCTCCACCTTTTTTCACAGATCATTCCTTTTGAGGTGGTGTCAGGACCCAACAAATGGAATACTATGGTCAATGACTCACAGGCCCTAATGAAAAGGTAAGTCAGATCAATGGACCAATTATAAGAAAAGAGCACTGTAGTAATCCGTGGAACTCCATCTCTCCTTGCTTCCTTCCTTTAGCTTGTCACTGACACTGTGGTTAGGCCATTGTGAATCGATGCCCTCGGCTACTCAGAGTATGCAGCATTATTATGTGGTAGTTACAGAAATGTGGACTGGAGAGCCAGTGAGGGGAAGTTGTTGATGCTGAAATCCATTTCATCTCTCCTCAGGCAGTTGTAATGCTCTGTTATTCTATGTTTTTCTTCCTTTCACTTTGTCTTCCTGTTTTTTTTTTCATCCCTTGTAGTCACAGAGAAACGGCAGAGCACATTGAGGCCATAGCCAGCAGGGCAGCGAGGGCCTCAGAGCAGACCTACAGTTTCCTGATGGATCTACTGCAGGACAACTCCACAGAGGAGTACATCAGGAACCTAACGGAGCAGTGAGCACAATAACCAATCCAAACACACGCCCACCCAGACAAGCACAAGCAGAGCTCCCATTCACATAAAGCATCCTGTATTGCAAAAATCCCAACAAGCTGCATGACTCCCTGGATTATTGTGCTTTCGCAGTATATTTCTAACAAAGTGCACCTATCCCTGTATTACAGCTCGAGGTCCTCTTCTTCACAGCGGCCTTTTAAAGCACATTGGAGTTTAGGAGTAAGACATTTAGCCACAGGGGGACAGCTTCTCTCCACTGTAAGCCTATTGCTTTCTTGGATTTGCCGCACGCTCGCTGCATCTCCTAGCGTGTGATTGCTCTGAGGATTATCCTGAATGCTAGACAGAATGATGCAAAAAGCCCTCCGGTGGCCATGATGAGAGCGGGAAGCGAGCAACTCAAAATTGATTACCCCCTTCTAACAGTAGTCAGCTCGGTTCAGGAGAGTTTTGTTAATCTTTGGAGCACTGCTGTATGACAGTGTGTGTCAGTGTGTATGTGTCACTTTATAGTATGGGAATTGAGCAGTTTATGCACAGATGGGCACCATAAAAAATTGCATTTCTTACACATATTTCCCCATGTGTTGGTACTTAAGCAGATCAGATGGATTTTTATAGGCAGGACAGCTATTCAATCAGAAAAATGACAAAAGTATTCAAGCTGCCACTAACAATAGGCCTGTATTACGAGGCTTCAGATAAGACCACTATCTTTAACAGTAGTTTAGAAACACTTCTAATAATCCGTGTTTACTTTCTACTAACAATCAACCTCAACCTTTATATTCAGAAAGCAGAAGTAGTATGACGCAGTGTATTTATTCAACTACTGTTCTTAAGTACAGGACTGTTTGAGGTACTTAACTCAAGTACAGCATTTCCACTACAACTACTCAACTACATTTCAAAGGGAAACTATTTACTCCACTATATTTATTCAACTCCTCCATGTTAGCGGATGGGACATGGGCGAAACTAAAAAGTCAAAGTACACGTCAAATACATTTTTCCCAAAGATTATTTCTGTCATTTTAAGTACACTCTTAACCCGGATAAGTTGAGTTTACTAGAAATTTGCGTGGAAACCGGATGCATTAAACAAGTTAAGTTTTGGCATAATGTCAAACTAAACAGGTCAAGTTGAATCAACTTAGAACCTTAATTGCACGAGTAGACATAATTAAGCTAACATTAGTAGTCTTTACTCAAAAACTTAAGTTATATGAAATTATTATTTTAAGTTAAATAAACATAAACATATGTAACAAATGACAAAACACTTTTTAGTCATTGCTACTTAAAGTCATTTGTAAATACAACTAATGTATTTTCTTCTAATTTAATTAATTATACTATTGTGATTTTTAGATTTTATTGTTTCAATAAACTGCATTGAAGGGAAGAAATTAAACAATACATTTAAATTTGCCAATGTATTTTATTGACAACAAATAAAGTTGTTTGAAATATGAACACACAGCATTAACATTATCTGCTATAGCCATGTGAATGACTGGATACATATAGACAGGCATTAAAACTGTATAAAAGCCTCTAAAACTCCAACTTCACTGGATAAAAAGAGTTAACTTTGTTAACTATGTAATGTACAAGGTAACGGGGTGATTTCACAACAATGATCCGCTAGCTGTACATTATCCTGCTTATTACATGGCTACTTACTTAAATCAAAAACACTACAACGTCCGACGACAGAACTCAGCCGTAGCTGCGGTATATTAAACATAACAACAGTCTGCTATAAATAAATCGACTATTCAACAAAGCCGTGTAATTAATCAAATGAAGTACATACATACACTTCTACATCCTGTACTGTAGAACACAAGTAGGTGGATAAGCTGACTCTGCATCCAAGACCTAAACATCATATACAAGCATGCATACTGTACATATAGTGTTCACATACTCATTATGCTACAGAACTATCATCCTCATAACAATAGACAAGCAACAGAATGTAAACATTTGTACTCAGACAGATACAGGTAGACCAAAAAAAGACACAGCTCAAACGTTTTTTTATATGGGAGCACCTTATGGATTTTGTGTGTGTATGTGTATGTGTGTATGTGTGTGTGTGTGTGTGTGTGTGTGTGTGTGTGTGTGTGTGTGTGTGTGTGTGTGTGTGTGTGTGTGTGTGTGTGCGCGCGCGTGCGTGTGTGTGTTTGTGTGTGTGGCCTCCTTTGAGACCAACATAGCATTTCTTTACATTGCAAGCTGGTTCTTCAAGGTTTGTAACCTTGGTTTTAGTTCACTGTGGCCCAATGTGAGAGGTACCTGTTGGATGAACTGGAATGTGAACTTCATAGACTTGGGGTAGTTGAGATGCAGTGCATATGAAAGTCCAAACAGAAGGCACATCGCTTTAGGTAGGTCTTTAATGTTGTCCATCACAACTTCTCCCTCAATGATGACCTTCAAAGAGGCTGGACTGAGATGCAGGAAAGATGCAACCGCAGCACCTTCAGGCTCAACCTGGAGGATTCCAATCTCGATGTGGCGGAATGAGTCATCATCATCATCCTTCATAAACGATACAAACATAAGAGCACAATCATGACATTTCTCATTTAATAGCCATCAGTAATGTTAAGCAATGTAGCTTAGTCACAGGAGAGTCACACATGAGGGAAGGTGTGAATTGGTTATGACTGCTGGGGTAGATTACACAAACACACAAATCACCCAACTCTGGTCCTTTTAGATACATATAAGAACGTAAGAGGTTACTTACAAAAGCTGCTCTGTAGAAGTCTGTGGGGTTGTCACCAAGGAAAATGGGAAGCCCTCTAAGCACCAATGTCCGAACAGCAGTTGGCTCTGTAGTCTTTTGGGGAGTAAAATGACAACACGTTACATAGCTAGAATGACAAGAAATTAATGTTTATAAGAAAGTAGAGATGCCCTGCCGATTCCGATTTTCTTTTTAAGAACTATAATTGACAGCATTTTTTTCACCACCGCCCCGAAACCATCCAGCAAAATAATTTCAACTGTCCCAAAGTCAGTGTACACCATCAGAAATTCTAAATGTTTTCCTTTTCCTTTGTTATTGTCATCTATAGTGGTTATTTGCATAAACATACACAATTCAAATGATTAGGAAATAAATAAATATTTGCTTTGATTAAAAATAATTCTTGGCATTAGTTTTAATTCTATATTATAAGCTGCTTAGAGAAGTTAAACAGGTCATATTTCTCTCTCTATTATCTATTTTATATTGCTGTGAAAACATCTCCTTTAAACAACTAGATTTATTCAAGTTTCTCTCCAAAAACTACATTTTACAAGATTACATTTGGACACGTGTTGTAAATGTAATCTTGTAATAAAATAGATAATAGAATAGATAATAGAGGGGGTATTATGACCCGTTTAACTAACACCGTGTCCTAGCTGGATGCGACGCAATATAGAACGTGTATTTTCTGTTTAAAAAGTTGGTTACAAATGTAGATAGCAAGTACTACTAACCCATCTTTGAAGTTGTGACAGTCGATAGTCGGGTGCTAGCATCCAGTTAGGACACGGAGTAACAAAAACCAGTATGCAAAAGGTAATAAAGGAGTGTATGTTGAAGTACATGGAATTTACTTTTGTTTTTGGTATTGACTACTAAATTTCTGGTATCGTGACATCCCTAACTGCACAACTAATACAGTAGCACTTTCTGTGACATGTTGTCATTACATAAGCTGTGAAAACAATGCATAATGTGTATTAACCAACCTTGGTCTGTTGTAAAAGCTGTGTCAACTGTTGCCCAATGTTCCCGCTCTTGGATCTGAATATTTCGATAAGACGGAGTCTGTGCCGATCGATGCTTTCATAGAAGTCCTGCTTGAGGTTCTTGCCCACAATCCTGTTGAACTCCATGACCACCTGAAAAATACAGAGAAAGAGCCAGTATTACATTTCAAGAAAAATAATGCTGTGGCTGGAGGCGACAGCATGAGACGATTATCTAAACTGATCACATTTCTTCACATGAACCTGTAATGACAGAATATAAGAACACTTCTAGCTCAATGTTAGCTCAATGTTTAACTAATAACCAACTTAACTAGCTAATTATCTCGTCCTTTGAAAGTCAGCTAAGTTACTGCTATAAATGCAAAAACAATCACTCATGATGTAATGCTAATACTAATGCTAACAGCTAACACCAGTTGAATCAGTAACGTTACATTACAGCTAGCGTTAGCCACATGCTAACAGTGTTACAGCTCTGCTACATCGACGGCTCGACATTACCTATCGGCCGACCGTCGGTCGTCCTAGCTAACATTTAGCGGTGTGGGACACACCGGTGGTGAAGTTACAAGTTAAACGTTAACGTTATCAACTGTGAACCGACAGAAAACGGCACGTTAACACTAAGCTAACTTTAGCTAACTGTAGCTAACCTGCGGTCACCGCAGCGGTCTTTTTGAAACGTTAATTAATTTCCCCTGAAAGATATAAGACCCACTCACCTTTCCACCACGGTGCTTCCAAAAACAGACCCACAGCTCTCTCAGAGTACCCGGTCAGACAGCAGAGAGGACGGACTCTCTCCTCGATGTTAACGGTCCTCTTCTCTGACGGAGCTCTGTAATCAGCTCACCTTCAATCTGAAATAGGCCCCTCCCCTTCCTACAGAAACACAACATACTAAGTTATCTCTGCTTAACACCTCACATACTAAGTTAGCTCTGCTTAAAACCTAACATACTAAGTTATCTCTGCTTAACACCTCACATACTAAGTTATCTCTGCTTAAAACCTCACATACTAAGTTATCTCTGCTTAACACCTCACATACTAAGTTAGCTCTGCTTAAAACCTAACATACTAAGTTATCTCTGCTTAACACCTCACATACTAAGTTATCTCTGCTTAAAACCTCACATACTAAGTTATCTCTGCTTAACACCTAACATACTAAGTTATCTCTGCTTAACACCTCACATACTAAGTTATCTCTGCTTAACACCTCACATACTAAGTTATCTCTGCTTAAAACCTCACATACTAAGTTATCTCTGCTTAACACCTCACATACTAAGTTATCTCTGCTTAACACCTAACATACTAAGTTATCTCTGCTTAACACCTCACATACTAAGTTATCTCTGCTTAACACCTCACATACTAAGTTATCTCTGCTTAAAACCTCACATACTAAATTATCTCTGCTTAAAACCTCACATACTAAGTTATCTCTGCTTAAAACCTCACATACTAAGTTATCTCTGCTTAACACCTCACATACTAAGTTATCTCTGCTTAAAACCTCACATACTAAGTTATCTCTGCTTAACACCTCACATACTAAGTTATCTCTGCTTAACACCTAACATACTAAGTTATCTCTGCTTAAAACCTCACATACTAAGTTATCTCTGCTTAACACCTCACATACTAAGTTATCTCTGCTTAACACCTCACATACTAAGTTATCTCTGCTTAACACCTAACATACTAAGTTATCTCTGCTTAAAACCTCACATACTAAGTTATCTCTGCTTAACACCTCACATACTAAGTTATCTCTGCTTAACACCTAACATATTAAGTTATCTCTGCTTAAAACCTAACATACTAAGTTATCTCTGCTTAAAACATAACATACTAAGTTATCTCTGCTTAACACCTCACATGCTAAGTTATCTCTGCTTAAAACCTCACATACTAAGTTATCTCTGCTTAAAACCTAACATGCTAAGTTATCTCTGCTTAAAACCTCACATACTAAGTTATCTCTGCTTAAAACCTAACATGCTAAGTTATCTCTGCTTAACACCTAACATACTAAGTTATCTCTGCTTAACACCTCACATACTAAGTTATCTCTGCTTAACACCTAACATACTAAGTTATCTCTGCTTAAAACCTAACATACTAAGTTATCTCTGCTTAACACCTCACATACTAAGTTATCTCTGCTTAAAACCTCACATACTAAGTTATCTCTGCTTAACACCTCACATACTAAGTTATCTCTGCTTAAAACCTCACATACTAAGTTGTCTCTGCTTAACACCTAACATACTAAGTTATCTCTGCTTAACACCTCACATACTAAGTTATCTCTGCTTAAAACCTCACATACTAAGTTATCTCTGCTTAACACCTCACATACTAAGTTATCTCTGCTTAACACCTCACATACTAAGTTATCTCTGCTTAACACCTCACATACTAAGTTATCTCTGCTTAAAACCTCACATACTAAGTTATCTCTGCTTAACACCTCACATACTAAGTTATCTCTGCTTAACACCTAACATACTAAGTTATCTCTGCTTAAAACCTCACATACTAAGTTATCTCTGCTTAACACCTCACATACTAAGTTATCTCTGCTTAACACCTCACATACTAAGTTATCTCTGCTTAAAACCTCACATACTAAGTTATCTCTGCTTAACACCTAACATACTAAGTTATCTCTGCTTAACACCTCACATAGTAAGTTATCTCTGCTTAACACCTCACATACTAAGTTATCTCTGCTTAAAACCTCACATACTAAGTTATCTCTGCTTAAAACCTCACATACTAAGTTATCTCTGCTTAACACCTAACATACTAAGTTATCTCTGCTTAAAACCTAACATACTAAGTTATCTCTGCTTAAAACATAACATACTAAGTTATCTCTGCTTAACACCTCATATACTAAGTTATCTCTGCTTAAAACCTCACATACTAAGTTATCTCTGCTTAAAACCTAACATACTAAGTTATCTCTGCTTAAAACCTCACATACTAAGTTATCTCTGCTTAAAACCTAACATACTAAGTTATCTCTGCTTAAAACATAACATACTAAGTTATCTCTGCTTAACACCTCACATACTAAGTTATCTCTGCTTAACACCTAACATACTAAGTTATCTCTGCTTAAAACCTCACATACTAAGTTATCTCTGCTTAAAACATAACATACTAAGTTATCTCTGCTTAACACCTCACATACTAAGTTATCTCTGCTTAAAACCTCACATACTAAGTTATCTCTGCTTAAAACCTAACATACTAAGTTATCTCTGCTTAAAACCTCACATACTAAGTTATCTCTGCTTAAAACCTAACATACTAAGTTATCTCTGCTTAAAACCTCACATACTAAGTTATCTCTGCTTAAAACCTAACATACTAAGTTATCTCTGCTTAAAACATAACATACTAAGTTATCTCTGCTTAACACCTCACATACTAAGTTATCTCTGCTTAAAACCTCACATACTAAGTTATCTCTGCTTAAAACCTAACATACTAAGTTATCTCTGCTTAAAACCTAACATAATAAGTTATCTCTGCTTAAAACCTAACAAACTAAGTTATCTCTGCTTAAAACCTAACATACTAAGTTATCTCTGCTTAACACCTCACATACTAAGTTATCTCTGCTTAAAACCTAACAAACTAAGTTATCTCTGCTTAAAACCTAACATACTAAGTTATCTCTGCTTAACACCTAACATACTAAGTTATCTCTGCTTAAAACCTCACATACTAAGTTATCTCTGCTTAAAACCTCACATACTAAGTTATCTCTGCTTAAAACCTAACATAATAAGTTATCTCTGCTTAAAACCTAACAAACTAAGTTATCTCTGCTTAAAACCTAACATACTAAGTTATCTCTGCTTAACACCTCACATACTAAGTTATCTCTGCTTAAAACCTAACAAACTAAGTTATCTCTGCTTAAAACCTAACATACTAAGTTATCTCTGCTTAACACCTAACATACTAAGTTATCTCTGCTTAAAACCTAACATACTAAGTTATCTCTGCTTAAAACCTCACATACTAAGTTATCTCTGCTTAAAACCTAACATACTAAGTTATCTCTGCTTAACACCTCACATACTAAGTTATCTCTGCTTAAAACCTCACATACTAAGTTATCTCTGCTTAAAACCTAACAAACTAAGTTATCTCTGCTTAAAACCTAACATACTAAGTTATCTCTGCTTAACACCTAACATACTAAGTTATCTCTGCTTAAAACCTCACATACTAAGTTATCTCTGCTTAAAACCTAACATACTAAGTTATCTCTGCTTAAAACCTAACATAATAAGTTATCTCTGCTTAAAACCTAACATACTAAGTTATCTCTGCTTAAAACCTCAATTACTAAATTATCTCTGCTTAAAACCTAACATACTAAGTTATCTCTGCTTAAAACCTCACATACTAAGTTATCTCTGCTTAACATGATAATTGCACTGCAAACTTCAGCTGATTAGTGCAAACAACTGATTTTATTTAGTAATGACACGGTTTCTTATAAAACATAAAAGAATAAGTAATGACCACTTAAAAGTTTAATTCAAATAAAAATCCGGGTTTACAGTGTAGTTCTTATCATGCCGATGTATGTTCAAGTGGTAATTTTCTGATAAGTTTGATTTTAATTAGTTATCTGATGCTATAAAAAGAGGGTGAGACGCCATGATTGACAGCTGTGATTGACAGCTGTGATTGACAGCTGTTCTGAGTGAACTAGTCGCGAGGGGGCTCGGGAATTTTACGAGAGAAGAGATGTTATGTTAACTTTCCATAACCGTCACCAGTCTGTATAATAGAACATGTGTCAACTTCACCATAATGTAGTTGTGGAGATGTTATGGTTAGTTGTTGTGTCTTTCTAGCCAAACAGCTCCCGCTAGCAAGCTGCGGCTGTGCTCGGCTTGTGATTGGCTCGGGCGGGTGTGTGGGCGGGACCTCGATACTGTGGCTCCACCGCCTGATCACTACTGCACAGACTCTGGCTCCAAAGGACGTCAAAATCTCAACATGGCAGCTCCTGTATCTGGGATATTTTGGCTTTACTTTTGTAGAGTGGGAGGATGTGGAGGCGCGTCGTCCATCTTTATATACAGTCTATGGTTACACCTGTAACCACACTCAACAGTGATGTCACAGGGTTCAGAAGTACGCCTGTACATCACGGCAAAAACACGATTTTCAGGGTGTGTTAAATTACTCGTTGGAGATTAAACCAGTGGTTCCAAACCTTTGTAGCTTGTGATGCCTTACAGAGCAGTTTAGCTGAAGCTTTCTGATCGAGGCCTAAAAAGGTAAAGATATCCTAAATTTAACACCCCCAAAAGAAGCCCCAAAAAATATGTACATTTGTATAGCAGAGCAGTTCTTTCTTCCTCTCCATCCCATTAATCATCTCACATCTTGTGAACCTTTAGTCGGGGCTGGATCCCAAGGTAGGGAACAACCAAACTGCCTAACTGTATATAAAACTCTCTAGCTCTAGCTCTACCTTGACTAGCTACAACAATAAAATGTGACTTTTACATTGATGCATCAGTCTTAACAATCTAATATAATATAAAATAATAGATTAGTCACAGGGGCAGAACAAGTGCATTTAAAGATAGATAGTGCAACATTTTTCTAATACTTCCTTTACTTGTAATGGAGTATTTTTGACATTGTTGTATTGATACTTTTACTTTACCAGACCTTTGCCACATGGCTGGTTGTGAAAGGCACTTACAGACAAACCAAACATGAATTAATTATTGTGAAAATCTAATATTTTAACTACCAAGAGAACGGCATGTTCTTGTTGCTGAACACGGGATTTGAAAAAAAAAAAAGCTGTAGTGACACACTGTGAATTTTTGTGTTTCTGCTCTGTTGAGGCAAAACAGATTGGATACCATTACAGCTGTGGAGGTGATAAAAATGGTACTTTAACATCTACTGCACTGTGCCTAACACCTTTCATGAATTCATCATTCATCATTTTCTTTGCACAATGTCGCCTTATCTGTTAATCCCCTTCGCTCAGTTATAACAAGCTGCATTGTCTTTTTCCCACATTTATATTGATTTCAATATGGCACAGCGTGACGCTTTTTAAATTTCTTCTATAAAGATATGAAATTGAATGTGCTGAATGATGTACAAAATATGTAAGGCTCAAATGAGTCTACAGCGTAGTATCTCTTTTCATCATGTTAACAATAATAAATCCAATGTTTAATAGTAGCTATTACAGTATGTTATATTACACTACGTTTTCTCTACTCTCTTTCATCTCAGAATAACACAAATGCAGCAGCAGAAGGAGAACCTGACAGCACAGGTGAATGAAACTGCAGCCAAACAGCAGGCCCTGCAGGGGGAAGCTGCAGGTTTAAAGCTTGCCCTGGGTAACATCACATCATCCTTACATCAGCTGGCTCTGACAGATGCCAGCCCATCACCAGAGCCTGACCAAACACACCCAACCAACCATACAGCAGAGGTCAGTTTGGACAGCACCTGCAGAGTACAAATGGAATTTGAAGCATTATGATGTTACATTATAGACCCATGAGTGAATCATTTGGTCTAATTAGAGCCGGTTTGATAGCTGCACATATTATATAAGAAACCATTCCGGGACATTTAACTAGGCTCATATACAGATACAAGTAGCTCTCAATTTTTTGAAGAGTGGGCAGTTAACTCCACATCATTTTCTTTCTTGATTTAACATTTGGCAAGCAGAGGGGGACTCTGAGTAGGCACATAGGAGAGAGGATTCTGGCAGGATTTGCTGCTCATGGGGGTACATGTTGTTCCAGAGGAGGGTGATTAACCACTGCAGCATCTCTGAGCAGACAAAACATTGTAAAAATGACACAGAAATAGGCCAATGTGCCCTCCGTAAATGGCTTATTAAGGTAGAATACTTTTCAAAACTGATGGTGAAAGCAAAACAGGATGTTTTAATGAAAGTTGTGTATTTCTGCTTCCTGTTTAGTGGGGCGAGGACCTGCTTAAACAGACGGAAGAGCTGGACCAGAAAATTCAGACCCAAGACGATCTCATCAGTAAGATCGGAAAGGAGATGGAGCCTCTAAAACAGACTGCCAGTAAGAAGCTGGAGATGGTGGACGACATCAGTGAGGTGATTAAACTCACTGCAGCATGTGGCTTCATGTCTAGATACTTTGAATGTTTATTGAGTTTTCATTTTGAATGCTTAATGTACTGTAAAGGTTTTTATTAGTCATGCTAGCAGCCCTGTGGATGGCTCTGTCAGCCTATTGGTCCACCCCGTTGGTTCAGAGTGTCCAGACTGAAATATCTCAACAATTATGAGTGAGTCTATGGATTGCCATGACATTTTTTAAAAATTTAAATAATAAATTTTACATACATTCAAGGTCTCCAGAGGATGAATTCTGACCTTTTCTCTAGCTCCACCATAAGGTTCACATTTGTGGTTTTGAATGAAATGTTTCGTCAACTACAAATCAACTACCATACGTGGATGGGTCCACCAAACACAAGGCTTTCAGACCGCTGTTCATGTCCCGTGCGTCACGTCAGCTGTTCTGTGTTCACAGTCCTGTGTTCACAACGTTCAGCGTCATTTTCACTGTACAAACGTGGTCGTTTTAGGCCCAACCACGTAGTTCTTTCCTAAACCTAACTATAGTGGTTTTGTTGCCTAATCCTAAAGTGACGCCAAGGTTGTTGCAACTACTGGATGGATTTTCATGATACTTGGTGCAGACGTTCATGTTCCCCTCAGGATGAAAGGTAATAGCTTTGCTTATTGCTAATTAGCAAATGTGAGCTTACCTTGCACATCAGCTGGATTCTTGGACATCTTGGATGTCACAAGATCACACAAGAATCACAGGATCACATATCACACAAAAATCCATCTTGTCAGGCTTCAAGTAATGCCTTTGTGTCCGGCGAGCCAGTGCACAGACCAATCAGTGTCTGTGAGGAACTACTGGCAGCTAGGGGCGTGGCTTAAATGTGTGTGTGACAACATAGAGGAGAGGTGACTGTACGTTCTAAACAACAACGGCGTCTCCTAAAGACATTAGCGTAGCTGCAAAAGCATCAGTTCTATCAGAACTGGAGAGTATTTCACCATTGAATGAAGAGCAAAGAACGGCACTGAAGGCTTTTCTTGATGGCGAACATGTTTTCGCTCTTCTCCTGACTGACTTCGGCAGGAGTTTGATTGACAGATGGTTCATCCAATCACCTGCCAAGTATTTTTTTGAAATTGCCTGCCATTGTCCAAACAGTTTCCAATAACAAAACCATCTGCGGGTTAAATGTTAGAATGCTAACACACTAAACTAAGATGGTGAACATTATACCTGCTAAACATCAGCATGTTAGCATTAACATTGTGAACATGTTAGCATGCTGACCTAAGCGTTTAGCACAAAGCACTGCTCTGCCCAAGTATGACATCACAGAGCTGCCAGCATGGCTGGAGAGACTATTGTATTTCTGTCCTCCCACCAGTTTTCCTGATATCTGTTGTTGCAAGCTTTGACTACACTTGGCTCCACTGAGGTCATGTTTCCTCCTACGTGTCTCTTTTTCAAGCTGCAAGCTCACGCTTGCAAAGGGGCAAAGGTCATGGCTTTGTCGTCCGTGGTGACAGGGAAAGAGGTGGAATCTGACGCCATCACCCTGCACAGAGAGTTACAATGTGAGTCTCTTTCTCTCTATCCTTCTATCTAACTTGTTTCTCTCTTTCTCTCTCTTCACTGTCTGTCTTGCATTGTTGTTTTTGTCCAACTGAATTATTCCACTCAAATTGAAATGTCAAGTGCAGAGACTGAAAACAAATATAAGAGCTACAGACTGAAGTGTTACTATAATAAATATGTCATCACCGTAGTAACATGTTGACCTAATTGTCATGTATTGAATACAGCAGCAGGTTAGGTGGAAAATGCGATGAAGTGGAATGTTTTTAGAGTTTTTATGGCGTCAACTTCATCAATGAAATGTTGGCGGTTTATGATGCGTGAAGAGAATCTTAAGTGATTTTGTCTCCTCAGACTTTCATTGACAGAAAAGTAAAGTAGCACAGAATAAGCAGAGGATGAATAGTGGAAATAGAATTCAGCCAGTAGACAATGATCTATTTGAGTCAAACTTTTTATAATTACAACCTTGAATCTGTCTTAAAGGTCCTGAAACCTATTTTATTTGATCTACTTTTGGGGTCCTACATGAACACAAATATTTCTCCCAGTTAGAACATTTTAGGTTATTGCACATGAGATATTTCTGTATTTGTGAAGTTGGTTTGAAGTGGGTGGAGCTCAGCTGGAAATTCCTAACTTTAATTTAGCTTATTTAGTCATAACTGTTTAATTTAATACTGAAAGTATTTGGGATTCATTTATTTTCCTTCTCTCCGATCTTCATTCAGACATGGTGAGGGAGTGGCCCCGTCGGCAGACCCAGACCAAGGCTGCGATTAAGAAGGAAAGACCCCTGGAGGAAAAGGTTCTAGCTGATGTCAGGAAAAGGGTCTCACAGATTGAGACGATGCTAAAACCAGTTCTGGAAAACTCCAGCTTCTCCAACACCACGAAGGAGGCAGAACAGACAGCTCATGCTGTGGTAAAGGTACGTGGGCAGATTGTTTCAGGCCGACATTTTTTTTGTTTTTGTAAAATGTCTCAGAAACCCATTGTTCCAAAGGCCCATTGTTCTGAAAATACACAGTCTCCGTGCAACAAACACAAGCACATTAGCTCATTATTATGCAGAACTACGTCTTTAGACCTTCCCGATTTGTTTTCCTTCTGCCAAAGGCATGACCCACCACTCTGCGTCTTATTACTGGTTGCCTTCATTGGTTTGGTTGGTTAGGTTTAGGCATGAGGAGTGAGATTAGTTAAATTAAGGCATGAGGAGTGAGATTAGTTAAATTAAGGCATGAGGAGTGAGATTAGTTAGGTTAAGGCATGAGGAGTGAGATTAGTTAAATTAAAGCATGAGGAGTGAGATTAGTTAGGTTAAGGCATGAGGAGTGAGATTAGTTAAATTAAGGCATGAGGAGTGAGATTAGTTAGGTTAAGGCATGAGGAGTGAGATTAGTTAGGTTTAGGCATGAGGAGTGAGATTAGTTAGGTTAAGGCATGAGGAGTGAGATTAGTTAGGTTAAGGCATGAGGAGTGAGATTAGTTAAATTAAGGCATGAGGAGTGAGATTAGTTAGGTTAAGGCATGAGGAGTGAGATTAGTTAAATTTAGGCATGAGGAGTGAGATTAGTTAGGTTAAGGCATGAGGAGTGAGATTAGTTAAATTTAGGCATGAGGAGTGAGATTAGTTAGGTTTATGCATGGGGAGTGAGATTAGTTAGGTTTATGCATGAGGAGTGAGATTAGTTAGGTTTAGGCATGAGGAGTGAGATTAGTTAGGCTAAGGCATGAGGAGTGAGATTAGTTAGGTTTATGCATGAGGAGTGAGATTAGTTAGGTTTAGGCATGAGGAGTGAGATTAGTTAGGTTAAGGCATGGGGAGTGAGATTAGTTAAGTTTAGGCATGAGGAGTGAGATTAGTTAGGCTAAGGCATGAGGAGTGAGATTAGTTAGGTTTAGGCATGAGGAGTGAGATTAGTTAGGTTAAGGCATGGGGAGTGAGATTAGTTAGGTTTAGGCATGAGGAGTGAGATTAGTTAGGCTAAGGCATGAGGAGTGAGATTAGTTAGGTTTAGGCACGAGGAGTGAGATTAGTTAGGTTTAGGCATGAGGAGTGAGATTAGTTAGGCTAAGGCATGAGGAGTGAGATTAGTTAGGTTTAGGCACGAGGAGTGAGATTAGTTAGGCTAAAGCATGAGGAGTGAGATTAGTTAGGTTTAGGCATGAGGAGTGAGATTAGTTAAGTTTAGGCACGAGGAGTGAGATTAGTTGCGAAAGTGCCGGGATTTTCGGAGAAGCGCTGCCCGCTGTCCTTTTGGCGCCTGTGTAAATCAATTGGGCTGTTCACACAGGACGCGCAGTGCTATGGAACTCCGCGGTCAGCTTGTGATATTCGGCTATAGTTTGGCCATCTGGTCTATTTTTTCTGCATGCCACAAGCGAATCTGGCAAGAAAACACACTGCTAATCTATTATAAACGATATAAATGATATATTATATATGATGAAAATGATCTGATTCTGATAAGATGATGAAATACTGTATGCATCCCACGAACACCTTTGACTTCCCTCCCTTCTCTCCCCGCTGTTCTTCTGGAGTTTTGATTTCTTCGATTCTCTCCCAGTCTCTCCCCCCAATCACATTTCAAAATCCATCCATTATATTTATTAGAAACAGCCGAGTGTCACTGCTGTTTGTGATCGTGGCTTTTAAATTAACTACTTATTCCACATATTTGTCAGTTGTGTCTAAACAGAGACCAAGAGAGAGGATCAGACACACGCACACACACACACACACACACACAGACACACACAGACAGAGACAGAGACAGACAGAGACAGACAGAGGAGCAGAATCGCTTGTTGACGGGCGGCGAGAAATGTGCTTCTGATGTGACCAGCCATGCGAGCTTCAGTTTGCGCGACAATTAAAATATCACTTCACAGCGCTTCAGTTCCCTGTGTGAAGCCGCTGTAAGCCAACCAGAGACAGAGTAGCCTGGATCATGCCTTCATCATGGTAGGAAAAAAATAGTTTGACTAGGAAGGTCTGATGACATCATTCTGCACATTCATTAAGCTAATAATTGTGCTTCTGCTCGTTGCACGGAGAGTTTGTATTTTCAGAGCAATAAGGGCCTTCAGAACAATAGGAGCTTGTTTTTGAGATAATGAGACATTTTGTTGGACTATTGGGGTTTGGGAACAATGGCATGGCACCACTATTGGATGGATTGCCATGGAATTTGGTGCAGACATTCATGTCCCCCTCAGGATGTATTATTATAACTTTGGTGACCCCTTAACTTTTAATCCGGGATAAAAGCGTCATATAAATGCAGTCCATTTACCATTTCTACCTGATAAACGTCAGCATGTTAGCATTGTCATTATGAGCATGTTTGCACACTGATGTGCCAAAGTACAGCCTCGTGGAGCCACTAGCATGGCTGTAAACTCGTACTCTTACCTTTTCTTATTTCTATTTTCCTTCCTTTCTTCGTGTGCAGGAGTCCAAAGCCATTCTGACCCAGGCCAAGCACACCAGGACTGCATCGGCTCACCTTAGCTCCCATATAGACTCTGCTTTACAACAGCTGGCTGAGCAGGAGATGCTAGCTGACACAGCAAACTCCCAGATCACCTCAGAGGTAGGCTACCTAACACTGACATATACACATTTGAACAGCAGAATCTATGTATATTGATCTGTACTTCCTGTGTGCAGCTTAAAAGACTGTTTCAAGAGTATGTCTTGTCATTTCCAGCCTGAGGTGTCCCTGACTGGCGTTAAGGAAGACATGGAAGCAGCCAAGCTCCAGTTAAAGGCCTATTCGGAGACATTAACGGAGCTAATCAGCAAGATTGGTAAGTCACTCTTTTATAGATCATTTTCACTGTGGCTTCCATATCTATAAAACTCATGAATCTTCATTATATCTTAAATGTCAGATCGCTAAAGAGCTCGGTGCTTTTAATGCCTCATTTAACATGGAAATATTTCCCAGATTTGTATCCCCATGGTGAAGAATAAATGCTGTTCATGCAGTATTTTCTTTGTTTGTTCAAATAATTCAGTTGTGTATTTCTGACCTTGTATCATCTGACCTACTCATTCAAACCCGTTCCCTTTATTATGTATTGTACAATTAGTAGAATTTAGTAGAAATGCAGGGACCTGGCACGTTGAGGTGAATATGTTAACATACTTGAGAGGATAATGACCAAAATCACTGTAATTAGGTCATCATGGCTGATCCACCACTTGAATCACTGATGTAGGATTGACATTTACAAACCACCATCTACAAAACGTCTGACGCCTCTCTGTCTGTGATTTCCTCTTTTCTCCATCTGTCCTCTCTCTTGCATGTCCGGACCAGATGGGAACGTGCCGCTGGAGCGCTTTGACCGGATCTTGGACGAGACGGCGCGCCGCCTAAGCATGCTTCGCGGGAGCGTCGAGAGCCCGACGCTGGGCTCCAAGATCCAGAAGCTGCATTCAGCCGCTAAGGAGCAGCACAGCCGAATGTCCCTAATTGAACAGGACTTACAGGAGATCAGGGAGGAGAGAGACAGTCTCAGGGACATTGCTTTAAACCTGCCTCAGTCCTGCCCTCAGGCCACAGCAGCAGGTAAGGTCTAGATACTGTAGATGACAGGGATTGGGTCATTGATAAGACAGCTGAACATCAGAGAAGTCTGAGGATTTTGTTAATAAAAGGGTCGTCTTTTTATTTAAAAAAAAGTCAGTTATATCCTTCAATATGCTTCCCTCTTTCCACCTTTTGCCCCAAGGTACAATTACCAACTCGAGACACCGTCTCACACACATTCCCACCAACTACTCCTCCACTGTCTCATTTTTAGTTTTTTCCTTCTTTTTTTTTCTCCCACTCTCTTTTTTTTACCAACAACATCAGAACTTTAATTTCACCGTGAATAATAAGCAGCCGTTGTGAACTGCTGGAGTGCCCCGTCAACTTTAGAATAATGCTGATTTTCCTTTGTGGGGGTAAAAAGTGTGTCTGAGTGCTCCTCCAGACTGACACATTCATTTACACTTGAGCTCTCTTTCATCAGCCTGGCTTAATTAACAATTAGTCCCCTTGGCCTCAGTGGGGTTCAGGTCAGGCTTCAACAGCACACAGCCTGTGTGGAGGATTCTTACAGCGCTACCTCTCTGTTTTTGTGGTTTCTCCATTTTTCTTTCTGTCTGTGTCGCTATCAAATGGGCAAATATCCCTTGTATTGGGGTCACACTGTCTGGCTCCTAGCTAATGCTCTATGTATTGTGAATATGACTCATGAAGTGATGTTATACCAAAATAACGTAAGGGACACATATTTCTGTTTTTATAATACTGAATAACTGATCAGGAATCAGATTTAGACAAATGGTCTCATCCATGTGTTCCAGTTAGACATCTACTTATAGTAATTGTTTTGAGTATGCAAGGCCTTCACATACAAACCATTACATAATAAAGTATACTTGAAAGGGACATTTTGCATACTAAAATGTCTCTAATTTTTAATGGACACTATTTTACAACAGTGCAATGTACAATGGAAATGAAGGAGCTGCTCACAGCTGATAAAAACTTACTTTTGTAGGTGATGGTTCAAGGAATTCTCTCTTTTGGAAAACAAAAACAATAAATTAAGTATTAAATCCTTAGAAAACGTTCTTGCTGTTTGTGAATTTCTTTCGAAATTGAATTTGGCAGTGCTCCAAAGGAGCATTAGAGTTTGATTAACATCTATTAGCACACAGCTTGTATCGTCCGTCGCGCTGTCAGCCTTTTTCCTTGAGCATGGAGTTGTGTGGAAGATTTAGGAAGAGTAAAGGAAGGAATAGTTTGCCATTTTTAGAAATTTGCATATTTCCTTTTTTTTCCATGAAGAAGATCAATAGCACTCTCATGTCTGTCCACTAAAATTGAAGCTACACCCAGGTTACTGTTAACCAGCACACCCAAAGCTCACTAATCAACACCTCATATCTTTCTGTTTAATCTGTCGAAAAACAGGAAGTGTTAAAACCTCAATCCACTTTTGGTTTAGTGTTATATCTCCTTAAATACACAAGATATAATGTGTTAATTAACTTTAGAGGTGCTGGTAGGTGGAACGTTTTACCTTTGGACAGAGCTAAGCTAGCTGTTTCCAATCTTTATGCTATGCTATGCTAAGCTAATCACCTGCTGACTAGCTTCCTAGTTAACAACAGATATGACAGTCTTATCCATGTTCTCATCTTAAAGTCTTTGCACACCAAGTCCCCATTTTTCATGTGCATTTTTTTTAGCCATCTGAAAAAAGGAATCGTTAATGCAGAGAAACGCGTGTTATTATTCTATTTGTTGCAAAAATGTGCAAAAAAAAGACGAAACTGAATTCATTAAATGGGTGCAATGGATAGCGCTAGTTCCAAACGGGGCTAATGAAGGAATGACATTAGCAAGAAGTTGAGCTGCCTGGAGCTCAATCACTCCTGTCTAATCTTTCCTACATCATTACGAACGATTCTATCTTTCAATAACACTTCACTGCATTCTTTACTTTGTTGGTCGTAAAGTGCTTTGTGCTGAGAGACCAATGACGACTTATGTGTGTACGGTGGCTCTAAGTGGTCAAACAAGTCTCTAAAGGCTTTTGACGGATGTGGAAAAATGCAGAAAATCAAACCTGTTCTGAAAACTTTAAT
Source organism: Sebastes umbrosus (assembly GCF_015220745.1). Lineage (NCBI taxonomy): Eukaryota > Metazoa > Chordata > Actinopteri > Perciformes > Sebastidae > Sebastes > Sebastes umbrosus. Next base: position 27,561,026 of record NC_051287.1, read on the forward strand.
GACAGACGAAAGTTTGGGAAACGGTGTGTAAAGGTGATTGACACAACATGAGGTCGTATTTGTTTTTAATCATGCAACAATGTTGGACGAAAATACGGACTTGGTGTACAAAGGCGTTAACTCTCGACAAGAAAGTGAATCAGCTTATTTCCCAAAATGTCAAACTACTCCTCCGCTGCGCAGTTAAATCATAACCATGACAGGGTTGTTTTTGCCAAAATTGAACTCAAGTTTGGAGAGTTATTTAACCTCCCTCATGACAAGCTAGTATGACCTGGTTGGTACCGATGGATTCACGAGGTTTTATAGTTTCATATGATGAAAGTATCTTCGCTCTAGCTTTAAACTACAACCTGAAAATTGCAGGTTGCGTTAATGCGTTAAAGAAATTATTGGCGTTAAAACGAATTTGTGTTAATTTAAAATTAATTAATTAAATTAATTTGGCTTTAACAGCCCTAATTTAAACATAACAATATGCTGTGCCAGATATCACTTCACACATGGATTTTAGAGGTTACCTCAAATTAAACATTTTATAACATTTGTAGTCAGCGTTTACCTCATGACACACCAGCAATGTGATGTGAACAACCTGCAGATGTGATTTGTTTCATTGACACATCTAATGCTGATGCGTCATACGTTGTACAAGGTCTCTCTGTTCAACTCTCCACCAAGATAATCACAGAGGAGCACATTCATGGAAATCCATCATGTGGATAAATGCAGCTCTAAATTATTTATCTTCAGGAATTAAAAGTAGTAATTTTCAGTCAGTAGAGATGAGTGTCATAACCATATGAAAATGAAATCCAAATTCATGACTGTTGAGAGCTAATATGGAGATAGAGAATGGCAGAGAGTCTTTAAAGTCATTACTTTATTATAATATTCATGCTTCGTACTGAAGTGAATACTGCAACATTCTTCCTGATGGGTCTACACCATAAAAGCACAGATAATAATGTGAGTGTATTGGCCCATATTAGCTGATATTGTCCAGATTTTTAGTAATTTCATGTCCGCAGGCACTGGTTCAACAGAGGTGGCCGCAAAAACAGTTCACATAGAGGTTGGGGGTGTTCTGAGTGCAGTAATGTCCACCAACAGTTTTATGGATGGATGTCCGTTAACAGTTCTTTCCTTCACTCAGACAACAGATCTGTTACTTTGAATTCTCAATAAAGGAGTTAAAAAAACATTAAAAAAAAGAAGAAGAAAAAATGTGTTTGTCACAGAAAATCACACACATTTGAGAGTTTGCTGCTGTTGACTGAAAGTTCAAGAAGAGAAGCGAGAGCGTCAGAGGAACGCTTCAGTGTGATCTCACCTTCTTTCAACTGTTAACAGATTACAGTTACAACAGCCTTTCAGCGCTGCTTGCTGCTCATCTCAATCCTCATCGTTCTCTTTTGTTCTTTGATGAGTTCAGCTCCATCATTCTACTGGAAACACAAGCACTTGTATCGTCGTGTCAGTGCTGAAGATGGGGAATTCCTCATTTGCATGACACTAACAGCAAATGTAGGCCTAAAGGTTTTTAAAGACATTAAAGGTGCTAAATACAGGATTGGGAGCACTTCTATTGCCTCTCAACGGCTCTCAACATGGCCAAGGCAAGACGGTGGCTCGCAGCTAACAGCGAAAACAATGAGGAAGGTGCTGACAGAGCTAACAGGGTTTACCTGAGGGGGAACCGGAGGGTGGGTGCTATGCTTCTGCGTTGATGCCGCGGTCGGGACGGCGTTATCAGCGAAGATGTTCTATAACAAAGATGACGCAAGCTCTGCCAGTGGTTGGAAATGGTATACACTTCCTGTCTCCTAAGTGGGCGTGGACCCCCCACCTCGTTTGGAAGCGGTGTGAGCGTTGTGTGGATGGATGAAAGCAGATTGGATTATAATTGCATAATGTTTTTAAATTTTCTTTGTTAGCATTAGATATTTACACAGCTAACAGCCATATTTAGCATAGTGCTATAGTGTGTGCTGAGACAGAAAGGTCTCGAACAAAGTTCATTTTCTCCGGATTTGTTCGTCTGAAAAATGCCATTTTAGTGTCAGAATGTTTTAACTCATTGGAGTTAATAGACTCAGGACATGTCTCTATGGAAACCCATGTGACACAGATACAGGAAACTGACTCTCAATGCACCATCTCTTTTCTGAACCTTCTCTGTTATCAGCTGTAACCGCTGTATGACAGCAGTGAAGAGCGGCAACCGTGAGCTAGCCAGTGGGGCACGTTGAACATGCACTAAAAACACGTGCAGCCGGGGCGGCGATGTCAACAAAGCACAGAGGGAGAGGGACTTCATTCTCTGCTCAGGTCGACATTACTCCTCTATATCTTTACATAGACAATAGTTGATGCTACTATAATAATTCTCTGGAAGTTCCTAGAAAACAGGCAAAAAGAAGCGTGTGCAGATGTTGTGTACACATGCTTATACGAACTTTTGAAAAGTTTACTACCTGGTCCAGTTTTGTAACTAGCTTTGTAAAATAATCTCACAGTCCATATGGAGGGGAGAGGGCATTCAACTTCTGACCAATCAGTGTCCTTGGAGCCGCTACATTGCAATCAGCTACGTTGTTCACTGGACACTTAGCCAGCTGCTAGCTTGGAGATCCCAGGCTTCACACTAATAATCTCCAAAGAACTAGGTAAAATGACCTCTTCAACATTGAACATATTAATCTGAGACCCTACAATCTCTTTAAAGGGGAACTATGGCCATTTTCAAAATTCATACATTATTCCTATAGTCTGAGACCAAAAGATATTGGTAAACATGAACAACTCTCTCCCAAATCCAAAAACAAGAGCGCTAAAACTCAAATTTGTGATAAAGTGTAGAGCTGTTCCATAGACAGTGAATGGGAGAGATGTCCTAGATGACACAGAGCACCCAAGGGAATGTTCTGAGTTTATGGGTACAATTTCTGTTTCACAACTGACAACACTACAGTAGAATAAAGCTAAATTGGGTATAAAAAAGAAAACAAACATCTCTGAGTCCACAAAGTCAGCCTCCCATTCATTGTCTATGGGGAAGCTCCAGACTTTATACCCCTATGACATCACAAGTTTGAGTTTTAGCACTCTAGTTTTTAGATTTGGGTGGGAGTTGTTCATGATGACAGTCTGATGTCTAGCTGTGTTAGACCACAGGAATAACATGTATGAATTTTGAAAATGGGTGTAGTTCCCCTTTAAATAGCAAACATCACTCTTACAGCCCCATGTACACCGCCTCAGCATGACCTGCATTACTGCTAATCTCTGATTGGACAATCGCTGTTTGAGGAAGGGTTGAGCGAACGGTAAATTTACGTAGATATTGTAGTAAAATGTATAACATCTCTTGAATCGATCCTCTGTAGAACACTCCCTCCCATATCATTTTGACAGTCAAATTTTGCCATTTGCACAAATACAATTCTTGCCTGAAGTTTCTCCCACAGAGAAAACCAATGTCCATAAGAGGGAATCACCATGAGCAGAAAAGTTAGAGTTGGTTCAGGGATAACAAGCCGAGAGCCAAACAGAAACTGGCAGTGAACCATAGATGCTATTTGGCTCCTGGTGGGGGGGAGGGGTAATTACCAGCCGCTCCTTGACATCTATAGGATGCATCAACCTTCACATTTACCCTCCTCATGTGTCAAGATGCATGCTGGTAATAGTACAGTATGTTGGATGTCATTCACACGGCAACCATGTGCTGAGGATTAGATTACTAGAACGAAAACATTGTACCTTCCCAAGAAAAACATATCAATGTCACATTAGCTGTTTTAAAAACCACAAAAAAAAAAACAGTAAATCCACCAAAAAATAGCACAGGATCCAGATACCTGACATGGTCTGAGCAGGCAACACAAATGCAAATCCTCAACATCAAAGATAGTTGCTGACACCCCCCCTACTGCGCCTCTCGTCCAACCTCACAGCGAGTCATCAAATGAGTTCAGGAGAGGAAATGTTTGTGACCCTAAAATATATTTTCCAACCAAAACCCTGCCATGCCCCGTGCCAGAAAAATAGAATCCAAGAGCTGCTGTCTTCCTCATCCCTTTTATTTGCTTTGGTATCGAGCAATAACGCAGCGGCTGTGAATGTGAGCATAGATTAAACAGGCTCATAACAAGAGGAAAAATAAATGTCAGATGAGTCTTGAATATGAGTCCACAGGGTAAAAAAAACAGCACAAAGAACTGCAGAGGGATTTGTGCTGTACAGTATATGTGACTCGCCTTTTGAAATCATACAAACATATGCAAATAAATGTTTTTCAGTTGTCATCAATGCTTTGTGATTTGTATATAAATACAGAAATGTATTTTAAACCTGGTGTCAGGCATATTTCTGACTCTTGTAGCCCCTTTTTTGACACAAGACTAAGAAATTAGGGCTGTCAAAGTTAATGCAATAATAACTCGTTAACGCAAATTTGTTTTTACACCACTGCGACTTTTAGGTTGGAGCAGGTTCAAGCAGTTTGCAGTTTGCCATGTTATGATTTGAGCATATTGTTTTTATGCTAAATGCAGTACCTGTGAGGGTTTCTGGATCAATATCTGTCATTGTTTTGTGTTGTTAATTGATTTACAATAATAAATATATACATACATTTGCATAAAGCAGCATATTTGATCACTCCCGTGTTGATAAGAGTATTAAATACCTGATAAATCTCCCTTCAAGGTACATTTTTTGAACATTTTGAACAGATAAAAAATGTGTGATTAATTTGTGATAAATCCTTATTAACTATGGACAATCATTCGATTAATCGCATTTAAATATTTTAATCGATTGACAGCCCTACTAGAAATATTACAATATGCTAAATTTTTCTGCAGAGTATCTGTACTCAACACATGTTGCAGTAAATCACCCACGTTTAAAGTGCTGCACAAACTCTGTGCCAAAATAGTTTTATATGCGTATGCCCTTTAAACCAAAGCAAAGTCATGCAGAATTGTCGAAAACATGAATATTCTTCCTATAAATATAATAATTGACTGTATTCAAGTGGTTCCATGGATGATAGTGTTAAGGAAGGAGTCAGACGGGGCGTGACGGGACTGAAAACAGATCATTGCAACACGTGGAATCATTCAAGTTGGAACTATAAAGAAAAGGGCTTTGCATGATGAAATAATTGTAACCTCATTTACAATCACACCTCGTGCCTCAAGTTCTGTTGTGTTTCCCATTGAAGATGAACGAACTGTGAGTCCTGTTGGGAAATGTTGAGCTTAAACAGAGATCAAATGAACTATGAAAGCTGGTGTGTGTGTGTGTGTGTGAATATGTTAAAAAGAATTGGCAGATGAAAGATTAAAAGATTAAAATCAAAGAAAATCTTTAGTCGTAAACAAGTTACATATGGTGACAAAATGATTCCACAGGGGAGTCTAAAAAATCAGAAGCTCCCTAAAGTACATGACAATGATGGGAGAGCATTTATCTTGTTGGCTTCAATCTGCATGTATTAATTTTTCGACCAGCGGGCAGCGCAACAGGCTATAAACAACAACACTGGCATACTATCACCTTATAAAATTGATATGGCAATCGAGTTGCTTCCAGAAGAAAAATGATCAGACATTTGAAGTGGTGTTTCTGTCCACCTGGAAAATGTTAGTCCGATATTCACTCTCTTTTAGCTCTGTTTTTGGTCTCTACCAACTCCTGAGCTGCTAAATGCTGTGTTCACTATGTTCACCAGCGAGTCACTAACTGGTGCTAGGCTGGTAGCGCCAACAACATTCATCAGAACTTTTTGTTGAAAACATCTGCCATGCTGTACGTCATGAGAGCCGTGAGAGTCAACCAAAAACAGTAGTTGCGGGCCGTAGAACTAAAACAATGAGCTGAAAGATGCTAAAATGTTCTGTAAAGTTGGGAGAACTGTAGAATCTGTGGTTTGTCACTACGAGGGATTACCTTTGACTTTACACAGCCCTTTGAGCCATTGCTGATATAATATATTAGTGCAGCATTAAGATTAGCTATTCAAAACAAAGATTGTATTCTGCCGAGACACTAATGGTAAAAGCAATACAACCCTGTCACAAAATTTCATTCCCATACAACTAAACCGCATTATCAAGTACTTTTTGTTTTAGGGAAACATATTTTCTGCAGTTTTAAACAGTGTTAAACACATAGTTAATGTTGTAAACATTAATGCAACAAAACTACTTAAGTTAGGTTTAGGCAACAAAGTTATCGAGGTAAATTTAGTTTTAAAAAAACATCATAGTTTGGCTTAAAATGACTACAGTTGTTACGTTATTAAGATATGGACGTGAATTAAAATAAGTGAACGTTGACTTCTAGTTTCACACGGGACACAAACAGTAGTCTCCTGGGTGGAGGTCCTGTGTTTGTTGGACCCGTCCACCACTGTGATGTCCTGTCTTTGCACAATTCCACGGGCTATCATTAAAGAACAAATTTGTGATACGTCAAAAACAAACATAATCCACAACAAATTATGTTTAAAGGTAATCCACAATGCAGTTTAGTTGTATGGGACCGTCATTTTTAGGAGTTTTGTGTTATTCTTGGCCAGAGCTCATTTGGAAAATAGATATGCTTTTAAATATTGTTTGAAGAAAAAGGCTCAGGTTGACTGACGTGTTATATAATCACCCTCTAATACAGGCAGGTAGATGATAGATAAGGAAGAGGTCTAAACACTGCCCTTGCTGTTTGTGTGTATCACTGCTCTTATCACATATTTTGTTAATTATTTTTCATCAGTTTAAAAGGAATTCATTTTTAGTTTTGTGGGGTTACTTCACTAAACATAACCGATATCATGGAGGGAAAGCTTATTTTTCTCTTCTGTCAAAGCAGTCATGCAAATATAATTGTACTTGGGAGAGATTCACTTGCATGATAGCAACTTGAAGTTTGGGAAATCTCTTTTTTTAGTCATGGTACAGACCACTGTGTTGGAGTACATTTAAATGTGTCTTAGAGACAGAAGAAGCACCTGCTGAGGAAGGATGAGGCCCAGCTGTAGACAACGGGTCACAACCACTGTGGTGAGGATCGATGAGTGAAAACAGGTGTGCATCTTTATGTCCTTTTAAGTGAGTGACTGGGCACTACCAAATAATGAAGGAAAACTGATCTGTATTAGATGATATTCTATTAAGATCTGTGCACTTAGATATATTATATGTGTGTGTGTGTGTGTTCATGGCTAAATTTAAATATAGATGTCATCAGTAACTTAAATCACTGATTTGAATGAGAATCAGTTATTGAAGAGTACACAGTTTCAGGGTTTTCATATATATTTCAGAAATGGCTGCCATGTCTTATAAGATGGTCCTGTAGAGCCACCCAACGTACACTTTATTTTGTCCATGTGTAACGTGAAGGTTTTTAACTGTCTCCAGATCTCTAACCAAGACAATTGTTTTCATTTTGCGATAGATCTGAGATAGAAATGCTGCTTACAATAGTGTTCATTTGTCAGATGTTAAGATTTCATCAAAGGCGACACCAAGGTTTCTGGCAACGGGTATCTACATTTGAGGGCACAGCAGTATAGTGGAGTCTTAAGAGCCTCAAACAGTAGGGACTGTCTAAAGTATCATTCTGTTTCAAATAAGGCTACAGCTGTGTGTTGTCAGTGATATGATGATAAGGAATGTTGTGTTGTGTGTAACAACTAGTGGGCAACCTCCAGGTCTAAGAAGTGAAGCTAACGCTGAAGGGCCTTAAACGTGCATTCTTTCTACCAGCCAACAGGGGGTGACTCCTCTGGTTGTAAAGAAGTCTATGAGAAAATGAGCCCACTTCTCTCTTGATTTATTACCTCAGTAAACATTGTAAACATGAGTTTATGGTCTCAATCACTAGTTTCAAGTCTTCTTCAATACAACATGATGTTCATTTAGTAAATGATGGTCCCATTTAGAGTCTGATAGACCATAAAGCAGGGGATGCTTTAGGGCGGGGCTACCTTGTCGTGGTTGCTACCTTGTCGTGGTCGCTACCACGGCGTTGTCCGGTCTGGGAGTTGTCCGTGTTTTTGTTGTAGATCGTTAACCCTTTCACAGTGTGTTTTCTGTTCATGAAAGTTAATTATAACCTTTTGGTCTAAAATGTCTTATTCAGTGTTCAATTGTACTTAGCTCCACCCTCTCAGGTCACTTCTGGTTGCAAAAAAACAAGATGGTGATGGCCAAAATCCCGAAGTCGAGACTTCAAAACATCAGTTCACGAACCAATGGGTGACGTCACGCTGACTACGTCCACTTCTTATAGTCTATGGCTGCAACATGGACTTCTTATAAATAGGAGACAAATCATGACACATGCTTGTGTCACTGCATGAAAGAAGTATATTGCAACGTGTCGAAAATGGCAGAGTGGTGACCGTCAAACAGTAAAATGGAACAATTTCCAGAATCCACAGACATCAGCAGGTCATTAGACTCCCTGAGGAGAGCTGACTCTGTGCTGTAGGAGTGCTGTACTGCAGGCCGGACCATGACTGGAATTTTCCCATGATATTATTTTTTTGTTTTAAGGGTTAATTCACCCCACATATTTTCTTTCTTTGAGTGATATGCAGATAACTTTGGTTATGACAAAAACCATGAGAATGAAAAGGATGCCATTTCTCAGTACAAAAAATGGAAAAATACTATTTTGAAAGATAATCCCCAGACCTCTCTGTGGACTGTTTTCACTGGGACTGTAAAAGAAATGGTGTGATTTATATACTAAGCTCAGTGTACCTTTCTGGGTCGTGAAATTCCCACCGTTGAAAAGGTTCAGAAAGCCATCCCAGGGACAGGTGTGTAATGCAAAAATATGATGGAGCAGCATTCAGTTTTGAGTCCCCAAATATCTCCAGTATGCCTTGCAAATTGTCAATGATAGAGTTGGGTCATAAACAACAATACAGTTTGGAAGTTCTGTTGAGAGAGAAAGAAACCTGAGAGAGTCGGCGGGAATGATAGCTGAAGCCAAGTTGTTTTTTCTCCTAGACAGGTAAGTGCAGTTTACGTTATCTAGCGTTTATTAGCTGGACTATTGCTGTCAGGGGAACTTGTATAGCCTCAATAACTCCACTTCTCAGAATAAAAAAAACAGCTGTGAAGGTCTGAGCCTTAAAAAGACAAAAGCCCAACTGGTTCATTATGTCTTTTACACAACTAACAAGTGTTTTTGTAGAAGTGCTTCAGTGTGATCGAGGACTTTTTTATGTGTTTTCTTCAAGTCAATAGAGCATATAGTTATCATTCAGTTATGGAGATAAATATAAATAATCTTCCATCAGCTCTATTTATGATAATCAAGATGCTGCAATGAACTTTAATCATTCAAATTTATAATAACAAAATGTCGTTATTCTGTTATTCTGACAAATGTACAAAAGTCAAGATTTTTCTCAAACTTTTAAGAGGGACAGGAACTGTAATTTCAGTAAATTAAAGGTGTTATTATCAATATTGTATTATAACAATAGATGAAATGATTATATTTAATGTTGAAGGGGTCGCTCTGATGAACCCACAGATAATTGTCACCCAATTCTGCAGTTTCTCGCAGCGCTACCAAGTGTTTTTGCCTCTTTAAGCTAATTGTTTTGGTTCAGTTTGTTGTTTTTGTTGTTTTCTACTAAAACAAAGTTCTAAAAACTGACTGTACACTACCCGCTCAACCCCAAACAGCCAAAAGACAGCGTTAGCCACTAGCTAGTGAACAAAGAGGAGTGTTTAGCAGCCAAAGAGACACTTTGTTGAGTTGGTGGAGACCAAAACAGAGCTAAAAGATAGAATATTGGACTTCTATCCCCCAGAAACACGACTCCAAAGGAATGCTAATGTTGCTCTGTATCTGCTGGATGTTAGCAATTGTTTGCTAATAAGTTCATCATTCCAAGTTCAAAGTTGTTAATATGTCAGTGTTGTGTTTACAGCCCCAGACAGCCTCAAGCTAACGCAGGTTTTAAATGATCTGGTATTAAATGTTCTCATTTAAAACCTGCATTCATTTGCTTTTATATGTAAAAGCAAATGAAAAGATTTCATTTCCAAGTAAGTGTAAAATGAAAAAAAAAGCAACGCTTAACCCTGCACGACTAGAAAAGAGATCTTTATTGTGATGTGACCATTTACAAGGTCTACAACCCTCTTAGAAATGGAATTGTTTGTATATGTCATTATACAATTGAAATAAGGTACCAGAATTGCACCAGCTTTGGCGCAGCCTTTCTCTCCTCCTCTCTGTGGTGCCCCTCCAACCCCCCGACATGCCACTCTTCTCCAGCTGCCTGGGCACGCCAGGCAAATAAAGAAAAGATACACATGAGGTGAATAAAAAAGGTAATACCCACTTCAAACACCTCTTGCCACTAATCCCTACATGCACTCAACCTTCACACAGTGAAAGTATACCGCTGACACTTGGACACTGACATTAACCACTCAGCTTTCCGGAACAGACTTCACCACTGAGGAGTAGCGAGAGACTGGAGAGGGGGGAGATTATTCACTAAGGGAAAAAAAGAGACAAGACGCTGCATCTGTCTGCACTTAGCCCAGCATATGTCCTTCTTCACAGATACAAGTGCTTTATAAAGCCAGTGTCCTGTCCAACCAGGCAGCATGCCTGCTGACATCAACTACTGAATATGGTCTACAAAGGATCCATCTCTGCCCATTCTCTACTTGGTGGTCTGTATATACAATCACATGGGAGATGACATGTGCCTGTCACTGTCCCCGTCAAGTCAAATCATTTTTTTAAATCTAAACAGCAGCATTGTTTTAAGCTTGACAATAATGTGTTTTGGATCTAATGAGGTCTGAAAGCTTTATGAGTTAACATGTTGAGGCACAGTGTTACGCACGATAAGTTAAATGAGCAGAGATGTCACCAAAGAACTTGCTAATTGTATTGTAAAGAAATTGATAGAGCAAATGATAATTGACTGTGATTAAAGGTGTTGAAACATTTTAATGTGCATGTAGTGCTAACAGCATGCTGTGCAGTTGAGAATTGCTTCTAAAAGCTATAGACTGCCCAGATATCTGGATCCTTTTAAATATATATATTTACATGTAAATGAACAGAAGACTCCTCAATCCTGCAGGACCTACCAGTGGATCCATTATTACAACCTCATGGATCACACATCTCCTAGGTCACCTGACCTGAGGCAGAGCCCTGCTGGGTTTAAATATCTGTTCATACATTTTGGCTGAGAGCTTCTAGGCAGTGTGCAGGTTAGGTCAGGACAGCAAGCAGGCAGCGGATGTTTGGGGGGAACTTGTTACAGTCGAGCTCTATTGTGTGTCAGGCCTCTCGAGGAAGCATTCAGGAGTCATTCATTTTTCTGTCTTTTGTGGGACTTTAATTGTTTTCTGATTGTTTGGTTATTTGGATATTTGTATGACAGGAGAAGGACAGCCTCAAACATTTTCCCCTAAGAATAAATCAGACAGGGAAAGCAACAATGACGCCATCTGAAGCTCTTTATTCTGTCTTTTTATGACTATGCTTGTTGATCTCGGCACAATAACAATCTTCAAAAGAACTGCAATAAAAGCAAGCCTTGGGGTTTTGCTGCCATCATTGACTTTTTTCTGTTTTGAATGCATTGGACTGTCATTGTATTATGTGCTTTACATGCTGTATTTTTCAAAAAGAATTGTTGAATAAATTCATACAAGCACACACACAAGGTCAACTCGGCTGTGTTGTACTGATGTAGATTATGCCAGCCCACTACTGGGTGACACATTACAAGGGTAACATGAGCAAATAGTAATCAAGGTCAGATATTGGACAAATACTTTAATTCTTAGCATGACTCACAATGAAGGTACTACAGCAAATGTTTCATTTTTGGGTCACATTTTCTTCAATTGTGCAGATTTTAGCCTCTGTGTCCCATCCAATGGGAAACCTCCAGGTCTGAGAAGTGAAGCCAACGCTGAAGGGCCTTAAACCTGCATTCGCTCTACCAGCCAGCAGGGGGCGACTCCTCTGGTTGTATAGAAGTCTCTGAGAAAATGAGCCTACTTCTCTCTTGATTTATTACCTCAGTAACATTGTAAACATGAGTTTATGGTCTCAATCACTAGTTTCAAGTCTTCTTCAATACAGCATGATGTTCATTTAGTAAATGATGGTCCCATTTAGAGTCAGATAGACCATAAAGCAGGGGATGCTTTAGGGCAGGGTTACCTTGTGATTGACAGGTCGCTACCACGGGCGTTGTCCGGTCTGGGAGTTTGTCCGTGTTTTCCGTCTTAGATCTTTAACCCTTTCACAGTGTGTTTTCACTTCATGAAAGTTAACTGAAACATTTTGGTTGCCTAAAAATGTCGTATTCAGTGTTCAGTTGTGCTTAGCTTCGCCCTCTAGTGTCACTTCTGGCTGCAAATAACTAAGATGGAGACGGCCAAAGGCTTCAAAACAGCAGTCCACAAACCCCTGGGTGATGTCACGGTGATTACGTCCACTTCTTATACAGTCTATGGTCCTGTCAAGCTACAGGGGTCACTAGAATCTGTCCCTATAATATTGCTGTGTTTATTTCTTCACAGACTCCTCATCTGATACCAGTTTGCCTCAGGTCTCCCTAACAGGAGCTCATGTCCCTGAAGACATTGCTCCCAGGGTCACTGAGGCACACACGGCCGCTCCACCATGATATGGTTGCAATTCAAGAAGCAGCTGAACAAAAAGGTGGTTTATTCACAAGGAATGGTAAGAAGGATCACTAGACTGACCTCAGTAAAGGGCATCGGCTGCAGTAATACAGACTTTGTATGGGAGTGCGGTTGTGCACAGGGAGCTGAGGCACAAAGTAAAACTCTCAACTTACAGGTCAATCTTAAATCTGATACTACCTTCACAGGCAACCGGATTGTGCACACAAGCAGATCAAATGAGATTCTTCCGGGCTGATTTCTCTCTGCTTGATAAGGCGAGGGTCCAGCTGCAGCTTCCTCACATTGGTCCTCATTTATCAATACGTTCATAAATGTGTGTGTGTTTGAGTGTAATCTGATAAGGTAACAATAGCCTTGTATTTATCAAATATTTGGTGGCATTTCTGCCGTAACCACGTGTTTAGAACACCCTCAAAGACATATGGGAAATCCTGTCAAGACGCAGAAAAATGAGTTCTCTGAGGCAGCGATGGAGACATAATAAATGATGTTGATGTGAACCAGAATAAACAATTATTATTTAGTAGCTGACATAATGGGGTTTTCAGGGCTGCTCTGCTGTCTCACCTGGACACGCAGTAAGAAAAGGGGTGGATGATATTTTATAAATGAGATATCAACAATATCAGTATAAGTCAACAGCCACACTCCTGGCTCCGTGAGGCTGTGCTACATGCTGATGTTTAGCAGGCATAAGGTTTACTATTAGTTTAACGCATAGTTGACCTCGATACCGCGGTTGACCTCCATACCACGGCTCCACCGCCCGATCACTACTGCGATCGCTACTGCGATCACTACTGCCCAGATTCGGGCTCCAAATGATGTTAAAATCTCCAGATGGCAGCTCCCGTATCCGGGATATTTTGGATTCACTTCTGTTTCAGTGGGAGGAGGTGGAAATGTATCGTCCATCTTTGTGGTTTAGCGTGTTAGCATGCTAACATATGCTAATTATCACTAAACACAAAGTACAGCTGAAGATGATTGGAGCAGCAGTTTTGCAGGTATTTGGTAATAGACCGAAGTATTAGACAAAATAAAATTGTGGAAAAAGTGAAGGCACAATCACTTTTATAACAATTTATCCTTAAAGGGACATGAATGTTGAAATCCAATATCCAATAGTTATCAAACATTTCAAGCAAAACCTCAAAAGTCAACATCAGGGTGGTGCCAGAGGAAAAATCTGAGGATCACCAATAGTTGACATATTTCAGTCTGGACCAAAATGGTGGACAGACCGACTGACCGACTGACTGACAGACCGGCAGACCGACAGACCGACTGACCGGCAGACCGACAGAACCGACTTACCGGCAGCCTGGCAGACCGACAGACCGGCAGACCGACAGACCGACTGACCAACTTACCGACAGACCGACTGACCGACAGAACCGACAGACCAACTGACCGGCAGACCAGCAGACCAACTGACCGACAGACCGACAGAACGACATTGCCGTCCCTGGAGCCTAAAACGTGCTAGCGCAGTTTGATAAGTGGCAACAATTTAGATGATCATATTTCCATGCTGTAAAAATGATTACATGATTGGATCAAAGATAAAGTTCATGAATATTAGTAACACTAATAATCACTTCAAGGCAGTGCATCAGTCATTGTTAAGAAGTTAATTGCCATCTAATTAAACAGCGAGGCCTATTTGTTAATATCCTGCACTGTTTACTGATAGGGAAGTTAAAATGAATCAATGACGTGATATTAAGAAAGCCTAATTTATTAATTAGCCTAATTATCTGTGTTTTGTGTTTTTAATTAGACCAGACAGTTTTCTTTCTGCCTAAAGATCAAACGATATTTATAAGTATATATATTTCCATATCTTACTTCAACTCTTTAAATGCTTAACAGTTCTAGGCCTGTATTATCATAGAGGCCCTTGAAGTGAAGCTGAAACTAATCTTTTAAACACACAGGTTCAGTAGGGGAAGAGTAATATCTGAACGTTTTTTTTCTCTCCTGTTCAATATTTCATATTATGATAGACTTGATGTGGATTTTCCGATGTGAAGCTGGCAGTATATTTTCCTGACATTCATCTCTGTAAGCTCAGCAGCTCAGCAGGAAACTTAGTGAACTAAGTCTAACTAAGTCTTACTCTATCAAGTTATATGCTGAAGAGACAAGTAGCTGACGCTGCAGCTTTAGCTGGCCTTTATACTCCTCATGAGGAACTGTGGTTTTGTGATGCCAATATCACTTACTGTTACTTCAATGTTTCCCTCTTTGGCATTCAGCATTAATTAAATAGCACTTATAAACATGTGTTCTATAAGAGGCGGAAGTTTGGGTGATTAATATTATTAGTATCAATATTGTTGCTCTTCACTGTTATCCTGAACTTGTTGTTCTTTAACATGTTTTAGAATATGTATTTACCTTCATGGTGTACTGCATGCAGTAGAATCCTGGCTCCACAGTCAGAGAAGCAACAGCAGTGTGAATCAATGCTGCCCTCATGTGGTGTGTTTTGACTCTCAGTCTCAGTCTAAAGACACACACAAACAACCCAGTTGTGTGCATCTGCCCGTGGGTTGCTGAGACTTGATACGCTTGGTTGGGGGGTTTTGTTTCTCTGACGATGGTATAATTGAGAAAAACTTGCAACAAATTCCCAGTTTGGTTCTGTGTTTTCTTTGATTAAACTATTGTCTTGGTGCCTTGTTTCATTTGCAGTTTATCAGCTTGTCTTGGTCTTCTAAAAGATATATCTGGTCAGTTCTCCTTGCTACCCTGCTCTTGTCTCACCTCATCCTAACTCAGTGAAACACCTACTACCCCCCCTTCCTCTCACTTTCTAGATCCTGATGAAACCCTTTCAGACCTCAGTTCCCTGTTCTCTGTTCACCGAGGGCTGTTGAACTTAGACACCCTCCATGGATGCAATTACCCTTTAACCCCTGACCTAATTCGCTTACAACCTCCTCTTTCATCCAGTGATTCTGACTTATCATCTCCTTCTGTACAGGTGCCTAAAAACTCATTTTGTCCATACCTGCAGCCCCCCCCCCCCCACCTCCCCCCGCCTCCTCCCCACCTCTGTCAGATCACTCTGATTGTCCTAAACCTGTATGACATCAAACTTAATGAAAGTAATGCACCACCTCCTCACATCAATGCCTGTCGAACCCAATTAGTCTGTTTTTAAATCAGGCTCTTGGCCCTGAATCACCAGCGTCTGATGTCTCTTCACACTGCTGCAGCCGTTTCTCCGTGACCTTCGCCCTCTGCTGGAACCTTCCAGATGTTCATTGTTGACCAGGAGATCTCAGGGACGTTCAAAAGAACAACAAGGAGCATGTGAAACTCACCAGTTATGGAACTTGTCTCGCCACTGTGAACTGTGGCAGGCAAACTCTTTAGTCTTAAATTTGACCAAAGACTCAAAACAGTAATTGCCTGTGGCACTCACACAGATTTGGTCACAAATATACAATTTAATTTCCAAATAAAAAGAAAACAATTTACCTTGGACAGCTGCTAAATGCAAAAAAAAAATGCTAAATGTGTCCAGCAGCAACACTCAAAGATCGACCTTATTTAGTCTGCACACTGTCTGGTTTAAGTGTTCTTTATTTTGTAACTTTTCCAGTGTGGACATACTACACACTCAAAACCTGATTAGAAATAATATGTACTATGGTATTGGGAGGAAATTTAAAGGACCAGTGTGTAACATTTAGGGGATCTATTGGCAGAAATGGAATATGATATTAATAAGTATGCTTTCTGTAGTGTATAATAATAATAAAATAAGAAGAAGTGTTTTTTTGGGCCAGCCGACCAATCAGAGCCGACTGGAGCTCAAACAGAGTGTTTCAGCCGGTATGAGTAAAGTAAAGCGTTTTTTGAACATTAAAGCATGTAAACATGTTAGAAACCCAAAATACAAGCATGCACCTGAAAATAAGCACAAATGGTCCTCTTTGATTTGAGATTTACCAGTGAAATCTGTTGGACTCTAACTTTATTACAGTTCATTGTTCTTGCCTCAACTTTGTAGTTAACTACCTTCGAATAAAAGCTTCCGGCCGATCGAGTCTCATTTAGATCAATCTTTCTTTTTCAGTGGAGAAAAACTGAACAATAAAGAATAAGTAAGAATAGCATAGACCGGACTCTTTCTGCTAGTCAAACTGTCGGCAACATGCACTACGAAAACATCCAAGGAGAAACCGTGTAGGCCACCCACTTCTGAACATCAACAAGAATACGAGATAGCTTGAAAAATCAGTGGGAGGGTAACTTGTTTCTAATGGTAAAGTGTTTTGCAGTCGGTTCAGTTTAGTACCAGGACTGTGGTCTTGCCAAGGTCATGATTTATTTAAAACCAGCAGCCCTATGATCTAGCACTGAGTTAATGAATGTAAAAACACAGCTTCAGTATGTCTCATGATTAATAGGATGCAGGCTAATCTCTTTAGCTGGTATTCAGGAAGACCAGTAGACCCTTTCATGTAAATCAGAATGGTGAGTGTAAAGAAATGTCTGCTGTAATAGAACAAAAAGCGCTGTGGTAAAACTGAATAAACCGGCTCTCAAGTATACGCCAATAAAACACTCACAACTGACACAACTTGTCAGTTGTGTAAATGATTTGTGTGTTGTGCAGCTATGTGACAAGAGATACCTGTTTTCTGACATGTAGCATATGAATAAAATGTCTTCATAATCACATACAGACTTTTGTACCTCTGAATTATCATATGCAAATTGCTGCCATTTAATGAATCAGGTGAGACTGCGCCTTCAAATATAACATGTATGCCCTGAAAACTGTCAATTAGCAGCGACGAGTCAAGCTTATCTGAAAAGGGCTAACAAGGCAGAATACACTCACACAATGCCTGCATTATTAAAACAATTAATGAACATGACACCCACAAAGACACTGGAGCTGAGAGCCCCGTTAAAGAAATCCAATAAACCTACAAAAAGAGTGTGCAGTGGTTGTTCAACGGCACTGAGAAACCTCAATATTTACATTTAGCATCTTATAACAATATAGAATGTGTTGTTATGCATAATGCATCTTTTTATGTCTTTGGTTTCTTTAATGAATGTGTTGTGTTTCCTCATACACTGTTAGTGTTTCTATGATTTATACTGATTACCTCCCTCTTGTGAATACCTACATAGTTTATACATATTGTATGTATTCACAGTAAGGTACATAGCAGTTACACAACCAACCGATTTTCTTTTAAAGGGGACCCACTATGGTTTATTTTCAGGTTCATACTTGTACTTTGGGTTTCAATCAGAACATGTTTACATCCTTTAAAGGGACTGTTTGTAACTTCCTTACACGTATAAATCAAACCGGGTCGGTGTCCCATGCGCGCCGCATAGGCGCGCGTCGCATAGGCGCGCTCGCGTGTGGTCTCCGCTGTTCAGAACAAGACTCCAACACAAACTACACGGAGGCACCAAAACCTCTTGGTTGTATCTAGTGAAAGCCCGTCTGTTAAACAGTGTTGGCCGCGGTCGGAGGACGCAGGGGGAGACCGTAGCTTTGGGTCTCCAGGGCTGAGTCTCTGCTGTACTCTGCTCCTCTGCTCCTCTGCCTGCCTGCCTTCACTCAGCTCGCTCCACCTCACTTGCCTGCTGCTCACTCCACACTGCAGAAGACTTCGTAGCTCTGAGAATATCTAGTGAATGTACAGTGGACGTTTGTACAGAAATAACTGCTGCAGCTCTCCCAGACCAACAGAGGTTTCCCGTGTCTTGTGAAGTGACGGGGCTCCGCAGAGAGAAACGTTATCGTCTCCGACCAAACTCCGGCGTCTCCCCTGTTCCCTCCGGCCGCGGTCGGGAGGCTGAGGCAGGAAAAGCCAACACTAGGATCAGCATTGATTCATGGAGAGACCTTCGTCTGGTCAGCTAACATTACTGCCAAGCAGCTGGAAATATAGAATGATATTGTGCTTTTAGCTGACGTGTGTCTCCTCACAGATTTGAGCGATGCTTGTTCATGTCTATGTAGAGCGAGCACAAGCGCCAGCAACAGGACGCTGACTTTCGTTGACTTAACGGCCACAGGTGAAGCTGTTAACAAGACATTTCTGATTCTTACAAACAGTCCCTTTAAGAAATGAGGGCCAGTAAATGTCTGTCATAAATGTGTTTCTATTTCTTCACATTCGAATCAGAAACCTCCAGATGTGTGACCATCCAAAGTCTTCTCAGTGGCGACATATTGTGGTAGCTTTGTCAATCTTGCAGGTGTGATTTGTCAGTTGAGGTTGTGGTCAGCTCTTCTCTTCTTGTTAGTTGTGAATAAGAGGAGAAGCTGCTGCTCAAAATGAGAAGAGCTGCTTTTTTGGACAATGCATCCACGGTTTGTGTATTTAAAGTGACTGTATAGTCTCTATCCTTATAAAGGTTTCTTTTTTGTATTTATTTTAGGAAGTAGGTCAAAGGTTAAATGTCTGTTACTGTTCATATGGGGACATTCAAGACATTGTAGCATCTTATCCATAGAGAGAGGACCTCCACCTTAAAAAACTAGTCTAATAGTAGGGCTGTCAATCCATTCAAATTTTAAATTGTGTTTAATCGCATGGCTGTCCATAGTTAATCATGATTAATGCAAATGATCGCACATTTTCTGTTCAAAATGTACCTTAAAGGGAGATTTATCAAGTATTTAATCCTCTTATCATCATGGGATTGGACAAATATTGCTGCTTTATGTAAATGTATGTATATATTTATTATTGTAATCAATGAACAACACAAAACAATGAC
This sequence comes from Sebastes umbrosus, assembly GCF_015220745.1. NCBI lineage: Eukaryota > Metazoa > Chordata > Actinopteri > Perciformes > Sebastidae > Sebastes > Sebastes umbrosus. Next base: position 27,580,531 of record NC_051287.1, read on the forward strand.
AGATATTGATCCAGAAACCCCTCCACAGGTACTGCATTTAGCATAAAACAATATGCTCCAATATAACATGGCAAACTGCAGCCCAACAGGCAACAACAGCTGTCAGTGTGTCAGTGTGCTGACTAGACTATGACTTGCCCCCAAACTGCATGTGATTATCATAAAGTGGGCATGTCTGTAAAAGGGAGACTTGTGGGTACCCATAGAACCATTTACATTCACTGATCTGGAGGTCAGAGGTCAAGGGACCCCTTTGAAAATGACCATTCCAGTTTTAGGACATGGTGGGTACCAGTGGATTCAGGTTTTCTAGTTTCCATATGATGCCAATATCTTCTTCTTCTGTGGTGTCCAACAAAATGTTGTAAATTTGACTGATGTTTACAGGTTCTGTAACAATTATAAAGTTTGGAGGAATTCACACTAAATTAATATTAGTTTCAAATCCTTGAGTGAGGTGAGCTAAACCAACATAACTATATCAAACATACACTTACTATTCAACCGAGTGTAAATACATGATGTGACACACAGTAGGTGGCAGTCTGGCAGAAGCTGTTTTTTAAATATCTCTTCAACATTGCAAGTGCCAACGTACAGGATAGTATTAGCTCCAATGTAGTGCTCTATTGAAATGTGTTGTTCCATGTTACAGTAGTCACTGTGTGCTGGTTCAGTACATCAACAGCTCAGTAATCAAGGCTTTGTTTTAATGCTAAAGCGACCTTGCTGGATCCTACATTTCCCATAATGCAACTCAATAGTATCTTCCATTAGTCCCCCCACTTTCCCCTATTTACCCATTTCTTCCAAAACTCACCACCTCCAAGTTGTCATGCAGGTTTTCTGTTAAAAAAATCTAAGTGATGACCCCAATGCTGAGATGACTTTAATGACCAATCAGGTTTCTTAAATCAAGATATACAACCCCCTTTTTTTTTTTTTACTCAGGGGCTCAGGGCCCCTTTAAAATAATGATGCTTAATTGGACTGTGAGGTGTTTTTTGTAACACTCTCTGAGTAATAAAGATGTCCTCATTTCTCATAAAGCATATATTATTGAGCCACAGATTGTACACTTTTATCTTGGTTTGCAAATGGCCCACAATACCTGACATTTGCTACTGCTTGTACTTTTATATCATATATTATAATTGTATTATATTTGTCTGCTGATGATCTTAACGAAGCCCCACAGCTCAAGCTGGATTCACTACCAGTCCATGGTAATGGTGTGCGAATGATGTCATCTTTATGTTTAATTTGGGCGTTTGTGTTTCTCATGAATCCATTTAAGGTAGCGCTTCACCTCCAGTTTGATGACTCACTTTCTTAATACAGTACCAGTCAAATATGTCACTCATGTCCTGACTTTGAGTCCCAGTAGAGAGCAGCATCTATGCAGGAGAGCAGATCCGGAGGATGTATTGTCCTCAAGATGCACTGCAGTGTTTGCATTCATTATTTCAGCCACTCAGTCATTAATGCATCAATGCAGACTTTTGAAACAACGACACAAACAAATTGTGTTTGTGCTAAATCTCCTGATGGCATAGCTTGACACAGGACGCGACTGAGGTCATTATACAGAAAACAGATATTCTTTTGAGCGATAGAGTGAAATGGTAAAGAACAACTCTGAAAGTCTGAGGGTGCAAAATACATTTGATGTCGCCAACTGTGGAAAACACAGCAGATAATATTAAACTTAATATTGTCATCATCATTAGCTTGGATGTTCTATTTGCCTTACATGAGGATCCCACCGTCCAACATTTCTTCCACTGTGCCTCCATACAGTAAGCTCTGGTACTTATTACATGCAAACGGTGATCATTTGAATTACAGAAGTGCTTATTATAATCCTAATGGACCGCCTGTTAGCACGCTTATTAAAGTGTTGCTTACACTATTCCAACGCAGGCACCTGCTCTCTCAATGACATGGAATATGAATGCCCTTTAACATACAGAAAATCAAACAAGTGACTGTTTGCACTGGGCAGCTATTGACTTTTTCATGAAAAACATTTATTGCTCCAGAGTCTGTCTGCACACAGCTGCACGTACATTTAGCAAAAGTTCATGAGGACAAATATGGAATGAAAGCATTATTATAACCTGTTGTCACATCCAAAGATTCACACACTATTTATGTCTTCCCTGTGAATGAATGAGGACGATGGATCATGCAAAACTGAGATTTTCTCAATTGCAAAATGAATAATGCACAAGGTTCACCTTTATGTTCATCAGCACTGATAGCCAAAACACGCCACTCACCTTCATATACAACACAATGGGCTGCATTAAAGGCATTAATGTGACTAAATCTCCCTCTCCATCTAGTACGTCAATCTCCTGCTATAAACAGAAGAGTGGAAATGTGTTCTGAACAAACACTGGTGTTCACAAGTGAAATAATAACCACAATTAAACACTATTCTTATACCTATTAAACTTATTATTCACCCCAGGTCAAAATTAGGTCCAGAGTTTAAAAAGAGCTCTCCATTACAGCCATAAACAATTAACAGGCCAAGTCGTGTAAGAATATTTTAACTTCCTTTGGTGTCTGCAAACAATGTGCATCTTAACAACATTAAAATGTTAATGTACCTATCAGACTGGAAACAAAGAAGAGTTTTCAAAACATGTTAAGTGGGTTAAAAATACTACAAGTACCAAATTCACAGTAAGTAGCGTGAGTAGAGGAGGCACACATTACAGAATTCACAGGACAATGAACCCAGAGAGGGCTGGTTAGCTGATGGAAAACATGTGGGGGAGGGGAGGGTGAATCCAAGACAAAGAGAAACTAATAACACATGTATGAAGTATAGCGTAACCTAAACAGTCAAATCACCCAACAAACAGGTTTAAACGCTTGCGGTGACGTAAAAAAATGGTAAGAAAAAGGAATAAAATACATTTAAAAAGCCACCACTTGTGAACGTCACTCAGTCAGAATTGTTGTGGAAACACCAGATCCAATATAATCCCATCACACATCATCGAAAACTATCTCACCAAATAACAAACATTAGTTCACCTTTTTTCTGGAATTAGTAAGCTAAGAAGACTGCTGGAACTGAACACTCGTGTGCACTCCCCCTTCTCAGTCGCTGTGTTTAAGCTCTACAGTATCTGCATGTTGAGGCACTTGGAAAGAATATGATTGTACGGTGTGGAGTATATTATGTACATTTGTTACGCTTGTGTGGTAAATCACACGCCTTCCAAAACTAACATGTGCTTAACCTTACAGATTCTGCTGTTATTCAAGCCACATACGAAACTGAACGTCCATGCGTCAACATGATCTCTTATTCACTCACACAGTTGAGATTAAAAAACGCAGAGCAGAACATCTACAAAAACATGCTTTTCAGATCAAAAGGTGGCCATGATAACCTAGTTACTGATTCCAGATCAGTATTTTGGCCCAACGGCTGATGACTTTGACCCAGAGGAAATGGGCTGGGCCTGTAATCTCTGGCACCTGATCTAAAGCGAGACGCTGACCAAGATTAGCCTGGCAAGAATCCATCTGAACCCACTGAGAGGACAGTGCAAAAATGTGTTGGGAAAACTGCTTCTTTTCCTTGTGCTTCTCCAAAAGCATCCTCCTCTCGCTAAATGAAGAATCAAAGAAGGGAAAAAACAACCTCTGGAGAATTTAGATGTCTTCCCCTTAAAATAGAACCATGAAACACTCACTACAAAATGGAATTTATCTAGCAGATTACATGTTCAACTACCGATGCTACATTTCAATTAAAGGAAAAAAAGATGAATGATAATATTCACAGTCCATCATGTAGTGAGTTGTGGGCTCAGTCTTTCTGAATAACAAACACCCTTGCACACATCGTATATCACAACAGAACATCCTCCATCACTGGTCCCACACTAATACAACACTCCACATGTTAAAGAGAACGCCCATGGTTCCTCTGCTTCACCAGCAGGCTGGGAGGCTGACGGCCTAGCTTAAGGCAGGCTAGCAATGTCCCGCTTTGGAGGGGGTCCGTCTGGTTTGCAGGCAGCGCCGTTGGCTTTGTCCTCAAAGATTAAGACTCTGTGTGTGTGTATGTGGGGAGAGAGAGAGACGAGAGAGAGAGAGAGAGAGAGAGAGAGAGAGAGAGGAGAGAGAGAGAGAGCAAAACAAGTCAAATTCATTGTGTTTCAAAATAAGCAATACATTTTGGAGGCCAACATGTAGACCTTCTCTCTGGTGACACCGTTTCTAAATGACCTCAAACCTACTTTGGCATTTCTCTACTTATCAGCTACCATAAACACAAATACTGATATATCTGCATCAGGGTTATTATAGTAAACTAAAACTGAAACTAAAATGATCAAAATATTTTGAGTACACTGAAACTAAATAAAACGATATTCATTAAAAACTAAACTGAAATGATATTGGCCTGATTACATATTTTATAAATATTAGATAAAAACTAACAAATTGATTTCGGTTTTAGTTTTTTTTTTACTATAATATATCACTACCAAAAAAAGAGACTTTCTGTCAACTCTCATGACATTGATCCACACATTTTGAACAGACTTGACATTCCAGAAGACGTCCACAATTGTTTCACCAAAGTGGTGGACATTCCCACAGTCTTACAATGTATTTTCTACTGTATGTATATAGCTATATACTTCTGAGACATTATGGCCTGACAAAACTAAATATATAAAAACTAAACCTTTCTGAAAAACTGAAACTAAACTAAAACTAGCAACACTGAAAACAACTAAAGTCAAATCAATCAAAAAGTCAAACCTAAAATAAAATAAAAACTAATTGAAAATTCAAAACTATTACTAGAAGCTTTGTTCCAATACACAGCACACCAAATAATGATAATGTTATTGATTGTGATGAACATGAGCATGCATGAGCCCTTGTCTTAAAAACTTGGGCAAAACTGATCAGTGAGGGGGGGGGGGGGGGGGGGGGGGGGAATCCACTCAGAACAAAACAGAATAGTAATAAACCATGTACATTATGCATGCTGCAGGATCCACTTGGTTGGACCAGGTTTTTGCTGGCGTTGTTGCTATTAATATTTGGAGCAGCATTGCTTGGTGGTTGCTAAGCTGTGCTATGTATTTCTCTGGGATGTAGTGTAGTAGTTGTGGGCGGTGCAGGGTGGATGAGTTGGTTGTTATAGAGAGTCTAGTTGAATACTTTAGAGAAAACTTCATGGTTCCTTTGGCGTAACAAATATGTCTTCGTAGTGACACAGGATACGTAAACCAATGATATGGACCCTGTGTGACCACTACACAGCAGCATTGACTATGCACAGTATTATAGGATATTTAGATTAGACCATGGCTATGTCATATAGATGATCGTGTCTAGAAGGTAACACGCAAATTGCAAAAAAGGAGCACAAACTTGCAAAAACCATTGTGAGACACGCTGCCCAACGACCTATCGTAACCTTAACTATTGGAGGTCAGGGCCTTGACCTTAACCACCACCGCAAGAGTTTCGCAATTTGTGTGTTACCTTCTAGACATGATCCATATAGATGTTGTGGCTAATGAAATACAAAAATAAATTAAAAAATCTCATGCATTAAAATGTGTAAAAATGCAGCAGTTAATATGCATTGCAATCTCTATTGTATGTGTTTGGCGTGTGTGTTAAATAAGGGCTACAACGAGGTTTATTCTAATTTATATACAGATTATTTTCTCAATTCATAAACTAATTGTTTGGTCTACTGTATAAAATGTCAGAAAATGAATAAGGCCTGTTACAGTTTCCTAAAGCCCAAGTTGATGTCTTCATATAGCTTGTTTTTGTCTTAATATCAGTCTTACTAAACACATGAGAGAAAGACAAGCAGCCACTCTTCACAATGAGAAAACTGCAACAAGGTCATTTTTTGATATTTTTGCTTGAAAAGTTACATGAATTGATTGATTATCAAAATATTACATTTTCGTCAGTTGACTAATGGATTCATCCACTAAACTTGTTTCAATCAAATGAAATTTAAACAGGCCGAGATGGAGACGGGGAGACTGGCACTGTAGAGAGAGGCATAAAGAAAGTCCAATGTAACTTAGGAAGACAGAAGGCAGTAAAAGAGTGTAAGGAGGTGAACAAGACAAGCAGGAGGTGTGAGTGAGAGGGATAATCACCAGTTTACAGTCGGGCTATGAGCCTGGCTGAGCGCTGAGTGAAAGGAAAGGAATGAAGGAAACCACCAAAGGGGAGTGAGGGGAATCAGTGGTTTCGACCGTACACCAGCAGACGTGAGCGGTCTGACAGCAGCTATTCAGAGCCAATGCCTGTCTTTAATTTCCTCTTTTTGGAAAACTCTGCAAAGCTCCACAAAGCTCATAAGGAGCAATGATCCCGACGACCAAACGCGGCACTCAGCAACTCAAACTCTGCACATCTCTCTGGCAACCACTCCCTCTCACACTACTGATATCTGCTGCTGCCCAAAGCTGCATGAAGGTCAGCTCACCCCTAACAGTCATCAACTACTCAAGATATGTCCAAATAGCAAGGCAAATATCTTCTTTTTGTAAATACATTATTCATTATACATACATTTTTTGTGACTGTCTCCATTAATATTGTAATCATGACTATGTATGATTTCAGCATATTGCCACATGAAGCTCTTCTGTCTACATAGAGCAGATTAGCCTAATAGATAAGTGACAGGCTGACTTAATATTGTTATTGTGTACATACCATAGACTGTCCACCAGGTACCTGTTTCATCTGTACAAAAGACTGAAAATATGCACTTACAGTGGTATTAGGTGAATACAGAGAGAGCCCTGCGATTATCTTCATTACATGGTAAAAAGTGGAATTTTGATTTATGTAAATCCTAAATGTTGTAGTCAAGATGCCCAACAACTGTTGCTACTTACCAACTAACCAGTTGAAGTATTTCAACTTGAGCTGGGAATCTGCGTGACGATGTGTCACGGAAGCCTATCAGCGTATTTCTGCCTGACTAGATGACTTTATGTTGAGTGTTGACGGAGCAGCAGCATAGCCTGGCACTGATCCATCCAAACTCCATTCACAAAACAAGACTTTTAAAAGTTCTTTGATTGTCGCCTTGCTGACAGACTTCACAAAGCATGAATTCAGACTTTACTATCAGCATCATTATGTCGTTATTTCGGCATCCTGTTGATCCGTTTATAGCAGCGATGCTGCCGTATTTATGCCTGGAGTGATGTTATGTTGAGTGCTGACAGAGCAGCTACAATGTTAGCATAGCCTGACGCTGAATCCAATCAGAAAACAAGCATTTTTAAAAGTTGGTTTGCTTGTCGCCTGGCTGACTGACTTGATAAAGCATGAATTCAGACTTTACAATCGGCATCATTATGTTGACATTTCAGCATCCTTTTGATCTGTTTATTGCAATGAAATCACAGCACAGTCTGTTTATTTGAGGTTATACTGCAGTAGCACAGAGGCGGACATTTGCTTCCCTTTGGTCTGAACACAGCATTATAGTAACTTTATTCAAAGAGCTTTCACAAACTGGGCCCAAATCACAGAGCCTGACCTCAATCATTTTCCTCTGATTGTAACTACATCGATTGTTGTCGTGCCAAATGCTCCGAATAACACTTTTCTAGAGCTCATTGTACCCTCAACCTCTCCCTCCCCTCTCCTCTCTCTGGAGACAAAACCACTCAAAACACAAGAGAGGCGTTGTAGACCTTTGTCTTCATCAGAGGGTTGGGAGCAGTAGTAAGAAACAGCAAGATACTCTATGTACTGTAGGTAGATACCATGCACCCTGTGACCAAAGTGTCCTCTCTTAATCACATCATTGAATATGTATGCACATGTTGGTAGCCAATAGAAGCTCACTCACATGAACTGTTTAGGTCAATGTGTTAAAGGGGACCTATTATACTTAGTTTTCAGATGCATACTTGTATTTGGGGTTTCTACTAGAACATGTTTTAGGAGGTTAATAATTAACCGTTTAACCGTTAACCCACATTAATCATTTTAACCGATTAACGCTTTCGGTTAAAACGGTTTAAAAGAAATGTTAATAATTGATTAAAAAGCTGAGCAGCTCAGAGGAGCGGCTCGTCACTTTAAGGAGAAAAGCTGATCACCTTAACAGCCCACCTTAAGAGGAGGAGCCAGAGTTGCAGGATACAGGAAGTTGGCTCCGGTCTCTGGCTCGCTTGAGCGGAGCGGAGGAGTTGTAGTGAACTGGAGACAGTGAACGCAGCATCGTAGCTGCTAAGTTAACGCTCCCGGACGGTGAACTGGAGACAGTGAACGCAGCATCGTAGCTGCTAAGTTAACACTCCCGGACGATGAACTGGAGACAGTGAACCGCAGCATCGTAGCTGCTAGTTAAAGCTGCAGTGCGTAGAAATCCGGAAAACGCAAAATCCTGCATCCCCTCGAGCTGCTCTCTCCTCTCCTCTCCTCTCTCCGCTCTCCCCTCTCTGTCTGAAGACCCTCCCCCCACACGAGAAAGGGCATATGCACGCGCTTCAGACGTGCTCGCTACATCTGAGGAGGCTACCGCAGCGAGCTACACATTTACCTTCTAACGACATCAACAGTTTGGACTGTCTTTTTGAAAGTCTGTCTTCTTTTTTTTGGTGGTTCTTGAGGTGTAGGCAGTTGCTGCCAATGCTGGAATAGCAAGCTTTCCAGTAGGTTGTTCCGCCATTGACCGAGGCTTTCACTATCTGCAGAGACCAGACGTGAACGCGCATCTCCTTTGTGGAACAGCCAATAGGAACGCTCTCTCTGAAATGCCCTGTGATTGGTCCAAAGTCTGCCGTCACGGGCAAGATTTTCTAAAGCCTGTAAACAGAGCCATGAGGAGGTGCAGAGGTGTAGTCTTCTCTCAGATCACTTGAATTACAATATGCTGAAAGGTATTATGGAATTTTTGCCAAATTATGCCAAAATATTGTTGCCTACTGCCACTTAAGCTCCCGGACGGTGAACTGGAGACTCAGTTGTCTGTTGCGCTCCTACACTGCAGCTGGTACAACCGCTGCATGAGCGTCACAATCTTGTTGGTTAACGGTTAATAATCGGTTACAAGGGTCAGTTATTGATAGAAAAATTTTTCAAAATTAGCATCCATAACCATGTTTACATGCTTTAAATGTTCAAAAAAGGCTTGACTTTTCTCATTGGTGATCACTGATATATCCGTTATCCTGGTGAAAGTCATTACAAACAATCTTACTAGAACGCTACCAAGTGGTCAAGTGAGGCTGGTAGGGAATGAGGTATTTATAGACAGCGGCTGGGGGATTATGGGTTACACTTTCGAAAAAATGGTTTGAGGGCAAAGGAGGAAAAGTTATGCGTTTTCTGTGCTTGGTGTTTTTGGGATTATGAGGATTTGTCTACTAAAAGGGTCCAAACCAGCTTAGTCCAGCAGAGCTGACATGCAGCAGCCAATACACCTCTTTCTCCTGCAGTCTGACCCCGCTACAAGACTGCTTTAAAAAGGCTTACACTGCTACACTAACCCGGTTTAGAATAGCAGGAAATGTGTCACCTTATCCACCAGAGACCATTGAAAATAAATCTAACATTTGAAAGAAATAATTTATATTGTAAAAGCCGAATTTGTTGACAGAATCTGATGTGTTCGGACGTTTTGTCAGTCCTGCTGCGTGACAGTCGGTGGTTAATCAGCCTAATAATCAGTTACCTAAGCACATGATCCCAGCTAAGGATAAGGATGGGTTGACTATGGATAGGCTACATAGATGGGGTTTGGTTGCCATGGAGATTAACGACTAATGCAGCATGTGGGTAGTGACATCATTGCTAGTCATCCCAGAACCCCCTACTGAAGGAGGGAAACAATTGGCTGACACAGCACACGCATTCATATCCTCCCTCTCAGACACATGAACACACTCACGCACACAGGCACGCAGGTTAGGCACGCACGCATACACACACACACACACACACACAACTACCTCTGTATGTAAAAACATCCACGGTGGTTTACTTACAGTTTTGAGCACAGCTGAACGCTTGCCCAGCATCATCTTGACAAAGTCCCTGTAGTTGATAGTGTTGCTGCTGCCGCCGCCCGTCACCTCAACAATCATTTTTTTCAACTCCAAGTGGGTCTTGGGCACCCCCAGCTTCTCCATCATCAGCTCAGACCCATCATATCTGAGAGAAGGTACAATACACAATCCAGATCCGTGCTTAGCCTAGAGAAATATGAAAAAAGCCCAACGGGCCGTATAACTCGCCGTAGTTTGCCCCATACCTGGTCTAAATGCTTATTTTCATGTATCTCGAACGCATTTAAAAGGTCACATATATTCAGTTCACTCATCACAAGGACCACGACTCAGCCTGTGAAAACAGCTGTATGACGTCTTATGTGCTCTGAGGAGCCTTCCAAAGTCTGAAAAGATACTCTGATGAGTTCTGTCAGCTGGGACCGAACATTTTTCAACAGAAAGCCTGCGTTACATAACGAAGGTGTGGGGTTTGAAGGATGGGAGCGTTTAGGAGGCAGATAGGTTCTAATAGTTGATTTGAGTGCATTATGGGAGGATCCGCTGTGTTTGGAGCTGCAAACACTAATAGAGGACCGAGGACTTCATCGCTACTAAAAAAGTAGCTGATGCTGATGGAATATCAATAGTTTTGAAGTTATTTGGTTGAAAAACAAAAAAAATGGACAATTCAAATGCTGATGATAGCACTAGATGAAAAGTTAGGGGCGTTCTCCAGGTCTGCATTCTTTTCTGGGGGTTTTTTTCAAATGGAAATGTCCACTTCAGCCCTTAGCAAAAAGCAGTGACGGTTACCAAAGTAAGCTAATCAATAAGGTTCTGAATAATGCGAAACGCTAGCACTAGCTGAGTCACAGTCAGCTGTGCTAATTTGTGGAAATAACTGAAAGGGTTAGTTTGGATATTTGAAGTGGGGTTGTATGTATGCTTCTGTATTCTGTCAGGGTAAAATCACTGCTCTTGTGAAAGTAGTCTGGGGCTTTGAAGACAGCGATATAGCAGCTTCAGTTCCCCATTGGAAAGGGTCTGACGGCGAGGTAAAGCGGCTGTGGACGGGAGCAGCAGAAAAAGGTATTTTAGCTGTGTAAAAAAATATCAATATCAGTTTAAGTGTAAACTATATTTAGAATATTTCACCGCTTTATCTTTCCATCAGACAGCCCCTTCCGACGGGGAACTGAAGACGTATATCGCTCTCTTCAAAGCCACCAGACTACATTCACAAAACAGTCATTTGACCTCGCAGAACACAGGAAGTTGTTGGTCTACCGCTGCATCCATCCGTTAGTTTGTTTGTGTAATTGTGTGACTTTGTGACGCAGGAGCACCATACATGTAGCAGAGTCATCATGCAGAAACCTACGTCAGGTCACATGGGAAAACGTTTTTAGAAGGAAATAGCATTTTAATTGCTAAACCATACGTTCTATGACCCAAAATTTTGAATGTCGGATTTGAATACATAAGCCACGCCACTGGGAAGCTACAGAATTATATAAAACCTCAAACTTCGTACCTTTAAGGATCATCAAAGTCCTTCAAATTCATCCTCTGGACAGCATGGATATTTTACCAAATTTCAAGGCAATCCATTCAGTAGTTGAGATATTTCAGACTGGACCACAGTGGTGCCATCTGTTTTGTCGCCAACAACCGAAGTTGACATAAAGGACAATTAGCAGCTTCTTCAGGACCTGCAGACAGACACCAGACCTGCTGTCTGACTCCCACACTCCAGTTCGCCTATCATCTGCTCCAGACCTTTCACACTGGTGTACAGTAGGTCTCACTTTACGTAAAGGACGCAAACATGACACATGAGCCTGTTGAAGCCCTGTGCTCACACTGGTCAGAGTATTAATTACTGCTCCCTCATGGGTCAGCTGACAGTTGCTATGCGGGGTGCAGTTGGTGTTTTAATGCTACTGTTACTCACCGATCTCTCCTTGGTCATTCAGGTCAAACTCAGAATATTTATCTGCAAAACAAACACACACAAGTAATTATTAGTAAGAGCTAACACACCACATCCCCTACAGCAACATTTGAACAAACACCAATCCCCAGCTGGCATCTTACATGTCAGCAAAACTGTGTTAACATACACTGTCCAGTGATCTCACTATCTCACACTCTGCTGACAGCTGACCTGGCAAAAGGAAAGCTGATAATGACAGGTGTGTTTCTGTGTTTTGAAAGTCTCAGTGAAAGCAGGCAAAGGGCAAATGAGTGGGGTTGACATCTGAGACGGATTAAAGCGAGAGGGTCAGGAAGTTAAAAGAGAATTTAAAGTTCAAACGCAGCAATCATGAAGGAAAACAAAGACGCTTGGGCTGCAGATTGTGAAGCTTGGATTAACAGAGTTTTTCCCTCACAGTCACTCACTTCAAATGAAATGTGGTCCTTCTGGCCTGACAACATGCAGACAAACAACTGATGCTTGCCAACACAAATCCCACACTTATTAACTGTATAGCTACTTAGTTTTCAGTTTCAGCAGAAGTATTTGGAGCTGTTTTGTACCTTTAGTACAGCAAACTCATCACTCACAAACAAAGTGTTTTTATTAGCAAAGAGCAATGTACAGTACAAGCAATCATTTAGCTTAAAGGAAAAATGTAACATTTATAATAATATGCTTTCTCTCTTTCTTTCTGAAAGTTAGATGAGAAGATCGATACACCTCCGATAAATATGAACCTGAAGCCAGGAGACAGTTAGCGTAACTAAGCATAAAGACTAGAAGCAGGGGGGCAACAGCTCGCCTTGTTCTGTCTGAAGGTTCAAAACAAATAACAAACAGATATGATAGCATTATAGATATTATCACCTCACACTTTTTAAGAATGAGCATATTTCCCTAAATGTCAAACTATTCCTTTAATGGCAAATATCGATCATGCAAATTCGAGTTATGATACTATTGTAATTTATGAGCTTTAGTTTTAAATATGAAGTTATTTAACCTTACATTAAAGGGACTGTTTTGACTTCTTACACGTATAAATCATTGTGGGTCGGTGTCCCACTACAGTGAAGCACCAAAACCTCTTGGTTGTATCTAGTGAAGCCGTCTGTTAAACAGTGTTGGCCCGCGGTCGGAGGACGCGGGGAGACCGTAGCTTTGGTCTCCATGACCGGAGTCTCTGCTGTGCTCTGCTCCTCTGCTCCTCTGCCTGCCTTCACTCACACACCGCGCTCCTTCTCTCTCTCGCTCCACCTCACGTGCATCCTGCTCACTCCACACTGCAGAAGAGTTAGTTTAGCTCTGAGAATATCTAGTGAATGTACAGTGGACGTTTGTGCAGAAATAACTGCTGCAGCTCCTCCAGACCAACAGAGGTTTCCCGTGTCTTGTGAAGTGACGGGGCTCCGCAGAGAGAAACGTTATTGTCTCCGACCAAAACTCCGGCGTCTCCCCTGTTCCCTCCGGCCGCGGTCGGAGGCTGAGGCAGGAAAAGCCAACACTAGGATCAGCATTTGATTCATGGAGAGACCTTCGTCTGGTCAGCTAACATTACTGCCAAGCAGCTGAAATATAGAGTGATATTGTGCTTTTAGCTGACGTGTGTCTCCTCACTGTGTTGAGTGATGCTCGTTTCATGTCTATGTAGAGCGAGCACAAGCACGAGCAACAGGACGTGACTTTCGTTGACTTAACGGTCACAGGTGTCGCTGTTAATAAGCATTTCTGATTCTTACAAACAGTCCCTTCAAAAGGTGCTAATTGCTAATTGAGCATTTCCATTGTTTCCACACGGCTCTCAACATGGCGACAGCTGAGCCGGCGGCTTGCAGCTAATGTTGCTAACAGTGCTAACAGTGAAAACAACAGCAACAGTGCTGACAGAGCTAACAGTGTTACCTGGGGGGGAACTAGAGGGTGAGTGCTATTCATCCGCAACGGTGTCGTCGGTCGGGACGGTGTTATCAGTTGTAACCGCCGTGTGAGAGCAGTGCAGATTGGCAGCCGAGAGCTAGCCAGTGGGGCACGCTCACATGCACTAAAAAAAACGCGCGGCCAGCCCGGCTATGTCAACAAAGCATGGAGAAGCTCTTATTACAACACACACAGGAGAGAGAGACTTCATTCTCTGCTCAGGTAGACATTACTCCTCTATATCTTTACATAGACAATATTTGTTTGATGCTATATTAATGCTCTGGATATCGTATAGAGAACCTTTAAATTGTTGGTTGCAGGCAAAACCTAAATAGTTTTGACAATACATGGATTTGATATCGTGTCCGACTATCAAACTCCAAATAACAATGTTTTTTATAAACTGGGAAAAAAAAGTTCATAAACTTGTGTTTGGTGGATTATTTCTCTGTTGTTACAATGCTAATGGTCATTGTATTTTACATGGTTGGAAAGCCTGTTTATTTACCTTCACAATGATGTCCAACTTGTAAGGATCATGCATTTGTGGGATGAGCAACACAGCTGATTATGTGGGTAGCGCACAAGAAAAATTTGCCAAAATGCTCTGCCAATGGTAAACAGTGTATTCTCATAAGGCTACCAGGAAGCCTGCAATGACTGCCCTTCACCGTCAGGGCCCGTTTGCGCTGGTGTCGACAACACAGACAATGGAACCTGAACATGTGGGGGAATGTCATGTTCAGTGATGAGTCCAGGTTCTGTCTGCCAAAGTTGGATGGCAGGGTCAAAGTATGGAGACGACGTGGAGAACGCTATGCTGATTGTTGAACCGATGGAGTAACAGCTTTTGGTGGGGGCAGTGTCATGGTGTTGGGCAGCATCTCCCTCACTGGCAAAACAAGGCTTGTCATCATTGAAGGCCATCTCAATGCAGTGAGATATCGGGATGAGATTCTGCAGCCAGTGGCGATCCCATATCTCCACAATCTGGGACCTAACTTCATCCTCCAAGAAACAACGCTCACCCCCACAGAGCCAGGGTTATCACAGACTACCTCCACAATGTGGGAGTAGAGAGAATGGAACGGCCTGCCAAGAGTCCACACCTCAACCCAATTCAACACTTGTGGATCAGCTTGGGCGTGCTGTACGTGTTAGGAGTGACCACACAACCTCGTTGCCTGACCTGCACACCAATCCTGTTGAGGAATGGAACGCCATCCCACAGCAACGTGTGACCAGGTTGGTGACCAGCATGAGGAGGAGGTGCCAGGCTGTTGTGGCTGCGTATGGATCTTCCAGCGCTACTGAGGCTCCTGACGGTGTATTAAATGAATCAATAGTCTTGTTTTGTTCCTTGTTACTGATAGAGAGTTCAATCATCCAATCCACCAAAACAACTCAAAACAAGAGTCAATCCCAACAGGAGAAAACACTGTTTACCATTGGCAGAGTATTTTGGAACATTTTTTCTTGGGCGCTCCCCACATAATCAGCTGTGCTGCTCATCCACCAAATGCATGATCCTTACAAGTTGGACATCATTGTGAAGGTAAATAAACAGGCTTTCCAACGATGTAAAATACAATGGACCATTAGCATTGTAACAACAGAGAAATAATCCACCAAACACAAGTTTCCAAACTTTCTTTTCCAAGTATATATATATTTTCCTTTTAGGGTTTGACTCTGGTATTTTAATTTGTCATGTGCTTGTGATTCAATCTGTTCCTTATCAATAGATATTATATGTTTATTATTACTGGTGTTATTTTCTTTAATACACCTTACCAACAATCATGAGAATGTGTTATTCACTCCTCTGCTCTGCCCTCCGTTTCAATTTCTCTGTTTCCACCAGTTCATTTGGAGGTGATTATAAGGCGAGACTTGGTTTGAAGAAGTTCACACCCTGCCATGCTGTTATCCTGCGTTAGTCTGTGTTCAACGACAAAATAAATGTTTGACTGACAAATGCGACTCGGGGGCTTTTCGACTGATGATTCAAATCATCATCCTCTAGGCAGCACTAGTAAATATTAACTACTGCATTCTTATTAACACGCTACTGCTATGAAAAAACAAAGCTTCCCCCTAAATTTAACCATTTTTCTTTTGTCCAGAAGAGCACTTTAGTCAGATTACACTTGCTATTTATGTCCCACAGTGGAAGCTGTGTGTGTGTTGGGGGGAAGAGAAAAAGAGGACTGTGTTAACTGTGTGAACCCATGGGGAGTGGGACGGGACAATGCTAACCCTGTTCCTAAACTCTGGGAAGGGGGCCTCCACACACGCACGCGCACTGCACACACACACACACACACACACACACACACACTTGAGTGGGCCACTTGTCGTAGGGCAGCCTGTTGATCATCTGCAGCCAACTGAACAAAACTCCAGTCTGTAGTGTATCCTCCTCCTGACCTACATTCCTTTAGCAACGGATGTGACAAAGAGACAGTGCCATCAACTTATGAAGGCAGCCATTTTCTGACATAACTATGACTTTTTTTTTGCTTCTCTTTGACGTTCCTAAAGAGGTCCATGATTTAAATTTGATTTTAATTTGAGTTGTTTGATGGTGAGTTTGACTACCAACCACCTGGGCAGCTATCATTTGAGGGGCTTTTCCATTGTAAAAAACCACCTTGCTGATAAGATAGTTGATGATGTCTTCTCCTGCCCCAGCAACAGATAAACAAAGAGTTTCCCAACACTTTCAGAACCCTAAGAGCAGATAAAGCTTCATTGCAGCAGTCAGTTCTATCTATTCTCATAACAACTTGATCGTTCCCTAAACCAATTTGACTTTTTGAAGCCCATATACTATGCTGTGAACACTGACTTGATACTGACATATAGAAGTCAATACTCCATGTTGGGGATTTAGAGAAGTAAATGAACATGCTCTCTCACGCCGACCCTTCCACACAAAAAAACATCACGTGTCCGGTAGTGACTACATGCTAAATGCATGTCAATCAAACTCTTCACCGGAGCCAGTTGGGAGAAGAATGAAAACATCTTTTCCATTGAGAAAAGCCTTCAGCGCCGTTCTTTGCTCCTCTTTCAATGAAGAAATACTCTCCCGTTCTGATAGAACTAATGCTATCGCAGCTTTGCTAACCTCTTCAGGAGCCGCCATTTTTGTTTAGAACAAACAGGAATTTTTGTCCAATGATGCCAAAAACCTGTTGCCTACTGAAACTCTAACATACCTCACACCACAGGAATATCTAGCAAGATCATCTTTGGAACCATCAAACATCTGGGCTTTGTTGACGATTGTCCTGAATGGGGGGGGGGGGATCACGCCCAAAATCAGCTGGATTCTCGTGTAGTGTGTACCCAGCCATAGTCAGTCCTAGTTTAGATACTGACCTCTGGGTCACTGGGACGGTATGGAAACAGAATAGTAAAGATAGAAAGAAAAAACAGCGATCCTCTCAGGACCTGGGTGTCGGGTCCCTTTTCTGTTTATATATTACTGCTCTATTTCCTCCAGCAAGCACAGATTGGAAGTAGGACACTGGAGCATGTTTCTCATTTCAAGGCATATGCCCCCTAAACTGCCTTATGTTATTCTGCATGGAAAAACTCACATATAAAAAACTCAGTCAGAAGACAAAATAGTCTACATGCACCCAGAGCATACATGTGTAATATCAGAGCAATGGGAGGAGTTCTTTGGCAAATCATTGCATTGTGTTCCCGTAATTAGCTCCTAGCAGCAGTTAATGTTTTCCTATTCCCAGGAGCTATGAGTTTACCCAGCATAGTTCTGAATATTAGAACAACAAGCAGAGGAACGCCCCAGCACATTCCTCCAAGGCCACGGAGGACTTGGCCCTGCAAACCCCTCTCAAATCTCAGCAGTCTGTTTCCCAGAGAGAAAAATAACATTCTGAAGACTCGTGTGTGGTGTGTGTGTGTGTGTGTGTGTGTGTGTGTGTGTGTGTGTAGATTGGTAACAAACAAACAACAAACAAAATACTGAGGCTGAGACAAAAGCCAGGAAAAAGGAACAAGGAACATACCCTCACAAAGACATCCACATACTTGCAGATACTGAAACTAGTGAGGGGAGGACTGGATTCACTTACTTTTGAGACCTTCCAATTTTTCGGCCAGGTCCTCTTCATCCCTGTATTTCTGGTCTTCCAGGTATTCCTGCACAAGGAGGAAGAGGAGTGTGAGGGTGATCAGAAAAAACAAGCTCTACAAGTTTGACTTAAACACCTTAAATCAGCTTTTCATACTTTGATAAGAAAGTTCCAGTATATAATCAAAGAGGAAAGAAGTACATGTCGCACAATTAGAAGGGCTGGGAGGATGTACCTATCTCCTGTTCACAATACTTAGGTGCCGATTCGATATGTATTGCGATCCATTGTGATCCGTTCTCTTTATCCATCCATGGTCAGCTCCATCGGGGCCGTTTCAATGCAGAGAACACAAATGTCAGTATCTGGGTGCTCTACAGTCGTAGCGTCGGCCCGTTTGACCACAGAGACGAGAGCGACGGCCAGCTCGAACGCAACGTTACCTCGATACGATAACGTTTCCTGTCCGTGACAGAGTTAGCGTGCAGCTTTAGCCGTGATGTCTAGCTCTGCTTTCCTGTCAATGTGTGAAACCCAAAGAGTTTCCATCCTTTACTGGATGTGTAGTGTTTACCACGCTTGGATTTAACATGGAGGGTGCAGGTCGTATCCACGCTGACCCTCCAACGGTTTAGACCTTCTTGTTCCGGCTCGCTACGGTTTGTTTTGGTTGACGGTTACGGAACGGATATGACGTCACAGACTACAACAATTAAAAGCGGTAACTTCCTTCTACCTCCACATAGACTCAAATGAAGCAAATATATCCATTCTGGCATTAAAAAAAATGATTTAAAAATCACGATGCATAGGTGAATCGATTAAGCACATTAATCTGATTGTGTTCTATCAAATGTGTCAGAAACTTCCGACTTCAGAATGATGACTCACAATCTTAAGATGTTCTTCCCCCTGCATTGGCATCACTTATCACTGTGTTCATTAAGTGGAACACCTCACAAGGGTGTAAAGGAAAGAGCCTGAAGGGAGCTATTCTAATGAAATTATAATGACGCATGTGGAGTCAGCTTCAATCTACGCAGAAAGAGGAGAGAGCAAGAGAGACAGAGAGCGAGGTTGTTCTCTGCGTTGACCTCTATGTGTCTGTCAAGCTTGTAATTAAGGGCGAAGAGGATAAACACCACAACTGGATGTTTATCAGGGACGCCTGACTCAGCCACGCTGCACTCACTGCTGCAACCATACAGGAATGTCCTCTCACAGCCACAGTGTGTCTAACAAGTATGCAAGGATATCTGAACAAGTGCAGTGCTAGTGCTAGTTTTATCTCTACAAAGAATGTTTCACAATACAGCGGTCGAATACAGAGTATAGGCTACTGGATCTCCTCTGCTGAAGGTTCACATTTTGTAAGTATTTTATGGCAGCAACTAACGATTCTTTTCATTATTGAAATTATTAGCAAATTGTTTTGCCTGATATGGTTCAAACCCGGTGGATTCTGTATGTTCTCCCCGTGTTAGCGTGGGTTTTCTCCGGGTTCTCCGGTTTCATGCAGGTTAGGTTCATTGTTGACTCTAAATGTCCCATAGGTGTGAATGGTTGTCTGTCTCTATGTGTCAGCCCTGTGATAGTCTGGTGACCTGTCTAGGGTGTACCCCGCCTTCACCTATTGTCAGCTGGGATCGGCTCCAGGCCCCCCGGGCTGAACCCTGAATAGGATAAGCGGTTATAGAACAGGCGCTACCACGGTTTTACACTCGGCGGCTCACGTTACCGCAGATTCACAAGCGTGACCTTCAGGTAACGTAAAAACCCGAAAGTCTCTCTCTAGAGAGTTTGGTTTGTCTGTTCTGGGCTACTGTAGAAACATGGAGGAGCAACATGGAGGACTGCGTGAAGAGGACCTGCTCCCTATGTAGACATGAAGGACTCATTCTAAGCTACCGGAAACACAACCATTCTTAGTTTCAGATGATTATACACTAATGAAAAAGTAGTTATGAATATTATATTACATTTCAGCTAATAGATCAACCAAAATGCTACACACTGTTCCTTTAAAATGGATGGTTTTGTCCAACTAACCTCAAGATATTCTGTTTAATATCATACAAGATAAAAAAAACTAAACAAAACTGGAACATATGAAGCTTAAAGCTGAAGTAGGCGAGATTGGAGCAAATATGATTAAAAAAAGTTATTTTTATAAAATGGTCGCTATATCGTGACAGTAGTACATGAAACAGGAAATCTGAAAAGAAAAAAAAAATCATGTGTCCTCCGGTGCTCCTAACGGCATCTGCAAGATTTCACAGACCGGAGGAAAACAAGCAGTAAGAGCTGATCTGAGGTCTGCTGTCCAGCTGCTGTCTAAGAGAGCCGGCTGTCAATCACTCTGAACTCCGACCAAACGGTCAAACTAGGCAGAGCTGATCAAATATGAATCAATATTCTGTTACATTAATGTCTATTTCTCTCCTCACATGTTCTCAGAATCATCTTGTAGTGCACGGTTAGCTGTAAATGAGAAAGTTTCACATAACCGGAGCACAGCCATTAGGAATGCTCTCTCTCTCAATGAAATGACCTGTGATTGGTCAAAGTCTCCCATCACGGGCTAGATGTTCTAAAGCCTGAAAACAGAGCCATGAGGAGGAGCAGAAGTCTAGTTTTCTCTCAGAACACTTGAATTACAATATGCTCAAAGGTTGTTATGGGATTTTTGTCCAATGATGCCAAAAACATTCTGCCTACTGAAGCTTTAATTGTCTGTCAATCAATTATTTGACTTATTTGATCAGATGAGATTAGAGCTGCACTGATTACACGATTAGTTGTCAACTATCAAATTAATCCGCAACTATTTTGATAACTGATTAATCGGTTTGAGTAATTCTTTAAGAAAAAAAAAGTCAAAATTCTCTGATTCCAGCTTCTTGAATGTGAATATTTTCTGGTTTCTTTACTCCTCTATGACAGTAAACTGAATATCTTTGATTTGTGCAAACAACTTTTTTATTTTATAGAGCAAACAACCAAGAAAATAATCAAGAGATTAATCAACGATGAAAATAATTATTAGTTGCAGCCCTAGATGAGATTTCCATAGATGAATAAGTATCCTATAGATACATAACTTTACTAGGATTGGAAGTTTCATCCCACAGGATCCACTTGTGCAAATGCACCCAAGTTAATGTAATGTAATGGATGTCAGTGTATAAAAGCCAGGATTTAATCACAGCACAACTGTTATTTTTAGACCTAGCCGCTTAGGAATTATGGCTCATTTCTCTAATGAACAAATGAGGGATATCAAAAAGCTAGATCAATCTCTCACACAGAGTGTTTGTGCACAGACATGTTGACCCTGTTGTCATGAGATGACCCAGCCACAGTAAAGGAGGGAAACAGAGATTATCCAGACATGGAGTTAATCTGAGGGAGCTCCAGAGCTATCTACAGGCTTTTCTGACCAGGCGAGGAGGCCTGATGAGAGACAAAGAGCTCAGTCAGGCACCTGCTCCCTTCCAGACACCAGCAGAGGAGACACAACACACGCTTCACATGCGTTTACCCGGGACACACAGATCCATGTGATCGGGTCAGAAGGGAAATACTCGGACATGTGTGTGACAGCATGCAGCCATTCAACAAGTGCCACGAGACTGCTGCAGGGACAGATCAATACATGCATCAACAGCATCAACAGCATCAACAGCATCGCTGTGGTCCACTCCAACTCAGGGGATTCCTTATTATAGCAGCATTCTATACTGAGACAGGTTCATTGTTATAGCAGCGCTCTACTGAGACGGGTCAATGTAACTGCCTTCACTCATCAGTGTTCAGAAAGCAGGCCAATGCCAGGTCAGGTCAAGTGTGTGCTGCTCGTTCCATTGAATCCCCCAGCTAGAGCTGCATTTAGAGCTGCCGTTAGAGCTGCCGTTAGAGCCGCCGTTAGATCTGCCGTTAGAGCTGCCGTTAGATCTGCCGTTAGAGCTGCCGTTAGAGCCGCCGTTAGAGCTGCATTTAGAGCTGCCGTTAGAGCTGCCGTTAGAGCCGCCGTTAGATCTGCCGTTAGAGCTGCCGTTAGATCTGCCGTTAGAGCCGCCGTTAGAGCTGCATTTAGAGCTGCCGTTAGAGCCGCCGTTAGATCTGCCGTTCGAGCTGCCGTTAGAGCCGCCGTTAGATCTGCCGTTAGAGCTGCCGTTAGAGCCGCCGTTAGATCTGCCGTTCGAGCTGCCGTTAGAGCCGCCGTTAGATCTGCCGTTAGATCTGCCGTTAGAGCTGCCGTTAGAGCCGCCGTTAGATCTGCCGTTAGAGCTGCCGTTAGAGCCGCCGTTAGAGCTGCCGTTCGAGCCGCTCAGTGCTCATAAAGACACCGTGTGTTACCTTGTTGATCTCCTCCAGTTTGGACCGCTGCTGCTCCTTCAACAGTCCGAAGGCTTTCCCTCCTGGAAACAGAACAGCACGTTATTTTAACAGCAAGCTAGTTAACACCGACAGAGGCTCAGCTTGGTACGTTAACGGTAACCGGTAACCGGTAGCCGGTAGCCGGGTCGGCCTGCTGATGCTCTGTAGTAAAGACTCAAAGAAGCTTTATGTGGCTAACACTGATGAACCTGCTGCCCAGCAGACAGAGCAGTCCGCTGTCCTCTCAGTCAGTAGTCAGTACCTTGTACATTAGAAGGCATCCCGGAGTCAGTCTGTGGCTCTAGATCCAGAGAAAGACAACTATCCGACTATCCGACTATCCGACTATCCGAGCCAGAAGGCTACCGTACTGTCCGCCGGGCCGCTCCTCCTATTCTCCGGTACAGATTGGCTCACTGGGACACTTGGTACCGTCGGGGTCAAGACGGACGCATTTAGAGAAGGGACATCCGGTCAATCTTTCAAAATAAACTATTGATCCCCTTGACACACATATTTGTGTAATTTGACACACAGTTTCAAGAACAATTTATAAATACATTTATCCTGATAAACATTAAAAACAAGGACGACAACAACAACAAAGACCAAAAGATGCATTATTGGAACTATTCTATCCATACAAGTAATGAGTATTGAATGGCAACATGTTTGGACTGGATGCTGCAGTATGTAGATATTAACTATATAGACATCTTCCCATGTACATCCATCGTGTATGTATTTCTTTGCTCTATTTGTATTATTTACAAGTTCCAGAACCATTGACTTGTATATAGGCATTTTATTCCGACTTTTATTACTGTATTCTTATTGTATTGTTGGTCATTGTGGTTCCTATAGCTGTCATTTATATTCTGTGTAAGTACATTGAGAGAGCTGCATGAAACTGGAGTCGAATTGCATGTGTGTGCAAAATAAACCTGATTCTGACATTGAGATGGACAGAGGCTTTTTATTCTGGTGCCATACCACCTTTTATATGTCATATGAAGTTGACAAAAATAGGACTGCCACTAGTAATAACTATGTTCATGATCGATTTGTTTTGTCTGGCTTTCAGTCCAAAACCCAAAGATATTCAATTTACAGTGACATATTTTTTCCTTGAGAAATTACTTAAACAGTTGACCATTAAATTACTGTCGATCGGCTAATCAATAAATCGCTGCAGCCCTAGAAAAGAATATACGAGGGACTGATATGAGGTAAACATTTTTTTTTTCCTGGATTTATCCCAATAATGCCCCTGTAACTCCTGGTTGGATCTGTTTATACTGTATTTGATGACTAGATGGTGTTTCTTACGCTTGGTGTGTTTGTGATGTGTGTATCTGTGACCACATCCACTGGTGGTTTGTGTGGTCGTATCTTCAGTGCAGCTTGGTTACATTTTATTTCTGCATTTTCTGTGCTTTACTGAGTCACAACCAAATCACCCATGTTCTCTCATAATATTGCAGTAATTTGTATCTTTCAGCAAGACCTTTCCATTCCCTCGTATGATCACACCAAAAGATCCATCCATTCACATTATGGATGACATATGGATGCCATAAACAAACTAAATGAAATTGTTTTTTAATTATGCACTTTTCAAGCTCTTATTTTGAAGGCTGAAACATTCAGATTCCGGTATTATCCATCCATGGTTCCTCACCATGGTTCACAGCAGTGAATGAGGCTCTTTTGGAGTAACTGGGACGCTTTTTACTCATGCTTGCCATCATGTGGCAGATGAGGAAACTGCACATAATGAGGGTGTGATTGAGACAATAGAGGTGTTGTGTTGAAATCTGTTCCCCTGTCGAATAGTGTTTCCCTCCTGTTCAAATCATCCGTAGTTAGGGTAAGAGATAAGGGTTGGTTCACAGTCTATGGTTGGTTCAGGTTTAGGTAGGGGGAAACACAGTACTCGACACAACACCGGTGTTAGCCTCATAAAAGACCCACTTGCCTCACAATAAACCAAATTTGGGGATTTATTTAGTTTTTTGGATGGAAGAAATTTCCAAAGCATTTTGGGATGATTTCATTACTACAGAGCCATTAAAATCCACCTGCCTGGCATGATTATTGTTATTATTTTGCAGAGAATGCAAAGGCAGAGACCCTTAAAGGGACTGTTTGTAACTTTTTAAGCGTATAAATGTAACGGGTCGGGACACATGCGTGCTCGCATATGCACGCTCGCGTGTGGCCGCTGCCTCTCCTCCTCTGCCTTCCTGCTTCCCTTCACTCAGACAGCGCACGCGTTCTCGCGTTCTCGCGTACTCGCTCCACCTCTAGACGTTAACGCGCGCTCACCACACACTGCAGAAGAGTTAGTTTATCTCTGAGAATATCTAGTGAATGTTCAGTGGACGTTTGTGCAGAAATAACTGCTGCAGCTCCTCCAGACCAACAGAGGTTTCCCGTGTCTTGTGAAGTGACGGGGCTCTGCAGAGAGAAACGTTATCGTCTCGTTACCGACCGGGTGCCGGTGTCTTCCACCTTATCAGCACCTTATCAAACAGGCTTCAGGAAGTCAACGTAACCACCCTGCCACAGTGGACATGTGATAGGAGATGGAGAACTGTCCCTATCACCAGGCCTATGGTAGATGGGAAATGGATTTGCGTTCATATAGCGCTTTTCTAGTCTTCTGACCACTCAAAGCGCTTGGTTTGAATGAATGAATGACTGAATGAATGAATGAATGAATATAGTGCAGTTGTGTTGGTAGAATTTAGGGGTAGTAATTCACCCCCTTGTGGTCATTTCTTGTAAAAACCTCTGTTTTTGTTGCATCCAGATGAGGGCTATCATGCAGTTAATCATCTTTCTTTCTTTCTATTTGGTTTACACATGCCTATACATGTAAATACTGCAGAGCTATATAATCTGGTTCATGACACAGTTATAAAGATAATTACACTAAATTTGTATTGGTTTTCTCTGTTTTTCGGAGAGCTGAGCTAACGAGGCTATAGACTCAGAAGTCAGCCACAATGTTTTACAAATGTGTTTCAGATTGTAGTTTATTTAGTTGCTATTCATACATTTCGGATGCTCATAGAGATGTAGTTTGGTTTAATGCTATCAAAACACTGGTATGTGAGCTGTATTTAGTTGGACTTTGTAAAACATAGTAGGAATGTGTTAGAGTATATCTTCCACACTGGGTTACTCTGTTTCAGTTGGTTTTATTAATATAATTTCATGAAAACCTACTCTAGCCTCAGGTCTCTATTGGACTATGAAAATGAATTAAAACACTTATAGTTTAATTCATGTCCAGTAAATTCCTAAATTTACTAGATTTAAATTAAAAACACTTAATGACAGATTTGTATATAGGCTATGTTAGCAGTTGCATGGAGTAAATGTCACCATAATCAGAAACATCACACATTTATAATGGGTCTACAGGAACAATTAACACATTTAAAAAGCATTTGCTCTAGGTGCTAATGTTGAAATATAAATCTGTGTTAAAGAGGACCTGTTATGGTTTTGTGCTTTTCCCCTTTCCTTTAGTGTCTTATATAGTTTTTTGTGCACGTAAAAGGTCTGACAAGTTACAAAGGAGTTCCTCTCCCCCACAGAATCACTGTTCCTTAACTGCCTGAAACGCCTTGCTTGAAGTCCCCGCTTTTCTTCCGTAACGTGGTGATGTCACACATTTGTAATTAGCACGACTAATTTGGCCCGCCCTAAAACAAAGCTAGTTAGAGCAGAGCTGTAGCGGAGGCCAAAGAGTTTGGTTCTGTTGACCAGCCGGTATGAGAAAAGTAAAGCTTGTTTGAACATTAAAGGGACTGTTTGTAAGAATCAGAAATGCTTGTTAACAGCTTCACCTGTGGCCGTTAAGTCAACGAAAGTCAGCGTCGGGCTAGCGCTTGCTCGCTCTAAATAGACATGAAAGAGCATCACTCAACACAGTGAGGCGACACACGTCAGCTAAAAGCACAATATTACTCTATATTTCAGCTACTTGGCAGTAATGTTAGCTGACCAGACGAAGGTCTCTCCATGAATCAATGCTGATCCTAGTGTTGGCTTTTCCTGCCTCAGCCTCCCGACCGCGGTCGGAGGGAACAGGGGGGACACCGTCACCCAGTCGGAGACGATAACTTTACTCGTTGCGGAGCCCCGTCACTTCACAAGACACGGGAAACCTCTGTTGGTCTGGAGGAGCTGCAGCAGATATTTCTGCACAAACGTCCACTGAACATTCACTAGATATTCTCAGAGCTACGAAGTCTTCTGCAGTGTGGAGTGTGCGCGCATGCACGTGATGTGGAGCGAGCTGAGTGAAGGCAGGCAGGCATGCAGAGGAGCAGAGGAGCAGAGGAGCAGAGTACAGCAGGGACTCCGGTCCTGGAGACCAAAGCTACGGTCTCCCCCGCGTCCTCCGACCGCGGCCAACACTGTTTAACAGACGGGCTTCACTAGATACAACCAAGAGGTTTTGGTGCTTCACTGTAGTTTGTGTTGGAGTCTGAGTCTGAACAGCGTAGACACACGCGAGCGCGCATGGATGATTTATACGTGTACATTGTTGTGTTGTTGAACATGCTAGATTTAAATAAAATCATGGCTAATCCGATTTTGTCATTTTGTGGATTTTATCTCCATGCTTCCTTTGTGTAAAGTTTGTGAAATTGTCTAAACAATGTTATTTTTACATTTTGCTTAAATAAAAAAAGACATTACATTACAATTGATGCACTCAGTAATACATAATTCGGACTATTTGATATACTAATACTATTAGTGTAGTATTTATTTGACCTGTTTTTCAGGACCTGGTGTGATTACCATTACCACTGGGCCTACTGAGTCTTCTGTTAGCGGCTCTTTGAGGCTGTAATGGAGCTTTTCTACATTTGGAGACTTCTGCAAGAGTTGCATTTTTCGGCGATTGAATGCTCTAGGTCTCTAGTCTGATCCATCCATCCTCTGAATGCTCTAGGTCTCTAGTCTGATCCATCCATCCTCTGAATGCTCTAGGTCTTTAGTCTGATCCATCCATCCTCTGAATGCTCTAGGTCTCTAGTTTGATCCATCCATCCTCTGAATGCTCTAGGTCTCTAGTTTGATCCATCCATCCTCTGAATGCTCTAGGTCTCTAGTCTGATCCGTCCATCCTCTGAATGCTCTAGGTCTCTAGTTTGATCCATCCATCCTCTGAATGCTCTAGGTCTCTAGTTTGATCCATCCATCCTCTGAATGCTCTAGGTCTCTAGGCTTTGTGGCTGTAAAGTTTCATGAGGCTGTGATTATCCTAGAGGTCACCACAGGTCATTTTATACAGTTTCAAAAAATGGTCTCTACAATGAAATATCTCCTATGGGGACTAACATCATCACACACGAATACAGTTGGGCTCATTGGATCCACAAGAGTCTCAGTTTTATGGTGAGACCCAATTTAAGCAATTCCAGGACTGTTTATGGACCCCAGTATGCAGTGTCACGATCAAACCACTTGACAGACGTGGCAGGATCGAGAAAATCTTTTCAGATCCTTCCTTAGGCTAGGCCAATAGAACTGTTTACTAATCCCAATCCTGAACCCCAGGTGGCCACCATAGGATGACTCATATGCTAGGTGTAGCACCTCCTTACGATAACACTGGGGAAGCACAACCTGCTCATAACTAGCCCAATCCTCACTAGCAGGTCGATTAGCCGGTCTCCAACCTGGTGATCCAATGAGGGGGCTCCTCCCCCCATATGTACTACACCAGCCCCTACAACCTCCGGATCCATGACGTGTCCCTGACTAGCCTCAGACCCCAAAGGTCCCTCTACCTCCCCCACTGCACTCAAGGTGGCTGGCTGATTGAGAACAGCTTCACTCGGTGTACTGGTGGGCTCTTTAATTTCCTCAGAGGCCACAGATCTACTAAGCTGAGGGAAAATAATATCAGATAAGTCCATGCTTATTCCTTCACCACTAACTGGAGGGGGAGAGCAACCTCTCTCGTGCCTTTAAGCAGTGTCTCCGCGAGCCTGAGACCTGGTAACCACACACGCAGTAAACACCTCTAGAGACTCAGCTTTCAACTCCTGAACCTCCTCAGTCTCTGTTGGTTCTTCCAACACTACTGACGTAACCCTGGTTCCAGCCACATCGTTACCTAGGAGGAGATCAATACCGATTAATGGGAGACTACTCACTTCTGCAACAGTTGCATACTTGGAAACCAGCTCAGAACGTAAGTATATCCAGTGAAGTGGTGCATTCTCATAACCACCCCCGACACCTCTTACCACTGTGAACTGACCTGTAAAAGTTGAATTAGTGAGTTTGAGTGCTCCCTTCCGTAACAAAGTCTGTTAGCCCAACAATCAACTGCTGCTTCCTGCTTGCGCCACAGATCCAAGTGTGATTCTCCAGGTTGACGCCTCAACTCTCGAAACCTTTTCCTTTAAGCTTCAGGAACACTACAATGAGCCTGCAACACAGCTTTCCTAAGAGCATCATACTCTAAACCCACACGGCAATCCAGGGCAGCCACCGCTCTCTGAGCCTTGCCTCTCAACACACTCTGCACAAGGAGCGGCCATTTCTCCTCCGGCAACCCACTCTCTTTAGCCACCTTTTCAAACATTTAAAAAAAATGTCTAGAGAGTCTTCTTCAAAAGGGGGCATAAAACCACGGGCTTTAGCTATGTCAAAACTCTGCTCTTTCTAGCGTGCTGTCAACTCCTCTAACTCCAACATGGACCCCATAAGTGTGAATGGTTGTCTGTCTCTATGTGTCAGCCCTGCGATGGACTGGCACCTGTCCAGGGTGTCGGCTGGGATCGCCTCCAGCCCCCCTGCAACTCCTAACGGGATAAGCGGTTGCAGATGTATGGATGTATGGATGGATGGATGTCTCTCAATCTCTCTCTCCCTCTCCAACTTTTCACGTTCCCTCTCTAATTTCTCACGTTCCCTGGCCCTTTGTCTCTCTTCCTCTCTTTCCTCTTGCTGTTCCTGCCAAATAGTTTCGAGGTTCAAAGTCTCAATTATGCAGGCTCCCATGGCTGGCTTCTTCATGCCTTCTGCTAGCTCTACATCTTCCTCCTCCGCTAAGGCAATCAACTGCTCTTTGGTCAGCTTCCTAAACTGTTCTTGAGTCAATATAGCTAACCCTGCCGACACATCAACCTGACTAGTTTTTTTAATTGAATTAAAACATTTTAAAAATTTGTTTTTCACGGGCCTGCAAGACACCGGGAAGATCCCTTCCCAAAACGATTTACCCCGCTAACAAACACCGGCTAATTACACAGCGAAAACAATTATCGGTTACCCTATCCACCCTTCCCATAGGAGCGCTCCTCTCTCGCTGCAGACAGTCCACCTGTCACCTACCCAGCTAACACAGCGCTACTTGTCCCACTCTCCCAAAAACCGACTCCAATTAATAAAGCCGACTACTCACTGACATGTGAAATCACACAACACAACCCCGGTGAAGCTCCACCAACTCATTAGGAAACACGCTAACAATAACCCGACTCACTAACCGACCTTTTCCTACCATTCAACTTAAATGGCACGCCTGCTAAACGCCATCTTGCAGTTAAACATTCAAGCGATAACATGCAGATAAGCTTGTTTCACGACACGCACTGCTGTAAATGTTCATTTTTTTTTCTGTCTTTATTGACAATGTAGCGTAACACAGCGCTGTAAATAAAGGAATCTGTCATTTCCCTGGTCCGTTCTGTTGTTGTGATATGTGCAATGCTTTTGAAATGACAGTAAAGTCATTTCAGACTTGCTAATGTACCCTGAAGGTAAATATAAGAGCTAACGCTAGCCTAAACTGACATGGCTTAGCGACACACCATTAGCCACTTTTCGATCTTGGCGTCACTCAAACTGCATGTGATTATCATAAAGTGGGCATGTCTGTAAAGGGGAGGCTCGTTGGTACCCATAGAACCCATTTACATTCACATATCTGGAGGTCAGAGGTCAAGGGGCCATGCCAGTTTTTCCCTCGCCAAAATGTTGCCTAACTTTGGCGCGTTATTTATCCCCCCTCCTGACAGGTTAACCAATAGATTCCTTAAGTCGTCTAGTTTCATATGATACCATTATCTTCACTCTAGCTTCTAAGAGTTCTTTTTTTTTCTGGTGACCAGTTGTCACAGGACGCATGCACGAGTTGTAAACTCAATCAAAGAGGGATTTTCCCTTTTCAGACTTTTCCATTTGAGTTGCAATCTCTAGACGCATTGAGTGGTGAAATCATATACTTATTTAACAAAAAGAAAGTAAAAATTTGACAAATGTTTGAAAAATAGACATTATTGATTATTGATATAGACATGTCACCCCCCCCCCCCCCTCCCTGCCTTTCCTGTCTGTCTCTCTCACACTGAAAAAAAAAATACTAAATGTGTAATCCTCTGCTTATGTATTGTAAATCGTTTTAAAATAATAATGTAAATCCTTTTAATTGAATATTTATATATATCACCAAGTTATCAATAAAATCATTATTCTTGATAATATCTATAATATTCTATCTTTAGTCTATAATAATACATAATTTATTCTTATGCTTATCATTAATAATCTGAATCTGCAAAGTAACTAAAATTAAAATACTCAAGTAAAGTACCTGAGTAAATGTACTTAGTTATATTCCACCACTGTTATATTTGTGCTGGCGATTGTTGTAAACTACTGATATTACACCCAGTTTTCTGTGTAACCATTCAAAGTAATGTCTAAACTAATTCCTAATAAATGACTATGTAGGCAGTTTGTTACAGTTTCCATATTGAAGACTGGACTGTGTAAGCTTGAGCACTTTGTTCTCAAAAACAACCAACAGATACGACAAAGTGATATTTTGTAACTACTGGATAAGAAACAGTGTGTTGTACCTGTCTCATGATGTAATGTGTGTTTGAAATGTGCAATCAGGCATCGTGTATGTGCCACACGGTTTGAACCCTGTTGCTATGGATACCATGGATACAGGTGGTGGTGGTCTACAGCAGAGGGCGCTGCTGAGACTGAGGCTGAGATTACTGCCTCGTTTCCTGTGTTGTTAATAAAGCTTTGGTTGAACGTCGTGTGTGATCATTGTGGAAGAAGCGTGTGAGAGGAACACTAGCCTCTCTAACAGGATCATTTAGAACAGACCGAGTGTCTCTTGTTTTTTCTATCTCTCTTCAGTATTCCGGTACCGAGTGAACCGTGAAGACAGACATCATGCAGAGAGCGACTGGGACACCGTGACAGTGTTG
Source organism: Sebastes umbrosus (assembly GCF_015220745.1). Taxonomy (NCBI): domain Eukaryota; kingdom Metazoa; phylum Chordata; class Actinopteri; order Perciformes; family Sebastidae; genus Sebastes; species Sebastes umbrosus. The sequence continues at coordinate 27,612,230 of NC_051287.1, forward strand.
AGGAAGAAGGGCCCGACTGCTGCCATGGCCAAATCCAAGCAGGTTAGCAGCAACACCTCACCTAGTCTGTGTGTCTGACTACTAGACTGTTAAGCATGAGTCCTGTAAACCAGCCACACACGGATCACGCGGTTGAGAGTTAAATGGACTAGCAAACATTGCTACTGCTTCGTGGTTTAGCTAACAACAACAACAACAACAACAACAGTGGACATGTAACGGTAGCTACACAGACACATCTGATTATTATGAACTTCTTATCAACCCAACTTCAGCCAGACATGAATAAAGTTGTTGTTGTTGTAGTGAACGGTCTAGTTCCAGTTAATATGGGACGGGATCCTCTTCAGGTTAGCTGCTCAGGTTAGCTGGCTAGCTAACTCTCAGGACAGGCCTACTGGGCTACCTGGCTAGCTGAGAGCTAGCTCAGATCCTCCTCAATAACACCATAAACCGGTTTATGCTTCTATGGAAGCAGTTACAAGAGTTACAACAGTTGGAACAGTTACAACAGTTGGAACAGTTACAACAGTTAGAACAGTTGGAACAGTTACAACAGTTAGAACAGTTGGAACAGTTACAAGAGTTAGAACAGTTGGAACAGTTACAAGAGTTACAACAGTTGGAACAGTTACAACAGTTGGAACAGTTACAACAGTTAGAACAGTTGGAACAGTTACAACAGTTACAACAGTTGGAACAGTTACAAGAGTTAGAACAGTTACAAGAGTTAGAACAGTTACAAGAGTTACAACAGTTGGAACAGTTACAACAGTTACAACAGTTGGAACAGTTACAACAGTTACAAACAGTTGGAACAGTTACAAGAGTTACAACAGTTGGAACAGTTACAAGAGTTACAACAGTTGGAACAGTTACAACAGTTACAACAGTTGGAACAGTTACAAGAGTTACAACAGTTAGAACAGTTGGAACAGTTACAAGAGTTACAACAGTTGGAACAGTTACAACAGTTACAACAGTTGGAACAGTTAGAACAGTTGGAACAGTTACAACAGTTAGAACAGTTGGAACAGTTACAACAGTTAGAACAGTTAGAATCTGCTTTTCACGGTTCGTCTGGGGAAAGAAATGTTAGCCTAAAGATGAACTCTAGCCTAAAGAGTAGCTCTAGCCTAAAGATGAGCTCTAGCCTAAAGAGTAGCTCTAGCCTAAAGAGTAGCTCTAGCCTAAAGAGTAGCTCTAGCCTAAAGATGAGCTCTAGCCTAAAGATGAGCTCTAGCCTAAAGATGAGCTCTAGCCTAAAGAGTAGCTCTAGCCTAAATAGTAGCTCTAGCCTAAAGATGAGCTCTAGCCTAAAGTGTGCGTGGTTGAGCTCAGGCAGGACTGATCATGTTGTCTTCTGTTTAATGTCTGCGTCCCTACTCAGATGAGCTGATTGGTTACTTATTACCGACCTGATTTGAGCCCAAAGCTGAATAGAGTCTGGTCATAATGCAGTCTACACACAATTATCCAAATCGGTTTTAAATGTAAGATTGTCCGTGTTTTCTCCTCTAGGCAATCACTGCTGCTCAGAGACGTGGGGAGGACGTTGAGACATCCAAGAAATGTAAATTTATACTTTCTGTACACATTTCTGATTTCCAAGTTGTAATTCTGTAGGCAAAACATCCCAAGCACTGCATGAAGTTCACCGGCCTGTGCTGTGATTATGCCTTTTATTGCATGTCTACCACTCAACATTACTTTGAACCACTGCTTGTCACACAGGGTCTGCAGGACAGAACAAACAGCATCTCGTGACAAAGAACACATCCAAGCTGGACCGGGAGACAGAGGAGCTTCACCATGACAGGGTCCCCCTGGAGGTGGGCAAGTACATTCAGCAAGGCAGGCAGGACAAAGGTCTGACCCAGAAAGACCTGGCCACTGTGAGTATACAGACTTTATTGACATGCATTGATGCGTTTCCTGGCCAAAGATCTGAGACTCTGGCTCAATCCCAATGCCCCCCCCCCCCCCCCAAAAAAAACTGTGGTCAAGCCAGCCCCCATGTTGTTTTGAGGTACGTGTATATCCTAGGCATTACGGTAAGAGCTGTAGGAATTGACTTCAAAATAAAAGTACCGTTCTGATGAACATGATAGGCCTTCAAAATAAAAGCTTCATTCTCATGAACATGAAAAGCCATTTCACATTTATTCAGTAGGTCAATCAGTCTGTCAATAATGAATATGTTAATTAATGATCAAACAAATAAATACATAAAAAATAAATATATGAAACAAAATGAATACATATGAAATGCTAAATTAAATTAATCATAATTTAAAAGAAAAACAACCACCTCCAAAAAGTATTTACACAATTGGAATAACATAACAAACTTAGTCAAACTTAATATTAAAGAATACATTTCCAAAAACTAATCTGAAATCAAAATTACAGTATACCACCTCACACTCAGCACCTTCATGTTTCTACTAAGAGCCTAATTTCACTTGAGATAGATAGAATTGATAAAAGGAAACTGTCAATTATCACAAGCTACTTTCACTTCAGACCACCTTAGAGTATCACTCAGACAATATCAGGACATTCTGATGTAAAATTTCAATTTAAAGCCCTTTGAAATCTCATATACACCGATCAGCCATAACATTAGGTCAGCACAGGCACCCTGACCGGTCCCCATACGCAACAAACTTCTGCACTGTGTGTTCTGACACCTTTCTCTCAGAACCAACATTTACTTTTCAGCAGTTTGAGCTCCAGTAGCTCTTCTATTGGATCAGACAACACCAGCAGCCTTCGCTCCCCACGTGCACCAATGAGCCTCGGGTCTGACCCTGTCGCCGGTTCACCGGTTCTCCTTCCTTGGACCACTTTTGGTAGATCCTGACCACTGCAGACCGGTAACATCCCACAAGAGCTGCGGTTCTGGAGATGCTCTGACCTTGTCAAAGTTGCTCACATCTTTATGCTTTTCTGCTTCCAACACAAAGTTCAAAATGTTCACTTGCTGTCTAATAAATGTTGTAACGAGATAATCAATGTTATTCACTTCACCTCTGTGTATGAGTCCCTCTAAATTTAGATTGGAATTAAAGGGCAACTGTCCACTATTACAGACTAATTTCACTTCAGAATAATAGTAGACCACTTCAGGGTGTCACTCAGATAATATCAGGACATTCTGATGTAGAATTTCAAAATCAAAGCCCTTCAAAATCTCATATAATCTCATATAATGGCTATCTTCCGTCTAGATTCAGAATTAGAATTAAAGGAAACTGTCCACTATCACAAACTAGTTGTGCCTTTTGGAGTTAGCAGTCCAGGATGCCCAAATTTTGACATTTTTCCCAAAAAGCTGTGATTTCTTTCAACTTCAAATTTGTTTCCGGAGTTGAACTCAAAAACTATTTCACTTAGGAACCAACATACCAAATTTGGTATGATGGTTGACAGTGTGATCTAGTTGTGCCTTTTGGGGGTTAGAAGTCCCGGGTGCTCATTAATTAATTATTTAATGACCATTAATTCCATCAGTTCCAAAACTGCAAATGAGCCATGCTCACTTTTGCCTTGTTTCATTAGTATTTCATATGTATTAATTTTGTTTCATTTATTTATTTTTCATTTATTTGTTTAATTATTTATTAACTAATTCATTATTGACAGACTGATTGACCTATTGAATAAGTTTTTGAAATGGCTTTTCACCTTCATGAGAACGGTGCTTTTATTTTTAAGTCATTTCCTAAATGCTCCTACCGTAATGCAGATGATACACGTACTGCAAAACAACGTCGGGGCTGGCTTGACTGTGTTTTTGGAAGTGGAGGCTGGCTTGACCGCTGTCCCCAAAGCCCAGGACAGACCAGCCGCGCGAACAGCGCGTGGCGGCTGCGTTACTTGTTGTTTTTTTATTTCGGTGTCAATGTTTATAGGTTTGAGCAGCCACACAGCCCGCGTCTCGCATGGCTCGGCTGCATGTGAGCTGCGTCTCTTCCGCCCCGGACAAACCGCCCGCCTCAACAGCGCGTGGCGGCTGCGTGATTCATGTGTCAGTTGTTCAGACCAGCTTGCGTTTCTGCTGCTGCCAGCCCTTTCTTTCTTCACAGAGTTTGCCTTTCATAATGGCCATTTCATTTCATTATAAATGTCATTTATACTTATTATATAAATAATAGTAATAATCCACAACTAAAACCCCGTACTATATTCATTCAGGGAGCCCTGCAAGTCACTGCATGTTCTACAACACTGTCCTGCAAATTTTTCAGAATAAAAGCCTTGTGTTAACAAATGAAGGAATTCTGTCCACAGAAAAAAATGCTTGATGGCTTTTATTTTTAAATGAAAGCAGGAATTGTTGATTTGAAACCCGTACTATATTCATTCATGGAGCCATGCAAGTCACTGCATGTTCCACAGTACTGTCCTGCACATATTCAGAATAAAAGCCTCGTGTTAACAAACGGACCATGTTGATGGTAAAGTGTTCCAGCAGCAGAAGGATCTGCAGTATCTCTGCTTCACACACCGCGGCTGAAGGAGCCTATCACTGAAAGAGCTTTATAACAGCTGACAATGAACGGACCTCAAACAACTTTCTTCAATTATTAGAAAGATTTTTCTTTTCATGATCTGTTATTTCCCCCATAACTTTTATTAAGGATACTATTAAAGCCATAGAGAGAAGCAGGGTCTGTCTTTTACAACTTTTACACCATTTATCCTCATTTCCATTCAGTCACATGTGAGGCTGATTATTCCTGAGCATCGGGTTTGATATGAGTTACATCATATCAATCTTCCCTGAAACATTCAGCCTAATAAATCATTTCTAGTGTCAGAATATCAATAAATACAGACGCTAATAATGAATAAATAATATAAAGCAGGGGTCTCCAACCTTTTTTCCTCTGAGAGCTACTTTATATTATTACCTCCGCCGAGGCCGAAGTCCTAGGAAGGAGGTTATGTTTTCACACCGGCGTTGGTTTGTTTGTCCGTTAGCAGGATTACTCCAAAAGTCAGCGATTGATTTGACTGGTATCGGATTGATCCGGATTCAGGAATATTTTTAAGGATTCCAATCAGCCTGAGCATTAAAACCACAGGGTATAACACAATGCGCAGTGTAATTGATGACGCGTGACCCCACCCCCTTCCTGTTGAGAGCAGAGCGATACGTGTGTGGATGTGTGTGCGGGAGCTGCTGTCCGTCCGCGGTGAGAAAGAACATAGCGGTAGCTGACGAGATGAGAGACAATGTAGTGTAACGTTATACAGGCATAACAAGGCTGCTGAATGAGAGAGGCATCCGCCGATACGTTACACGGAATCACACCGTGTTAATAATAAGCCAACCACCTCACGATACCGCCAGCTGGGAGCTGGATCTGTTTTTAAAGTCACGTACCTTGGTGGAGGTCTGCGCTCTCCGAGTGCCATTCTAGTTAGTAACATTAATTCACATTGCTCAGCTCCACCCAAACCAGCTGAATAAGCTTCTTATGTGTAAACATTTAGAAAGTGTTGATATCCGACACTCACATTTTGACATCATCAACATCTTAAATTCATCATCATGTGCATGTTTTCACTGTATCACATCACTTCCCTTCACAATCTGTAGTTCACATGCATGTATTACATGCATTCAGTCTTTAACAGTTAGTGAGATGACTGGTGCTGCATGGAGTCAACAAGAGAGGTGTATGCTGGAGTGGATCCACTTAGGTTCACTCTTATGGACTTTAAATGTTCATCTGTCAGTCTTGTTCTGAACTTGGATTTCATGACACTCATGTCTAGGGGTGGGACGAAATATCGTGCCTCCAAATATCCCGGTATAAAAACGTGACGATATGCATCGTCAAGACAAAAAACTGAATCGCGATATCAGAGCATAATAGGTACTACATACATACGGGCTCCGGGCATCTGCAGCCTCTTCCTGCTGCTTTTCAAGGCCTATGGAAGAAGGCTGAGTATAAGTCATATCTTCAGTTACACTGCGAATTTGTCATACCCCGTGAGCCATGTCCGCCCGTGACCCAGCCTTCTTTAATAGGCCTTGTTGGAGCTCCACACACATCAACACACACAGCCCAGCCAGTGAACAGCTGATCAGAGAGGCTGCGGTGGAGAGACGAGTTGACGCTACGCTCGTTGCTGTTAGTAAGTGCAATAAAACTTTGCAACTGTCAAGCCAAGATATGTAATTACACCTGCTCAACAAGCATAAACACGATGAAACGGTTAAACATGGAGGAAAGCTACTTTTCAATCTGCTCTGTCCGCTGTCTCTCATCCTCCGCTGCAGAGCGCGTTAGCTCGGCGGCTAACAGCTAACTGTTAACACGTGTAAGTTATTTAGTTGAGTTGTGAATGACTTTAAATGACTAAAGCTGGCAGTAGGCTGTGTAGTCCAACTGTTTAGGTTAGTTTGTCATGTATCCTACTGGTAAACTGATCAGCTGGCTGAGACAAAGCAGCCCCTCCCCCCAACCAGCCCTAACGTTACCTGATGAGTGACATCAGCAGAGGACAGGAGGAAGGACTGATACTGACTGATGGAGGACAGGAGGACAGAGGACAGAAGGAAGGACTGATACCATAAAAATGGATTTATAGGGCAAACAACAGCATTGTTTTGCATTTTGTGTCTTTTGAATAAAAGGCTACTTTTTCAGTCATATATTTCATCATTTTAGTTTTGTCAAAATTATTGTTATAATATAGTATCGAGATCGTGAACCCAATATCGTGTATTGTGAGCTGAGTGAATCGTCACATCCCTACTCATGTCAGAAAAAGCTGCTTCACAACGGTATGTAGACCCAAACAGAGCAGACATTTTCAGAGCTGCTTGGTGAAGGTTTTTATAGTTTTGTCTCTACTAGGTTCCAGAAATGCTGTGAAAGCTGTTGAGATTTTATCACAGCATACGCAGACAACGCAGACGCTCTCCTTGGCACAGTATTAGCACCAAGTTGTACATCGGCGATAGCAGACATAATTTCTGTCTTATTTTTATGGTTCTTGAATAGCGTTTCAGCCACCGCAGTCACTGCCTCTTTTACAACACCGCCATCGGTGAAGGTTTTTTTGTGATTCGGTAGGATGTTCGCCACTTTAAATGAAGCCTCTGCTGCAGCGTTGGTCTTCTTCGTTGGTTTGGTAACAGAGACTGTTGTCTTTTAAGCCTTGTTTTTCAGCTCCTTTACCTCTCTGGTCGTAAACCGCTACCAGCCGGAAAGTCCCGTGAAAAGTTGCCGTGGACTTTGGTGAAGTGGCGCTCGACGTTACATCTTCTGTCAACTGACACACTGACATCGCAAATGAGACACACACACCTGTCATTCACATTCGTGAAAAAAACTCTGTTTCCCATTCTTGATGAAAATAGTATGTTTTGTGCCTTTTCTTTGCCTGGCTATTTTCCGCGGTCATTGTCAAATCTGGTGTGTGCTCGCTAGCCTGCTAACATCTTCTAACGTTACGGCGTCACTGATGTAACCGAACTTGGCAGCAGCGTAACTCGTTTAATTGACAGCTGATTGGCACATAATCAGTTTGTGTCAGAAAGAGGCGGGATGTCTGTGAGTTGGATTGGATAGAAATTTAGGTCTACTTAGTGACTTTTGTCTTATCAAATTTGTTTACATATTCTTTGAACCTTTAGCGAGTGATTCAGAAACGGGTCGTGAGCGACGTGTTGGAGGACCCCCGATATAAAGGCATTGTGCCCCATTGTGCATTATGCCTGAAATGGTTCCTGGTCCTCGAAGCAGGACTCAGTCCACAGTAGAAATACAGACTGCAGCTGTTATTCATGTACAGGTGTTTGTTAAACAGGTAACTGGCTACAAAGAGAAAACACTGCTGCTCTGCCACTGATAATAACTGTGTCTTTATTAGTATTAGATCAGTTCAGACATAAACAGCTGTTAAAGCCGACTGACAGCTGATCCAGCTGTGATCAGCTGCTGCTGTCATCAGAAACGGACGTCACTTCACGTGACGCTTCAGGGGAAAGGACGCCTCATGTCTCTAAAAACATATTTCCTCTCTTCCTCTCTCCTTGTCTCTTCCCTCGCCTCCTCCGCTCGCATCTGACCTGGGCGAGATTCAGACTCGAGGAGAGGTATCGAGCCGTTTAAATTCAGAAATGGGAAAAGCCTCATGAATGAATAAAGTATGGGGTTTAAATCAACAATCCTGCTTTCATTTCAAAATAAAAGCCATCAAGCATTTTTTCTGTGGACAGAATTCCTTTCATTTGTTAATACGAGGCTTTTATTCTGAAATATTTGCAGGACAGTGTTGTAGAACATGCAGTGACTTACAGAGCTCCATGAATTAATCTAGTACGGGGTTTTAATTGTGGATTATTACTATTATTTACAAATTACCACACGCTTTTGACCTTTCTCTGTCTAAAATAAATATGAATTACATTTATAATGAAATTAAATGGCCATTATGAAAGGCAAACTTTATGTAGAAAGAAAGGGCTGACAGCAGCTGCAGCAGAAACGCAGCTGGTCTGAACACCATACGCGTGCATCATGCAGCCGCCACGCGCTCCTGACGTGCCCAGTCTGTTCCGGGCTTAAGGCCTACAGACCTGAACCCTCAGGGACTTAACTGACGTCACCTCGAGACTAGAGGGGACAGTCAGAAATGTACTTGTTTTTGTCAAACTTTATTAAGCAAAATTAAAGAAATGGTTGATGAATAAACCAGGTGTGTAATATAGTCTAATGCAGTGGTTCTCAATGTGGTACGCGAGCTCTCTCTAGTGGTACGTGGAGGAATCTTTGAAATATTTAAAAAAACTTGGTGTAAAATGTTTGAGAACCACTGGTTTATAGTATAATCTTCACAAATATTCTGGTCCTCTCATTCACAATTCAGTATTGTTTGTGTACAATAACTATCTTTATACAGGACTGTGCATAGCAATTGATTGATACTTTCAAAGTCTAAATCCTAGCTCAGGTGATGTATTCAATAAGAGGCCCAATCCCAATGTCCACGCTCACAGACTAACAGACCAAAGTCTGTCAGTCACCTCAAAAGGTGTCTTCCTGCGAAGTCTGTAAAGGGTATAGGGTTGTCCCACTGTCAAATCGTCAAGTGTTTGAGGGCTCTCTCGCAGACAATTTGAGACCTTTATGAACACTTTCCGAAAGTCCGCATTTCTGCAGACTTTGCCTGAGAGAATTACCCACAATTCATAGCTTTGTGACGTTAAACACAGGGTTACCAGGGGAAGCTCGGAGGCTACAAAAAACAGGTGAACAAAGGACAGCACATGGGGTGTTTAAATGAACACAGAAACATTAGAATGATCCTTAACATTGAAATCCTTTTAAGATGGTACATACAAAAACACATGAAATCAGAGGAATGCAAGCGTTAGACCAGTGGTCTAGGTGGTCTTATAGGCCTTGATTTCTAGTGTGACAATAAACCGGAGCCAAATTCTACATGAAAAAAATACACAATCGGCCTCATAACTTATTTCAAATGAACGGAACAATTCATACACGACCCGAACCGTGACTAGCGAACCGAACAGTTTGGATTTTTTACCTAAAGCGTTCCATCCCTATTCATCTCGTTCCAGACAGCCTTTTGCGATGTATTCATCTCGCATGTTCTTATGATGACGATGAAAATACGATTTATGGGTCAGCCCTATTTCTTATTAATTTTTGAAAATAGTTCAGAGATTCCTCCGCGTACCACTACAGAGAGCTTGCGTACCACGCAAGCTCTCTGTAGTGGTACGCGGTTTGAGAACCACTGCTATAAACAATGTACTTTATTGTTATTGCTAGCATTGCCATTACCTGTGCAAACCTAACAATCAATTATTTTTATCACGTAGTAAAAATGTTTACATGTCTACCATCCTCTTAATAATTATTTGAAGAAGTTCAGGTCCAGAAATCGCAGTCATTCAAAACATGTTGGTGACAGTTTTCTACAATAATGTGAAAGATGCAGCCCTGAGATAAATGGATTCCCAGCTACAGGAAGTGTTTTTGCATGCCTGTGTTGCTGGATTGTGGTAAAATACAAAAACATAAATAATTTATGGCAAATCTTTTCCTCAGAAAATTAATGAGAAGCCTCAAGTCATTGCGGACTATGAGTGTGGGAGAGCAATTCCCAACAACCAGGTGTTGGGCAAGGTAGAGAGAGCAATTGGTAAGAATACTCTTTACTAAAATGTAATTATGATTATTATGGTTATTCCGTTGCCAGTTATATAACACACATGTTAATTTTCTGCCATGAACAGGGCTGAAACTGCGTGGGAGGGATATTGGCCTACCCCTGGAGGCAAAACCCAAGAAGAAATGAACACAAAGCCTCGAAATCAGCCTTCCCTTGTCCCATCTTTCCTTGTTTCCCCACCGTCAAAATCTCTCCTCCTCTCTCCCCCATCCCTCCCTCCCGTTACCTGGGCTGATCTCACCTGTGTCCTGCCTGAGGACCTGGTGCTCCATTGCATTACAGGCTGCATACTCAAACAATTTCTTGATCACATAATCAAATGAATGATTGTACGAACGAACGATCGAAATCATTTTTCAACGTCACACACTCAAAGTTCTCTGACTCTTCTTTTCACCTCTTTCTGCTTAGGCTTTGGCATGATAAATTCAACTTTTTGATATTAATGTAAAACTCATTTAAAAAGTGGAATTATTTTTCATGACCAAACAAAGTAGTTTGACTCACGTAAACTCTGAGCATGATATTAAGCCCAAAGTGCTTGATTGCATCTTTTTTCACACACTTGAGACAGTGGGTGGATGTCATAGCAGTGTTGAAATGTTTTAATACTGTGCTTTGTTTTGATCTCAAAAATAAAGTTTGGCAGTTCGTGACAGTTCTGGGTGTGCGTTTGTAGCCACTGTAGCACAAGATTTCCTAACAAATTGTGTTCTTAAACGTTCCTAAAAATGAATGGAGGCAGTTTGATTAAACTTGGATATTTTTTGTGAACGCTGACAAAGAACTCAGTGTTCAAGGAGTTAATGCTTCATAGTGACGGGCACTACAAAACTTAGGAGAAATGCTAGTTTTCATGACTTATAATAGAGCAAGAATTTTGGAAACCTACATTTTTGGCTGTACTCTAAGGAGTTGCAACAACCTGAAATGTGAATGGAGCAGTAATATGTGTCCACTAGATGGCAGAATATTACCAGAAATGTTTTGGGACTGCACTGTCCCAATATACTGCATAAAACCTTTGTTTTACAGTTGACTTTTCTACAAAGTTGTGACTGCTTTAAGTGAAAATGTTAACATTGTACATAAATTGCACATTTTATTTGTATCACTTCCTACCCTATGAATTTAAATGTTTACCACTGCTGATAAAACACAAGTGCATAATTTAAACTATGTCAGTTAAGAATTTAGGTCCTTTTTTCAGAGTTATGTTGAAATGTTCTTGTGTGTAATGTTTATTTTAGAGCCTTATGAAATGTCTTGAAATTGTGACACGTCTGCATCCTTAAAATGTACAACACTCTAAAATACCAGGCCTTGACGAAGCTCGGCTCTAAGTAGCTGTTTCTTTCTCTACAGTGTTCCACTTCTACCATGGGTTATTGATTTGAGATTTACTTACTTTTGCTAGTAGTAAGGCTGCCTTCTGTTTTATTAAATATTCATGGACATAATTGTTGCAGCATGGTAAGTGGAACAGAATACATTCAAGGACTGGTGTAAACAAATAATTACACAATGTAGTTGGAAGCCTCCTCAGGTGAGACTGCGGCATTCCAAATCCTATACTTTTTCTTTTTACTTTTGGTACGTACTGCAGCTGCCCTTACAAAGTATGTACTGTTGCATGCAGTATGCATACAGTTGGTACATACTACTTTGTCATAACATTGCACCTTAAACTTTGACCCTCTTGCGCATATATCTGCTGCGCAGAGGATTGTGGGTCAGAATGGCCAGAAAAGCATGCTGACATACTGCAAAATGTGACTGGATGTAGTAGGACATCCTGTAGTTTTGGCATACTGCATTTGACATTTGTGTTGGGACATACTGAATCTTTTTCTGGCATACTAAATAGTATGGGTTTTGGAACGCACAGTGCCAGAGTGAGCAAAAAAGGGGCATACAGAGGTCAAGCAGTGCTATCCATGAAGTCCTCTGTCCTGATTAACCTCTATCGAGCCCTACACTGCAATCTCTGGTATGGTGAGATAAGACCCCGTGCTGCCCCTGGCACATCTGTAAATCAATGTGGTCATAATTAGAATGAAGCACAAAATATATAGCAGGCAGCAGAACACACCTGAGGACCCATGCAGCTGTGACGGCACGTTGTCCGCGTGGTTGGGGTAGATGGTCCAACAGGATGCTGGGTAACTTTTATCACTTTGATCTTTTTATTAGAAAGCAATGCTGCCATGTTCGGTACCGTTACTCCTTGGTTTCCTAACAGGCCTTTTTTCACGGCAGACATTTTGACTTGTCACAGCACATGTTGCTAATAAGGTTAGCAATGGCTCTGTGATATTTAAAAGAACAGTTTGTTGTGTTTTGGGGATCTATCAGCAGAAATGGAATATAACATTCATAACCATGTTTTCATTAGTGTATAATTACCTGAAAATATGAATAGTGTAATTGTTAGCTTAGAATCAACGCTTCATATCTCCATAGAGAGTGGGACGTCTTCACAGAGTCCTCCATGTTGCTCCTCCATGTTTCTACAGTAGCCCAGAACGGACAAACCAAACTCTGGCTCCAGAGAGAGACTTTGACCTTTTAACGTTACCTGAAGGCCACCGTAGTTCTACGACACGCTTGAGAAACTGCGCGGTAACGTGAGAGCAAAACTGTGGTACTGCCAGCAGCTGTCTGACTTCCTTTGCTGTTAAAGTAGTGTTATTAGGCTATGCTAATGCTACGTTCACACTACCAACGACAAATGTTGGCCATCGGTTTGTAGCTTCATGTCACAGTTTTTCATTGGAAATGACTTGTAGAATATTGCAGTGTCGCGAACAGCTTTACCACGGTTTTGCACTCAGCAGCTCACATTAACGCAGTTGCATGAAGTTACCCTTTAGGCTGCATTCACACCAGATCAGGCGTTGCGGCAATTCACCGCGGGGTTGCACGGCATTGTGGGAGAGTCACTTTAATGGTCTATTAACTGTGACGATTAACAGCTTTTGTTCCCTCATGGCTACGTTGTACAGCTTTGGAGCTCTTTGTCCATGTTTGACTATTCATCCCTGGGAGTAAGAACAAATACCAACAAGACTCGGTCCAAACTGAGTATCTGGCTGGACCGTATATGATCAGTATGTGAATTTGTGGCTTAATTGTTACACAAATAGTCAGAAGTCATGTCTATAATGTTTTGTGAACAATTGTTTCCCCTTATATCTTAATGTTTGATTGAAAGACAACTTATGATGAAGCAAATGACATTCAGTAATAGTAAGTGGTAACATGTACTAGTCAGTATATTATACATTTTATACAAGGTGAAAAGGTATTAGCATGACATACAGTATGCAACGTTAAAAGTATTTCAGTTTTTTATTAAAGCATTTGTATCAAAAGCATTCATCATATAAGTGGTGTGTAACAATAATATACAAACCGTGAAAGTTTATCAGCGTTGAGATTCTCCCGCTGTCATCACTGACGTTGTTGCTGCCGTATTTATTCAAGTGTTAATGGAGCAGCTACAATGTTAGCATAGCCTGGCAGTGATCGATCCGAACTCCGTTCAGAAAACAAGCATTTAAAAAGTTGTTTGCTTGTCGTGTTGCAGACAGACCTGACAAAGCATGAATTCAGTCTTTTTACAACTCAACATCATTATGTCGTTATTTCGGCATCATTTTGATCCGTTTATTGATATTAAATCACAGCACAGTCTGTTTATTTTGGGTTCATACTGCAGTAGCGACGTGTGGCTTGCTAGACACAGATACAGTATGTAAATACAGCTCGCAGCCGGGTGACGTTATGAACCCAGACACAACGGCGTTTGGTTTTCTGACATATCTGGGACTTCACCAACATGTACAAAGCAGCAACAGTGGTTATTTCTGGAGGAAAGAGGCGGAAATTTGCTCTGCGCTTGGGGTGAATGTACGGTAACACAATACGAAGCACAACATAACGTAACTTAAACGAACATAAACAATAGCACATGCATAACAACAGCACGATGTAATGATCCATTATCTGTATCACTGACACGCTCCCCAGAAAACCTAAACACAGAACTGCTGTAACGGCCAATGAGGAAACTCCAACAGTCGGCTGACCATTCCTGTAACTTCATCAGTCACTCAGTCAGTGACAGACTTTTGCGTTTTTTAAGGCTGGTCCTCTGCGGTCCAGCCAACAAGCAAGAAAATCGGCCAAGAGGAAGGTACGGCAGCACTAACTGGTAAGTTAGCTTTGAACTTTAACTGTCCTCCATGTTTGACAATACTTTAATGTTTCTTACAGCAGTTGCATTTATAGCATATACAGTACATTCTCTAGTTGTGTGGTGCGTTTTGTCCATAGGTCGTGTGTGTGTGTGTTTGGCCTATAAATGTCAAATACTGTTGCTCCTCTCATGTCTCATATGTAGTCATTTTCAAGAGGATATAAATATTATAAATCAGTGTCTTCTGCTACTACTGCTGCTGCTGATGGTGCAGCTTCTAATACTGTTGCTATTACTATGACTACAACTACTGCTATTACTGCTGCTGCTGCTACTACTACTGCTGCTGCTGCTACTACTACTACTGCTGCTGATGGTGCAGCTTCTAATACTGTTGCTATTACTATGACTACAACTACTGCTGCTGCTGCTCATACCTCAAACACATCTTCCACAATAATACTCTGGTCTCATTTCCTTTTATGGTCCAGAAATACAGCATTAGGGAGAATCACTTTCTAGAATTTCTACAGATTAAATCATCTATTCAGGCCAAAATCAACATTAAACATTGAACTCAGATCTCCCCCCACCAGCATCAGAATTGTTTAACATCACTTCCAGAAAGAAACTACAATCTAAATATACAAGATCATTTCCACATCCAACTTAACAATATCCATCCCTTCAAAGAAATGGATTCAAGATTTACAGATTATCCTCAGTGCCGACTTCTGGACCAAAATTTGCCAAAACATCTTTTCTATATCCACCAACACAAACATACAACTCATCCAGTACAACATCATTCACAGAGTTCACTACACGGGAAAAAGAATGTTCAAATGGGTTTCACAGAATCAGAAATTTGTCCGCACTGCACACAAAACATCACAGACACCTATATGCATGCTACATGGGACTGCACACCAATCAAACAATTCTGGCGGGACATCACTGACAACCTCTCTCTTCTTCTGGACTGCCACATCCCACTCTCCCCTTCCCTCTGTTTACTGGGAGACATATCCAACACCAACCTCAACAACACATCCAGCAGAATACTCTCCATAGCCCTAACCAACGCCAAGAAAACTATCCTCATGAACTTGAAATCAAGACTCAAAAACAATATTACACTTTGGAAAAATCTATTAATCGATTACATATCAATGGAAAAATTATCTGCCTCCATAAAACAAACAAACCGCCGACTTCGACATAATCTGGAATCCAATCATCAACACCCTTAATTCTGGGTCTGATCACTCATGAAAGTCTCCTTGGTGTGCGGTTGATGCTGCCTAATAGACATGAGCTGGAGTTCTCCAGGCCCACAACCCACAATGACAGTACCATTTGAAAAGAAAGGAAAAAAAGATAGATGACTAAGATGAGCAAACCCCCCTCCTGAGGGTCTGTGGGTTGCCCACCTGCATCTCAGCTTGTAATTACACCCTAAAGGAACGACTGGAACACGAATACAGAAACCATGATCATTAGTTTGGTGCTGCACCTTGGGGTGGGCTGACTCCGGCTCCTCTGTCCATACTTGCGCTTCTGTCCGGCTCCCTTGTGGGTCTGACCAGGTACCACTCCCCCACCCCCATTTCTGCCCACCCACACACACATACACGCCACGCACACACACATACACAGTTATAAACGATCTTCGAAATAACTTAAAACACTTTTTTTTATTCTTTATTATCAATTATATTATTGTTGTTATTGATATTATCATAACGTCATCATCATTATCATTATTATTATTAATTTTTATTAATACATGTGTGTGTGTATATACTGTATCATATATATATTTGACTTATTTTTTGTTCCCCCTGTGCTCTACTCATAAAAGGAAGGATATCTGTATGTGTATGTATAGATATGTGTTCATATGTATAGTATGTGTGTGTTTAACAGTAGATATATGTCATATATTACCATCTAGCCTCATTCAATGCCAAACAAACCCATTATCCACATCACACACACACACATACACATGCATATTCTTCAACCTGCTTTTGTCCCCTTGTTTTGATTTTGTTTTGTTTTTGTACTTTGTTATTTGTCTTTCTCTGTATAATATCTGCACGTGTCTTCACTTGTTAACACAATTAAAAAAAGAATGTGAAATGTGAAATGCTCATAAAGATATATAGAGTATTTGAGTAGTGTCCTGTATTTCCTTGTATGTGTGTACTCTAAAGACATTGACATTTATCTACGCTGATTTAAACTTGACTTTTGCATCAAAGTCAGCATAGAATGGAAATCTGCTGAAGATATGACAGCTTATTCATACTTATCCAGTATTATGGGTTTCTTGTTTCAGAAAACGCTTTCTGTTCACTTTTGGGAGAAATATGCAGTTTAAGGTATTACAGTGTTGAAAACTTGAGTTTTCCATCAAAATGAGTACTTAATTAAAATCTGCTGAGGATATTTATTCATCCAGTTCTTAGTGTTTTTTGTGCAGAAACCAATACCCATTCACTTTTGGTATAAACACACAGTATAAACACACAGTTTAAACTTTAAACTGAGTTATCCATCAAAATAGCTCAGAATGAAAACCTGAATGAGTTTTGCCAGCAGTGATTGACCGCTGCTTAGAAACTGCTCGGCTCTGATTGTTTGTTTCCCTTCAGGCACATTGAAATCTTGCAAATGCTTTTAGGAGCCCAGGAGGACACAGAGGAACAGGATGTTTTCAGATTATCTGTCTCATTCACTACTGTCATGATATAGTGACCGTTTTATAAAAATAACTTTTTTATAATGTTTGCTCAAAGTTACCGACTGCAGCTTTAATGGACCAATCATTAAAGGGGATGCTTCCCAAAAATAGACCAAAAACGTTGGCATCCATTCAGTAGAAGCAATCACTAACGTTGCCATTTGTTTTGTCAATCTAATTAATGAGTTGTGTTAGACAGTGTGGCTTATGATGAATACCAAGTCTTTATTATGCAATGCTGTCTAACAAGGATTGTGCAACCAGTATTCACTGAGGGATAGGCATTCTGTTACCTTCCTGTGGATCTGGTTAAAGAAACGGTGTGTTGTTTACACAGTATACAGTATACGCCCCTATGTGCCCATGAATAAACAGTGGTAGTCTGCTAGTGACCTCATATTTCTTTTCAAATGAAACGTTAGCTGCACATTTACATAGACAGTTAAATCACACATCAGATCTTGATGAACAAATTATTTAAGTTGAAAATCTTTACTGAGCTTTACTGTGTATTGTATAATTTGTGTTAAATTATTACTGTGGGCTCTAACAACTTAAATGAGCGTTGGACACGGTGCTCTGCTCAATGTGGTGGCAACCCTTTATTTCCGTGTTTACTTCCTAACAGGAAGTATAACTCAGTACAACCACTAGGTGGTAGTGTAGGACAAATAGTATGTTGCAAACACGAATACTACAGCATTTGACCTCATTTCAAAGTCCTTAAGATACCCTGGGAGATTTGTCTCTCTGGTAGGATAACGTCTCTCTGTAGTCTGGCTCTGTGGAGGTGTAGAAGCTTGTGGAGCTCGGTCCTGGACACGTGTCATGTCATCTGGCAAGGCAGGATTCTGTTGGTTTACAGGTTCATCGCAAGTTGTTGGTAAGGTGACAAGATGGCTGCAGTTGCGACGCAGGGTTCCTCTAGGGGTCTTGATGACGTATGAAAGTGCACCGGCTGTTACTGTCCCTTTTTCTCTGATGTCTGTGACCCAAACACTATCTCCTGGATTCAGGCTGGTCAGATCATGAGCTCTGTGTCTGTTGTTGAAACGTCTCCCTTGCTTCTCTCTCTCCTGTTGTTCTCCATGGTCTGGCTGGAAATTCAGTTGGCAGTAGGGTTTCTCTGTGGTTTTGTCGTTCTTTTGCACGTTTCACACCTCTCCACCAGCTGATGAAGTTGCGTGCTCAGTCCCGGCCACCATACAAATTGTTTTGCTCTTTCTCTGCATGTTGTTATGCCTTGGTGACCTTTGTGTAATTTCCCTAGAATCTCTTTCTGCAGTGATTTTGGAATCACTAGACGTGTGCCGTGTAGAAGCAGTTCATTCTCAACAGTTAAATCTCCTGCGTGCTGATGGTAAGGATAACATGGTCCTGTTATGCTGTATTTGTTTGGCCATCCTGTAACACAGTACTGCGTTACCTGTTTCAGCACTTCATCTCTCTCTTGATGTTCCTTGATTTGTTGCAGTTTTTGTTCTGTAGCTGGAAGACAGGACATTATTTGATGTACATACAAATTTATCTCAGGCTCTAGATTTTTGTCTCCTGAGGTTCTTTCTGGTGCTCTGGAGAGCACATCAGCTGCTGCTATGTTATTGCCTGGAACATGAGAAACAGTGTACGGGTATCTGATCAGACTCATTCTCAGTCTCTCTATATGTGTACACTTCGTTCCCAAAAGTGGTACTAGAGGTTTGTGGTCAGTTTCAATGTGAAACACAATACCGATCAGGAAGTCTGAGAATCGCTCACACGCCCAAGTGATGGCTAAAGCCTCCTTCTCTGTTTGAGCGTAACTCTGTTCAGTGCTGGTGAGCGCTCTTGAAGCATAGGCGACTGGTTTTACTAAGCCATCCTCTTGTTTCTGTAGCAATACAGCTCCCAATCCATAGGATGAGGCATCAGCGGAAACTGTTGTCTGTGCTTTGGGGTTATAAAGCGCTAACCCTGGTGGTCGACTCAACTCCTGTTTGATGCTGTCAAAAGCTTTTTGTTGTGCGCCTCCCCAGGTCCACATGTTCTTTTTGCTCAGTAGTTCTCTCAATGGCTGTGTCTTTTCTGCAAGGTGTGGGAGATATTTACCTAAATGATCGACCATTCCCAGAAATCTTCTTACCCCGCTGACATCTGTGGGCTCATCCATGTTGGTGACAGCTCTCACCTTGTCTGGGTCTGCTCTTACTCCAGTCCCATCAATGATCTGCCCCACAAATTTGACGGAGGTTTTGGAGAATTCCCCCTTCTCCTCTTTGAGTGTCACACCTGCTTCTTCCAGCCTCTTTAACACCGCAGGCAGTCGTGCATCGTGCAGGGCTTGTGTCACTGCGTGGACCAGAACATCATCCATCTGGCAAACGACTCCTTCCACCACCTTCCAGCAGCGGAGACATTCTCTTTTGAAAGTGCTCCGGTGCCAAGGAGATGACAAAGCAGAGTCTGTTGAAGCAGTGCATCCCATATGGAGTAATGAATGTGGTGAGAAGGGCGGACTCCTTTAATAATGGAATTTGCCAAAATCCTGAATTTGCATCCAGTTTCGAGAATATTTTGGCGCCCTCTAGCTGCCCTAGGGTGTGTTCCACTGATGGAAGCATGTGTCTTTCTCTTTTGACTGAGTTGTTCAGCTTTGTTAAATCCACACATATGGGAACATCTTTGTCGTCCGGTTTTGGATCTTGGACCATCCCTGCACACCAGTCTGGGCTGCTCAACTTTTGAAATCACTCCGAGCTGTTCCATGCGGGCTAGTTGTCTCTTAGCTTTTGGTAGAAGAGGTAGTGGGACACGTCTGGGAGCTGACAGTGCGAATGGTTTGGCATCTGCTTTTAGCTCAATCTTGTACTCCCCCTCTAATCTACCTAAACCACTAAATAGTTTTGGAAACTGCTGTTTCACTGACTCTACAGAGTTCAAAGACACCCTGTCCAGTCTCTTTACTAGTCCAAGAGCTACACTTGCTGCCCAACTAAGTAAACCCTTTGTTAAACCTTTCACTACGTATACTGGTTTCAGTACACTTTTGCCGACTGTTTAGCTGTAAATTTCCCTCTGACTGTAAGTGGGGACATGCCTGCACCATACAGTTTAATCACTGTAGGCAGCAACTTTGGTCTCTGTATCAAGGCTTGTTACTCACTCTCTGACAACACAGCTACATCTGCTCCTGTCTATTTTGAGCTCGCAGTCATTGTCATTTACTTTTATTGCAGCAATCCAAGCATCGTCTGCATCTTATCGAGCGTAGCGTTAGTTCAGGCAGGCCATGAAGTCAAGCTCTGTTCATATGACAGCTATCAGCTGATAGCAGCCGATCTTAAGCCAGCCCAATCCAGCTGATTCCCCTCTATGCATTCATTGACAAATTTCATACAGGGCGCCTTATTTAAGCTGCTTTAAGCTGCTTTTAAAGTGGTCCTGACTGAACTGAGGTCACTGAACCTAAAAATGCAACTTGGCGGTCATCTTCATGATCTCCTGCAACCTGGATTTCTCCTACAGCTCCTGATCTGCATACTCTTGAATTGTGTCCTTTCTTTTTATTCTGATTACAAAATACATCTCTAGCTGGGCACTGGTGTATGCTGTGAGAGGGTGTTTTGCCACATCTGCCACATTGTTGTGTCTCTCTGTGTCCTTTTTTAATTTTCCATTTATGATGAATCGGCGGATGGTGTCCTGGGGGATCTCCTCCCAGACCTGGATCAGAGCATCAGGGAACTCCTGGACAGTCTGTGGCGGTACTTAGCGGCGTCGGATGCACTGATACATAACGCCCGATAGGTGCTCATTTGGATTGAGGTCAGGGGAACACGAGGGCCAGTCAATGGCATCGATGAATTCGTCATCCAGGAACTGCATACACACTCTGGCCAAATGAGGCTGGGCATTGTCCTGTGCAGTGGACCCAGGACCCACTGCACCAGGAGGAACCCAGGGTCCACTGCACCAGGAGGAACCCAGGACCCACTGCACCAGGAAGAACCCAGGGTCCACTGCACCAGGAGGAACCCAGGGTCCACTGCACCAGGAGGAACCCAGGGTCCACTGCACCAGGAGGAACCCGGGGCCCGCTGCACCAGGAGGAACCCAGGGTCCACTGCACCAGGAGGAACCCAGGGTCCACTGCACCAGGAGGAACCCAGGACCCACTGCACCAGGAGGAACCCAGGGCCCACTGCACCAGGAGGAACCTAGGGCCTGCTGCACCAGGAGTAACCCAGGGCCCACTGCACCAGGAGGAACCCAGGGCCCACTGCAACCAGGAGGAACCCAGGGCCCACTGCAACCAGGAGGAACCTAGGGCCTGCTGCACCAGGAGGAACCCAGGGCCCACTGCACCAGGAGGATCCCAGGGCCCACTGCACCAGGAGGAACCCGGGGCCCACTGCACCAGGAGGAACCCGGGGCCCACTGCACCAGGAGAAACCCAGGGTCCACTGCCCCAGTGTAAGGTCTGACGATTGCTCTGAGGATTTCATCCCGGTACCTAACAGCAGTCAGGGTACTGTTGGCTATGACAAGGAGGTCTGTGTGACCCTCCAAGTATGCCTCCCCATACCATCACTGACCCACCGCTAAACCGGTCATGCTGGATGATGTTACAGGCAGCATAACATTCACCACGGCGTCTCCAGACTCTTTCACGCCTGTCACATGTGCTCAGTGTGAACCTGCTCTCATCTGTGAAGAGAACGGGGCGCCAATGGCAGACCTGCCAATTCTGGTGTGCTTTGGTGAATGCCAATCGGACTGCACGGTGCTGGGCTGTGAGCACAGGTCCCACTGGAGGAAGTGGGGCCCTCATGCCACCCTTATGGAGTCTGTTTCTGACAGTTTGGTCAGAAACATGCACACCAGTAGCCTGCTGGAGGTCATTCTGTAGGGCTCTGGCAGTGCTCCTCCTGTTCCTCCTCACACAAAGGAGCAGATACCGGTCCTGCTGCTGGGTCGATGCCCTTCTACGGCTCCGTCCGGCCATCCTCGTGTAACGGACGGTCTCCTGGTATCTCCTCAGTGCTCTTGAGACTGTGCTAGGAGACACAGCAAACCTTCTTGCGACCGCATGTATGGATGTGCCATCCTGGAGGAGCTGTAGAGATGTTATGTAATGTGCCGAGGCTTTGGAGCGTGTGTCCAGTAATCCAGGAAGTTTTCTGTGAAGTGCGTATTGAGGCTCGTATCGTTTAAGACATATGACATCATTGAAGACGCCCGAAGCCGAAATACAGTTGAGAACTTATTATTCCTGAATAAAAACAATAACGTCTCCCATCTATCATTTTCCTTTAGTTACACACGCACATTCACTGCCCCTCTGCCCGGTTAAACCACTGCCACGCATCTGGAATATACAGTATCTGCCTGTTTTACACTATTTGACCGACAGGTGGTTTGGTGTGCACGTGAAGCCCAGATGAAGCCTCGTGAGATGAACCCTTTTGCGAACCAATTTGCTGGAGAGCTTCAGTGCTCCATGAAGCTTCATCTCGCCATCACTAAGGAGCTGGACTACCTGTGCACCCTGATTGGGCTGCAGGTACCGCCTCATGCTACAAGTAGTGACGAGGACACTACAGAACACAGAACTAGAGAAGAATCAGTCAGGAAGGATGAGGAGAGAGCAGCTGTCTTTGGCCACCACATGCAGAACCATTCCCTGTCTGGGGGTTGTCTTGCTGTTCCCTCTCCATTCACCTGTTGTCACTTTCATTTGCACCAAAGCAGCTGAAAGTGATTCACAATCACTTGTGCTTCCTAAATGGGACAGATTTGTGAAGTTTAACTGACTTGGTGTTATACTGTGATGATTAAGTGTTCCCTTCATTTCTTTTCAGCAGTGTACATCAAAATAACAGCCATGACTTCCTCTGTCACAAGACATGCAGACTGGCCCCCATCATGCACTCATTTCATGGCAAATCTCTACTTAATACATCAAATAAAATACATGGCAACACCTTATAATTCCATCATTAATGAATGGTAAATTGATAGTTTATTAAACTTAAAGTTAATAGTTATTTTACTGTTAATAAGGGATATTATAATGAATAAGTTTTTCTAAATATTAGTAATGTTATATTTTCTCTTATTTTCTCTTTAGTTTGTGTAATATGAAATAAGTAGTTTATACATTATATATTGTCTCATAGCTGATATACGAAAATAACAATTACATTCTGATTACAATAGTGAACTATTTAACAGTTTATTGTTACACACATAACATTTAATATACTATATTACATATTTGTTAATGATTACCAAATGACATGGAAACCTTTAAGAAATTGTTTGTAAAACATTCAATTCAATTAAAAAAAAATGTATATAGCGTCAAATCATAACAGAAGTTATCTCGAGACGCATCTATGCAGTTTATTGATAGATGCAAATAGGTGAAGCAAACTCAAAATAATTCAAATCAATATGTATTAGTTGTGAGTTCTGACCATGACTTTTTTCTCTTCAACATTAGAAACATCAGTTTATCGTTGCACAAATAACCTTTTATATACTATAGCAAGTATTTGTTAATGATGACGAAATGATTTGTAAACCTTTAAGAAATCGTCTGTAAAACATCTATAAACATTACATAAATAGATGGAGCAGAAACCAATTATTAACCATTGACAAATTATTAACTATCTATCTAAATAATGTTTAATAAATAGTATTTATTAACCATTTAACAAAGTATTATAATCATCAGTTGCAACTTTATAATAGCCATCTAAATGTTTATAGGCGGTTTAAAAAAACAATTATTAACCATTAACAAAGGGTTAAATATCTATCTATGTAATGTTTATAGCTGTTTTACAAACAAGCTCTTAAAGGTTTACATTTGGTAATCATTGACAAATACTTAATATAGTATATCAAATGTTGTGTGCAACAATAAACTGTTGTAATATGTTTAATTATAACATTACTGATAATTAACATTTAATTGTTTAACAGTAAAATAACTAAATGTTTAATAAACTATCAATCTACCATTTATTGATGGTTATAATATTAATTTTACCATATGCAAGGACTGTATGTCTAAAAGTTGAAATCTTTTGCAGGTGTTTTTTTTTTGTACCTTTATTTCTTCAGGGAGGGGGGGGGGGTGGTCACTGAGAGCCACGCTCTCTTCTTCAGGAACAGGTTCATTAGTTTCACAGTAGAGGAGCTCAGATAACAGAACAGTAATAACCCTTCATGGCCCAATCATTAAAGGGGATGCACCCCCCCAAAAAAGACCAAAACACCAGATAATACTGTGAGAAAATATATGCACAGTTTATTGATAGATGCAAATAGGTGAGGCACACACTAAATAATTCAAATCAATAATGCATTAGTTGTGAGTTGTGACCCTGTCAGTCAGTCATGGACTAAAACCTGGTGCAGGCTGTTCAATTCTGGACTTTATTAGGAAATCCTTTGTTGGAGATAAAATACCCATGAACTTGAAGCTTTCTCTGCAGCCTACATGGGACACGGGACGCAAACAACAGGCCCAGCTGCACAAAAAAATAAGAACTTGATAATCCACATATGAAAATAAACAGAAATTCCAGTGACTACTACAGGATAACGAATTATAGCATAAATAGTTTGAACTGCTGCTCGTATTCATGGCTTTTTAAGACCTGCTTGGGCTCATTTTTTCTTCTAATTTCATCTACAAATTACTGTACAAAGTTGTTTCTAAAACATTCGGTGAAAGGCCAGTATCACAAAGGACGAATGATCAGTAATATTTACATTTGGCTTCTGAGTCACTGTAAGATATACAAAGAACAAAAGGCACTGTGACAAATGTCAAAACATTTAAATATGAACTTAAAGTAAGTGTAAGGAAAAAGTGGGCATCCATTCAGTAGAAGCAATCACTAACGTTGCCATTTGTTTTGTCAATCTAATGAATGAGTTGTGTTAGACAGTGTGAATTATGATGAACTCATACCAAGTCTTTATTATGCAATGCTGTCTAACAAGGATTGTGCAACCAGTATTCACTGAGGGATAGGCATTCTGTTACCTTCCTGTGGATCTGGTTAAAGAAACGGTGTGTTGTTTACACAGTATACAGTATACGCCCCTATGTGCCCATGAATAAACAGTGGTAGTCTGCTAGTGACCTCATATTTCTTTTCAAATGAAACGTTAGCTGCACATTTACGTAGACATTAGCTGTACATTACTTAGCAAAGCTGGCTGACACAGAATAAGGTTATGAATTATTAGCCTGTTCTTAGTGGGTAAAATGTCTTAATAAATACACACAATACAGTGTCAAATATGAAACTTTGACACTGTATTGTGTCCTATTGTATCCTATTCATAATAGGATTATGAATACTGTCCATATTCTTCCTTTTCTTTACAGATGTATTTATCAGCATCACTGGCACAAAGCGATTCCAGTCGGAGAGTGAATGCTTTCATGATTTTGTCGTTACAGAACATTTAAACATTTAAAAACAGATGAATTTTTCACAGCTCATTTCTTTGCTAAGTTGACAGA
Organism: Sebastes umbrosus; assembly: GCF_015220745.1. Classification (NCBI taxonomy): domain Eukaryota; kingdom Metazoa; phylum Chordata; class Actinopteri; order Perciformes; family Sebastidae; genus Sebastes; species Sebastes umbrosus. The sequence continues at coordinate 27,637,940 of NC_051287.1, forward strand.
GACAGAGTCTGTAGCAGGATACTGTTTGTGTAAAAGAGTGGACGTTAGGTTAATGCATGGCTCTCATGCATGCAGCAGTAGCGCAAACAGGTGGGTAAGTTCACAGTATCTCCCATCCATAGTGTCTAGACATTAACTTTGACATTATTGGTCTTTCTCATACACACATTTTGAACCCTAAAGTGAGCCGTCACTTTAGGGAGTAGAGCAGCTCAGCAGTGTGACAGAGCGACAGGAGGGTGAGCCGAGGAAAAGTACTGACAGCACAGCCAGTCCTCCAGCTCTGCGTTCCTCTCGGGCTCCAGTGATCGCTCAGCGAACTTCATCATCAGCAGGGCCCGCTTCACATCCAGCCAGTTCAGGAGGCCCTCGTGTCGGGATCCGTCGACAAAGCCCACCCCCTGTCCGTGTCTCTCCCACTGCTGCTCCATCAGGTCTTTCCTGGGGCCCCAGAGCAGGCTCTGCAGTATGCGCTTGGCCTCCTGGATGTGGATGCGTTTGATGGGGTCGGGTTGCAGCAGGAGCTGGGCCAGCCTCTGGAGGCCGGCGGAGTAAAGGGAGACGGAGGGGATTGGAGGCAACTCTTCACAGCGGTAGTCTTGTTCCTTCAGAGCTGGACTCACCTCAAATGGGTTGGCTTGGTGGAGGAGCTCATAGATCAAGATGCCCGTCTGGAACTCGTCAAATTTCCGGTACTGTGCTGCTGAGACGATCTCGGGTGCCAATCTGGCGTGGTCACGTTTGATGCGAGGGTCCACGCTGGTTGAGGCGGCATCCTCGGAGGAGCGACGCTTGGCCTTGGCGAAATTGCTGATGAGGAGCCGGGGAAGGTGGCGCTGACTGTCTACACCACTTGAACCATTACTGGTGCCATTGTCGGTGGTGGTTTGTTGGGGGAACTGGGAGGCCCTGCGGATATGAGGCACCAACAGCAGGTTTTCGAGGCAGAGGTCGCGGTGCGTGACCCCGTGCTCCTTCAAGTGCTCCAGACCTCTACAGAGCTGCAGGAGGAGGAAACATACACGGCGCTCATAGACTTCTGGCTGAGTTTTATGGAACGCCGCCCACTCCCGAACGAAATCAGCCGCCGTCTGCCGAGGGATCTCGGAGGTGATGACCACCACTCGCTCTCGTTCTACCTGTTGGCCAGGTGTACACACGGAGGGCTGAGGCAGCGATGAAGCAGGTGTGGAGGGCAGAGAGACTTCGTCGGAAGGCAACATGCTCTGGGGGACACAAGCGAGGAAGTGGCCACAGTCCTGCTGGAGGTTGAAGTGGGGAGGCATGCTCTGCTGCACTGACAGACCATACAGATGGCCCTGTTTGGCCTCCATGGATGGACTCTTACAGATCTATAGAGGTACAAACACAAAGATCAGTGGGAGGGAAGGATGAAGCAAAGGAGAAGAAAGGGATGGGGGGAGAAGAATTCCCCACACAGAGACGGGAAGGGACTGGAGCCAAGAAATAAAAGACAGGAATTCTTGTCAGTGAAAATCCAAAGTCAACGTCAACTCACTTCCTGCTCTCATTCAAGTGAAATCAATGTCTCTGATGCAGATGTTCCTCACCCTCAACGGTCCCTCTCTTTTTACATCTCTCTCTCTACCTCTCTACACCTGTATCTACCGCTCTCTCTATCTCTACCTCTCTCTCTACCTCTCTCCCTCTCTACATCTGTCTCTACCGCTCTCTACCGCTCTCTTTCTCTCTACCTCTTTCTCTCTACCTCTACCTCTATCTCTACCTCTCCATCTATCTCTACCTCTTTCTCTCTCCCTGTACCTCTCTCTCTCTCTCTCTATCTCTACCTCTCTCTCTACCTCTCTCCCTCTCTACATCTGTCTCTACCGCTCTCTTTCTCTCTACCTCTTTCTCTCTACCTCTACCTCTGTTTCTACCTCTCCATCTATCTCTACCTCTTTCTCTCTACCTCTCTCTCTCTATCTCTACCTCTTTCTCTCTACCTCTAACTCTCCATCTATCTCTACCTCTTTCTCTCGCCCTGTACCTCTCTCTCTATCTCTACCTTTCTCTCTCCCTGTACCTCTCTCTACCTCTACCTCTCTCTCTACCTCTCTACCGCTCTCTATCTACCGCTTGCTACCTCTACCACTCTACCTCTCTCTCTATCTCTACCTTTTTCTCTCTCCCTGTACCTCTCTACCTCTCTCTCTATCTCTACCTTTTTCTCTCTCTACCTCTACCTCTCCAACTCTCTCTCTATCTTTACCTCTTTCTCTCTCCCTGTACCTCTCTCTACCTCTACCTCTCTCTCTATCTCTACCTCTTTCTCTCTACCTCTCTACTGCTCTCTCTCTACCTCTTGCTACCTCTACCACTCTCTCTACCCCTTCCTCTCTCTACCTCTACCTCTATCTCTCTGCCGCTACCTCTCTCTACCTCTACCCTTCCCTCTCTCTACGTCTACCTCTATCTCTCTACCCCTCCCTCTCTACCTCTACCACTCTCTCTACCCCTCCCTCTCTCTACCTCTACGTCTACCTCTCTACATCAACCTCTCAATTCAATTCAATATGCTTTATTAGCATGACTGTCAGGTGAACAATATTGCCAAAACGTCAATTCAATAAGAAAAAAAAGAACAAAATAAAAACAAAAACATATATATACATATATACAAATCATTAAGCAAATTACAATATATAGGTATTTAAAAAGAACATGCATGAAAATGGTAGAAAACAATACAGAAGTAATTAATGTTTGTTGTGTCAATAAAACAAACAAACAAATAAAAACAATTAACAACAATATATTGCAATATCAAAGGATAAATGTAAAAAAAACAACAAAAAAAAAAAACATGAAGTAGAGGAGTAAATAAAAGGCAGAGTGTGAGTTACATCTATTATGTGTTGTGTGTTGTTGTGGTTGTCTCTTAGGCTGTGACATGCACTGACATATCCTGCAGCTTCTATGCTGATGACACTATTTTCTCCAATTAGATGTTGTATTTTAGTTTGGTCAGAGAGGGAATCAAAATCTGGGAGTTTACATTTCATTTTTGTAAAGAACTTTTTCCTGATGTCTTCATATGAAATGTTGCTCTGTCTCCACCTGTCTCTGTGGACAGAGCTGACACAGCCTGTCTTCTCTAGGCAGCCAGGTCTGCCTGTGTCGGCCAGTCTCTATGGCCAGGCTGTAATCACTGAGTCTGTACATAGTCAATGTCTTTCTCTGTTTCTGGTCAGTCACGGTGGTCAGATAGTCTGCCACTGTGTACTGTCTGTTTAGAGCCAAATAGCATTGAAGTTTGTGTTGACTTTTTGTGGTGGATGTCCAATAGTTGATGTCATTTTCTTTTTCTTTAGCTCTAATTTGGTTGGTCCAGATAGTGTGAGGGCTGTCCTCAGGCCTGGTGCTGTTAGAGGAGGTGAGTCTCAGGACCAGCTGGCTGAGGGGACTCCTCTCTTTGTTCTCCTCTTGGTGATGGAGAGCTTTGTAATGGTAGGAGTTGGGGTCACTTGTTTTTAGGTGGTTGTAGAATTTGATGGCTCTTTTTTGTATCCTAATTAAAAGGGGAAATTGACCTAATTCAGCTCAGCATCCATTGTTGGGGGTGTTCCTGTGGACTCTGAGAATGCTCTTGCTAATCTCAGCGTCTAGGGTTTCCATTGGGTGTTTGTCCCATTTATCAAAGTCTTGATTTGCAAGAGGACCCCACACTTCACTACCATACAGTAGAATTGGTTCAATTATAGATTTGAATATTTTGAGCCAGATTCTTACAGGTATATCTATGTTTGAAGACTTTTTAATTGCATAGAAGGCCCTTCTTCCTTTGTCTCTGAGATCATCAATGGCCAGTTTGAAATTCCCTGTTGGGGTTATGTTTAGTCCCAGATATGTGTAGCTGTGTGTCTGTTCTATATCAGTGGAGCCCAGTAAGAACCTGTTTGGGTTTCCCTGACACCTGGGTCGTTTCTGGAAGACCATAACTCTAGTCTTTTCCAGGTTAACTGTCAGGGCCCAGGTCTGACAGAAGGTCTGCAGATGATCCAGTAGCTGTTGTAATGTCTCCCTAGATGGAGCTAGCAATATTAGGTCATCTGCAAAAAGTAGGCATTTCATTTCTGTGTCAGAGAGGGTGAGACCAGGGATATGGGATTGTTCTAGTAATTTTGCCAATTCATCAATATAAATGTTGAACAGGGTGGGGCTGAGACTGCAGCCCTGCTTCACCCCTCTACTTTGGGGGAAGAAATCTGTTTCCATATTGCCAATTTTCACAGGACATTTATTATTTGTATACATTGTTTTAATGATATCATAGGTTTTCCCTCCTACACCTTTTTCGATTAATTTCAAAAACAGACCATTATGCCAACTTGATTGCCACATATGTCTTTAGTGACCTTTAGTCTGATGGACTACAGACCATATCTACACCCTCCACACCCTCATTAACAAACATGTCCATCACAACAAGAAATACAGACCATATCTACACCCTCATCACCCTCATTAATAAACATGTCCATCACAACAAGAACTACAGACCATATCTACACCCTCCACACCCTCATTAACAAACATGTCATTCACAACAAGAAGTAAAGACCATATCTACACCCTCCACACCCTCATTAACAAACATGTCCATCACAACAAGAACTACAGACCATATCTACACCCTCATCACCCTCATTAACAAACATGTCCATCACAACAAGAACTACAGACCATATCTACACCCTCATCACCCTCATTAACAAACATGTCCATCACAACAAGAACTACAGACCATATCTACACCCTCCACACCCTCATTAACAAACATGTCCATCACAACAAGAACTACAGACCATATCTACACCCTCCACACCCTCATTAACAAACATGTCTATCACAACAAGAACTACAGACCATATCTACACCCTCATTAACAAACATGTCCATCACAACAAGAACTACAGACCATATCTACACCCTCCACACCCTCATTAACAAACATGTCTATCACAACAAGAACTACAGACCATATCTACACCCTCATTAACAAACATGTCATTCACAACAAGAAGTATAGACCATATCTACACCCTCCACACCCTCATTAACAAACATGTCCATCACAGCAAGAACTACAGACCATATCTACACCCTCATCACCCTCATTAACAAACATGTCCATCACAACAAGAACTACAGACCATATCTACACCCTCATCACCCTCATTAACAAACATGTCCATCACAACGAGAACTACAGACCATATCTACACCCTCATCACCCTCATTAACAAACATGTCCATCAAAACAAGAACTACAGACCATATCTACACCCTCATCACCCTCATTAACAAACATATCCATCAAAACAAGAACTACAGACCATATCTACACCCTCCACACCCTCATTAATAAACATGTCCATCACAACGAGAACTACAGACCATATCTACACCCTCATCACCCTCATTAACAAACATGTCCATCACAACGAGAACTACAGACCATATCTACACCCTCATCACCCTCATTAACAAACATGTCCATCAAAACAAGAACTACAGACCATATCTACACCCTCATCACCCTCATTAACAAACATGTCCATCACAACAAGAACTACAGACCATATCTACACCCTCCACACCCTCATTAACAAACATGCCTATCACAACAAGAACTACAGACCATATCTACACCCTCCACACCCTCATTAACAAACATGTCTATCACAACAAGAACTACAGACCATATCTACACCCTCCACACCCTCATTAACAAACATGTCCATCACAACAAGAACTACAGACCATATCTACACCCCCCACACCCTCATTAACAAACATGTCCATCACAACGAGAACTACAGACCATATCTACACCCTCAACACCCTCATTAACAAACATGTCCATCACAACGAGAACTACAGACCATATCTACACCCTCAACACCCTCATTAACAAACATGTCCATCACAACGAGAACTACAGACCATATCTACACCCTCAACACCCTCATTAACAAACATGTCCATCACAACGAGAACTACAGACCATATCTACACCCTCATCACCCTCATTAACAAACATGTCCATCACAACGAGAACTACAGACCATATCTACACCCTCATCACCCTCATTAACAAACATGTCCATCACAACGAGAACTACAGACCATATCTACACCCTCATCACCCTCATTAACAAACATGTCCATCAAAACAAGAACTACAGACCATATCTACACCCTCATCACCCTCATTAACAAACATGTCCATCACAACGAGAACTACAGACCATATCTACACCCTCATCACCCTCATTAACAAACATGTCCATCACAACGAGAACTACAGAGCATATCTACACCCTCATCACCCTCATTAACAAACATGTCCATCAAAACAAGAACTACAGACCATATCTACACCCTCATCACCCTCATTAACAAACATGTCCATCACAACAAGAACTACAGACCATATCTACACCCTCCACACCCTCATTAACAAACATGTCTATCACAACAAGAACTACAGACCATATCTACACCCTCCACACCCTCATTAACAAACATGTCCATCACAACAAGAACTACAGACCATATCTACACCCCCCACACCCTCATTAACAAACATGTCCATCACAACAAGAACTACAGACCATATCTACACCCTCATCACCCTCATTAACAAACATGTCTATCACAACAAGAACTACAGACCATATCTACACCCTCCACACCCTCATTAACAAACATGTCTATCACAACAAGAACTACAGACCATATCTACACCCTCCACACCCTCATTAACAAACATGTCCATCACAACAAGAACTACAGACCATATCTACACCCCCCACACCCTCATTAACAAACATGTCCATCACAACAAGAACTACAGACCATATCTACACCCTCAACACCCTCATTAACAAACATGTCCATCACAACAAGAACTACAGACCATATCTACACCCTCCACACCCTCATTAACAAACATGTCCATCAAAACAAGAACTCTAGACCATATCTACATCACCCTCATGTGTGGGTGTGGAGGGTGTAGATATGGTCTGTAGTTCCATGTTGTGGTGTAAATCCAATCTGACTCTTGCTCCAGAGCAAGTCTTGGCACAACACCCCAAAGAACACAAACGTTCTAGTAAAGAAACACAATATGCGCCAATTCTGTCTCTCTCTCTCTACCACACAACACGCACTGAGTTATTCTTTAAAAAACATAAATCCTCTCTCTGATCAGGCCTGGCGGGAAGTCAACATAGATCCTGTTCAGACCTGGTATTAACATGCGTCCTCAGTGATCCGATTACAAGTGGACAGCTCTAAGTACGTCTGTTCACACCTGGCATTAGAATGCGTCTCCACATGCGTCTCCAGTGTCCACTTGTGATCAGATCTCACTTCCCCGCTATATATGCAAATAAACACGCAGTAAACACATGGCTAATACAGCAGCCGTTGTGACGTAATATTACAGGAATGTCAGTAATAATACAATGTACCAGAATTAACGAATATGTAGGATATTAACATCGAAATAAGAGGTTATTGTACAGGCGGGCCCCGGGGACAACAACTTTTGCCAGACAACAGCGAAGTACAGCGCTCCAGAGAGCGGGGAGGACAGAAAACAGGCGGGCGGTCGGGTGTCAGCTCCGTGCAAAGCAGCGGAACAAAAAAGCGACACATCTCCGACAGTATGATAATAATGAACTGTGCGGGTCTAGTCTGATAGTCTGTAGATATGTATCCTATAAACAAGATATATTTTAATAAAATACAGTTGTGCAGACAGGATACTGTAGAGCACAGAGGCCGTTTCCATGGTGACAAGCACCCGTGTCTGCCTGTTTATTCACCTGAGGAGCTCATTGATCCCGCAGATCCCAGCTGGACATCAGATGAGTAGGCGGTCCTTAATGTGGTCAGGACACATTCACTACACACGGCCCAGACCACCTCTAAATGTGGTCTGAAAGATCTGATCTCAATGCGTCCCCAATGCTTCTTGAGTGCGTTCACACCTGTACTTAGAGCTGTCCACTAGTGATTGGATCACTGAGGACGCATGTTAATACCAGATGTGAACAGGACCTTAGAAACTAAAGTATCCAAATTCAGACACAGCAATACAAGTGTTACAAATCTCACTAATAACACTAATCAATAAACACCTACTATATAAAACTAATCAATAAACACCTACTATATAACACTGGTCAATGAACACCTACTATATAACACTAATCAATAAACACCTACTATATAACACTAATCAATAAACACCTAGTGTATAACACTAATCAATGAACACCTACTGTATAACACTAATCAATAAACACCTAGTGTATAACACTAATCAATAAACACCTACTATATAACACTAATCAATAAACACCTACTATATAACACTAATCAATAAACACCTACTATATAACACTGGTCAATGAACACCTACTATATAACACTAATCAATAAACACCTAGTGTATAACACTAATCAATAAACACCTACTATATAACACTGGTCAATGAACACCTACTATATAACACTAATCAATAAACACCTAGTGTATAACACTAATCAATGAACACCTACTATATAACACTAATCAATAAACACCTACTATATAACACTGGTCAATGAACACCTACTATATAACACTAATCAATAAACACCTACTATATAACACTAATCAATAAACACCTACTATATAACACTAATCAATAAACACCTACTATATAACACTAATCAATAAACACCTACTATATAACACTGGTCAATGAACACCTACTATATAACACTAATCAATAAACACCTACTATATAACACTGGTCAATGAACACCTACTATATAACACTAATCAATAAACACCTAGTGTATAACACTAATCAATGAACACCTACTATATAACACTAATCAATAAACACCTACTATATAACACTGGTCAATGAACACCTACTATATAACACTAATCAATAAACACCTAGTGTATAACACTAATCAATAAATGGTCTCATACTACATGGTGTGTTGTGGGTGTGCTGGTCTCATACTACATGGTGTGTGTTGGGTGTGCTGGTCTCATACTACATAGTGTGTTGTGGGTGTGCTGGTCTCATACTACATGGTGTGTGTTGGGTGTGCTGGTCTCATACTACATGGTGTGTGTTGGGTGTGCTGGTCTCATACTACATGGTGTGTTGTGGGTGTGCTGGTCTTGACAACAGCCGTTTGTCTGACTGTAAATCCTGCCTGGAATGGAAAGATTAATTGGGCCTAGAGACGTTAAGCAAGACTGTGGGCACCCACGCTGTGGCCTACTGTACAAACAGCTGCTGCTTTGTACCACACTAATGACTTTGGGACAAAGGTTAGTGAGACTGAATCCACACCCTTCTCACACTAACACTACATACCCTGAAGGTTTGTGCTGAAGTGGGGTCATCCCATATGTATCCCAAGAACAAACAAGACCCCTGCCCAATTTAAATCTCCTCCTCCTATCCTCAAACTGTCAAATCCCTGCTTAAAGGATGACTTTACACCCACTGTGCAAATGATTCCTTAAACAACAGTAGGATGATCTCAAATGGGCTGACAGTTGCTCTCTTGACAACAACCTCTGAGTGGAGAGAATAAACGCTATCTGTACTAGGGATGCTCATTTCCTTAACCGATTATTAACCGCTAACCGACAAGATTTTTGCCTCACATGCAGCTGCAGCGTATGAGCACAACAGACAATCCCCAGTTCACCCGCACGGGAGCGTATGCTGCGTTCACTGTCCCCAGTTCACCGTCCGGGAGCGTATGCTGCGTTCACTGTCCCCAGTTCACCGTCCGGGAGCGTTAACTTAGCAGCTACGATGCTGCGTGTAGTGTCGAGGACATGCAGCCACTTTCCCAGTATCAGTCTCCACCGCACATTTAGTTTAGTTTGGCAGGTTGTCAGCTGTGTGTCTGCCCGGTGTAACAACACTCTGTCTGCCCGGATTAACGGTAGCGATTGTCCGACAGTGTGTGTGTTTGTGCTACTTTAGCATCTGTAGCTCTGCTGGTAGCTTCGTGCTCCCCGTTGTCAGTGGCGTTCTAGCTGTGAACGTAGCTGTAGCAGACAGTGTGTGTACCATTTATTTGTCGGTGAATAAATGCTATGAGGCTACAACTCCTCCGCTCAAGCGAGCTATAGACGAGAGCCAACTTCCTGTATCTGTAACGCCGGCTCAGACTCTCTTAAGGTGGACTCTTAAGGTGGACCAGCTTTTCTCCTTTAAGTGACAAGTTTTTCTCAGCTTTTTAATTAATTATTAACATTTCTTTTAACCGTTTTAACAGATAGCGTTAATCGGTTAAAATGCTTAATGCCGGTTAACGGTTAAACGGTTAATTATTAACATCCCTAATCTGTACAATACAAAAACTTCTTCACAGTAAGAAGAGACAGAACCTACACTACTTTACAATCCCAGTAAAAATCAATCCAACATTTAAAGGTGCTATTGATAGCATTGATAGCTTTCAGCCATTAGATGTCACACCTTGTTAGAAGAGGGAACTAAGCGTCAGATATCTTCCACAGAGATAAACAAAACATTCATTTTGGACCCACCAACAGTTTTAAAATTATTAATTATAAATCATAATATTTTTTTTTTACCTCCACCAAGGCCGAAGGCCACCTGAAGGAGGTTATGTTTTCACAGGCGTTGGTTTGTTTGTCCGTTTGGAGGATTACTCCAAAGGCCCGTTATGGATTTGAATTAAATGTTTGTGAGGGGTGGGGTGTGGAACAATGAACAATCCATTAGATTTTGGTGGCGATCCGGATCATGATCCAGCTTCGGGAATTTTTTTTAATAACTCCGCTCAGCCTGTGCATTAACACCACAGGCTTTAAGACATGCGCAGTATAACTGATGACGCGTTCATGAAACCTGCCTTGACGGAGGTCTGCGTTCTCTGAGTGCACTTCTAGTAGGAAAAGCAATACTTTTCTTCAGCACCTTTCTAAAAGCTCTGTGGATGTATTATTTATTATTATTTATTTATATATATATATGGGGTGGATCGGTTCACAAAATTCACGGTTGGGTTCATATCACGGTTTTCGGTTCAGTTCAGTACATTTATGTTACAGCGAGGAGGTCATGTTCTGATTTCAACATGCTTTTCATTTATTTGGCAAAAAAAAGTGAACTAATGTTTGCCTTAAGAAAAGTACGTCTTACATAAGGAACATAAATACTTCTTCATTGTCAAATCTTAACTGAAAGAATAGGTCTTCTACAGTAATGAGTGCAAAAAAAAAATGCAGCTTTGTTATTTTAATATAAATATGATGTAATTATAAACTAAGGCCATACATTGAAGCATAAGATCGACCAGAACTATACTAAAAAAATGTAGAGCTTTTTATCTCCCACTCATTCAACAGTGGCTCATTGGTCATAATTCTTACTATAATAGTTAAGGCACTCAAATACTGACATATTGTCAATAAGAAAAAATAAATTACAAAAATGAAATCACAAATGTCTGTAATGTAAATGTAATGTTCCATCTAAAGGCTGTTGGTAAATCCTCAACTGCTGCTTATGCTAGTTTATAGTTTCTACAGGGCCGGCACAAGAGACTGACGTTCACACGTGAAGGCTCATGCTCTTTGACCATATGCTTTCATTATGTATTGTTTATGATGGAGTATGGTCGTATATGCAGCAATAAACACTCTTATAGCATTAGATATTATTAATTCTGTATTGTTTATGATGGAGTGTGGTCGTATATGCAGCAATAAACACTTATAGCATCAGATATGACTTTGTCACGGTGTGGACCTGCAGTGGGAGGCTGTCTGAACGCTGCGGGGGAACGGACTCTCCGTCCAGTCTGCTACTGTTTCGCTCTGCTGATCGACACATCCGGGTGATGCCGTCGTAATTAAATGTTTCAAGTGTCCTCATATAAACCTGACTTCAGTTGAACAGTGTCGGCGTACAGTTTGACCAAAATCGTTGTCAGTTTAGCTCGACAATCATGAGCTACTGGGCACTACAGCGCTGTTACAGTTCCTGGTGCGCTGCCAAAACTTTCCGGGTAAAACTCACGCTCCAGAGTTTCTGTTCCGCGCGTTCAACTAGTAGACATAAACAGCTGTTTGGGTAACGGCGAACTGAAAGGATGTCACGGACCGAACCGTTCCACCCCTAATATATATATCTATATATATATATCTATATATAAAAATATATTATATAGATATATATATATAATTTTTTAATTATTCGTCTACACAAAAATGTTATCAAGAAGACCTTTTTAAATGGTATATAACTGATAACTGAAGATGCAAACATATGGACATAATTCTGTTCCGCAAGCATTAAAGTTAAAATCCTCAAGATTTTCTTGAAGTAAAATTGGGTTTTTAATAGTATTTATTTGAGCAATATTTCCTTGTTAGTGGCGGAGTCAACCATTCCCGCTTGGAATACAAATTGCCTCCCTGTGCACGAGGGATTGACAGGAAACGATGCATTTTATCTTATTGCTATCAGCCACTGTTTACTGTTCACTCTCCTAATGCCATATCAGAGCTGTTAATTAATGTAAACCAAACATTCCCATTTGCTGCTGCTTCACATTAAAGTCTCCAAAAGGCTTTTAATGTGAAGCAGTCACAGGAAATACAGTATATTAGTCACCGAGGTCAGCGCTGACCACGATGCGTCTTCAAAACAAGACTTTTTTTTTTACAATGGATCAACAAGATGACTCATTTTTCTGTGCTCTGCTGGTGTGTGGAAAACTACTCAGTTGTTCATGGCATGATGGAAAAAGGCTTATTGATGGATATCTTAATTCAAACTAAATTAGGTTATTAAGATGTACTTTAAATAGATAGACAAGTTTGTTGTATTACTCTACACTTGCTGTTACCACCAGTAACCACCAGTAACCACCGGTAACGCCACATGAATCAGGACTGAAATGTTAAGGATTATAACTCAAAGGTGGTTAAGGTAACATGGTTATGCCACACACATATTTAACAAATAGGGTTTACGATATACCGGTATCAAGGTATACGGTTGACGGTTATCATACCGTGAACATTTGCTTAGCAACGGTATTGAAAAAAAAATGACATGTTAATTGTTACTAATCATAGGACATTATTTTAACAGCTCACAGATGATATTATTTTTCATTTGGTAGTTAATAACATGCTATAGTGCTACTGACAAGTAAACTAACATTCTTTAGTTATATATCATATTATAGTTACATGCTATCCTATAATTCTGTTTATTATAATTCAGTTCTCATTACTTTAAGGGTCATTGTAACTGATACTACTACTACTAAAAATAATAGTGTGAAGCAAAATATGCCCAATGAGTGATGGAATATTGTGAGAATTACCATAGAAACTGAAGCCGCAAAAAACTGCAAAACCCGACGGCAAACCAGAGATGAGCCTTGCAGGCTTGTTGATGTACCTACAGTATACAGTAGGCTACCTGGTGGTGTCTACTAAAGCACAGAGAGGTCTAGTGCATTGGGATGCCGCGTGTACATATTACTCCTTACTGAATGCGACGCGAGCTAGCGTCAGCGACAAAATCAGTTTGTTTTCTACTGGAATGTCGCTGTTTTTCCTGTCGCTCGCATTAAATTGCGCAATGGACGAGGAATGGTTGATTTATGAAGTTGAATCTATATGATACCGCCTCATTTCACTACAAAAAACTAAATAAGAGGCAGCTGGCTGGAAGGAGAAGGAGCCTGAAAGTTTCCTACTTGCTGTTGGCTATATTGTAGCTTATGTCATTTCCAGGAAATATCACAATATAAAACGTGTTTTCTGTTTAAAAAGTAAGCAACAAATGTAGGAAGATAGCAAGTTATCAGCCATCTTTTTCAATAGTTCTGTTTCCAGCTCCGGTCTGATCTGATGTGGTTTGTTTACATGAGGGAACAGAAGTTCAGATTCAACGGACTCAGTGTGGACAGAGCACTCCAATAGAAGTGAATAAAAAGACCACAAAAAGTTAGATTGTTGGTTTCTTATTTTGTCAATAAGAAGACATAACAAGGTCGGAGTTATTCATCATTACATTAATTATTAATTCTGTGTTATTATAAAAGATATAGATACTGTATTTTTGGCTATGGCTGCTAGGGGGTTCAGTGAGCCGCCTGAACCAAACCAAACTGCTCCTATGGTGTGAAGCTGGGATATTTCCTCAGATGGTTATCGTACCTTGAAAATCTTACACCATTACAACCCTATTAAGAAATACACTATATCAAATACTTGGAAGATATTTAGGGATTACCTTTACAGCGTAGGAGTTGTTGGGGTCTGAGGCGCAGGCAGCAGAGTAGTACACAGCATCTCCTGAGTTGCAGCTCGGCTTGTTGGAGGTGAGCCTGAACAGAGACCAGTTGCTCTCCTCAAACCTAAGTGGGTTCCTCTGGGAGCGAGTGAAGTGATCCTCACATTTTAGAGCCAGACGCCGCAGAGACTCGGCGTACAGGCCTCCCAGTTTGGAGTACACTCCCTCCCTGCTGTCTATGTTGCTCAAAAGGGTCTGGAGCTGCAGACTGGAGCCCAAATTAGGTGCAGAACCTGGCTCTGAGGCTGAGAAGGGCATGCTGAGTTGGGGGGAAGAGGAGCACGTGGCGCTGCTTCGGCAGTGGACGCCCAGACGCCCGTGAGTCTTCAGTGGCTCATCCAGTGTCCGAGACCTCGAGGGTCGGCTTAGCGGGGCATGGCAACGCTCCAGAGACTCGTTGGAAGAGAAAATGGGTCGCGGGTCAACAGGGCTGGACGGTAAACTGGACCTGGAGCCGACATCAGCAGGTCGACACACGTTGCTCTCCGAGCCAGTGAATGGGAGGCGTGGGTAAGCTCGCACAAAGGGTCTTCCAATCCCGCTATCGGGAGCCGACACGGTGCGGTTGACCATTTTTTTCTCTGGAAGTGGAGGTGGCTGGTTACTAAAGCTGTTAAAGGCGGGCGGGTGAGGAGACCCTGGAGCTGAGGCCACTGGACTTCTGGAAAATGGAGAGGAACAAGATATCCGTGTAGCATCCCGAGAACCTAAGAAGACAAGTAGAAAAGACTTTAGCAGGTCTGCTTAAAATGAAAGGAAGTGTGCTGCCTATATAAATAAAGGTGTAGTGAAAGGAATGAAAATACTCCAGTTGACAAACAAAGCACAATTCACATTTCCCAGGATATACAGTATATATACTGTAGGTTGTTAAAGGAATACTTCAACATTTGGGGAAATATGCTAATTCGCTCTCTTACTGAGATGATTGATACCACTTACATGTCCGTACACCAAATATGAAGCTACAACCAGCAACCAGATAGGATAGCTTAGCTTAGCTTAGCTTAGCTTAGCAAAGTATAAGGGCATATAAATGGAGGGAAACAGCCAGCCTGGCTCCTACTACCACCTTTTTATACAGCTTAATAAGAGATAAGATAAGATAAGATATTCCTTTATTAGTCCCACAGTGGGGACATTTGCATTAGCATGAAACCAGATAGAATGGTTGAAATAGCTGGAGCGTTAGAGGTGCTGGTAGGCAGGTTTTGCTACCTTTGGACAGAACCAGGCTAACTTCCCAGTCTTTATGCTAAGCTAAGCTAACCAGCTGTAGCTTCTATGGATGTCACGATAGCCGATACTTAAGTATCAAGTCAATGCCAAAATTGTGAAACCGTGATGGTACTGGTTTTTCTACAGTAGCGTAGGTACTGACCGGGCTCGAGAGTAAAGGCATCCCGGGGAAGATAGATAAGATAGAGCTAGTTAACATTAGCGGTTAGTCAACGGTAAGCAGCAAAGTCCTGCAGGGAATGATGACCTGTTTAACTTCCTAACAAAGACCAGAATGCAAACGGTAATAGAGGGATTTTAAAGTAGGTTGAAGTACAGGAGATTTATTGTTTTACTTTTGTTTTTTGGAATTGGTTTTGACAATCGTGGAATTTCACTGGTATCGACTACCAGGCCCACCGTCAGGCGGGGGCTCAGGGTACATTGAATAAGAGTGCATTTATACACTAGAAGTGCACTTGGAGAGCGCAGACCTCCACCAAGGCAGGTTTCATGTACGTCGCTGCCTCCCCCTGGATCACAACCAAAATCTAATGGATTGTTCATTGTGCCACAACCTACCCCTCCAAGAAATTTCATTCAAATCCATTGCGGACATTTGGAGTAATCCTTCTAAAGGACAAACCAACAAACCAGCAAACAAACCAACGGCTGTGAAAACATAACCTCCTTCCTAGGCCTTTGGCCTTGGCAGAGGTAATTAACCATCATTGTGGCATGTCTTGATAAACTTTACAGTGAAGGTGTCAATAAATAAATACTAAATAACGTTTCTAAATTAGAAAAGTTCTGATCAGTCAGGAATAGGTGTGGTTTTAAATATGAATAACTATTACAGACTGTGGGCTGAAACACACTAGAAGCCTGATTCTCCTTTACAATAATTCACTACATGTTTACAATCAAGCAGGCTTACTCATTAAAATACACAATTAAGATCAGTGTTTAGGATTTATGAGCATTACAATGTACCAGAGGTCACCGAGGGGGCATGCCCCCGAACCCCGCTAGCTGGCTACTCCATATCTTTGAGGAAAGCCCTGATCGGGGGCTCAACAAAATAAAAGCCAGGTTACAGAGAGATCAAGAGAGTGAAAGGATCAGAGAGGCGATGACCAAATTTCTGGAGAAGCAGCAGGTATGACAGGTGAAGCCGGACGTACAAAGATGAGGAGCTAGGCTGACTATTAACCTGCTGTAGTGGACTCAGTTTTGAAGCTAGAGTGAAGATACTGTGAAGATACTAGTATCATTATGAAACTGGGCGACTTGGAGTCGGGGTGGATGAGGGGCCCAATTTGGAAAGTCTGTCCCCCTGCCCATAATTCCTAATGGCTGGCCTGTCGACTACTACATTTTTGGTATTGTGACATCCCTGTAGCTTCATATTGAACAGACCGATGAGAGAGTGGCATTGAAATTTCATATAAAAAACAAATATGTGTAATTCCCAAACTATCCTTTAAATAGAATTAACAGACAGATGTCGACTTGGGCACACAGACACAAACATATCTTTTCACTGGATTCCCACAATATATCCTTAGCTTCTCAGTGTTGTTGTGAGTTCAGTTCCTATAACCTCACAGTACTCACAGACTCCCATATTACTGGGTGGCGGCTGTGACTTTGATTTATTCACTACACCCCTTTTGTCACTGCCTACTGCTCAGACTGCACACAAACACATACTGTACCTCATGTCCTCAAAAGAGCTGGAAATTTCCACAATCCATGATTCAAGCTGACACTAAAAACATCTTCCATCCAATTATGATCCATTTGTCAATTAAAGACTTAAAGTTGGAACTTCACATTACACTAGAGGAGACAGATACTGAGATAATTGTGTGGTACAGTCTTCAATAACTGCTTTCACAGAGGGGGAAGACTGTAAAGATAAAAAAGTACTCTGTAGGATGTGGCCAAGCCCTTTTTCCCTCGTTATCAGAGTCCATAATTATCTCTTCAAACAGTGTTGCCCAGGAAGTTACAGCAATTACAAGGGTCTGCGCCACAGAGGATATGTGAAGGATGACAATCATTTCTATACCATGGATCTATGCCACTCATTCAGAGCCATGTCTCAGGTTTAATGATTGTAGAAATCTTGAACTTGCTTCAAGAAAATGAACACTGGGTCAACAACGGTATACGGTAAGTGCACTTCACAAAAGAGGAAGAGATGAGCTGACAGACTGCTGCTGTAAAACCTTTCCTCTTTTCACTGTTGTTGCACAGTTTCACTCTGGACAAAGTGCATCTTCATAGTTAAACATGATGAAACAGCGTCTGAACAGCAAGACAACTGACATGCAGGCAAACTTACATCATATGGCAAGCTGTTTTACCATTTAATCAAACCACATTCCTATCTGTAATTACATTTTAGATATCCATAAAAGCATTTCTCCTTGTCAAAGTTGTATTCTCACTAGTGAGATGAATGGTAATTAAAGATATCCACAGCAACATTGTAACTTGTAAAAATTGTGTTTCAAGATATTTACAACGTTAATTGTACTAGTCAAAACTAAATTTAAGATATCTTTAAATCCTTAAAAGTATATGTGGTCATTACATATAACACATTTTTAGGGCTGTCAAAGTTAACGCCATAATAACGCGTTAACGCAAATTTGTTTTAACGCCACTAATTTCTTTAAGGCATTAACGCAGTTTGCAATTTTTAGGTTGTAGCTGAGTTCAGCTGAGCTCAGTTAAAGGTAGAGTGAAGATACTGGTATCATATGAAAATAAAAAAACCTGATGAATCCATTGGTACCAACCATGTCATACTAGCTTGTTGGAAAGGAGACTAAATAATGTTCCAAACTTTCACTAAATTTTGATGAGGAAAAACTGGCATGGCCATTCTTAAAGGGGTCCCTTGACCTGCCCACTTTATGATAATCTCATGTAGTTTTGTCCATCTTCTTCAATATCCACAACGTCTTCCAAAGAAAAATGACATTACCACTGCCATACATGTGTATTGGGATTTAAAAGGATATCTTAAATTAAAATTATGAGGACTAACAATTGGATTGTAGATATCTGAAATGTGAGTTTTTCCTAGTGAGAATTATATTGCAGATATCCAGAATGTTTAATCAAGATATCAAAAATGAGTGTTACCTACCAGTGTCCCCAGTCAGGTTGTCAGTGGAGGAAGTGGAGAGGCTGGTGCTGCCCAGGCCCCGCGGAGATGAAGTAGGACTCTCTACTGACCCTTGTTGGCTGCAGCGATCCAGCTCCATGTTGCTGCCACTCATCTTACTACACACTCTGATGGAGAAGACAACAGAGACGGGGGAAGTGAATGTGAGGATACAAACATGCATTCAAACCAGATTTTGAGTATATTTTTTTTCTGTGTCTGCATTGCTGACATCATTTCCAAATATCAGCCTAGCCAAGTGTAGCATCCGCTAGCAGTTAGTCTGTAGCTTTTCTGTTCCTAAATGTGGAAGCACTCCACTTCCTCTTGATGTTTTCTTATCTGCACTATGTATTACTAAAGAGTCCAGTGAAAGAGCACACCGCTTCATTTGAAATGACGAACAAGTACCGTCAGGAGTAGTTTCACTTCCTTGTTCGAGAGGCACACTTCCTGATTCTGAGATGATTTCAAACTGCAATAAACAAGCCTCACTAAAAATACTAATTACAATCCTCTGGCATGTTATGAGTCTATCTATTTAGATATAGCAGTTTGGCTTGTTTCTTATATTGGCTTCCCTTCTTAAGACTTTTGCTGAACACTGTGGCCACAAGTGGCAATTGCAGGATAATGGCACATTGGATTTCCCTACATTTCCCAAGATTCCCTTGAGTCAGTTGCTTTAAAGGGGAACTTCTCTGTCGTCTGTTTACTGGTCTTGAAGTCAGCAAACTGACTTTAATGTCAGTTACACTGCTAAATCTATCTACAGTTTTCTAACATTAGCCACTGTTGCCATTTAGTCATAGCAGACTAAGTAAAGCTGTAGCAGCAGGGCGCCCTGATGGCCTATGGGTGGCCCTGGTGGCCACCTTTGTTGCATGTCATTTCCCCTCCCTCTCTCCCCTTGTCTCTTTACTACAGACTATAGATAAAGGCATAAAATACCACAGACATATGTTTTAAAGCTGTGTGTATTGTGTAAGTGTATTGAATTGAGAGAGTGAAGAGTGCATTTTATTGCTTATAATAATAATAATATATTAAACTTATATAGCGCTTTTTAAGGATCTCAAAGATTGTGTTATTTCTACTTTCAAAAGTTACATAACTTTGCTTTATATCTTTTTACTTGCTAGAAAGAAGCATTGCATTCTTCTTGTTCAGTTTGACTACCATGATGGCCACTTACAGTATAATACCAATGCAAACTGTGCATGAGCAGACTAATCAAGGTGACCAATTAGGTCGAGTGACAGCCATTCACTTGTCTCATTATACCCACTAATGGCTCAGGGAAGCAGTGTCCCATCCCATCCTTTCATCCTCTCTTTCCTCTCTTCCATCACAAAATGACTCCTCTATCCATTTATCTGCTGGCCCCCGACTTCAATTACACCATAAATCAGTAGAACAAACAGATGAGGAGGAGAAAAGGAGAGGAGCACAGGGGGGAGACAAAGGGTTAGGTATTCTCTGTGGGCAGTTAGCTAAAGGATCTGCTATCATTTTACAGACAAAAGGACGGTGATGAAAGGCAGTGGAAATGCTGAGGCAGGAGGAGAAATGGTAATGGGTCTATGTGCATGTGTGCACCTGTGCATGTCTCACTCTAGATCTCTCAGATTTGTATCCAAAACATGAGCTTTTCCTCGGTGAAAGAATGTCATTGCTTCTGTCCTGCGGGACGATGTGCATGGATGAATAAGAATCTGAGCAAGGGTATGCGAAAAAGACCTTGACTCAAATTAGGACAGCGTCTAAGAATATACAAGCATTTAGGGGCTGTAGCTAACAATTGTTTTCATTATATTATCGGATGATTATTTTCTTGATTGTCTGATTAATTGTTTGATCTAGAAAATGTCCGAAAAATCAGCCCACGGTGATGTCTTCAAATGTCTGATGAACAATTCAAAACTAGATGTGCAACCATTAGTTGATTAGTTGTCAAAGAAAACACAGTGTAAATTCTCTGATTCCAGCTTCTTCAATGTGAATATGTTCTGGTTTCTTTCCTCCTCGATGACAGTAAACTGAATATCTTTGAGTTGTGGAAAAAACAAGACATTGGAGGACGTCTCCTTGGGCTTTGGGAAACACTTAGACATTTTTCACCATTTGAATGACTTAATTACATAATTAATCAACAATGAAAATAGTCGTTAGGTGCAGCCCTATTCAAAACTCAAATCAATTTATATTCTCTTTATTTTAACGTCAGACAAGGAATTATTACCATAATATTTGCAATTAATATCTGTTGACTGACTAATTGACCAATTATTTCAGCACTCCAATCACTTATCTCCAACCTGAGAGACAGCATCAAAATGAATAAGGATTTTAACGGCACTCAAATTTCCAAAATCATGTCATCATGACACAAAAAAGCACCATTCATCAGGATTTTATCACTCTATTTGGAATGAGAGCTGCAACGATTAATCAATGAAATGATTAGTTGTCAATTATTAAATTAATCGCCAACTATTTTGATAATCGATAGTTGATTGATAGTCAAAGTTCTCGGATTGCAGCTTCTTAAATGTGAATATTTTCTGGTTTCTTTCCTTCTTTATGACAGTAAACTGAATATATTTGCGTTGTGGAAAAAACAAGACATTTGAGGACGTCATCTTGGGCTTTGGGAAACACTGATCCACATTTTTCACCATTTTCTGATTGATCGACAGATTAAACAACAATGAAAATAATGGTTAGTTGCAGCCCTACTTGGAATGCCCAGTTTTAGTCCAAACATCTATTAACAAACATCTTAACTGCTTATTTCCTCAGAATAGATTGAATCACTTCCTTTGCTAAAACAAAGTGTACGTGAGGCATCATGATCACCCCAGTAAAGCAGTCACACAAGGGTTGTGTTCTGCAACCGGCCCGGCAACGGCAGTAATCCACATTTAGAATGTAAACAGTCATGCTACAGTAAGTAACACACTGGATCTGTTGACACACATGCTATCCTGATGCGTGTGTGTGGTATTAATAAAGCTGTGTGAGAGGAGCTGGGGGAGGGATGGGATCGGTGTTACAGCTAACTAGCTACAGATAGCAGTGTGATGGTGTAAACTAAACTGCAGTGTTGTTGTTATGGATCAGGTTCACACCACTGCTTTCACTTCCTGACTCTTAATTAGGGCCTTCTCTGTCACGAATATATAAAATGATGACAGAGTAGGCTACTATATGTCGTTACATCTTTTGGGCGTATAGAAACGTACAACCACATTCGCTCTCCAGGGTTATTTTATGTAGAGACAATAATCTTTTAGTAAAAGTCTAAATCTAGGATGAGTATATAGCAGTGATGAGATGAAATACTGTAACCTGATTACAGCCAACACATTAATGCTGACACACAATTCAGGGTTTTGCCAAAATGAGGTGGAGTCAGGTAGAAAAGCAGTACTCGGGTGTAGGTGGTATCATGAATACCTGTACGATGTAATGCAATCCTCTACAGCAGCCATGCCATTCCATTCCAATGTGGACTTTTTGATGAGACAGAGAGGGCAGGTGTGGTTTAAACTCACAAAAGCTATTGTCTATTGCATCGCTGTTATATTGGATCACCTTATATTGTGCATGTGTTATTGTGCAACTTCTGTATGTCTCAACACAGTGCAGAGAAGAATGACATGCATTGTTTCTTTCCCATGATTGCAGGATAGTTACCATAGTTACCATGGCTATATAGTCATAACCATGTCTTTGAAACAAAGATCCATTAATGTTTGACACCATTCCTTGTTATCTTTTGCAAACTGATCCAGCCTGGCCTTATTATCGTCTTCTCTGTCGGCAATCTCTTTCCCTTGTTCAGTACAAGCCACTTTCATTTATTTGCCTCTGCATTACATAAAGTAAAACACTTTGTTTGAATCAATTTCCCTTCTCATCCTCTTCATCTTGCAACCATTTTAATCTTACCAACAGGTTTGGATAAAATCAAAGAAGAACATACATTTCTAGGCAGAAAAAGATTAGAAGAAGAGCAAAGGACAGGATGTAAAAGACGGGGGAAATAAAGAATGAGCAAAAAGTTGACCGCACAAGCCACCTACCATTCAAAACCCCCTCTGAATGTTGACGAGCGAGCCCCTGAAAGAGGTGTGAAAATAAGCCTCTGTGGTTTCTTCTTGAAACACACTCAAACTCAGCGACCATTTCCTGAACATCACCCCTTCTCTTCACAAGCCTAATGATAGATCAATACTTACTGATGGACACATAGGAGAAAAAGATGTCATCAGGTGCCTACCTCATGCTGCACAGGAACAGTCTTTGTCAGGCTGGCGGGCGCAAAATGACCCTGGATCAGACTGGTGGCTCTCTAAAGCCCCACCATGTGTAGTAACACAACCCTGGCTCCGCACGAGTCACATGTGTATTTAAAGTCTCTCTTAACAGGAAAAGCATCGGCAGAGATGCCCAAAATTTAAGCACCCATATCTCATATATAGCATTCAGTCATTGACCTAAGAGTTTGATTCGGATGGCAACAAGATGCTATCTGCTCTGTTGCACAGAAGGGATCAGGATGGCTCTGTGGAGGGAGGGGCCTCCCGTCTTGGAATGATAGTTTAGAGAGCAAAAGGCAATTCAAACCCAAGGCAAACTCAGTGGACTTATATCCACATGGCAGATCTATAAATTCTACTTCTATTGGTGGCAACCGCCTGCCAGACTAGGACAGTTTGGGAGTTGCCAGGGGCAACAATCTGTTCGCTAAAGCCCCTCCCTTTACTCCTTTTACTGACCAGTGGACACGCCTTCCCCATTAAAAAGTACACACACACTCATGCATGACATAGGCACACGCACAAACACGCCTCTTAGGCTGACCCACTGCATCATATTCAGGTTGACCTGTTATGAAGAATAAAAGTGGGAATCTTTGGCCACTGTGATCAAAGGCTCTGGGAGGCACATTTTTCCAACCATCTGTGGCTTTTAAATGATTCAGCACATCAGAATGCTGCTTCACGGGGTGCATGCACACACGTGTCTCTATTGTGAATGTTTTTCATTCATGCCACAGACAAAGTTCCCTATTCTGTCAATAATAAATCTTTCTTTGAAGCTTTGATTGCTTTGCAGACAACCATTTAGATTGGGATTCCCTGCAGCACTTTTTCACACTTGTTGATTAAACACACTAAACCGATTCATAAACTTGGAAAGCCACAACTGTCGCTTGCTGGCTCGAGCTGTGTTCCCACATGTGTCACAACAAGGTGTATTTTTATCAGCGCAGAGAATGTCGGCAATGTCATAACAGGAGAGATGGGTCCTTACTAGAATTACCGCAAACATAAGGGCCCTTGAAATGTGATCAGCAATTTGTGTTTTTGATAGTAAAACACTCCCACTCAGTTTTCTGCTGACTCTAGCAGCTCAAGATGGCAGAACATCTGTTTGTCTTGAGGGAGTCACAGCTGTGCATTACACCACGCCACGCCGTCCCAGACAAAGCAAAGTTTATTTTGAGGCAATCATTTGATGCTCTAATAACTGCAACAACACAAGGCCTCTGCTCTGTTTCTGCTCTGGTGTAGCTGACTCAGACAGCGGGGTGTATTCTTAGCCTCGTGCAGACTCAGGTTAAAGCATGTATGCAAATGTTACTGCTTATAAATGGTTGTGTAGGCTAGGAGCCCTGAGTAGAGTAGGTCACAATAGTGCAAGAATAAAGGTGAAAATGTATGATTCTGCACATCCTGTAAGTATTGGAATGAAATACTGTTATTAAGCCTTAAAATAAGCAGGACGTGTACATTTAAAATACATGCCAACAATGCAATTATGATAGTGTCTTTACCCAAACGTGCATCTGAATGCCTGCTACTGACAGCTCTGTCCCTGTATGACAATATTAATGGAACAAGGCCTATTTGATGGTTTTTACAGTTCTGTCTATTCGGTCTATTGTGATGCAGCCAAAACAAATTTACAGCAACGTGACAGAGCAGGGGACTATTTTACAGACCCATTTTGTGTGTTAATTAGAATTGAAAAAGTCACATTAATGGCATGAATAGAACAAGGCGGGCATTGAGGAATATGCCGGAACAGTTTGAATGATCACAAGCTGCAAGAAGCTGCAAGATAGGAGGCTGATTCACGGCTGAATAATGATGCTATGAAAGGAGAAGGCACAGTATGACAGCAATAAGATGCATGTACTGTACGTGCACAGTCTCTGGCAATATAGTATAGCTTATACTGTATTCCATAAGTAGCACCAACACTATACATATACTGTTTATATACTGTCCCATCAGAGAGCAAAATGCATTTATGCATTGAGACTAAGTGCACGTTGTAAGTGCCAAATTATGGAATATAATGAAACCAAACTGCCACGACTGAATTATAGTCCCATTAGTTCTAATGCAAGTCACAGGTAAGAGACTGAAGGACAGGCACGCTAATCTGTGAGCTATAATGGGCAGTTCAAGTGTGAGAAATGCACAGCATTCATCTTACAGAGAGTGTTTAGTATACTAGTGTGCAATTAAACCTCTGTTAGACCTTTTCTTTTACATAGCTGCCGTATCGTAAACGATATTTAAGACCAACCCTTCCTTAAGATTGCTGCTGTATTTACTGTGCTTGGCCCTTAATTAGCATAAAGAGTAGTATGACAAATGTATAATAGATCATTTGTTGGAAAATACATGTTAATAGATGTGTTGCACCACTGAATCTTTTCAGCAGCACTTAAAAACAAATAAAGGGAATAAAAATAGTTGGTGAATCTAGAAAAAAAAAGGTGAATGACAATGGTGAGAATAATCTCTTAATCATCTAAGTCCTTTATTATAGATAATTGGGAAACTGGTCACAATACTTTCCATTGCTTCACATTGTAAACTGAATACCTTTAAGATTTGTGTCTATTGGTCAAACTGAGTAAGCAATGCTATGGACTCACACCTCCGCTAACTTGTAATTGCCATTTTGTCATTACTAACAATTTCATTTCACTGTGGACATGATTAACTGAAAAAGGTAAATCAATAATGAAAATAATAATAGTTTTTCTGAGATTTATCAAATCTAGTCCTACCCAGATACAGTACTAGTGTTCTGTCCTATTTGAGGGTTAATAATTGAATGTGTAGAAGCCAAACAAAAAGTCCTTTGTTATTCTTACCTGTGCAGTTTCTTGGGTGGGGGAGGAGGTGGATTGGGCTCGTTGTTGGCAGCTCCCTTCCCTGCTGCCAGCAGCTCTGATGAGCCGCCATGCAACGGTTGCTTGGACGGCATGCTTCTGTTATGCTTGCCCTCCTCCTCAGCACCGGTGCCCTCAGTCTCCCCCTGACAGGCATCATTGTTGGGGGCGGCCGGGGCCGTGCCTGGCTCTGTCATCGGAGGGGGGCTGCCGTGGGCCTTCGAGTCCCTGGCCTCCTTCCAGACAGCGGCACCATTGACCAGGCCCGTCACCCGAGAGGTTGTCCCCGGGTTGGCAGCCAACTTCTCCTTCTCCCCCTCTTTCCGCTCTCTCTCATCCTCCTCCTCTTCTTCCTCGATGCGACAGTTCCAGCCAGAACTGTGGTTGTGGGGCTTGTGCCAGCGTTCCGACGCTGCTGTGCTCTGGTTCTCTGTGTGGACCTTGAAGTGGCCCTCTCTTGCAGAGACGAGGAAAAGCATGGGGAGTTCAGGGAGAGGGACGGGAGACGAGGTGGACGGTGAGAGGCTGGAGGTGCCCAGTTTGGGGGAACGGCTGGTCCTTTTCGGAGGAATGGGTGGGCTGGACTGAGGCTTGGGGTGGAGAGTTGGGGTAAGGCTGGTTTCTGTGACCAAAGAGGGTGCGCTGTGGCTGGGGCTGGGCCAGCGGAAGGCCGGGCTGCTGGGCTCTTTACGTGCCGTGGGGCTGAAGTGGCATTGGGTGCTGATTGCTGAATCTGGACTGCTCAGGTAGAAAGTCCTGTTGGCCTCTGTGTGGGCGGCCATTACGGTGATGGTGGCCCGTTGACTCTCTGCTGAAAGCTCCTGGGATGAGTTCTTAGTCTGGTTTGGGGACACATGATGGGATTGCACCCCATTTCCTTGCAGCCTGGGCTTTTTCTTGGTGCTCTCTGCGTAAATGGGTTCTGAGTCTGGCTGTTCATAAGGAGAGCTGGGAGCTGACTGGGAGTGACCCACGGCTGGTGGGCCTTGGGGGCTCCCTGACCTTACTTGTCTTCCTCCTGACCCCTCTGCCCCAGGAAGTGAATCTGTGCTACTATGATAAGAACAAGAGGAGTCCGATAGACTGGTATGTTTGGAAAGGACGGGAGGAGAGTGGAGGGATGGCGTGGGATTGTGGCTAACGGCGTCCACACTTTGGGCTGCAGTGGAGAAAGTGGTAGAAGTGCTGGATGTCTTAGTTGTAACAGTAGCAGTATTCCCACTGCTGATACCATTGCTATGAACTGTGGTAGGACTGGAAGGGACAATATCCACAGAAAAAGGGATCTCCACCGATGAGAGATGGGACTCCTGACAATTTGCCCTGGCAGTCCCACTAATCCCATTATAAGTGCTCTTGGTTCTAGTGGTGGTTGTGTTCTGCTGCCTACAGGTGTCTCCATTGGCATTCTTCTTTAAACTCTGACAACCTCTACCCTCCTCCTGGGTAACGAAGATATTGCTGATGATCATGGAGTCTTTAGGCAGGATGCTGGGGGATAAGGAAGCCAGAGAGAAGCAGTTGTTGTAGTCCAACTTGGTTTCAGGACTCTGAAGAACCGCCTCTCTGTGGGCCTTGTTGCAGCCGTTACTGTTGATGTAAAGAGACGACAGGTCCAAGAGCTTCTTCAGGCCCAAACGCTCAACTGGGCTCTTTGTGTTCTCCTGTCACACAGAAACATGAGCACACGTGTTAAAGAACAGACATCATTCTAGACAGTAATAAACTCGAAGGTTTACAGGAAACAGAGACATTTAAGAGAATCACCTGCTCTATGTTCATGTTGACGTCCGTCATCGACTCATTGGTGTCGAGGCTCATCATGGTGGGTTTGACAGCGATGGTTGGCTTGCTGTAGGGTGAAGGCGCCGTTACTCCAGCTTC
This sequence comes from Sebastes umbrosus, assembly GCF_015220745.1. NCBI lineage: Eukaryota > Metazoa > Chordata > Actinopteri > Perciformes > Sebastidae > Sebastes > Sebastes umbrosus. The sequence continues at coordinate 27,665,832 of NC_051287.1, forward strand.
TTCATCGCTTCCCAGGACGCTCTTCAAACAAGCGGCTGGCACACTGCCATCCAGGCCGCCGACAGTCTTGTGGTGTGCACTAAGTGGGTGGAAGCAGTTCTTGCAAGAGCCGGGTTTCCACACGTGTTCTGCAAAGTCGCTGCACGCTGACATCTTTGGTTTGCTAAATCGGGTTCGGTCAGAAGTGGCTGTTGAGGGATGTGGCAGATACTGGATGGACCATCATGGCTGGACCACAGAAGGTTGCAACGTCACAATATGTTGATTTCAAGGCAGCACGTGGAAGAGAGAGAAGACAGAGGTACATTGTTAAAAGCATGAAGTCATGATGTTCATGTGATCATAGGTTGTATCTAGACCTGCAACGATTAATCGATTAATGTCAACGATTAATCACCAAATATTTTGATAATCGATTGGAGTTATTTTTTAAGAAAAAAAAAGTTAAAATTATCTGATTCCAGCATCTTAAATGTGAATATGTTCTGGTTTCTTTACTCCTCTATGACAGAAAACTGAAGTTGTGGATAAAACAAGACATTTGAGGACGTCATCGGATCAACACTTTTCACCATTTTATAGACCAAAGAACTAATCAATTAATCGAGAAAATAATCGACAGAATAATCAAAAATGAAATTAATCATTAATTGCAGCCTTAGTTGTATTATAATCAGAATCCCCTAATTGTATATGATATTTGCCAATTTTATAGAAAAGTCGGTGCTTCCGCTAAAAAAAAAATTAAATATGAGAAAAATAAAAAGCTGTTGATATTGGATTAGCTCTCGATATCCCGAATTGCCTGAATTTTTAACAAAAAAAGAGAAAGTTCAAACATCTATTTGGAAGTGTAAAGACAGTGATGAGAGAGTCCAGGCTGTCAAGTGTCTCCAAGCTCATATAGAAGACCTCCGTTAGGATTTAAGTGTCATCCGCCGATGTAACTTAAGAAGACCTGATGTGTGCTGTGCAACTTGTTCCCAGGCCTCCTAAATTAGAGGGTATGTGGTTGCTGTTCAACCAAAGGGGCTGCCGGTGTGAGCCCAGCAACATAAAAGCCCTCCAGAGTCCTCTGCAGCCCCCGACATGCTAGAAGAAGACGGAGGAGCCTCAAGCATCCCGGAGGTCGGAATGTAAGGAATGTCTAAAGTCTCACCAGGGTGAATCCCACACCCACGACAACCTCCCATCCCCCTTCCACACACACACACACACACACACACACACACACAAACCTCCCACTCAACATGTGTCCTCCTTCTCTCACAAACAAACTGACCCCCACACACCTCCTCCCTCTCCCTCCTCTGTGTGTCCTGTTTAACTGGGTTGACAGTGAGAAGATCAGCACCATTTCAGAGAGATCATTTGTGTCCTGGCATCTGGGTGTCCCTCTTTATGTTCTTCACACAGCTTTAATTGCCTCTCAACAAGGTGCTGCAATGACACACGGCAACATTAGCCCACCATCTACACTCATTATATGGAAACAAACAAACAGAGGAAACAGGAGCACTTACGCCTCTATCACAATAAAATTGGGTCACTATATGCACTTGGGTAGCCTAAATATGACTATAATTATAGTTATATTATGCATTCTTTAAGCCACAGTGATTCTTGATTTCTACAATTATTTGACAAAAGAATAGCAGAACAAGGTTTCAGGGTTAGATGAGATGCTGGAGATCCCTTTTAATTTGAAAAGACTACTTTCTATATTATATAAATGTATTGCTTCTCTTAAAAACATAACCCTCACGAAGATTCGGGTGGACTGGGCAGGTGAACTAGGAGAGGACATGGAAGACTCTACAAAGAGTGAATGATAGTACCTCATGTGCCAAACTAAATATAATACAATTCAAAGTTCTACATGGAGCTCACTTTCCCAAAGCAAGACTAGCCAAGATATACCCAAATACAGATGCATGCTGTGACAGGTGTCACAATACCCCTACCAATCTGACCCATATGTTCTGGTCAGAACTTAATGGTCTGTGATCTTTAAAACACTCTCAGAGGCACTTAGCATTGATTTCCAACCTAATGCAGCAGGAGCTAGATTTGGTGTCACAGATAGAAAGTACTCTACAGTAAGGAAAAGACTTCAAACCATTATTGCTTTTACATCGCTACTTGCACGCAGAAGAATATTAATACACTGGAAATCAACTAACCCAGCTAAAGCATCTCCGTGGTTGAGTGACCTGATACATTTTATACAGCTAGAAAAAGATACAATACTCACTAGGGGGTCCAGAGACAAATTCTTCTCAATCTGGGATCCAGTTTTGACTCATTTAGGCAAACTGAGAACTCTACCTGACATGTAGGACACTCAACCTCGTAGACTTCAACTCACAGTATAGTCCAACTATCATCCTGACTTATTCACTGTTTTATTCTAACCACTTATATATATACTGTATATATATATATATATATATATATATATATTTTTTTTTTTTCTCCCTCTCTGCTCCTGTAGATGTGTACCCCATGAATAGGCGGGTGGGACGGGTGGGATAGGTGGGCGGGCACAATGTTTATTGTATATGTACACAATATACAATTTTGAAAATTATTTAAAAAAAAAAAGAAATACCAGAACGAAATATTAGAAATAACTTGTTAAGACTCCTGGTATTCACGGCTCCAGTACTAACAACCTTGCTGTGAACTCATCCTTTAGGAATGAAAACTTTTCCTGGTAGTAAAGATAACGCATGTTTACATTTTGCTTTGTTCTGTGTGACTCAGTTTGGGAGGAAAGCACCACTAGCTCACTGTTTGTTTAACCGTTCCTGCGACAACAGAGGAAACGGAGCCTTGCCTAACATATTATGGCATTGTGCATGAGTCATATGAAGCGATGACTGATCATTAGGCTGCTAGCTTGCTGCTGTAGAGAACAGGCTGACTGCCAATCAAGGAAATGTCTAGGGGGTTTCACAGAACAATCGGGCATTAACAACGCATAGACAGAACACTGTCATGAAGGCTTTGTGTTGAGTAAAACCAAACTGACAATTTAGTCTCCGTTGTTCCATTTTCCCAGCAGGGAATCAAAGAAAACAACACAAGTGGACGTGGGAATTTCATTTGAATTGGAATTTCAGATTAGTCTGTATTTCCAGAGAAAAGAGAGCTCAAACTGCCTCTAGGTTATTCTACCTCTTGCTTCCATGTTCATCCCTGCTTCCTGCTTGTTTGAACAGAGATAGACCCCGCTGTCTACATTCCCCACACCTTCTCAAGCTCAAGGTCCAATATTTCTCACTTCCCCTTGTAAAAAACACACACACTCACAGGGCAGAACCACAAGAAGTTCAGCCATATGATCAAATCCAAGGCCTGCCTTCAATACAAAAACAGACTATGAAAAATATCTCATGAGCATGTTAGAAGTCTGGAAAAATAAGACAAGCCCAAGAGAAAATCACTTGAGGTTGGATGTTGGTCTGGTGTGGAATTTAACGTTTTTTGGGCCGCCTAATAAAGACACTATGAGCCCTTAAGTCTCAAGCCACATGCACCATAACCTCTGTACATCACACACAGACATCTCACAAAAAAGAATTCAATTTGGCGAAGACATTAAAAGCCACTACCCTAATGTGAGCGACTCTAAACATTATCGTGGAAATGAGTGTGTCAGTTTCCCATGAAAACACACAACTATTTGCTTTGAGCCACCAGGCTGTAAATGCAGTGAGGAATGCAGTGAGGAGGCGATGTCAGACTGGATGGCAACAGTTCACAAAGCCCAGAGATCCTGGGAGCAACAGGACTCATTAAGGTAAAGGTTAGAGGGCTTATCAACACCCAACAGCTTTGTCTGAATCCTGCAGCAGCAAGCAAGCAGACACCCTAAACACACCAGCTCCAACGCGCACGCACACATGCACGAGCGAGCAGTGGGACAGCCTTAAGAAGCAGCTATACAGTAGGTCATCTGATGGTTCTCATTCTAGGGTTACTGGAACAGAAGTCACTGCATCAGACAACTGACGGCCTTGCCAACAAAAACACCATCAATTCAATGAATGAGATGCCTTTACTAATCATGAATCATTAATCATCTAAATCAATAACCTATAGTCTAGATTAGTCTAGATTAGGGTCTGATAAGCAGCTCACATGAGCTTGTACTTTATACAAATGCTTTCACGAGCAACATTTGTCACGCCTGCCTCACTCACGCACACATTCCATTCATTTGCGGGTCGGCACAACCTGTTTCGTACTGCGGTCAAGCAGCCTCTACTCCGAAACACACAGTCAAGCCAGCCCCCACGGTGTTTTGCGGTACGTGTCTATCCTAGGCATTACGGTAAGAGCGTGTAGGAACTGACTTCAAAATAAAAGAACCGTTCTGATGAACGTGAAAAGCTATTTCACGTTTATTCAATAAGTCAATCAGTCTGTCAATAATACATAATTAAACAAATGAATACATAAATGAATAAAAAAATAAAACAAAATAAATACATATGAAATACTAAATTAAATGAATGACTGATTCAATTGTGCAAATACTTATCAAACTTAGACAAACTTGATATTAAGGAATACATTTCCAAAAACTAATCTGAAATCAAAATTGCAGTATACCACCTCACACTCAGCACCTTCATGTTTCTACTAAGTGCCTAATTTCACTTGAGATAGATTGAGAAGAGGAAACTGTCAATTATCACAAGCTACTTTCACTTCAGGATGAGAGTAGACCACCTGAGAGTATCACTTAGATAATATCAGGACATTCTGATGTAGAATTTCCAAATTAAAGCACTGTAGCATCTCCTACATGGACTATATTCCCTCTAAATTCAGATCAGAATTAAAAGGAAACTGTCCACTATCACGCACTAATTTCACTTCAGAACTAAAAGTGCAATCGGAGAGCGCAGACATCTGCCAAGGCAGGTTTCATGTCCATGATAGTAGATAGTTTCCCTTTAATTCTAATCTGAATTTAGCCCATATAGGAGATTTCAAAGAGCTTTAATTTTGAAATTCTACATCAGAATGTCCTGATGTCTGATTGACACCCTGAGGTGTTCTGCTGGTGGTCTGCTATTATTCTGAAGTGAAATTAATGTAAGTAAGTAGTGTGATAATTGACAGTTTCCTTTTATCAATTCTATCTATCTCAAGTGAAATTAGGTTCTTAGTAGAAACATGAAGGTGCTGAGTGTGAGGTGGTATACTGTCATTTTGATTTCAGATTAGTTTTTGGAAATGTATTCTTTAATATTAAGTTTGACAATTAGTAGTATTTACACAATTAGAATAACGTTTTTCTCTGAACTACATTTTGGTTGTTTTTCTTTTAAATTATCATTCATTTCATTTAGTATTTCATATGTATTATTTTTTTTTCAAATATTGTTTTTTATTCATTTATTTGTTTAATTATTCATTAATTCCTCTATTATTGACAGACTGATTGACCTATTGAATAAATGTGAAATAGTTTTCACGTTCATCAGAACGGTGCTTTTATTTTGAAGTCAGTTCTTACACGCCCTTACCGTAATGCCCAAGATAGACACGTACCGCAAAACAACGTGGAGGCTGGCTTCACCGCAGTTGTCTACTGGCGGTACTCGGTAGAGATTTCCGCCAAAACTTGCGAACTTTTGACAAATACCGCAAAACTTCCACGTTTAGACCACTGAACTGAATGTGTTGCTAGCATGTTCAGTGAACACCCATTCGGCAGAGGTGACCCCCCCGCCCCCCACGGGTTCCGCTTTAAGCCGTCTTTCCATTCATACATTAATACATTAATACATGAGGATCTGGATCAACACTTGTCTCCCCTGCAGCTACATCTGGTTTACGGCAGCTTATTGTAGCAGAACATCCTTCATGTCCTCCCTGTGCAGTGGGGGGTTTTCATTAGCTGCATTAATACAACACAGCACATGAATATGAAATTATTGCTCGACCTATAGAAGGAGAAACAGAGAAGCTCTGATGTAGCCGTGCTACAGTAGTCAAGGTGATGTGGTGATCTGGAGCTGCTGACTGGCTTCTTACCTGCTCACACTGCCTCTTCCCTGGCAACACAAAAGCTCTCCCGAAAAAGAAAGAAAAACACACTAAATCATTCAACAACACAACTGTGTCGTGTGCTCTTCTAAATCCCACAAGAGCTGATATCCGCCTGTCTTCAGGTGTCCCACATGCGACAGGTTAATGACCCGGGAGACTGGCTGCTGGTGGTGGTGGTGGTGGTGTTGCTGCTGATACAGTGTGCAGAGGTGGAGTGTTGAGTCCTCTGCAGCAGCAGCAGCAGCAGCAGCAGCAGAGAGCAGAGAGCACCAGGAGGTGGGAGGAGCTCCTAGCAGCCATGCAGTCTGGTCAGCAGCCTCTCTCTCACATTTTCATTAAGGCTTTTGTTCTAATAACTGTCAGAAGGGTTTTTTTGTTTTATAAAGCAGCTGTCATTTGACTGGCAGAAAATTACACGACTGTAACATCCCCCAACCCCCCCACATTTAAAGTTGCAGCTTAAAGCTGCAGTAGGCAGAATATTTTTTGGTATCATTGGACAAAAATCCCATAATAACCTTTCAGCATATTGTAATTCAAGTGTTCTGAGAGAAACTAGACTTCTGCTCCTCCTCATGGCTCTGTTTTCAGGCTTTAGAACATCTAGCCCGTGACGGGAGACTTTGACCAATCAGGTCATTTAATCGAGAGAGCGTTCCTATTGGCTGTTCATTCAACGGAGGCAGCTGTCAATCACTCGCGAACTCCGACCAAACGGTCAAACTAGGCAGCGCTGATCAGATATGAATCAATATTCTGTTACTGTAATGTCTATTTCTCTCCTCAGATGTTCTCAGAATAACCTTGTAGTTTGCTGTTTAGCTGTAAAATTAGAAAGTTTGCTCCGGCTCGTGGGCGGTGCTTGGTATTTCCTCAACTGTTCTCAACATGGCTGCCGAGTCACAAAATTTCTCATTTTACAGCTACACAGTTTCTGAAAGCATTTGAGGCGAGGATGCCATTGCGCTGGTCTACTTCCTGTGAAAGGACACATCCGTGTATATGAACCGATTGGACATCGCCAGTCTCCTGAACCCCATGTGAGGATTTATAGCCGAGCTGAGACAATCAGCATAAGTGGCACAGCAGAGACTGGATCCAGGAAAAGTGATTTCTTTTACAAGACCACCTGTTGAATTTAGAGTCACAACCCTCTCAAGAGGATTAAGAGTTTGTTGCATTGCATCTATTTTTGACAGTACAGAGAATGTAACCATTCTCCTAATGGGGTATTTCAAATACCTTGTACTTTGCATAAAGATATGGAGAAGCTTCTATATAAGTTCTGCTATTTAGACTTGGCCTGCAAAGTTCAAATCCATGCAGGAAGTGGAAGTTCCCCTGTTCTATATGTGGCGTCACTCTGCATGCTCACAGGAAAAGCTGTCATATAAAACTGTTTCTCAAGACACACTCAGATAAATCTTCCACCACAAGCCGAGATTTTAGTGCTGAGATGTTGTGGGAACATCCAAATTAGAGGAGCACAGCAGGGGGGTGGAATCACTTATGGACACTGCAGTGTTGGAAGACTCTTTCCAACGTAATTTCTTCAGTAGAAATTGCATAGTGAGGAAAATCACAATGGTGGTTTAGAAAAAGAAAGGGAAAAGTGTGGGATAATAGATATTTTTGGCTAGATTCTTCCTTGATTCACATGTTTTATCCACAAAACCACTTACCATAATATATACTGTATCAATTATTAGAGATGCCATTAGTCTGCATGTATTGCATGCCACATACACTAGCGCAATTCTTGCGTGTGGTGGCAGGAGGCTGTCCCAGCCTGACAACTTCAGCCATGTCCCATAAAATATTTGGAGTTGCTCATCTTTTATAGTGCTTCCTTAAATTATGAAGGGAATCAGAGCCACTTCATTTGAATCTAGCCTCTGCCACACTATGCACACTGATGACTTAGCAGTTTGTTGACATGCTGCAGACAGCTGTGAGTTTGTGTTAGAGACACTGCAATAGAGGCAACCTCTGCACACTGTAAGATGAAGATGCTGTTGGAGAAGAGACAATCATAAACTGCTCAGGTCCCAGATACAACGTCAGGATGCTGAAATATGAGCAACACTTTGACAACTCTATATGATGTATGTTGTCTCCTGATGTCCCTGTACCTGTTCACCATGACCACGATCACACAAGTCAGTGGTGGACTCTGTCTGAGGGGCAGGGCTGAAAAAAAATAAAAGGTCACCAGCAGGCAGAAGGTTTTCTAGCATGTAGGGCAGCCTATATTGCAGCCTATATGGCACTGCATCGAATCTTTAGGGCACCCTAAAAGGTACTTTGTCACATGTTCTTAATTTAAAGGGACCCTAGAAGGCACTTGATCACGTTTTCTTTACTGGAAGGGTAAAAAAGTCATAAAAAAGTCATAGTATAGTATGTCGGAAAATAAGTCATAGGCTGTATTCGAAACCGCCTACTACTTACTACTGAGAGACGCAGTATACAGTACATACTGTATACTGCGTTCCTCAGTAGTATGCAGTATGCAACGGTTAAAGCGATGTTTTTTTGCAGTATGCTGGACCAGGCTTTAGCCTTTAAACCAGCTCTTAAAGCACTTGACAAAAAAAAGAACTCGTACCACTATTGCAATATTATCGAAAAGTACAACTTTGATTTTTGTTATTATGTTAGTTTACTTTATAAGATAAGGCAGGTTTAAACAATGTATTCCTACAGCTCATAGTGAAGTAAGACAAACAAGAATGTCAACGAGGGGAGACGGTGAATATAAAACATTGCTCGACAAAATTTACGTTACTCAAACTACTTTTTCAGTTACAGCTACAAAACAGTGGAAGGATATCCCTACACATATTACAGTCATGTTAAAGAAGTCATTGTTTAGTATGTAAAAAAAAAAAGTAATAAAAAAGTCATAGTGTAGAATGTTGAAAAAAAAGTCATAGTATAGTATATTTGAAAAAAAGTCACAGTATAGTATGTCAGAAAACAAGGCATAGGTGAGCATGGCTCACATACCCCCGCTCACTGCTTGACCCCTACTTTTGGGCCAAAGGTTTTTTGCCCTTTTGGAACTAATGGAACGAGTTCAACTCCGGAAACCAAATTCTAGTAGAAAAAAATCACAGTGGGACAGTTTGGGCACCCTGGACTTCTAATCCCCAAAAGGCACAACTAGACCACACTGTCAACCATCAGACCAAATTTGAAGTTCCTTAGTGAAATAGTTTATGATTTCTACTCCGGAAACAAATTTGAAGTAGAAAAAAAATCTCATTTTTGGTCAAAAATTTAAAAAATGTAATACATAATAAAAAGTCACAGTCATTGTATAGTATGTCGAAAAAAGTCATGGTATAGTAGGGCGAAAAAAAAGTCATAGTATAGTATGTAATAAAAATAATAAAAAAAAAATTCAGTTGAAAAAAAATCATAGTATAGTACGTCAAAAAAAGTCATAGCATTGTATTTGGAAAAAGTCATGGTATAGTATGTCGAAAAAAAGTAATAGTATAGTAAGGCAAAAAAAAAGTCATCGTATAGTATGTCGAAAAAAGTAGTAAAAAAAAAAGTCAGGTGAAAAAAAGACATAGTATAGAACGTCGAAAAAATAGTAAAAACAAAAGTCATAGTCGAAAAAAAGCTCCAGCATGGGACCCCAAACTTCCCTTTCCCGGGACACATTAACCAGCTCTAAAAAAGTTATAGCATAGTATGTTGAAAAACAAGTAATAGTATATTGCGTCGAAAAAGACAGTATAGGGTGTCGAAAAAAAGTCATAGTATAGTAAGGCGGAATAATAGTCATAGTATAGTATGTCGAAAAATAATAATAAAAAAAAAAGTCAGAGTAAAAAAAAAAGTCATAGCATAGTATTTGGAAAGAAGTCATGGTATAATATGTCCAAAAAGGTCATACTGTAGTATAGAATGTTGAAAAAATAGTAATAGTATACTATGTCGCAAAAAGTAATAAAAAAAAAAAAATCAGGTGAAAAAAGTCATAGTATAGTTTGTGGAAAAAAAAGTAATGGTATAGTATGTTTAAAAAAAAAGTCATAGTATTGTATGTTGAAAAAAAATCATAGTAGACCATGTCCTAAAAAAGTCATAGTATAGCATGTCCTAAAAAAGTCATAGTATAGCGTGTCCTAAAAAGGTCATAGTATAGCATGTCCTAAAAAAGTCATAGTATAGCATGTCCTAAAAAAGTCATAGTATAGTGTTTTGAAAAAAGTCATGGCATAGTATTTGGAAAAGAGTCATAGTATAGCTGGATTCAGGGATATGGTCATTACATGGTATGCAACTTATGTTAAACTATTAGAAGGATTTAAATGAAAATAATTTTGGCGTTCTTTCATGTAATCTCTTATTACATGCTCATGTGGCGGTTTTTGTTGTTGCCATTTTACATGAGCTTTATTCTGGAAATCTCTACCGCAGAGCTAGAGAGATTTCTCTTACCCAAAAGGAGCAGTTCAGAGTTTTGCCCTCTTACTGTGTTTGTTTGGGCTAATTGACAAACCAGGTAGTGTGCTGCTCAGGTTTCTGTCTGTTTCTGTGTGTAACTTCCCATTACCACAGGAAGCCCCATAAAAGATATCCTGTCACGACACCAAAAGGTCTTTGTTGCATTTGGCCTGCATGTGAAGAATACTCTTTAGTCCGTCACTGGAGACATTAGACTTCCCATTTGAAACTCAATGCTTCTCTCAGATTCTCCTCCTCTACAAAAAAAAAAAAGCTCAACTTTAAGTTGAAGTGAAATTTGAACATTTTCAACAGGTGTTTGAAATGAAAGACGGAAGGAAGCTCTGTTTGCAGTCGGTCTGTTTACTGCTTGTCGGAAACACTACAAAGAGCGAGAGGGGCAGAATGTACACCAGCTCCCTCGGGACTCACTTTCTTCTCCACAGGTCGTCCCTCTTAAAACCTGAACATTCAAAGGTAACCCCCTCGTGTAACTGTATGCCTCTGAGAGCCAGGCACCAGGAATTAATTGTGTGTGTGTGTGTGTGTGTGTGTGTGTGTGTGTGTGCGTGTGTGTGTGTGTGTGTGAGTCAAAGGGAGAGGTGGGTGTCAGATTTAGTGCCTTTCCCCTTCTGGGTTGCCATGGTAGTCGTGTAGAGGAGTTAGTGTAGTTAGGAATGCAAAGATAGGCAAGGCAGAACCACACCTCACACACACACACACACACACACACACACACAAAGTCAAACAACTGGCACATAAACACACCCTGTATACATTCTATCACCTACACAGCCTCCGATGACGATATTTCTCCACTGCCTCCATCGTTGCATTCCTGTACCTGTCCCTACAGGCTCACCCTCTGATTACAAAACTCACACACAACACTTCCCCATCAATAGGACACATCATTTGTTTATAGAGACTGAGGGATTTTCTAACTTGATCTCACTTTAATTGACCCAGATTAGTCATGACAGTATAGGATACCGTATGTCTCAAAGGTAAAGCTATCCTACTTCAAAACTTTACAGAGGTAGAGGCAATCCATTGTTTTCTATATAAACTTCATCTCCAGACACGTCAGAGTGCATTATCACAGCTGCTGTTTAAATCGTCACCCATTTTTGAAATTCTGCTTGTAGGCCATGATTTGGAGTTAACTGGTAATACAGTGTGAAGAATAAGTATTCCTGCTATGGTTACCTGCCGTTTAATAGAGCTTTAATAGAGGGTTTCAAGTTCAAAGTCCTGCGTATTTTCAAGGCTTTCAAGACATAAGATGAACAGCTGCTTTAGAAAATGAATAGTTCTTTGATAAGAAGACAGGGGTTCAAGCCTGAGTACATAAACATGTAAGAAGATACTCCAAAGGAGCAATTTGTTTAAAAAAAAAAAGCAACAACATTAAAGCAATAGTTGGACATTTGGGAAATTCACTTATTTGCTTCCTTAGCGAGTTCGAGGAGAAGGCCATTCTCTAGTTAGTTAGTTAAGCAGGGAGCTAGAGGCAGGAGGCGGTTAGTTTAGCATCGCAAACAGCTGTTGGGCGCAGTACATTCCTGTTCGCCAAGAAATACTTTCGCTATATAATAGACTGTATGTCAGAAGTGGACGTAGTCAGCGTGACGTCACCCGTTGGTTGGTGGACTGACGTTCTGAAGCCTCTAGTTCAGCATTTTGGCTGTCGCCATCTTGTTTTTTTCCAACCAGAAGTGACCCGAGAGGGTGAAGCTAAGCACAATGGAACGCTGAATAAGACATTTTTAAGCAACCAAAATGTCACTTTCAAGAACTGAGAACACTGTGAAAGGATTAAAGTTGTAAGACAAAAACACAAACAACACTCAGACCGGACAACTCCGTGGTAGCGAATCATGTGTCATCTGTCAATCACAAGGTAGCCCCGCCCTAAAGCATCCCCTGCTTTATGGTCTATCTGACTCTAAATGGGACCATCATTTACTAAATGAACATCATGCTGTATTGAAGAAGACTTGAAACTAGTGATTGAGACCATAAACTCATGTTTACAATGTTTACTGAGGTAATAAATCAAGAGAGAAGTAGGCTCATTTTCTCATAGACTTCTATACAACCAGAGGAGTCGCCCCCTGCTGGCTGGTAGAGAGAATGCAGGTTTAAGACACTTCAGCTTTGGCTTCACTTCTCAGACCCGGAGGTTTCCCACTGGGCTATACGGTAGGTCAATTCCAGTAAATCCATTTTTGACATTTCTGTTTCTGAGATATGAGATATATGATACATATGAGATATAGTGTGTTTCTTAGTGAGCTTAAGGGGTGTTGGTAGGAGTATTATTGAACTTTGGACAGATGCAGGTTGGTTTCCCTGTGCTACCAGTCTTTATGCTAACCTGCAGTGAAAGTGAATTGTCCCAAACAGAAAAAAAACATGATTTCTCTATAACAAAGCAGAAATATGTGAAACTGATCGCCGTAACATAAACCTATAGTATTGTTAAATCATTCAGGAGATGCTTATATTTCTTCATCAAGGAGGATATCATTCAAAGAGAACTTGAAATGGTCATTTACAGGGATGAATATACCTCCTCCCTTTTGGCAATTCTATTTAGCATTCATACTGATTTAAAACAGTAGTTAAACTACAGACTGGAGCTGTGTGAGGTGTCCCACCTGCTGACCAACCAGCAACACCTAATTATTTACTGAATAAATGTAACTACACAGGACGAAAACAAGAAACATGTGACATGTTTCATATTTGTTCCAGTGAAAGTGTCCAGTCAGAAGGTAACATCTCATTACAGTCTGCAGGGTCAAAGCTGATAGGTTTTTGCTATCAGGCTGACAGGTCGGTCACACAGCGATATAAAACACATACCAGCTGGTCAGGTTGTGATTGGCTCTTCATCTGGCTCACACCCAAACTGCGCTAATACCTATTGCACACCATTGACCTGTTTGTCCTGGGATGGGGCTGCCGCTCTGCTTGAATACTTAACACACATAAACACAAACACCAATGTTAGCACAGTTTCACAGATGCACACACCCACACCAATACACACACATACAGCCATCTGCCAGATGCATTAGCCGTCTACAGATGCCCAGGTCAGACCGGGCCTCAGCTATCATAGCAGGGCACTGAGAGTGTGAGTGGGGAGGGTGATGGGGGGCTCAGATAAGCCAATCCCTCCTTTCTCAGAGGGGTTCTCTTTCACACAAGATAACTCTGGTCATCTTCTAAAATGTCAATTGTTTGTGGTTTAACACTTGTCAGATGCCTTTATATGAGCTTTGCCATTGTGGTTACAGGAATCTATCACTTGTTAGAGTTTTGAGCCTTTGAGTTTAACCCAAGCCTCCCAAGCCAAGGCACACATCACCAAGAGAAAAATACATTATAAGATAAGATAAGATAAGATATTCCTTTATTAGTGGGGACATTTGCAGTGTACAGCAGCAAAGGGGATATTGTGCAAAAAACAAGAAGCATCAGCTAACACAGTGAAAAAAGAGCTAAATAAAGTGTAACAAAATATGAACCATTTAAAGCAATTCTAGGATTGTTCTGCCTATGATGCTATAACTGCTGTCGGTGTAAAATGTAATATCTGTTTTGATTTGAAAACCTGCAGCAGAAGCATATAAAGTGAAACAAATGTGACCCTGTGCCAGATCTACTCTCCAGATGTAAGCCTCTCAGACCTGGCTGATTTGAATTGATGCCTCACTGGTACGGCAAGTAGAAACAGGTTATGGGCTGAATAACTGATCATATTATGAGCTTTAACATACAAATGTTAAAATCTGAAGGAAAAATAACAAAATTCCTCCCAACCTAAGACTACACAGTACATTATGACTACCATATGTTACTTCTCTTGTTATGTAGCGGTACTGTAAGTGATTTAGTGGGTAAATATGCTGCTTTATGTAAATGTGTGTATATATTTATTATTGTAAATCAATGAACAACATAAAACAACAACAGATATTGTCCAGAAACCCTCACAGGTACTGCATTTAGCATAAAACCATATGCTCCAATCATAACATGGCAAACTGCAGCCCAACAGGCAACAACAGCTGTCAGTGTGTCAGTGTGCTGACTTGACTATGACTTGCCCCAAACTGCATGTGATTATCATAAAGTGGGCATGTCTGTAAAGGGGAGACTCGTGGGTACCCATAGAACCCATTTACATTCACTGATCTGGAGGTCAGAGTTCAACGGAACACTTTGGAAATGGACATGACAGTTTTTCCTCGCCAAGATTCAGCGTAAGTTTGGACCAGCCTCCTTTGCGACAAGCTAGTATGACATGGTTGGTACCGATGGATTCATCAGGTTTTCTAGTTTCATATGATACCAGTATCTTTACTTTAGCTTTAAAACTGAGCCGCTACAACCTCCATCTCTCTCTGCAAGTTGTGTTAATGCATTAAAGAAAGCAATGGCGTTAAAACTAATTTGCATTAACTCCTTATTATCGTGTTAACTTTGACAGCCCTAGTATAAATCAATACAAAAAAAAGATCTTTGTGTTTTGTTCTCTCAAATAATCAAATGGCACAAAACCTGTAAGTACTTCATTTTTGTACTAAATAAAGTAATAATAAGACTAAAAGACTTCTAAGCTTTTTGCTGTGTTTCTGGTATAGCTGCATCCATTTTTTAATGTGTACAAGTGACTGGAAACACCTGCTTCACAACTGAGTCTGATATCATGGTTAGACTTGTTGCCACCCGTTTTCTGTCTGCCAAGTCATCAAACCATGTCAGTAGTAGTGAGGACAATAGCAGCTCAAGCAAGTCAAGTTGATTTCTACAGCTTCATCGCAAAATCTTGTCGAATTTCCTTTACTTTAGAGTGACAACAAGCCAGCCTAAATAAAAATAACTACTGAAATTAAAGTGATGCAATACACTGTGAACAAAAGCAAACAGAGAGAAAAGACAGATCACAAGAGATAGGACGGTATTTAACACTGTTGGGCTGCTGAGATAAGAGCTCAAAGAAGCTCAAACATGAACATTACATTGAAACAAATGCCATAAGTCAAATATTGTGCTATTTACTGACCCGACCTTCAGGTTTATTTATCCCACAATTGTCAAAGCTAAGGGAATGAACCCATAATTACTAAAGACTCAAGGGGAGACAGACAGTCTGCCCCAGTTCCATACAATTACACTACTGTCATACTCCAAAGCATTCATTGTTCATATTGTGACTTCCGTAAGCTATCTCTGATATCACACACATTGCAACACTGTCTGACCTTGTGTCTGCTCACACTGTTTCCCACCAGATTGATCATCCTCAGACAGTACTGTGATTCCAGTTAGTCGTGTCAATGTGACTGGTGTTAACTGACTGGATGTGCACTCTCTTTCTGTCTATCTCATTTCTCCCTCTCTCTCACACACACATCCATTGAGCTGCCTGTTATTAAAGAATCCACCTAACTATCTGTGTGTTTTCTCCGAACGATCTTGCATAAACAATGAAGGTCGTGCTCTTACAGTATGTACTATTATGGGGTCAAAGGTAAGGGATACATTTTCAATCAGCTTGAGACAAACAAAGGTTCCAAAACAACAAAAACAGAAAAACATCTAACATGGGCAGAAAATGTGCAGAAAGAAGAGAAGAATCAACCCACCATGATAGGGCCTACCTCAATCTGAGCCTGCAATGCACAACTGTATTTCTATATTTTCAATTGAACACAGCATCTTGACTTCAAAATGATTTACAAGCTTGTTGTTGTTGAAAAGTCTTATCTGAAACAAAGATTTCAGAAGTGTGAATGATGGAGTTGTGAGCTTTGTGACCACCCTGTTGTCACTTTCAGGTCCTCCACAAAGAGGTTTAGTATCGATGCTCTAATTGGCTCTTTTATGGATAATAACAACCCTCTTCAACTTGTTGCACTTATCCACTCACTGCCACGTGTGCAGCGAAATACCACAAGTGAGCAACTTTGTAACCGGGCTTCTGTTCATTAAAACTAGAGAGAAATGTGAAAGGATGTAGCGCTGTCTTGTTTTTATCACTTCCCTGACCAGCTGACTCCTCTTTGACTTGTTTCTTACTGCAGGGTGTTTTGAGTCTGAGAAAGAAAAGAGTAAATGAATGATCGATGAACCGTTGGTAAGTCAGAAGGAGACAAATTAAATGTACAGTTGTTGATTGACAGGAGGTCCCACTGAGAGGCCTCCTAACAAAGCCCCCCCTCTCTCAGTGAAGTGCCTGAGGCTCTGTAGAGAACAGAGCTGTATGCTGATGAGTAGCGTGTGAATCACACTTGGTTCCCAGACGCACGTTCGCTCCAGACCCCCTCGGCCTGTTTGCCTCATCTCTCCACCCTCTGATGACCTCCTGGAGGTCACATGTCTTTATATCATGTCAAACACCAGACGTGTGTGGTGTTCATGAAAAGAGTCCTAGTTAACAGCCTACTGCTCTTCATGTGTGCAATAGACGCAGAGTCTTTTAGTGCTGAGTGTGCATGTGTTTTATGTGTGAATGCTCATTTTGTGTATGCATGTGCTCACTGATGTATATGAATTTTTATCAATTTATTAAATCCTCACTCTTACTGTATTATGTGATATCACTAATTGCTTTTATAGGATGATAATATTTTAGAAGCTTGTTTTTGCTAAAATGAATTTTGCTTGCGCTATAGCTTCGTCTACTCGGTCTCAGGGGAAGGCGTATAAATAGCACGACATTACACAGACATTCTGCGTATCATGACGACGCATTTTAGGCTTTTTACATGTCATTTGTACGCCAAGCAACAAAACTATGGTAACGTTTGCAGTTAGGTTTAGGCAACGAAACCGCTTTTAGTTAGGTTTAGGAAAAACATCATGGTTTAAAATAAGTACATAAACTAAGTACAATACGTATGGGATCAACATGACATCACTAGGAAAACATGTCACTAAAGAATTCGTAACTTTCAAAACAAAACACCAGTCTTGAAAACTGGTCTGCTGGTTAAAAGTCGTGTTTGTTGGACCCGTCCACCTCCCATCTCACCCACCAATGCAGTCTTTGTCACTTTTTATTCTACGTCACTAACTCTGAGCGTGTCATATTTCCATGGATGCGTTTACATTATAGTCAGTACAGATTACATGGTGGAAAAATCACATGGCAAACGTAAGACAGACATTCTTACTGCACACTATATGCCTTGGGCATTATCGTGTCACTCACTCACTCACCTTTTTGTGCAAATGGGCTGGCTTCATAATGAAGGATCACTGCCGAATCCAGGTGTACGCAGCCTAACATCCTTCTCACCTGACACTGTCAACTAGAAATGACCTTTACATACATCTGAATTGTGTTGTCAATTATGTTCTTAGGGAAACGTAATACCTGCCAAAATGATGTTCAGTTGGAACATATACAAACATACACATCCTGTTTTTTCCAGTGTTTTATGTTCTTGTACTGCATGTAAGTTGTAGGGAGGTGGCTGGGGTGGATGTTGGGCGTATAAAATGCTCCTGATCATTTTATGAAAATATAACTGAAGAAGATATTTGAGGTAGGGCTGCACAATTAATCAACATTTTATCGAAATCCCAATATGGCCTACTGCAATTTTCAGGATGATGAGGAAATCGCAACATTTGTTAAAGGTGAAATGTGTGTTGAAATACCATTTTAAATGAAATATTGTGGTGCTGCAGAGATGTCCCGGCCTACACATCATATTCTACAGACTTAAGAAAACATCTTTGGTACAGATCACCGCAAAAATCACACCATAATCATTTGAATATGTTTTTCTATGAAAAAGAGAATAATTATGTAAATATTATCATTCCTTCTAATATCGCAAATGACATCACAATTGCAATATCAGTCTAAATAATCTCAATTACATATTTTTTCAAAAAACTTGCCCTTATTTGAGCACTTATAAATGTTGAAATATTTGGTCAGAAAACATTCACAAGTGTTCACACGTTCCCAAGTTTTTATACAATTCAAATCAGTTACATCATATTTGGGGCAGAAGCCACATGTGTATGTGCCATCCAGACACAGTGAGCAGAGAGGTGGGGGGGAGGGGACATATCTCTGTGATGTGTGCAAATGATCCGGATTCTCACAAAGGTAAATTTACTTTCACCTATTGTGCGTTTGTTTGGGAGATAGCAGTATGTTAAAGACAGACTTAACACACTCAAATACATTTTGGAGAGTGGTAAGGAGATGAGCCAATAAGGAACAACATCTGGCCATTTATAAAGCATTTTGGTAAGTTTTGGTCTGGTCATAAACTGTAAGATGTGTAAGCACATTTATGTTTTTGGATTGTGAAAAGAAATTTAGTATGCAAATGATTGGTGGTATAGATGGTTGCCAAGTTTAGCAAGTTCAATTTCACCAGATACATGCACATACCATCACTTTGCTGATGTAGCACACTTATTAACTTCAAGGCTTAAAGCAGCAGTGGGTAGAAACGGAGCAAATAGGATTAAAAAAAGTTATTTTTATAAAACGGTCACTATATCCTGACAGTAGTGGATGAGACAGGTAATCTGAAAAAAATCATGTGCCTCTGTGTCCTCTGGTGCTCCTAATGGAATCTGCAAGGTTTCACAGACTGGAGGAAAACAACCAATCAGAGCCGATCTGAGGACTGCTGTTCAGCTGCCGTCTATGAGAGCCACGAGTCAATCACTCGCGAACTCCGACCAAACGGTCAAACTAGGCAGCGCTGATCAAATATGAATCAATATTTTGTTACTGGCAGAAACATCATGTAGTGTACTGTTTAGCTGTAAAATGAGAAAGTTTGTGAACCAGCCAAATCTGCTGAGGAAATACCAAGCACCGCCCACCATTGGCACAGCCAATAGGAACGCTCTCTCTCTGAAATGACCTGTGATTGATCAAAGTCTTCCGTCACGGGCTAGATGTTCTAAAGCCTGAAAACAGAACCATGAGGAGGAGCAGAAGTTTAGTTTTCCCACAGAACACTTGGTTATTATGGTATTTTTGCCCAATGATGCCAAAAATATTCTGCCTGCTGAAGAAGCTTCAACGTATTGCAAGGATATTAAGAAAAGAGATATGTAGAAATAAGGGGAAGAAAAAACAAAAACACAAGTTGGGTGATTAACACAAAGAAGGATGAAAATTGAGGGCAATGAGAAAACAACGGTTAGTGGGAAAGAGGCAGATTGCGAAGTAATTATAACAGCAGATGTGCAAACCACACATCTTATAAAGTCAGAAACTGGGTGTGATCTGCTTCCGTCTTCATTTTTGCTTGTTAAATCTGATTTAAAGCACATAGACTGAGTAGGATAGAGAAGTAGAACGAGAGAGGAGAGGGTGTGCCGTGAAATGGGCCGGAGAATCAGTAAACAAGACAATGACATTTTCAGCTAGTAAAAATAGCCAGTTATGTTTTCAGAAATAGCTTTTGTCTGTCTGGGGAACAGAGATGAAAACAGCAGATCTGGACGGCTTTACTTCTCATGTTATTTATAGGCTGCGGTTGATAGCTGTGTTTATATCACAACTTTATATCAGAGTGCAGAGGTGGTTGTTCCAACTTTAGCAGAGCTTTATTTCTGCCTTAAATTACCTGTTTTGTTTTTTTCGCCAACCATGCTAAACTGACTCATACATCAGTGTGAATATGGTCAACTGTGCTGCATGAAAGGGAACCTCCACTTAGTTGCAAATTTATTTTATCTCTGAGTCATAGAGTTTTGGATTTTGCTAAGTTGCTAAAATGATTCTCAAAATGTGAAATGGTCATCTCCCATTAACACTCAAATAATACTTTCAGCTGTTCCATCAGAAATTGTAAATAACTGTACTCTACTTCTGAGATCAGTCTGAGGAATGTGCAACATTTCATATCTTATCAGCCTCTCGAATGTGACTCGATTGCTAAACCTTGAAATTCCACACAGGTTAGTCAAAGTCAGCTCGAGTTGCAGGTAAACTGTCAGTCCAGTGATTCCTCACTCACTTACATTTGTGTGTTGAACCAGAATCAGAGACAAAGGGCCAGGGTTTAGTCAAGCATCCATGTGGCTCCTCACCACAGTCTTTGTTTAGAAGAACAATAACATCAGTGTTGAAACCGGGTAGAGTCAACTAGAGGAAACATTTACCAAGATCTCAAATCTCAAATTTACTAAACATAAAATATGTAACTGCATGAGGAATGCAATGGAAATAAAGTGTTTTTCAAACACATATGCATAAAAATATGCTGAAAGGAAATGGTCTGCAGCATCTAACTGCTATAATCCGCATCCTTGCAAAACTACCCTCCGGTCTTAAAATACAGCCTGTGAGAGAGAAACGCAGCCCCAGTGGCATTAATATTAAATCAATTCAAAGGAAATCAATATGTGAGGGTTATTACAATACAGCAGCATGGCACAATAAAACATTTTTGACCTTGCACGAATCAAAACAAATACGTTCACCATGTAAACCAGAATACTGTTAATGAAGCGTCGGAGGAATCCTGTCATAATTGGTAAACCTGATTTGCATTTCCAAGTTTCACACAGAGAGAAGCGTCTAAAAGCCTTCCCTCTCTCTCAGTAGGTTCTCATCTGAATTCAGATCAGCCATCGGATCTTCCTGCATCTTGCTTATCAGCAGCTGTGATAATAATAGCACGATTGCTGTAATGATCATCATTATAATGATTAATATAATCACCACCATCATCAACACTGTATACCACTGCTCTATAAATATTCTTTAAATTAGATACCAATACATGTACAGTATCTATGCTGTACTCTGTTGAAGATGTATCTGGCCTCTTCTCTATAAACAATGAGTCTGACATATGAATGAATATGATATAATCAGTGTTTTTCATATAATAACCAGAGGCAGTTTTGGGAGGCTTTAAGCCCTACAAACAATTACTCCAGTCACTACAGACCGATGACATCCAGGTAGTAATCATCAGCCCAAAGGTGCAACTTTGCTCTATTTTAAATGTGTATAAGTAGTGATTGAATAGCTTTGATCAGCTAGAGGAAGCACAGCAGAGCAGAGCAAAATGTGGTTAGTTAAGCCAGAACAATAAAAAAAGAGAGAAATAAGGCGAGGATCTTCTAAAGTGTTATCTAAAAACGATGTTATGAGTGAAAGAAATCCTATATATATATATATATATATATATATATATATATATAGGAAGAGGAACATACTTTATATATATATACTGTATATAGAGTATGTTCCTCTATAGTTTAATTAAATGGACATGGTATGGTATAACAGTGCATGTATGGGTGTGTGCAGTGTGTATGTGGGTCTGTGCATTAATCACAATTACTTTTTAATGGCATGAAACAGGGCTGTGGACATGGGTCTCAGAGGAGATGGAAGAATGATGCATTAACCTCTGCTGCACCCAAACACCTGCCCCACCAATTTACAAAGAGAGAGGAGAAGAAAGGAAAGGATAGGGGAGAGGATGAGAGGAGAGGTCTGCTACAGCTTACATATCTGCTCTGTAAATCATGTGTCATGTGTTGAGAATCAGGATCAGAAACCAAAGGGGGGAAACCATTTTGGTTTAATGATGGCGCAACCCTATCTTTTTTGTCAGAATGCTCTTAGTTCTCTGTCTATATAGATAGACAACTTGTTTCCTCTCCGCCAATTAAATCACTTCATTTTGAGCCTTATCTGCATAAAGCAGTAACATCACCAATGTTAGTCAGACAGACAGCCTGATACATGACACAAGAGCCACAGACTTTGAACAACAACCCCGCAGAAGCTTTCTTGCTCCTATTATCTAATTTAAAAACAGGAACGCACGCCTTGTCCTGCACATTAGCTTGTTGAAAGAACGACCAAACAAACACTTACCTGAGAGAAGTGCACTGCTAATGTCAGTTTGCAGCAGATTAGCAGTTTGCAGCCAATTATCTGAACAGTATATAAACGTCCCTGCAAATATCACTGTGGTCATTTAGATGTTGGTGTGGTCCTTACTCTTCTCTTCCATTGCTAACATCACACTGTCTGTCCTTGGTTTATAAGTCAAAGAGGAAGTTTACTTTGTTGCTCGTTCCCCTACTGGGGCTCAGCCTGCCAGCTACCCTCAACCAAACACCAACATTCCAACAGATGATACAAAAAAAGAGTAGTTCTGATATTTCCCTAAAGACCGTTTTTATGATAAAAAGCTATTAATAATTGTAGGGATTCTACTGTAACAGGTTTTGGTTATTAGCAAAATAATTAATAAATAATAATAGAATTATTAATATTAATAAAGATTATCAATAAACATTAATAATAAACGGGGCACCACCATGGAATCAGGGACCAATGACCAAAACGTTAATATAGTCTCATTATATATGCTAAACTATCAATTTGGAACGTTGATTAATAATTAAATTAATAACTATAACCAAAATAGATAGTAAAGGTTGAAGGATATCGGAGTTCTTGACATAGCAGAGGTTGGCATTATTCACTCTTGTGCAACATTAAAGAGACCAGCATGTATATTCCACAAACATTTATTTACAAGATAATAAAGGTTTAAAACACAATATTAATCTAACTAAATAACTAAACTAAACAACCAAACACAGTGTGTGTGTGTGTGTGTGTGTGTGTGTGTGAGAGAGAGAGAGAGAGGGGGGGGAAACAAGATGGCGTCTTGTCTCAAGATGTCTGAATGGCCTACAGACCAAAATGGCGAGCACTGTAAAACTACAAAGATGGCGGAATCAAAGATGGCCGCCAGCATGTCATCACGTGACCTCTTTGTTCTTCTGAGCACATGTGCTCAAGAAGGACAGAGAGGGGGGGGGGTGATGTGTGGGTTAAGATTATCTGGAGCTGTATGTTTATGTTTATCTAATTCACAGTTTCTGTATGTGATCTTAATGTGTGTTAGATATGCAGTGGGTTAGAAAAGATGGTTAGTTTGCATGCAAGATCTTGTCTATGTGAAGCATAAACTAAACACATCAAATGTGGCGAAGCTAGTTACCCAGATATCAAATACAGATAAATCAACACAGTCAAACTCAATTGAATTGCTACAGTGGCCAATGACGATTGAGCTGAGCTCACAGCCAATGAGAGCATACCTCCAGGATTCTGAGAAGGCAGTTCACTGTGTCTGCCACCAGAAATGGCAGGTCCCGACATAATGCATTTAAAAAAAACATTGACATTATTTTTGACTGCAAAAAGGATGACTAAATGGGATTCAACTAGACTTTTAAGACACACACCCTGACAATTGTGTAACACATCTGCACATATTCAAATCAGTTTCACCATATATGACTTAATTCTGTTTTTAGCATCTTCTTCATTAGTTTTCAGGCAACAAACAAATAGATTTTACTGCCCCTCTACACAAGGCAAATTACGCTGTCTCCATCTTAAGCTGCCTTTTGTTAAGTATCAAATACTTGAATAGATCCCTTATAGAGAAGAGAGGAGAAAAATGGAACAGGTAGGTCAGCTGAGTCAGTGTGTGGGAAGATATACTTGTAAAAGACATTTTAAAATGAATGATGATCACTCAAATGCCATGCCACACAGATAACTTAGGGTCTGAATGAAAGTGAAAGTTGTAAGACAGACTCTTTACAGAAAATACAAAGCATCAATGAATAAGCATATGAAATACATTAAAACAGCCAGTAAGATGCAGCAGATCTTAGAGACAGACAAAGAAGGGACTTTGACGTGTAAACCTCATGCAGACCTTATGTTTATGGGGTCAGATCAGTCTCAATATTCACAAATGCACACAGAAGGATTCACAAATGTATTTTGTGATTTATACATAAATTTCTCTCTCCACAAAAATATTTTTCAATACACACAAAAATAGTTATCATTGTATATAAATGTAAAAAAAATCCACATAAAGTAATAAGGTTCACAAATATATTTCCGATGCACACACAACTATGTCTGCATCTGTGTGTGGGTTTTATCAGACTCCTCTGACGTGCACTGATCCATGAATGCATTTTTGTTTGTAGCCAATCAGATGTCTCCCTCCTTATCAGTCAATCACATGAGCGTGTCCCCACCGGGGTCTGATTTACATCATGCACAGGGTGAACACCAACAGGGAACCGGAGTAGTTAGAAACTTTTTTCTGTTAATAGAGGTATGAACTCCAGGATAAGGGCCTTGTTTCAGGACAACACAGTTTCTATTCCAGCAACAACATTTTATTGGATTAATCTTGTTCGTGATATTGACTGGAAGAAAGTTTGGTCCTTACCGCAAAAGTTCCTTCTAACAAATAAGGTAAAAGAGGTGTCATTTAAGTTGACCCATAGATTCTATCCAGTGAAACATTTCTTACAAAAGTTAAAGAGTGACATAGATGTAAATTGTTCTTTCTGTGAATCATATCCTGAAACTTGCACTCATTTATTTTGGTCCTGTAAATTTACATATGAATTGTGGAAAGATGTTAACAATTTTATACTTGTCACATTCTACTCACGGAGAGAATTCCCCTCTGTCCTGCTAACCGCTGTCTACATTCCATCCCAAGCCAACGCTGCGGTAGGAGCTGGAGGAGCTACATGGCGCAATCACCGGCTATGAGAACCAGCAACCGCAGGCCATTCCCATCGTGGCGGGGGATTTTAACCACTGCAACCTTAAATCAGTGCTACCGAAATATTACCAGCACGTCAGCTGCTCCACCAGGGGCAGCAAGACTCTGGATCACTGTTACTCCACCATAAAAGGAGCGTACAGGTCTATTCCACAGCCTCACTTTGGGAAAGCAGACCATTCTTCCGTGCTCTTGCTACCTGTTTATAAGCAGGAGGTAAAGAGGGAGAAACCCACCCTGAGGTCAGTCCAGTGCTTATCAGCGGAGGAAGAGCTCAAACTCCAGGGTTGTTTTAAATCAACTGACTGGTCAGTTTTCAGAGATCCTACTAACCTGAGTGAGAACACTGATACAGTTACTGACTATGTTAAATTCTGTGTGGACACCTCGTACAATCCGCTCCTATCCAAACCAGAAACCATGGATTAACAGCAACGTCCGCCTGAGACTAAAAGAAAGGTACGCCGTCTTCAAAGCAGGGGATGATGAACGTTATAAGGAAGCCAGGTACAAGCTTAGGAAGGCCATTAAGTCAGCCAAAAAACAACACTGGGACAAACTTGAACAACAGTGTAACGGCGGGGACTCGAAGCGCTTATGGCAGTGCCTGCAAGCTGTAACAGGCTCTAAAACCAAGCCAGGTGGCCTCACCAACACCACCGCCTCATTCCCAGACGAGCTGAACACTTTCTATGCCCGCTTTGAGCATGTCGTGGAGCCACCAGCACAGGGACGAACTTTTCAAATGTGTAAAAGCAGGCAAAGCTGCCAGCCCAGTTGGCATTACACCTCGGGTCCTCAAAGCCTGCTACAGTCAGCTTTCTGTTGTTTTTACAGACATCTTTAACCTGTTACTGTCTCTCTGTGTGCTCCCTGCATGTTTTAAGAAATCCATAATCGTGCCTGTGCCCAAGAAATCACCTGCATCTTGTCTGAATGATTTTAGACCTGTAGCCTTAACATCTGTGATAATTAAGTGCTTCGAGCAGCTGGTCAAAGCATATATAAATAATAACATATCTACCAATATTGACCCATTACAGTTTGCATATCGGTCTAACAGAGCTGTGGATGATGCCGTACTGCTGGCTTTATATAGCGTTATGCTGCCTTTGAAGTTCATTTTGTAATTTAAATAAGTTAAAAAGTGAGCTAAAAAAGGTTCAAACATTAAAAACTTGTGATTCATTTGTGTTAGTTCATATTGTGTGCTGCCACCTACTAGTCAGAGGCATGCCTGCAGTCAGGTGCGCGCTTCAATGAAGCACATGCTTCAGTTGAGCACAGACAGGCAAGACAGACAGTGTTGGACACATGCTGTTGCTGAAAGAGTTTCTACACGCTTCTGCCTCGTGGAACATTTGTCTGTAAGTAATATGTGTAAATAATTAGCAAGCCGTTCTTGTATAGGAATATTATGTACGTATGTTTTTTATAGTTTAGGTAAAACATGTGCTCTGCTACCTAGCAGTTAGGCTACAGTGGGTTGCTAGGTCTGCTCAGTATTGACTGTGTGCTGAAGTTGCTGCATTACAGTGCTGCTTCATATTTGGTAGAAATTGTGTATTGTTATCATAATTATGAGTGTAATTCCTACTTTCTAGCCTAAATGGATCTGTTCATGTTTGTGTACTAAGTTATCTGACTTATGTCCTTATTTTTGTAATGTTTCAGTTTTACAACCAAAAGTAAATCCAGAAGAGGAAACCAACCAGTAAAATACAAGAGAAGTCAAGCCTTGTGTGTTTATTGGAGGACTTTGAATGTTAACTGACTGTCTAGCTCTGCTAGAGAGAACGCATTGCAAGGGCAGTACAACCGTGCTAAAACATCTGGAGGGCAAAAACATATATGTCAGAACGCTGTTTGTTGATTACTGCAGTGCTTTTAATACAATCATACCATCTCTTCTAGTATGTAAGCTGACAGACCTCGGCCTCTACAATTCCTTCTGCAGGTGGTTACAAGATTTTCTGACAGGCCGACTCCAGACAGGAGGAGTAGGAAACAGATACTCATCTACCACAGTTGTGAACACCATTGCTCCACACGGTTGCTGTCTCAGTCCCTTACCGTATACAGTAGTCTGTACACATATAACTGTGTGGCTAACATCATACAAACAGCATTGTGACATTAGCAGATGACACAACAGTGATAGGGCTCATTACTAATAACAATGAGATGGCATACAGGGACGAAGTGAGGAACCTGACCAAGTGGTGTCACAACAACAATCTGTCCCTGAATGAGGAGAAAACTAAAGAGCTTCTAATTGACTTCAGGAGAATTAAAACTGTTCAATTACCTGTTGATATAAATAACACTCCTGTCCAAATTGTCAACAGCTTCAAGTTCCTACTGTAGGCATCCATATCTCTGACTCCCTCTCCTGGTCCCTGCACATCAGTTGGGTCATAAAAATGGCACAACAGAGACTGTATTTTTTGAGGTGTTTAAAGAAACATGGTATGTCCACAAAAACCCTCATCAACTTCTACCGGTCCACAATAGAAAGCATCTTAACTGGATGCATACTGGTCTGGTTTGGCAACATTACATCATATGACCACAAACTCCTGATGAGGACAGTGAATACAGCATTTACAATGATTGGATCACCGTTACCACAGTTACAGGACATTTACACCACTCGCTGCAGGAAGAAAGCTCTTTGTATCATGCAGGACACAAGTCATCCAGCATATACACTTTTCTCTTATCTCCCTTCAGGGAAGCTCCGACTGAGCATCAGAGCTCAGACCTCTCGCCTCAGAGTCAGATTTTACCCTCAGGCAGGCGGTCAGACTACTGAACAGTAGCACTAAATGAATGCAGAGCTGTGGATAGTTTTATGGATGTTTTTATGGTTTTTAGGTTGTTTTATAATTATATTCTAAGGTATTGTCTTATTCATTGTAATATTTATCAACTGTTTTATTTATAGATTTTAAGGGCTGAGAGAGAGCCCGGGTAAAATGCATTTCATTGCATTTCACTGTACACTGTACTTTTAAATGCATATGACGAATAAACTTACAACTTGAAACTTGTTGCTATTTGACAGCTGGCTAATGCTAACTCTAGCTAATGTTGGCTAACGCTAGCTGGCTGATGTTAGCTCGGCTATATGTGTGTTTGTCAGCTGATATATGTGTTTGTTAGCTGAATGAGGTCTCGTTCACTGTGGAACATTTTCCTTTTGGTTTCAGTCAAAGTTGAGGGTAGCTAGCAGCACTATAGCAGTCAGTGCAAAGTCACAATATCATCTAGCTAAACCAACACATAGCTAACGTTAGCTAGCGTTAGCCAGTATATCAAACTAATACAGGCTGGTCAAGTCTCCTCTGACTAAATGGTGAATTGTAACATTGACACTGCAAGCCAAGGCACTGATTCCTCATGGCAGCTTTAGCTAGCAAGTTAGCTACTTGTCAACTTAACCTAGCTAATGTCAAATAGCAACACGCTGGGTGCTGGTGGTCTCTCCTTAATCTAGTGATGTTATGTGATGTGCCGAGGCTTCGGAGAGTGTGTCCAGTAATCCAGGAAGTTTTCTGTGAAGCGCGTATCGAGGCTCGTATCGTTTTAGACAAATGACATCATTGAAGATGCCCGAAGCCGAAATACAGTTTAGAAATTATTATTCCTGAATAAAAACGAATAATGTCTCCCATCTATCATTTTCCTTTAGTTACACAAGCACATTCACTGCCCTGTGCCCGGTTAAACCACTGCCACACATCTGGAATATATCTGCCTGTTTTACACTATTTGACCGACAGGTGGTTTGGTGTGCCGTGAAGCCCAGATGAAGCCTTGTGAGATGAATTCTTTTGCAAACCAATTTGCTGGAGAGCTTCAGTGCTTCATGAAGCTTCATCTTGCCATCACTACCTTAAACATCGTACTTCAATCCAGTTGCTGTATCCCTTTGGATTCTTTTGGGGATCTTTACAGACGTATCTGCCCACGTTTGATCGTTGCAACACTTAGCTGGATGCACAAATCAAATGTTTGAACCACTTTGACAAAGCTAGCTCTCCTCTCTGTACATCCATGGAGCTACCGGTAGCTACTGTTTTCCATGTTCACTCCCCCCCCCTCCCCAGATCATGACGTAAATCATACCCTTGTGGTGACACGCTCATGTGATTGGCTGATAAGGAGGGAGACATCTGATTGGCTACAGATAATTCCCTGTTGAAAAAACTGCATTGGTGGATCGGTGCACGTCAGGGGAGTCTCATAAACGCACACAGATCAGTGAAGTTCACACATTACAGCAGTTTGTAAATGCAGGTTCAACAGTTTGTATATAAATGTAACAACATCCAAATATGTTTTTGATGAAACTTGCAAATACTTTTATATATCAACTGGAAAAACAAAGTTCGGAAACTTGTGTTTGGTCGATTATTTCTCTGTTGTTACAATGCTAATGGTCATTGTATTTTACATCGTTGGAAAGCCTGTTTATTTACCTTCACAATGATGTCCAACTTGTAAGGATCATGCATTTGTGGGATGAGCAGCACAGCTGATTATGTGGGTAGCGCCCAAGAACAATTTGCCAAAATGCTCCGTCAATGGTAAACAGTGTATTCTCCTGTTGGTGTTGACTCTTGTTTTGAGTTGTTTGGTGGATTGGATGATTGAACTCTCTATCGGTAACAAGGAACAAACAAGACATATTGGCAATTTTACACTTTATTCATTTAATACACTGTCAGGAGCCTCAGTAGAGGTGGAAGATCCATACGCAGCCACAACAGCCTGGCACCTCCTCCTCATGGTGGTCACCAACCTGGTCACACGTTGCTGTTGAATGGCATTCAATTCCTCAACCAGGATTCGGTTCAGGTCAGCCAGCGTGGTTGTGTTGGTCACTCTAACACGTACAGCACACCCAAGCTGATCCCACAAGTGTTGAATTGGGTTGAGGTGTAGACTCTTGGCAGGCCGTTCAATTCTCTCTACTCCCACATTGTGGAGGTAGTCTGTGATAACCCTGGCTCTGTGGGGGCGAGCGTTGTT
This sequence comes from Sebastes umbrosus, assembly GCF_015220745.1. NCBI lineage: Eukaryota > Metazoa > Chordata > Actinopteri > Perciformes > Sebastidae > Sebastes > Sebastes umbrosus. The sequence goes on from NC_051287.1 coordinate 27,696,050, forward strand.
TCTTGGAGGATGAAGTTAGGTCCCAGATTGTGAAGGTATGGGATCGCCACTGGCTGCAGAATCTCATCCCGATATCTCACTGCATTGAGATGGCCTTCAATGATGACAAGCCTTGTATTGCCAGTGAGGGAGATGCCGCCCCACACCATGACACTGCCCCCACCAAAAGCTGTTACTCCATCGGTTCAACAATCAGCATAGCGTTCTCCACGTCGTCTCCATACTTTGACCCTGCCATCCAACTTTGGCAGACAGAACCTGGACTCATCACTGAACATGACATTCCCCCACATGTTCAGGTTCCATTGTCTGTGTTGCGACACCAGCGCCAACGGGCCTGACGGTGAAGGGCAGTCATTGCAGGCTTCCTTGTAACCTTATGAGAATACACTGTTTACCATTGGCAGAGCATTTTGGCAAATTTTTCTTGGGCGCTACCCGCATAATCAGCTGTGCTGCTCATCCCACAAATGCATGATCCTTACAAGTTGGACATCATTGCGAAGGTAAATAAACAGGCTTTCCAACGATGTAAAATACAATGCCAATTAGCATTGTAACAACAGAGAAATAATCCACCGAACACAAGTTTCCGAACTTTGTTTTTCCAGTATATATATATACATATACACATATATTTTACATTTATGTATAACAATAACTTTTTGTGTGCATCAAAAATATTTTTGTGGAGAGTCATTTATATATAAATCACAAAATACACTTGTGAATCCTTCTGTGTGCATTTGTGAATATTGAGACTTATCTGACCCCATATACAGTATGTTTGCCATTATCATCTATAATATAAGAGGGGCACATCTGGCACTCAGTGCCGTTACACTGATGATGGTTGACCACACACATGCACACATAAACTTACAGACTTGGATAAGATAAGAGGTATTCTTATCTGCCATAGTTTGTTTCATCTGGGAGAAAACTATAGACATGGAGCGGTTCGTCAACATTGACGGCCATTTGTGGTTTTCTGCAGCATGTTAGTCATGTTATTCATGTTGGGCATGTTGGGCATGTTGGGCATGGGAAAGATGAATTCTGGGGAGGAAAGTTTCTTCTCACAGACAGGAAAACAAAGAAAAGACATGTTTCAAACAGGTATTCTAAGGTAAAAAGGAAAAGAATCCTCTGATGATAAATCATTCAGACTTATTTCCATTTTAATAATTCAGATGAGCATAATTTTTGCCCCATGGGATTTGAAGAGATGACAGGGGGAAAACCGCTGGCTTACAACCCGTCTACCCAGGAGCTCGCATTACCAGCCAGTGCATTAGGATGATGAGAGCACCTGCTCACTCTCATAGTTATTATCAGACACAGAAAGGAGGTCAGAGTTTATGGTGCTAAATTAAAATGTGGTGATTAATAATAATGTGTGGCGAGGGAGAAAGAGATGAGGATTGAGATTAAGCTCTAATAGGAAGAAACTCAGATTGGAATGAGGCATAAAGATAATTACAGTTTCATATACTGTGAATAATGACAGTAACCAACGCCAGTACTACTACCATTTAATAATAATAACACTGAAGGTGATGATGATGATAATAATAATGGCAACAAATCCATGGTATAAAAAATAGTACACAGTATTCTGTTTTACTGGATGCATTTTGTTAGTAGGAAGGCATGAGGAAAAAAATACTCTGTTTAAAGGAATAGTTTGACATTTTGGGAAATATTTGTTTTCCTGCTGAGAATTAGATAAGATCAATAGCACTCTTACATCTAACTGAGCAAAACATATTGTATTATCTACCTTCTGTTCACTGCTCATCTTCTCAGTTTGTGCCAAGTAAAATGTATCCCTCTATGGGTCCATACACATGCACTGGGCCGTGCCATACTAGGATTTAATGAGTTACAGTAACCATCCAACCAAGCATAATGAGTGCTGTAAAGTACAGCGGCATAACTGTACCACACACAAGCTTTCCTCTGAAGCATGCGAGTCATCAAGCAGTAATGTAATGTAACACACATGTAAAATATGAAAATAACACTTCATTTTTTTTGGCAGCTGCCATGTCAGATCCATCATTGAACAATCTCATGCTGCTCACATAAGGAGGGGAAAAAAGCCCACAGAAATAAATAAGGACCACAAACATTCCATCTACCCACTGAGGAAGTGCTGTCCTTGCTCCCACACAATCTCACTGATCCTTGAATCATAAAAAACATACAATTCACCATCAATAACCACCACAAGAAACTCCAGAGTGCTTTGGCTTCACATATCAAACAACTTCCAGATTAAAAACGGGGGCGAGGAAAGCCACAACAATAGCAGGAATATTAAAAGCAGAGTTTGTGCTGCGCTGAGCAGAACGGAGGTTTGTCCAGAATTATTATAACTGAGAATGGGAGTCAAATCGCTTGGTCATAGAATGTGATGGTGATAAACAAACTTTAAAAAGATTTATAATGTAAAATGTCGCTCGTCTAAAAGAGGATAGAGGACAGAAAGTAACAAAACAAAACATGTTTATCCTCTATGCTGGTTTCAAATGCTCTATGAATTATATGGATTTCCTTCCATCTGTTTTGGAATTCGAAAACAGCTTCCCAGGAAACTTTGAGACCTGACAAAGCCTCCGTTTTATCTGCTTTCAGGTAGTAAATAGAAAACTTCATTCAGTGCTGATTTATCCCAAACAGAGCTGTACAGCGTTTGCAGTACAGATAGTTGGCAAACTGTTGAGACGAGGGAGAATTTGGCAACATGTCCCACTTTTCTGAGAAAAAAAAGAGGAAATCCTGAGGATGGTGGTGGGTGGTCTGGAAGAAATCATCTCTCTCGTTCTTGCTTTTTCCTCTAATTTTCAGTACATTGACCTCTGCCAAGTAGGGCACAAAAAGAAGAAAAGAAGGGCTTTGCTGACTTAATAAGCACCTGTCGGGGATGGGGGGGGGGGGGGGGAGGGGGACCAGAAATTCCTGTCTGGTTTCTGTGTGTGTTTTTGTGTGTGTGTCTGGTAAGCCTCTTCACAACGGAGATCACTGATGGCTTGTCATTTGTTGACAGAACAGCCACAGGTGCAGGTTTTTCCTGTTCTAGTCTTTCTCAAAGTGTGCTCAGTTTCAGCCGTGGTCCATTCAGAGGCAAATGTTTGGCTACAGTTGAGTCTTTGTGTGCCCTCTCAACGTCTTCAGTCTTTCTCTCTCCTCCCCTCTCCTCTCCATCCTCACACTCAGTTGGGGAATTATTCAAAAATTAAAGTCATAAGTGAGACAATTAAGATAAATACCAGAAATTGACAGACATGGTGATACTGGTTTGTATGTCCGTTGATGTGTTACAAAATGATTGTCGTTTGAGTCTTAAAGCTGAAGTAGGCGAGATTGGAGCAAATATGATTAAAAAAACATATTTTTATAAAACGGTCGCTATATCGTGACAGTAGTACATGAAACAGGTAACCTGAGAAAAATCATGTTCCTCTGTGTTCTCCGGTGTCCTCCGGTGTCTTCCGATGCTCCTAACGGCATCTGCAAGATTTCACATACCGGAGGAAACAAGCAGTACGAGCTGATCTGAGGTCTGCTGTCCAGCTGCCGTCTATGAGAGCCGGCTGTCAATCACTTGCGAACTCCGATCAAACGGTCAAACTAGGCAGCGCTGATCAAATATGAATCCATATTCTGTTACTTTAATGCCTATTTCTCTCTTCAGATGTTCTCAGAATCATCTTGTAGTGAACGGTTTAGTTCTAAAATGAGAGAGTTTGTGACGCCACCGTCACTGTGAAATCTGGTGAAGGAACGCCAAGTTCCGGTCACATGACCGGAGCACAGCCAATAGGAACGCTCTCTCTCTGAAATGACCTGTGATTGGTCAAAGTCTTCCGTCACGGGCTAGATGTTCTAAAGCCTGAAAACAGAGCCATGAAGAGGAGCAGAAGTCTAGTTTTCTCTCAGAACACTTGAATTACAATATGCTGAAAGGTTATTATGGAATTCTTGCCCAATGATGCCAAAAACATACTGACTACTGCTACTTTAAGGTCTTAAGATTGAATTAAAAAGATAAAGAAGTACATGAATGGAAAATTTGGGGGACAGGAGTGTTATTTTGATTTAATGAAGACATTCTTGAATGAGATGAAGCATTTACATAGAAACGTCCCAAGTATATGCAGAATTCCTGGTATTCTAGTATTAAGGTGCGGTCACAAATGGTGAAATCAATTAAATGCAATGGAGCTGGCACACTTATTGTATTTGCTCGTGGGGGCAAAGTAAATCCTCACATTTTTTTGCATCAAGGTCAACTTTAGTGAACTTTGATATAACAATTTGTGCAATTGACTCATAGCAAGCCGTCTTGACAGTAATGAGGGAGCGGAGAGCCGGAGAGTCCAAAATGGACTTTTATCTAACCTCCTCTGTCAAAGTATAAACTGCTCCACAAAAGTTGAGACATGTGTCAACAGTACAAATACGTCTTTGAAATAAACTTTGTGAACTTATTGTCCCTTCTCAATATCTCTTCATTGACTGAAATGGTGCAAAATCCTGAGAATAAAATGCCAGAGGGGTGTAAACTGCCAAAGTATAGAGAAAATAGAAATAAGCCCGGAGAAATATTGTTACTGACCAAGTATTGAGCGTCATGCAGGAAGTGATATACAATTTCTTCTTCTTTTGTTAGTACCCATTGATTTCTGGGATTCACCAATAATTTCTTATTTTGACTCTTCTTTTAGGTAAGAGAAAATTGTTGAGCGCACTCTTACCAAGACAAAGCAGAAGTGAGCATGGCTCACATACCCCCCCTCACTGCTTGACCCCTACTAAAGTAGGGCCAAAGGTTTTGCCCTTTTGGAACTAATGGAACGAGTTCGACACGCGAACGGACGGACGGATGGACAGACGGACGGATGGACACGCGGAGCGCTACATACCCCCGTCTACGTTGTTGCGGGGCTATAATAAGAAAAACGAATCTCGCCCACAAATTGTTTGTCCAACGCTAGGGAACATACGTTTTACATATGAGGAAGATAAAAAAATGCATGAATTTCATATAATCAAATTTAGATTATTATATATTTAGAGCAATTATAATGATTGGATTATTAATCCGATGAAATACTATTGGTCCACTGATCCCAATTAAGACTAACCCTTAGATAATATTGTGTGTGTTCAGCGTCTGAATGGCTTACATAATGCTCTTAGATTACTTTATTATTTTTAAGTTTATTTAACAGTACCTCGATTACTACTACTGTTCTAGAATTCCCCCCTATCTATCTATCTATCTATCTATCTATCTATCTATCTATCTATCTATCTATCTATCTATCTATTGTATCTATCTATCTATCTATCTATCTATCTATCTATCTATCTATCTATCTATCTATCTACTGTATCTATCTATCTATCTATCTATCTATCTATCTATCTATCTACTGTATCTATCTATCTATCTATCTATCTATCTATCTATCTATCTATCTATCTATCTATCTACTGTATCTATCTATCTATCTATTGTATCTATCTATCTATCTATCTATCTATCTATCTATCTATCTATCTATCTATCTATCTACTGTATCCATCTATCTATCTATCTATCTATCTATCTATCTATCTATCTATCTATCTATCTATCTACTGTATCTATCTATCTAGATACTGTATCTATCTATCTATCTATCTACTGTATCTGTCTATCTATCTATCTATCTATCTATCTACTGTATCTATCTATCTATCTATCTATCTATCTATCTATCTATCTATCTATCCATCTTCTTACAGCCGTTTTTGGTGGCTGGGCGTGTGCCAGACTATTTGCTAACGGCACAACACCTGTCCATATAGTGATGAGGGGGCGTTACCTATGCTAATAATATCGGCCACACGCCTCCAATTTATGACCAAGTGGGATTATCATTCAGCATACCTGGGTCATTTAAGAGAATGTTGCTGCATGAGGCCAATTGTTACGGACCATGTTAGTGGTTAGCTCACCATCTAGCCCAGCGAGTAATGAATCTATGGCTAGACAGTTGGACACACAGATGAATTTTAATTCTGGCCTTTATGCTCACCTGCCTGCAGACCCTGTGTATACCAGAGTCACAAATTAATATAAACCATTTTAATCAATCTGTTTGCTTTGGTTGTAAGCTAAAACAGACAAATGGCTCAGATCTATATTCTGGAGCTGGATTTGCTCTAATGCTCCAGACATAATCAATAACGTGAGCCAACTGCATCAGACATGCCCAATAAATCTCAAAAATGTGATGGAATACATTTCTAATAGCCATTTAATTAATGCAATATTGATATATTCACACTATAATGTATTAGTTCTCTAGACTCTACAAGCTTATGTTGAACCTGTGTTGTGGGTACTCCACCCTTCCAATGTAATTTAAATTAGCAGGTTTAAATACAAAAAAATGAGTGTATGTTTATGAGTAAACAACTATAATAAATGTGATGGAATTTTCTATCTATTCCTCTCTCCCTGGTCGGGAGGTCAGAGTGTCTCTCATACCCCTTTCACACCGAGGACTCAACCAGGGTTGAACCAGGGTTGGATGTGTGTATGAAAAGGTTAACCCGCGTTGATCGACTCGCCTTTGCGACCCAGGTTGAGAGGTGGGTCAGACCAGGGTCGGACCAGGGTCGATGTTGATGTGAACTGCACGGATCAGGGTCGCTGACAAACGGGGCGGGACAAACCTATTTGGTTGCAAATGAGCGTGTACAGTCCGTGACGCAACTGTCACAAGTCGCCGTGGGTCATGAACAAACTGTGGAACGACAGCAGGAACGTTTTCAGACACACCGGAGATGAACGACGGACGAGAACAACATGGATATGTGGTGAGACATCGAGGTGCGGGAGCTCCTTACAGGCCTGCGGTGAGGAAGAAAAAAGAGGTAGATGATGGGATGGGGACGGACAACGTAGTGTAACATTAAACGAACATTACAAGGCTGCTGAATGAGGGCGGCATCCCCCGTTACGTTACACGGAAACGCATCGCCAGCTGTACACGCATCTGTTTTCAAAGCTTGTTTACACATCTTTTATTTTTTTTCTACTTTTTTAACTTTTTATCTTTCAAAATAAACAGACAAACAGATCCATCTGTCGCCTGTTCTCTCTGTTAGAAAGTAACAAACCCAGTCCCAGTTCATTACATTATCAAGTAATTAGCAAACTAAATGAATAATTAACTCATTTTATTATGTTTGGACAAACTCTTCCATTATCCATCAGTTGACTCATGTCCAGCTGAACAACTCTAGTAGGTCGACTATATGAAGCCAATCTTTGCTGGGATGGTGGAGTGAGTGAAATATACATCTCAGTCTTCCAAAGTGTCTAATCCGTCTGTAAATGTAGCCTATATTATCATAATAGATAACACAATATAGTCTGATATATGATAAATGGGTGCTGTAGATAGACAGAGGAAAAAAGGTTCATGTTGATGGATAGATACTGTAAATCTGTATGTTGTCTGTATGTTTTTTGCATACATTACAGCTCCATGCATACTACATAGTTAAACATTTTATAAAGCTAAAAATGCTGTGTGTTCTATATTTACACTGTATCCCAAAACATGCATCATTCTGTGACTTTTTATGTTTTTGCTCAAATTGATGATGCCACTATCATCTCCTCTCTCTGTTATAAGACCTGTAACCCCCCCGTGCATTTCTAACACCTGAGCTAATTGGTATGCATTGCTCCCGGGTCTGACCCAGGTGTGACCTGAATTGTCCTGACCAGGGTTTGGTTTGAATTGACAAAAGGAGGGTTGGACCAGGGTAGGTTAACCCTGGTCCAAACCTGGTCAATGGTATGAAAGTGGTATCAGAGTGTCTCTTGGGTTGACATCACTGGGGTGGATTCCTTCTATCTATTTCTCTTGCCTTGGTCGGGCGTCAAGGTGCCCCTCTGTTGACATCATTGGGTTGGATTCCTGCCTAGGGGAGCCACCGTTATCTGTACAGCTGTGTCTGTAGTAGGGGCCATAGAGCCAGTCGCTGGAGCAACCAGGGTCAGAGATGCCAGAGGAATCTCGTAAGTCAAAATATGATGAGGATAAAACACTGAGCACCAGGGAGGAAGGGCAGAGTTGTGAAGCCTTCACGCAGAGAGCACCTCAATGTGGAGGCCTGACAATTGGTCCTTGATCAAGCTTCAATAAACTTTCTGTGTAAGACGTCAACAGCTCCGGGGCCTCTTCCTTCCTGTTGACTGAGTTAACCTGAGTATCAGAAATTCTACAACAAAGCCGGCGTCACAAACAGGATTTCAACAGAACAACAGACATGGTAAGTGCAAATTATTATTTTTATGCCTTACCATGTCTGTGTTTGACGAAATCTGAAAGAATCTGGAAATTTTCAAATTTAGCTACAGAGTAATGCTCCAATCTTAAGGGAGTACAGTAATAACATGGCTGAGTAATTTCTGAAAATTTGAACAGGAAAATTTTAATGGATAATCGGGGAATGAAATTAAGGTTAAACTCGGTGTTCATGGTAAAATGGTAATATTAAAAAAGGTAATATTACACTTCCAGCAGGGTGGGTGGTGTTGAGGATAAAAGTCTGTGTGTTTTTGGTCTATTGGGACTACCACAGGACCACCACAGAGGTGGTAGAGTTTCCGGGTCAGCTTCGGGTTGGACCCCGACCAGGGGGAGACTTCCATGAGGTCTGGTCTAGTGGGAAAGACGTTTCTGGGGTATTATTAAAAATGACCCCGGCTAGACCAAGATTGGCGACTATCTCCTTCTGTGTCCAGAGGGACCCCGGAGCCTAGGCACCGTTTATGTTTGTGCGAAGGGCTTTAGGGCCCCGTCTTTAAAAGAATTAAGAACCAACACCGCCGCTGGAAGGGAAGGGACGAAATTGCAGACCAAAAAGGCTAAGATGGTGAGAATCAGCGAGAATCAGTGAAGAAATGTGCAATGATATATGATAGGATTAAGTGCGAAGGTAAAACTCAGTCCCCTCAGTGTTTGTTGAGTGTGTTGACTGAAGCTAAAATCCTACGTTCAGAGCAATTGGAATGAATTAAACAAATTCACTGTTTCACTTTACCCCAAGATAACGATAAGGCAGAAGCTTCAGAGGCAGTTAGTAAGAAAGCAGACAGAAGAGTTGATGGTTCTTTATCTTTATCTTTATTTATAGTTGAAAGGGAGAGAGACAGAGAGGAGCAGAAGTAGCCACCCTGCAAGGAGGCAGCAGAGCAACTGGCTCAGAATTCATTGATGATCCACCTGGAGGGTCAGAGTCAAGAAACACACCAAGACACTGACACAAACACACACACCTACAAACACACACACACCTACAGGCTGCAGGTTTTGTGTCCAGAGTAAGGGGGAGAGGCTGAAGGAGGCTAATTCAGCTAACTCATTTACTCATTTTGGTGGGCCAATAGGTTATTAGGTGAAGGTGAATTATAACGTTATCATGATGTGTTCAAATGTAATCTTGTAAAATGTAGTTTTGGTGAGAAACTTGAATAAATCCATGTTGTTTGAAGAAGATGTGTTCACAGCAATATAACTAGATAATAGAGAGGGCTGTTTGACAGTAGCTCTAAGCAGCTTATAATACATTCCTGTTGACTGAGTTAACCTGAGTATCAGAAATTCCACAACAATAAACCCATAAATGAAGGAATAAGAGCAAGAAGGAAAGCAGAGCAGAATGTGAGAAGAAGGAAGAGAGGAAGGAAGAGAGGAAAATAAAATCCTGAGTGATGAGACAATAGACAAGGTCTTCCTGTTATGCAAACCTCAGCAGCGAGGATGTCCCCTGCAGATGGAGAGCTCACATACACACAAACAGAATGATTCAACAAAACTTCAGCCTGATTTGGCCTTAGAGCATTACCAAACTTTGTTCTGTGTTTCACTTCACATCGTCCGAAATAAGACGGAGCGAGTGGAGCAATAAAGCGGATCGCTGTGGGACAATCCTGATTGCTTTTCTAACACGGTGGAAGTGCTGAATCAGAAAATGGTGCTCTGTGCAATTACACTGGCCTCCAGCAATAATAGATGATCCAGAGACAAAGACACGGACTCTGGCGTTTGCAAGAGGGTAAGAAATCTCTCTCCTTTATTGTTTTAACAACTCATGGATGAGGAAACATATTGCCATTTCCGTTGTTTATTTCTTAGCAGGGCTGTACTCCGTTTATTAGCCATCCATGACCCTTCATGGTAAATGGCAGGACAAGTCTAAGCTAAGGTCCCAAATTTACAAACAATTATTTCACTTCAAGCTTGAACAGTGGAACAAAACGCTCATTTATTCAGCAGTGTTTGTATCAAACATTTTTGCTGTATTATAAAGTAATAAACCTGATTCTCAGAAACCTTGGCTGGGAACTACTCAACAGACACAGAATTGACCGTTTGTTAAGCACCACCCCCCTTATGCTGGGCACACACTACACAAGAATCAAGACAATATTTTGGCCCGATTCCTCCCTCCTGACAATCATCAGCAAAGCCCCGATTTTTTGATGGTTCTAAAGATGATCTTTCCAGATATTCCTGTGGTGTGAAGAGTGTTTTTTACATCCCCCGATCGGCTCGGAAGTCCATCTTGGCTGCACCGATCTCAAATCGTAAATGTTAAACATGTTCAATATTTACGATCGGATATCCTGTTGTGTGTGGGGAACAACGTGGGGAACAGTGAACAACGTGGAGAACAACGTGACGCAGTCATGTGGGAAAGAGCGATAGCCAATTGGGAACCAAGCTGACTGAAGCGGAAGGACAACTACTGCTGTCATGGCAGCCGCGGCTTATGAATGAGCTGATGATAAACGCAAAGCATAAAGTAGTAGAAAGATGGAGCTCAGAGATGGAGGACCAACTTGTCAATTTGTGGCAACTACACGTGTTTATTTTACCGTGTCTCCATGACTTCATCCATTATTTTTATTTTTCCTTCGTGAATTTTCTGTACAAAGTAGTGCAAAAACTAACATCGCTAATTCTTCCTGCCCGTTGACCGCCATGTTTGTTTACACTAAACTCGGGGACCGGAGAAAGTGGAGCAACATCCTCATGACGCCAAGCAACACACCTCCACCAAACAAAAATAGTCAAACCTAGTACAAGCAGTTATCAACGTCATCCTACTGACACTGGACAGTTTTTCAGTGGTTGCACAATAACATACAAATAATGCAAATAAAGATCCAAATAATTAAATCAATATAATGCTAGCCTTTGATGAAAAACGAAATATGCTATAGCTGCTGCTTTGCATTGAACAACACCTCAGCATACCTCAGCCTGTCGTGAGCTATTGCTTAACCCCCTGAGACCCGCGGGATCTCCCTGACTTTACTGTCTTTCAAGTTCAAAGTCTTTTTATTGGTATTCTGTACACAATCCAATAAATCACTGAAATAATTGTATAAACAGTTATATCCCCCCCTTCCCTATAACAATATTACTGCACCATTAATCAAGCAGAATTAATTTCATAAACAATTCCATTTATACATATAAATGAATTAAATCCGATAGAAACATAAACGAAACACACACATATATATAAATAAATAAATAAATAAAAAAAAGGAAAAAGGAAAGGACCAAAAACAAAAAAGATAAGCAAGTTAAAAATAATAATAATAATAATAATAATAATAAAAAACTAAGTATAAGTTATATTATTAATATTATTATTATATGTAATATGAGGTCAGCAGTTTAAAACTTCAATGTCAGTGGTATCCATTTTTTCTTTATAGATTAAAAAAGGTGTCCATATAGCATAACATTTCTGAGCACACCCTCTTATAGTATAGCGAATCTTGAGACCTTTAAACCACATTCTAAAGGTTGGAGGATACTTCTCCTTCCATTTAAGAAGTCGTCTAGCTAAGAGAGATGCAAAAGCTATTGTAGCCATGCGCCTTGGGTTCGTCTAACTGATATAATATAAAAATAACAAACGACGTGGTGAATGACAAGTGAGCAGCAACTGCCGCCAGCTTTATTTATTTCTCCTTCCACACCACAACAACAACCCTTAGCGGAAGCTCTCCCAAATCGTCTTCCTGCCCTACGGCAACAGAAAAGGACCAAACATCTTCTTCGACAAAATACAGTTTTAAACCAGGAACGAGTGTAGGAGAGTCTGTTACACAATCATATTTTTTGCCTGGCAACTAAGATGTATGTCTAGTGGTGCTACTCCAAATACTGCAGTAGTAGCAGAAGGTTCTCCGGGTACTTCCAAAACATCTGAAAAGGTTTTAAATATTGCCAGAAACGATTTAGTTTTGGACAGGACCAGAACTGATGTGAAAGGGTGGCTGGAGCCTGCCTGCATCGGTTACACATTGGGTCGATACTGGGCCTGAACTTAGCTAACTTCACTTTAGACCAATGAAGGCGATGAAAAACCTTGAACTGAATAACTGTATGTCGTAAACAAATTGAAGAGGATTGTAACCTATCTAAAGCCTTCGTCCAAACCTCATCAGAAAACTCTGTCCCCAAATCTTCCTCCGACTTATTCCTTAGTCATGTCAAGGGTTCCAAATTATGTGAATTAAGTAAGGAATAAACTACCGCAATAGACCCTTTGGAACATGGATTAAGTTTCAAAATGGAATCTAAAAGAGAATTGGGTGGTTGGGATGGAAAGTGAGTGGATGATACTGATATAAAACTACGAAGTTGTAAAAATCTAAAAAAATTAGAGCGAGGAATATTAAACGATAAATGATATAAAAGTATTTTCAATGAATAGATCCTCTATTGAAAAATTTGGGCAACACATTCATTTTAACTGTATTAATTATTCCTTCGAATGATAAAGGTTGTAAACTCCAACGTTCCAAATCTTGTTTCAGATGCATTAGTAATGGGGTGAAATTAGCTTTGAAGAGGTCTTTGAAGTCATTTGTGACCCAGATTCCTAAGTACTTAAATTTGTGTGTACTTACTTTAAGTGGGAATAAATCCAATATAATTTTCTTAGCTGCAGTATTCACCGGCATTATCTCACTTTTCTGTAAATCGATTTTATATCCTGATATTTTGCCAAAGTCTCCAAGTAGACTTAGTGTTTTTGGCAAGCTAATTAAAGGGTCGGACGGATATAAAAGCATGTCATCAGCGTAAAGGGATACTTTATTATCCAAACCATTTCTCTGTATTCCCTTAATACCGGGCTCACCACGCAACGCGATCGCTAGCGGTTCGACTGCTATAGCAAATAAAAGCAGTGATAGGGGGACAACCCTGTCTAGAGCCACGGTGGAGTGGGAAGTAGGAAGACAAATTGTTGTTCGTTCGGACAGCTGCCAATGGAGAGGAGTAGAGCACCTTATCCAGAAAACAAATCTCTCACTAAAACCAAATTGTTTGAGAGTATAAAGGAGGTAATCCCACTCCACCCGATCAAAAGCCTTCTCGGCGTCAAGCGATATTAATATTTCTGGAGGTTTGGGTGGGGTGGGATTGTAGAGGATATCAAATGGGCATCGTATATTAAAAAAAGAATGGCGGTCTTTAATAAAGCCTGTTTGGTCGTTAGAAAACTACTGAGGGTAAGACAGCTTCCAGGCGGAAGGCTAGCATTTTAGAAAGAATTTTACTGTCCACATTTAAGAGGGAAATAGGGCGAAATTAGCTGTGATTGATTCTTTGAATACGGAAAGCAAAATAGGGGCAAGTTGGTTGGCAAACTTCTTAAAAAATTCACTTGGGAACCCATCAGGTCCTGAGGATTTCCCATTTTGCATGGACTTGATTGAATTTGTAAGTTCCTCTATTGAAAATGGTTTCTCTAGATCAGCTGTAGTCTCATCATTAATTGTTGGAACATCTAATTTTCCAAAATATTTATCAAATAAGGTGTCATTCTCAAGAGATTCTGTAGTGTACAACTTTGAGTAGAATTTTTGAGAGCATAAATTAATCTCTGCATGATCTATGTGCTTTGTGCCCAATTCATCATTTATCTCAGCTATAGTTCGATCTGCAGTTTTTTGATGGAGCTGATGAGCAAGAATTTTCCCATTTTTTTCACCAAATTCATATGTCCTACTCTGAGTTTTATTGATGAGGTTTTCAATGTGTCTGGTTGTTAATAGATTTAACTCCGTTTGAAGAACTAGTTGTTGTTTAAATGAGTCGATAGGTGGTTCAAGAGCAAGTGTTGCATCTAGATTAAGAATATAATTTGGTAATTGCTGAAGTCTTGCGTTGCAACATTTTCTTTGTTGTGCACTGTATGATATTATTTGTCCCTGAGATATGCCTTCATTGATTCCCACACTATTGAGGAGGATATTCCTGGGGTCTGGTTATATTCAAGAAAGGAGGTTATTTCAGTTGAGATAAACTTAACAAAACCTTCATCTGAGAGCAGTAATGAATTGCAACGCCAAGGGCGATAGTGTCACGGCTCTGGCCGTGACTCCAGTGGTTTTCCTGTGTTCAGTTTTCCCACTCCCCTGTCTGTCTGTCTGTGTGTGTGTGTGTGTGTGTGTGTGTGTGTGTGTGTGTGTGTGGCCTGTGGGTGTGGCGTGGGCACGGCTTCCTCATCAGGCACCTGGTCTCACTCTTCACTCTGCACTCTGCACCTGTCTACAATCAACCTAATCAACCCACAGTTCAAGAACACCAGTTTTCCTGCCAGTCCTCGCCAGATTGTTCTGCCTACCATGTGGTATACTCTTGGCCACTCTGTACCATTAGATACTAGAGTAATTCTTGTGCTTTTTCCCCGTGCTTCCTGTGTTAACATTGTGTTCTCTTGTGCTCTTGGATTCCAGTGCCAGCCTCCCATCGAGCCATCCTCACATGCTGCCTCAGCTCATTCCTCCAGCCATTCCACCCTGCCTGTCCCCTGCCTTCTCCAGCGCCCCTCATCGCCTTTTTACAACAATAAATCCACCTGACTTTCAACCAACACCCAGCTGTGTCTGTGTCTACTTCTGGGTCCTAAAGAACAGCCTTAACAGATAGTTAATTTGAGAAATTGGAATGCGCAGGGCCATCAACAGAGGGGCATGATCTGAGATAACTATTGCCTGATATTCACACTTAATCATTAATGGAAGAAGCTTCTTATCCAAAAAGAAATAATCTATACGTGAATATGTCCCATGAACAGGTGAGAAGAAAGAGTAACTTCTAGATGTAGGATTCTGAAAGCGCCAAGCGTCAGATATACCATTCGTATTGAGAAATAACTGTATTGCGAGAGCTGTATTGGATGTGATGATTCTTGGTGAGCTACGATCCAGGATAGGTGATAGTGCACAATTCATATCCCCCCGAGAATAAGATATTGTGTATCCATATTTGGGAGCTGGGCAAAAACATTTGTGAAGAAGGAGTTGTCGTCCCAGTGCGGAGCATAAACATTAGCCAGGATGACTGGTGTATTGTATAGTCTGCCTACTACAATGATGTAATGCTCCGAGAGTCTGTTTCAACCCTTGACATAATGAATGGAATATTTGTATTAATAAGCCCCTCTGGACTTGGAATGAAAGTTAAAATGGTATGATTGACCAATCCAGTCCCCCCTTAGTCGAAAGTGATCAGAAGTTCGAAGGTGTGTTTCCTGAAGGTAGGCTATCCCCACATTAAGATTTTTCAGATGAGATAACACCTTTTTTACGTTTGACAGGGTGATTTAAAGATTTTACATTCCAGTTTACAAAGGTTACATCGCAGTTAGCTAATCCACTTGGAGAGTCTATGTTAGCCATGGTCTTAGTTGAGAGAAGAGAACGTTAAAGGCATATGGAGGATTGACATACTTAAGTTTTCTAGAGTCCTGAAAGGACCCCTTGACAATAAGAGTAAAAGGAAGAAAGAAAAAAAAAAGAAGGGAAAAAGAAAAATAGAAGAGAATTAAACCAGATCTGGTACAGTAAATTCACAACCCTCACCTATCAGAACGAGGTGATTCCCAAACCCCTTGCAAAAACATCTACACATTTAAGTGCTTATAGGAGGATCTGCTGGGAAACAGAGCCCTACTGCACACAGAACACAACCTAATGTAAGGCACATTAAACAACAACTAAGTATATCTAAGTAATTTCAACCCAAAGGCATTGAGGAAAAAATTAAAAAAAAGATGAAAACAAAATGTGACCACTAAAAAAAGATTACTGACAGTCATTTCCCTTTCTTTGAAATTACTAGCTGCTAAATGGAAGGTATTTGTAATGTTTCTGGTGTATGAAAATTAAATAGGAGAAAGTGGTTCGAAAATAAAAAATCCCAAAATATACCATTTGTTAGTCCTAAGAAGGGTTGCATGTCATATCAAGAAGACAAGTATACACGACAATAACATAACTAGTCATAATAATATGTCTCTGCAATTATAAACAAAAGAAAAATAGAGCAGCTTGTAGCTTATTAAATGTTCTCTACATTTATCTTCCCTCACCTGGCAATAACAAGCAGTATCCATAGCTTTGCAGCCATAATATAACAGCCAAGTGATATGGTCAGACAGTTGGAAACATAATGAAAGTAAATAAATAACATAAAAAAAAGAAATGCAAGATATCAGGGCAGTCAGTTGTCTGGCACGTTACCCACATGTATCTCACCTCTCTAAACATGAATACAACTTAAATGAACAGTATTGAACTTTTGTAATCACAGTGTACATTGTTTACTCACCAGAATGGACAGTATCAACATTATTCTGATGTGAGATTAAGTCGCTTTTATTCACTGTAAAGCTGAGACTCTTGTGGATCCAATGAGCCCAACTGTATTCATGTTTGATGATGTTAGTCCATAGTCAAGGTCTTGGTGTCTTAATGTGGAATTTTAGAGGGATTATTGATCATTTTTATCAATTCTCCAGTAGAAAAAAAAGGTTAAGTTTAGCACCAAATCTGTGTAACAAATGGTATTAACCCAAAAATTGCTGCAACAACTTATGAGACATAATAGAGCATGGCCATGGAAATCATATACTTAGATCATAATGTTCTAAACCCTTATACGTTTTCACAATTTATTTAAAATAATTAATTAATTAATGTTTATTTCTGATTTATGACTAGAACAACTTGACACACAGTGCTGAGCTGCATCTCAAGTTACAGTTTTTCTCGATTGTTTACACACATTTTCTGAAAGCATGCCTCATACTCTCAGAACTCTACACACAAATCAAAAAACACACACACAATGGGCAAAACCCCTCAATTCTCCTGCAAAATGAAACTTTACATTCAAAACAATGTTATTTCTTCTCAAAATGGTATTTTGTTTTCAAATGACACACACAAACCTTCATATGAATAGACATTTATAAGAACCAGTTAAACACTGATGTGTTCAATGTAAAACACTATGATGAATGGAAAACACTTCTTCTCCATTCATCATAATGACTTAGGCCTTTTTTTGTTCAGTGTTACACTTACTACAGACAGTACATACATAAGTGTGTTGTAAAATATTTTAGAATATTGTTTTTATACTCAGAACACACAAATACACGGTAACAAATATATTTTATTTTCCCCACAAAAACAATGTTCACAGTGTACATCCCAACCAACACAAAGTTGCACATACAGTGGTCTACATACAAAACAACAGAAGAATTTACTGTACACAGTTACAGTAAAAAAAAAGAAAAAAAAACTATGCTGCATCCTCTCTTCTGTTTCGGTCTGGCCACAGCACCTCATCCACATCACAAGCAATGTTTTCCCTGGCCAAGCAGCAGGGGAAATATCGCTTAGCATGTCGAATCCAGCCATGAAAAGCATCAACTGCTCCACATGCGTCTTCCATAGCTTGGAGAAGGGGTATACGCATTTGTGGATTTCGGTCATACACTTTCCATCTCCAGGCAGAAAATAATTCCTCAATAGGATTGAGGAATGGAAAATATGGAGGGAGATAAACAACTAAAAAGCGTGGGTGGGCAGTGAACCAGTTACGAACCAGAGCAGCCCGGTGGAAACTTACGTTGTCCCAAATGACAACGTACCTGAGCTGCTCTGGGCTGTCTATCTGATCTGGTGGAATGAGTGTGTTGTGTAGGGTGTCCAAGAATCTGATCAGATGGGCAGTGGTAGGGGCCAAGGGTAGCATGGTGATGGATGACGCCATGGTGGGTAATCGCTGCACACATTGTGATGTTCCCTCCGCGCTGGCCAGGGACTTCAACAATGGCACGCTGGCCGATGATATTCCTTCCCCTCGTTCGTCTTTTTGTGAGGTTGAATCCAACCTCATCAATGAAGATGAACTGGTGCTCCACTGCAGCCACCTCTAGCTCAAGGACTTTCTGAAACAGACATGGAGTGGTCCTTATTGTGAAGCACAATCATTAAGCACAATCATTATGATTAGAATACTGAAATATGTATAATTTATGCAGTGTTGCGAGTATGCATCAATTGTGGGATTGTATAGGACTTACTTGCACATAGTTATATCGCAATTCATTGACTCTTTCTGAATTGCGTTCAAATGGCACCCTGTAGACCTGCTTCATCCTCAGATTATTTCTGCGCAAGACACGGTCCAGTGTTGATAAGCTTACCCTATCAATATTTTGAAATATCTCATTGTTTTCTATTATTTTTCTTTGTACTTGCCGTAATGTTATGGCGTTATTTTCTAGGACCATGTTCATGATTTCAGTTTCCTGTTCAGGAGACAGAAGACGTTCCCGACCACCTTGTGTTGGTAATCTTTCAGTTCTGCAATACAAATATTAAAATACTGTAAATACTGTGTAGGAATACATTTCCCAAATACTTGAAACATACTTTATTTTTACAGTCCTACAGAACAGTCCACAGGCAATACTGTACTACTGTACTCATTGAGTACTGTATTGATATGCAGTACTGCAATTTTCTAGTGAGAGTAGATGTCTTACCTATTCTTATTTCAGAAAGTCCGGATGATGGATGCTACAGTGTACCTGCTCAAATTTGGCTGTACTCTTTGCCCAGCCTCCCTCATTGTTAGACCATGGTTGACCACATGGTCAACCAAAGTGGCTCGGATCTCATCAGAGATTACAGTCTTTGGCCTTCCTCGTCCTCGTCCTCCCCGTCCTCCTCCTCTTACTCTCACTCCTCTGGCTCTGGCTCTGCCTCTGTTTCCAATATTGGCATCCATTGCTCCAAAACAGAAGAGCTCACCTGTTGCCCTTTTATGCTAAAGCTCTGATTGCTAATTGTAACACTGTGTGACAGGTGTTTGCCCATGTGATGAGTCAGTGTGCATAGTAGGGCAATTGATTTTAGAATTTTGAATGACAGTGTGTTCCTTGTGAAAACGAGATTTTCTTCATGAAAATTGTGCCAAATGCAGAGAATTGTGTGTAGTGTTTTGAAAAAAGTGTGTTTTAGAACTGCAATTTGAGTGTAAAGCAGGAATTGTGCTTGTAGTTTAGCAGAATTGGTTCAGGGGGTTGGTGCATGAGTTACATGTTGTGGTCATTGTGTGTCAAGTACCAGTATTTGTGTGTAAACAATTGAGAAAAACTGTAATCTCCAGGTTCCCAGCTTTCAGATGATGTACACCACTTCTATGTGACATCTACTGTTGCCCTGCTACCTCCCCCTAAACATAACAGCTAGTTGGATATAATCCTCATCCAAGTACAGTACAAGTAAAGGAGAAAAGCACTGAAATGTACCAACAGCAACTATTGGACGAGCAACCCACTTAGACACATGTGTTAGGCCATTATGTTATTTACTAATGAGTAAATTATTAAAAGGAAAACTAACTGGAACACACCGAAACCCTCATTTGAATATTCAGCTTTTAGCCCAAAGCGGAAGAACCATCAACAGGACGGTTCTATCTAATATCTTAATCTCTAATAGTGTACTGTTTGGCTGTAAAATGAGAAAGTTTGTGACTCAGCCGCCATGTTGAGATCAGTTGAAGAAATACCAAGCACCGCCCACCAGCCGGAGCAAACTTTCTCATTTTACATCTAAACAGTACACTACAAGATAATTCTGGGAACATCTGAGGAGAGAAATAGACATTACAGTAACAGAATATTGATTCATATTCGATCAGCGCTGCCTAGTTTGACCGTTTGATCGGAGTTCGCGATCGCGTTCCGTTGATCAAACAGCCAATAGGATCACTCTCTCTGAAATGACCTGATTGGTCAAAGTCTCCCGTCACAGGCTAGATGTTCTAAAGCCTGAAAACAGAGCCATGAGGAGCAGAAGTCTAGTTTTCTCTCAGAACACTTGAATTACAATATGCTGAAAGGTTATTATGGGATTTTTGCCCAATGATGCCAAAAATATTCTGCTTACTGAACTAGTTACTTCACATCTACGGTTATATTGACTTTACAGATCTTTTTTTTTAATATACAACACATATTAATAAACATGGATTCCCAAAGATGCGCAGTAAAAAAAAAATCCAACCACAATCCTATCTTTGCTTCACACTTGTCTTTTCTGGTTTTCTTTACAAACAATGACACAATATGTTGAATTATTACCAGGTTAGACACTGTGTCATTCAACTATTGTCTGTCTAGATGAGTGAAGACATGCCCGCTCCTCTGTCCTGTCTCTTTTCTTTCTGTTTTCCTTTTCTTTGTCTCATTTAATAATGATTCTTTTCTGCTTGAACTATTTTTTTTGCTATGTGAGGGGTCAGTCTTTGTCCAAACCTCTCTCCTTCTATTTCCCCCACGCCACTTAATCTCCTCCGTTTTCTCTCCACCGTTCACTACTTTGCTATTTAAATGAAGAAAAGAATTAAAAAGTTTGTCAAAATCAGGCATTTGAATAAACATGAAACCTCCGTCCTCCGGGATGTTTGAGGCACGTCTTTTCACATGCTTCACTTCTCAAAATAATTGGTCTGAGACACTTTACTGTAAAGCAGCGTGAATATATAGAAAGGAGGCACAATCTGTGTGAAGTCCATAATGGTTGCTGGCCACAGAGTAATGTATGCATGGTTAATCTTTTCCCATACATTCAACCAGTGTGTCAGTTTGGGGCAGCTCTACAAAAGCCTTTTGTGTGCTTCCAGTAACCCCAAGCTTTGCTGCTCATCTTATTTAATTGGCCATGCTCTGTTTGCGGTGTTGAGGGGAGTGTGTGTGTGTGTGAGAGAGAGAAAGAGAGAAAGAGAGAGAGAGAGAGAGAGAGAGAGACAGAGAGAGAGAGAGAGAGAGAGAGAGAGAGAGAATTTGGGGAGAGGGATGACCATTGGATTAGTCATTAGACTTTTCACTTCTTCAGAATGCTGGTTGGGGCTGCAGAACTATTTAGATCACATTGAAATCATTGAACTTGGTGCACTTCATTTGGGTGTTGACTGGAGAGGAATTATTTTTTTGCATGCACACACATTCATGCACACACATACTCTTGAGCTGGGCGTTTTGGGAAAACTAGTCACATTTGCCGTTTTTTTGCACAGCATATATGCAGTTTACAATAATGGTGGCAGATTTACCACTGTTAATTTTGTCGGCTGAAGTGGCGCTAGCAGACTATATCAGCTATAGCTAGCTTGCTAATTAAGCGAACATTAGCACCACAAGTTGGTTGAGAATGTCTCCAGCTGACCTTTTAATGTTCTGACGCATTTTAAAACAAGAAGTCTGTGGAAGAATTCTGAAATATGCACTTAATGAATACATACAAGATATTGTGCTACAAAGCTGAGGCTAAAGCTAGGCCTACATATCCCAGGCAAAAGGTCATCATCCTCACCAGCTGATGATCCACGTAGAAGACATCAAAATAAAGAAGCAGCATGGCTCTTGTATTTCAGTGTAGCTACAGTTTGTCCCAATATTATATGTATTAAAAATGATAAAGAAAAATGTAAGATCAAACTTTTATTTGGTTCATTCATAAATGTTTGGCTATGAAATAGGGATGCATCATTTTGAAAAATGATCCAACTGTGATTATTTTGACTGTGTGATTTGCGATATTAGAGAGAATGATCAATTTCACATCATTATTCTCACTTTCATTGAAAAACATATTAAAATGAGTAAGATGTGATTTTTGCAAGGACCTGTACCAAACAAAGATGTTTTTTTAAGTCTGTAGAATGTGATTTGTACGCCAGGACATCTCTGCAGTGTGACAATATTCAATCTAAAGTTGTATTTTGACATGCATTTTGCCTTTAGCAAATATCCTGCAATTTGAAAATTGCAGAGGGCCATATTGAGATTTCGATAAAATCTTGATTAATTGTGCAGCCCTACTATGTGGCTTATACTTATTTGTAGGGATGCACCGATACTGATACCGGATCAGATATCAGGCCGATACAGACTCAAATAGCTGGATCGGGTATCGATGACAATGGGGCCGAACTATTCAGTTCAATTCTATGTTTAAATACTATATACATTATATACTGGAATTTTGATTCCTGTTTAAGTTTTGACTAATTTGTTGCTGCATTACAAAGGTTTACACTTGAATTGTAATCCTTGTTAAAGCTTCAGTAGCAGGGTCTGAAATTAACTTTTTTCACTTCCTCCCACTGTGGCAGACAAGTATATGTTTTTGTGTGCCACTCAGAAATTTTATCTGCCACTTTTGAAATCTCTGCGCTAAATGAAGGAATAACATTTTAGATCAGAAGTCATTCAATGTTCGACATATTTTACATAAAAAACATTGTATACACGGTAAATTACATATTAATTATTAGTATGTTTCAATTACACCGTAGCTTCTGGGGAGCCCTATTTTTGGGGGGAGGGAGGGTACTTTTTTATTGTCAACTGTAGTGATTATTTGCATAAAAACACACTATTTAAATGATTATGAATATTTAAATATTTGCTTTGATTCCAAAAAATCTTAGTAAGTTGTTATGAAGTTAAACAGGTCATAATTCCCTCTTTAATATCTATTTTATATTGATGTGAAAACATCTCCTACAAACCAAAAACTTAATTTTAGGAGATTACATTTGAACGTGATAACGTCGTAATTTACCTCCGCCCAATGGTCATTTCACTGAGCAGATTGTGAAAGTCTCATAATAATAACTGAATGGCACCTACGTTAACGTTGGTAGCTCCACTATTTATCCAAGCAGGACAGTGCTGCCCACCGGCTGCTAACAGCTAACGTTACGAACACTCATCCTGTTGATTTCAGAACGGATTTGTTGTTCACAGTGAAGCTTTATCAGGGAGAAATAGGGTGTGCCCTCAGGTTTAGTAGCGCCATGCTTTTGAACATTTTTGTTTTCTCTTCACCATGTCTCCAGTCCAAAACAAACTGAAACATGATACGGCGTGCGTAATGATACGGCGTGCGTAACTGTGGGAAAGCATCAATAAGAGGGATCGATGGTCACAGAGGCATGAGATGCCAAGGAAGCGGACAACTACGGTTCTCTATTCCCATCACTAGCGTTTTCCCTGCCTGTCAAAGTGGCGGATGTCCCGATGATTTCACCTACCACTGCCAACAATTTACCCGCATTTGGCGGGTGCTAATTTCAGACCCTGTTCATTAGGCAAAATGTTTTAGGCATCATTGGGAAAAAATCCCATAATAACCTTTCAGCATATTGTAATTCAAGTGTTCTGAGAGAAAACTAGACTTCTGCTCCTCCTCATGGCTCTGTTTTCAGGCTTTAGAACATCTAGCCTGTGACGGAAGACTTTGACCAATCACAGGTCATTTCAGAGAGAGAGCATTCCTATTGGCTGTGCTCCGGTCATGTGAGCAGTACTTGGTATTCCCTCAAAAGATCTCAACATGGCTGCCGGGTCACAAACTTTCTCATTTTACAGCTAAACCGTGCACTACAAGATGATTCTGAGAACATCTGAGGAGAGAAATAGGCATTAACGTAACAGAAGATTGATTCATATTTGATCAGCGCTGCCTAGTTTGACAATTTGGTTGGAGCTCAAGAGTGATTGACAGCCGGCTCTCATAGACGGCAGATGGACCTCAGATCAGCTCTGACTGCTTGTTTTCCTCCGGTCTGCCGTTAGGAGCACAGGAGGACACCGGAGGCACATGATTTTTTTTCAGGTTACTTGTTTCATGTACTACTGTCACGATATAGCAACTGTTTTATAAAAATAACTTTTTTTAATCATATTTGCTCTAATCTCGCCTACTTCAGCTTAAATTTTGAAGATGTATTTTTACCAAGTTGTTGGTGTACGATTTATTATTTTAATAATAAATAACTCTGTAAATTTATAACTATATATTTATTTGTTACATTTTGTCTTACAACGTTAGGAAAGCAATGTTTAAGTCAAGCCTGATGTCGCCTTACACATAAAAGAATGATCCCAGTCACTTCCACATAGTGAGGCATACATCTTATTAATTAAACACTGGTATCGGATCGGTACTCGGTATCGGCCGATACATAAAGCACAGGTATTGCTATCAGTATCCGGACTGAAAAAGTCAAATCAGTGCATGCCTACTCATTTGTATTTTCAAATAAGTTGCTGGAGTGTGCCCAAATCCAATAAAAAGCAGCACAGACCTGCTAGCGTTACCTTAAACTCTGACAGCATCCAGAACCGGCTTCAACATAATGGGGAAATATATGTTAAGAATGTGCTAGTATGAATGTTTTTTTTTCATAACCTGTAACCCTACAAACTAATATTACTTAACCATGTGCTCCTTGGCTTATAAGAAGCAATGCTCGGTTACTACGCTAGCTAGTAAGCTGGACATGCAAACAATTGCAGCTTATGTTAGAGCGGACAAACACAATATTTAATCCATTCATAACACTTTTGCTTTTGTGTTTTTGGAAACACCTTCCAAACTTTAGATGCTGACTCTTACTACTATGCACAGCACTTCATCATCTGGAGAAATCCAAAGCTTGGCGGGCCTGCTGAGTTATGGTTGCTAAGCTACAACTGGACAATCACTGTTTAGGGGAGGGTTTTATTGAACGGTTAGTTTCAACCTCATTCAGAGTGGCACCCAGAATTGCTCAAAAACACACAGAAACACACACGCGATAGTGACTTCCCGTCTGCGGTGCTCAAAAATACCATCACGTGCTGACCTCCCATCTCCTTTCCTTCAGGAAGGATCACTACCAGCAGGACATCCTGAGCTGTGTGTCATCCAAACCCACAGCTCTGAAAGGCAACAGAAAGACAGGAAGAGTCTCCCACACAATAAAAATACCCAGCTACCAGTCTGCTGCACATGATTAGTGCAGGTTACTCACTCTTTTCAGCAATTTACTGTTTTATCTTCACACACATTTCAATCAAGAGAGACTTGTATGAAATGAAAGGTAATTTATTACAAAGTGCACAAAGTTATGAATAGTGAAAAGTCATTGGCGATTTAGACCCAATGTGACGTAGTAAGGGGGAAGTAATGCCGTAGTTGGATTAGGAATATTCCCCCCGGGTCTAGACACTGGTGATGGTGGTAGTGGAAGGATTTGATGCAGATCCGATGAAGGAAGTGGAGCAAGATTACTCTGATGTGATGAATCTGGAGGTGATGGGGTGGTGGAGGGTCGCATCGGTTTGTGCTGATAATGACACTGACAGCAGCAGAGAGGAGAACAGTTTTCAACTTTTGACATCATCGATGTGATTGGTTTAGGGAGATATGGCAAGATCTCATTGGTCACTAAGAGTGAAATGCCCTTAATCAGCTGACATAGTAATAGCCCACGAGAAAGAGACACAGAGATGAATGTGAATGAATGAGAGTGCAACCATAGTCTTCCTGACTGAACTTCTGCATAAGCTTCGTAGAACCCAAATTAGGCCACCGAGTTTTCTACTGTAGCAGTTTTCTTTTTGATTCCTCCTGGAATCATCTAAATGTGAGCCAATATGCATTATTATAGCCAAACAGAGATGTTGCAGTTCAGCTCCAATTGCAAGCACAGAATGTGGTTCTTTGTTTCAAGCTTTTGTTTTGATGAGAAAACATTTTGTGGGATATGTGATAAATTTTGGTCGTAATGAGGAATCTGCCAAGTGTGGTTTTTTTCCGCAGATAGTGAAACAATAAGCTCATTTAGGGTACTGCGCACAAAAGGAAACAGTGCAAGCATTCTTTTGGTCATAAATCAGGTCTCATAATCATGCATGTGTGCAAGTCTGTGTACATAAGTGTTTCAGTATGCAGTCCTCTTTACTGATATATTGTACAGTTGTTCATTGTCTGTGGCCACTCTGGCTTATCAGTCTCACTTGTTGCTTTTGAGCTCCCAGGGGAACTGAGACGAGATCAATCAGTGATCTGCTTCCTGTCTGTGTGAGCAAGTGACAGTTAGCCCACAGGAACCTATAGTCTGCAGTCAAAACCTTTTCTCCCCACACACACACTTCCTTCATAATTCAAGTGTGTGGTCATGATCACCCATTTACCAGAAGGTGATGATGATGATGCCAAAAATGCAAATGAATGACATGGCAAACTCTGACACACAACATCTGGGTTTTATGAGCTGGTGTCTAAAATGACTCACATGAGCACCAACTCAGGGCTTTTCAAATTGCTCATGGGTCAAAGGCATGACTAATCAAAGTTAGATGACTATGAGTTTACATTTTAGATGCATAATAAATTATTGTCACTGACATTTGTTGCCAAATGCATTCAATCCAATAGGAAATAGCTGTATATCAACAGAAGTTGTGACTGCACATATGTAGTTATGCAGTTTGTAAAACTGGAAAAAAAAAAATCCATAAATGACGAGGAATTAAAAGGGAACTCCACCAGTGTTGCATCAAGTGATGTCACCTTATTGTGGGTAATGTAGCCTAGGCCTAGCAAGGTTTTGACAAAAATATGTGGAGTAAAAAAGCTGATATCTCTGGTTCTGCTGCATTTATTTTGATCCCTTTAAAAAATAAAAAAAACTCTCCATTGTGAGTCTGACCGTAGATGTGTTTGCATTCCATTGTTGTGAATTTTAAGCGAACTTTTAAAATATTGCAAAAAAGAAATGTGAATGAGGTGCGTTTTCATCAACTGGGAATAAACTGGGCGCTATAGGCTACGCATGGCTGTCAATAGTAAACAGAGTAGAAGAAGCAGAGGCTGCAAAGCAGAAACAAAACAAGTCGGATTGGCCATCTAACCATCTACGAGAGAATAATCGAGAGAAGTCTTCAGGAATTTGTTTAATTTGGGCAACTTTTAATTGTTCTTTCATGTCAGCGAGTATTGGCCATGTTTCATGTTGTCCAGAGACAAAGACAAGCATTCGCATGTTATTGGAATATCTGGGAAGATGCCGACAGCAGAAACAGCTGATCAGTCGACGTGAGTTAAATGTTCGCTACGTCAGAATTTATTTGGCAACGACGTTTCATTAACCCATTTAGAGTATCAATTATTTTTCGACGAAGGCAAAAACCATTTCAAGCAAGCATAAAAAACTTTTTTTTCGCAAATGAGGATGTTTTATTGAATTGTGCCGTTTCCATACAGCTTTTCTAAAGCGATACTTCAAAATGCTCATAAAAATGTGTGAATGGAAACGTGACTAGTGACTAAATACTATGCTAAATCAGTGAGCGCTCTTTTAATGCATACATCTGCCAAACAACTACAGCCAGAGAAACAGTGTTTTAGGGGCACATAAGAAAGAAGCAGCTTGATTTATTGGCTAACTGCTCTGAAGAATCCATTTTCTATCATCAGTATAATCAAGTGAGCATGCATTTATACTCATATACAGTTTTTTAAAAGCTTGTGTCTCTCTTTGCTTGTATTATTGATTTTCATTTTTTGTGCTTGTCTCACAAACTTTGGCCTCAATGGGATTACCTGACAGTAAAAGATATGTTGTTTTTGTTTAATCTTGGCAATGGCTGGCTTTTGGTATGAGAGGAATGCACACATGAGAGCTGCTTGAGCTTAAAGAAAATTCTCTTTGTCTCTCTCCTTGCCAACTGCTGAGGGCACAGCTTGAGATTTACTGCGAACACTCGCTTTGACGAAGGCATGACATGACACGTACACTTGTACACTGGCACCGAAACCTGAGTGTAGAAAAACACTCATGAAAGCGTTTGTTTCCCATCAGACAGACGCTCATCTAGATAAGCACACACACACACAGAAGAATGCAGTGCCCACTATTCCTCCCTCTGTGAAGCCCAGGAGGCAACACCTGGGAAGGTCTACATCAAAGAAGTATGACAGTCACAGCTGTCTGACACGCATTCGTACATTCTGCCATCTGTCTCCTCGTATCAGTGGTTTGATTAATAACTGCAGTGGTTTTGTTAGCTGTCTCTGCTTGTTCTATGGCACAGTGTCTTTATACAGTATATGTCTGTGAATGCCGTTCTGCCTGTTTACACAGTAACACAGGAAATCCAGTTGGCTCACATAGCTGTGCTGCATTCAGGCACTGCTAGAGAAATGTAGAAACAACAATAGTTTTGGTGGCATAGAGTAAAATGTAGATAAGTGAGGTTGATAAATGGAGCGCCTGGGGTTACAGTGCTCTGATGCAACTGAGACACTGTCGTATCTTTCCTGCGACAGTGCTGTTGAAGTGATGAGAAAGGATGCTCCGCGGACACTGTTCTTGCTGGTATAATATAGAGTTTATTACAAACAAGCAACAAATGTCATAACGAACGTCTAGAACGTCCGGAGGTCTCAAGTCAAATCTGAAAGTCCTGCACTTCGGGGCTCTCGCGCCTCCTTATATCTGTTTCATGTCATGCAACATCATGCAACATCTGTGCTGAGCGTATAACCATGTATGTCTCCTTTATCCTACATGTTTATCTTTCAGCCCCTGGACTTAGCGTATGACCATAAATGTCTCCACGTATGCTTCTTACACATATGTTTACCTTTAGGGGCCTCACGGTCTTATGCAAGACTTGAAAATATACCACAACACCTTCAGAATAAGGTACCCAAAGTTAAAAAATTAATGTTTTATTGTAATAGAAACGGAATAATGAATTACAAGCATTTAGAATACCTGTTTCAAAATGTTAATATATAATCTTAGAATCTGATTGGTCTAAAAAAAACATTTCTTTTGGTTTTCTGCTCTATATTTTGATATTTCTGCAGGCTGCTCACATATACCGCTTTGTAGCTGTACCTGCGAAAAGTAATGCACAGTAATTCATATATATCCCATGAAATCAATTTGTATGTATTTTAGGAACCAAAAACACACCCTGAAGAGCGGTGTTTGTACCCTGTGTGAAACCAGAAGTCAACATTGATTTATTCATTAAGTTATTATAACCCAAACTACCATCTTTTCCTAAACCTTACCAAGTACAGTGGAAAACCGCTTATAGTGATCACGGTTACGGTGATCAAACGCTTATATGGATCAGAAATCTTGGGACAGAATCATTCCGATACAAACACTGTTTAAATACTTCGCCTATATAATCAAGTAGTACGCTTACTATGTTCATTTTGGGTCTTTTCATACATGAAAACATAAAAAAATCTTAAATCTTAAAAACCTACTACGTTAGATTAACGTTAATTGATACTTTGAATCGTGGACTGTCTGCTTTCCAGCTGGATACCTGAGGCTGATGCTGCGTCCACATTGAAATCATAACGGGAAAAGGAAAGTCATTTTTTCTGAATAAAAAAAGAAGCACCTCTGATTGAAGCCGCCCTCATCAAGTGGATTGATAATGCCTGGTCACGTAATGCCTCCAAAGTGAAACTCCTGAGCACCGCAGCGCCGGCAGATCACGCAGACCGGCGCTCGTCTCCGTCCACACCTCTACCGGGTGAGAGAACAAGGAGCCCCGGCAAAGGGGTGCCGTTCTGCGTGCATGCTCCCGCTGCAGAGCCAAAAACTGCAATGCCTCCCCCTCGGTGAGGGAGAAGATGGGAAAACTGGCAGTGAGCCAGTAAATAGCGAAGCAGTCCATTTCATTTCTTTGTATTCATGTAGTAAATATACAAATGTCAATTAGATGGTAATCTGCATGAGAAATGATGCACAACAACAAAAGAAATATTTTTTTCAAAGGACTGTATGTATGTCCATCGCTCTGCTTCCTCGTTCCTTCCCTCTATCTCCTTTATTCCTTCACTTTTACATGAGATATACAAAAGAAAGTAACACCCCGTGGGAGCGGAACACATCTCAAACCTGTAGTAAATCATTTATTGTCTATATGTACAAGATGGCTGCTCTCTCCATCTCTCCCCTTTGAAGGGTCAGGGAATCTTGTAAGAAAGCTTTTACCTGTTGTTTCCATATAAGGAAGGAAAATGAGACTGAGGAAAAAAGGTGAGGCAGACTCACACAATGAGAGGCAGATGGAACAGGAGATACGAGGGAGAGCACAGAGATAAAAGGAGAGAGAGAGAGAGAGAGAAAGAGGTGGAGTGCTGAATTGGAGAGACGTGTTGTGGAGGCGTAGACAGTCTTAATACATGTTTTTGATAAATGGATAATGAAAACATGGCCCGAGGGAGAAGGATTACTGGTTCTCATGTTTGCTGAGTGCATTCAGTTACACAATCATTTTTGGCTTGTATGTACTATGAAATTATATTTGCATCACATCCTACAAAACCTATTTGTTATTTCTTTAACATTTTTGTGAATTAACCTCTCTGTCAAACAATTAATTTTAGCTTAGCAACACCAGCTGCTGTGCCTGGTGTGTAGGGAGAGGGGGGGGGGGGGGGGGGAGACCGCTGTTTGTGTGCCGTGTTTTAAGTTTCACTTTCACTTTATTTGCACCATGTCCATCAAGTCACATTTTCGTTAAAAACATAGCAGAAGAAACCTTGATTTGTCATAGTTCATACAGGCACATACATGAAATTTGACCTTTGATTTAACCCATCCTAAGTATTTTTGGAGCAGTGGGCCTCGCTCAAGGACACTTCAACATGCAGTCTGTGGGAGCCGGGGATCAAACCGCCAACCTCGTGGTTAAAGGATGACCTGCTCTACCCCCTGAGCTAAAGCCGCCCCATTAGTCATTTTAAGCCCAACCAATTTAGTTTTTTCCTCAACCTAACTAAGTGATTTTGTTGCAAAAAATCTAAACATTAGGCATGTGTTTACTTCGACCACAAAGTGATGCTGAGGGGTTGTTAAGCACATGTCTACTGCAGAGTAAAAAGTGACATGAGGGGTCAGTATGTGATTGAAGATTTCCCCTATGTAGATCAGTTATGTGTTATGTTTAAACATGCAAACATCCAACACCCTGGGTGCAACAACAATTTTGGTCCGTGCTGCAAATGCCACACCTACAGTAAAGTTCCTATTATTAGAGGCGACCCCTCCGTCAGGTTTCCCCTCAACCCGTGGCTCGTGCTCTCATTGGCTGTAGCTCCCCAACAGACTACCTGACAGGTCCAAATATTAGCATGCAAGATATCTGGAATGTATCTGCGATGAGAAGCGTCTGAGAACAGTTCACCCATTGCACTCGAACGGCGATTTGCGAGCGCTGAGCTAATGTGGAACTTCGTCTGATCTGGGGCCTTTGTCTGGGAACTCCAAAAACTGTCGATGAAAATCAGGCATTAGCCAGCTTCCCAATAGAATTTCTAAAAAATATACTTATGACATTACATATCGATATCGCAATAACAAAATGACATACTATGACATCAGATTTATCCATATCACCCCCACCCCTTAACCCCCCTCCCGTAGATCAGATTAGAATGGAGTTCAATAGAAGAGAATGATTAACTGATGTAGTGATCTTCAGATACACATCAGCATGACTTCACACACACTATCTTGAGTGACCTCTCCAAAGGGCAGGGCATGCTTTGCAGTCACAAGCAGATAAAGGTCTCTCGGTGATTAAACTTAATCAGCGTTGCTAAGCAACAGAAGGCAGAGTCGGGCACACTCAGGAAAATTTTCATGTTTCAAGCCGCTAGCAACCAAGGCCACTGCAGCCGTTTGGGTCTTTTCAATGAATCTCACTTCCTGGTATTCATCCACTTCCTTCCTGTCAGCCAATTACAAACAGTGGTCGTATCAGAGCATCAGTTTCTTTGGTCAGCTCAGCTGTCGGTGACGGCCTTGACCTACTCCACATTTCTCTATTGTTTGAATGTGGAGCTGCACTGAGTGGGCTGAATCTGACGATAAGCAGCACTGTTTTGCCAGATGTGGAGAGATTATATTTAAGAGTATTTGACTTCACACTGTCCTTCTGGGACAGTTGGAAATAATACTGCATGGTGACACAGCTAAAAACAACATCCCACCAGCCTGCCCCAGGTATTCACATGGACCATCATCAGCTATCGCACGGCCATCATTTGCACATTTCCCCTCAAGCATGTTCAGATCTTTATGTTTCAAATCACATGGGCTTCCACTTTTCTCATGCTCTGACTCATTGTTACACACATGAGCAGTTACATGGAGCCTTTCTACCACGTACTGCCCCGTCCCAGTAATATGATCCCTGTCACTAAGTGCCGTCTGTCCAATGAATGTTCCCATTATATAGAGCGTGGAGCCTTGAGAACCTAACTGCTCCCTGGGGAAACTCTGGAATAGATTGTGTGATGGGTGTTAGGAGGAGCTGATTCAGCACTTTGCACTGACCTAACTCCCCCCTCCAAAACACCCCACTGCTTTTCTTTCTTATCACCCAATCACTTTTCCCTCCGTCTTTTCTAATAGTATACCCTTTATCAAGACTATCCTCCTGGGAACATGACAGAAGAGACGGACTCTGAGGTTTGGGAGGAGGGGGGGTGGAGGGGGGGGCTGGTTCAGGCAGGAACCAAGACACAGAAGACTGCTGTAACAAACAAATGCATTGCTGAAAAATAAAAACGATGCAATCAATAAACTCTCTTAGACTTATACAAGTCGAAAAGTTCTCTTTGTTGCTGTCCTCTCTGAGTCTGATGCTCGCCATCTTGTCAACAACTCCCAAAGAAAAGACTGTCTGTTTACATTTCTATGCACATTCATCTGTGCTTGCATGTGTCATCAGACCCACAGCACACAATCTGTGCTTCCTGTGAAGGTCACAGACATGCAGGCAAACAGGTACTCCACAGCATCAATGACGAGACTCCAGAGTGTTTACACATACTATGTTTTTAATGCTGTATTGATTTGGGAGCAAGACACTGTTGTGAATGTAGACTGTATTTAAAGATGGAAGACATGACAGATCCCCAAAAGTGAAGCCAAAACATCTGGATCTGCCCCTGGTGCTTGGCTGCAGTTTAGGTCATAAATCCCGCCTCCTCCATGTTAGCAGATGGGACATGGGCCAAACTAAAAAGTCAAAGTACACGTCAAATACATTTTTCCCAAAGATGGTTTCTGTCATTTTAGGTCGTTCTTATCATGCTGATGTATGTTCAAGTGGTCATTTTTCTGATAAGTTTGATACTAATAGTTATTTGATAATCATATTTGGCAGCTGTGAATCTCCCTTGCTAACCGCAGAAATCACACCATAATCATTTTAATATGTTTTTCCAATTAAAATGAGAATAATTATGTAAAAATGATCATTCCTTCTAATATGGCAATTGCAATATCAGTCAAAATAATCACAATTAGATAATTTTTCAAAATTGTGCAGCCCTGGGTGCCCCGATAGCTCAGTTGGTAGAGCGGGCGCCCGTATAACAAGGCTGGGTCCTAACCGCGGTGGCCCGGGTTAGAATCCGACCTGCAGCCATCTCAGCACGTCACCCTCCTCTCTCTCTCTATCTTTCTAAACTGTCAACTGTTGTAACAATAAAGGCTTGAAAATGCCCAAAACAAAATGAATAGTGCAGCCCTACTTGATACCAGGATAAATGAATTGTTTGTTTTGGTGTTGTCTTGTAAATGAACATGAAGATATACTGTAGGTGCATTGAAGAACAGTTGTTCCCTTTAACCCTTTCAGTGTGCAAAGGGAGATGGATGGTCCTATCTTGGTTACAGTTGGCATTTATAGGTTCTGAAGTTCATTGTCATGGAATACACAAACAAAAACTCACTCTGTTTATTCATACCTTTTTTACGAGAAAATATTACAAAGCACTTAATTCAGATAAATAACAGTTGGTGTCTCTTGGTGTTTGGCCTCTAAAGATATTTATAATGTGCTTTGTGAAGTGGATACATACTAAATCTGAAACAGCGGAAAAAGGTTCTTCGAGGTTTTACAGTGCAGAATTGATGGAGTGGGCACAAAGTGTTAAGTATTCATCTCAATGTTTCATTTTACTGCCTTATCTAAATAGGGAAATACACTGAAGGGGTCGATTTGTTCCGACATCACACGTGCATGGACTTCCTCTGATGTGTGAGGAGTCTGGTTTCACCAAAACACTGCTGATACACGTTTACAATGGGAGCTTTGGGGATGCTGCAGCTACCAGCGGGCCTTAACAGTGAACTGTGTGTGTGTGTGTGCTCATGCATGTCTATGCAAAAATAGACAGTAAACCGTTTTCTTTCCTCAGTGTTGTCTGGCAACAGGAGTCTTGCTGATAAGATCTATTTTGGAGCCACACAGTTCAATTCAATTCAATTCAATTTATTTTTGTATAGTGTCAAATCACAACAGAAGTTATCTCAAGACGCTTTATATATAGAGCAGGTCTATGACCGTACACCATAGTTTAGAGACCCAACAAGATCCACCAAGCGCACTGTGGCCAGGAAAAACTCCCTGATTACTGGGAAGAAACCTGGAGCAGAACCGGGCGCAGGGCGGGCGACCATCTGCCGAGACCGGATGGGGGGATAGATAGATAGATAGATAGATAGATAGATAGATATATAGATAGAGAGAGAGAGAGAGAGAGAGAGAG
Organism: Sebastes umbrosus; assembly: GCF_015220745.1. Lineage (NCBI taxonomy): Eukaryota > Metazoa > Chordata > Actinopteri > Perciformes > Sebastidae > Sebastes > Sebastes umbrosus. Next base: position 27,730,908 of record NC_051287.1, read on the forward strand.
AGAGAAGCAGCCACAATAATAGCCTAGCAGCTGTAATAGCTAATACAAGTAGGACTGATAACACAAAACCAATAGTGGTGGATGGAAAGAGTGATAATACAACTCGGAATCGGAATTGATGTCATTGGGTCGTCCTCAGACGGGCTTTCAAGTGGAGCTTCCAGCTGTCTCAGTCCACCATACATCTGGCTAGCTCGCCAGCACTGTCCAGCATCTCTCCTCAGTACGTCCATGTGTGTTGGTGTGGGACGTCCCTGTGATCGATGCCCGTGCGTTGGTTCCCGCAGCATCAGCATGCTTGCTGGGAGTTCTTGATGTCTTTGGCAGTGACCGAGAAGTGTTATTCTCCAGGCTGCCACATTGTCACTAAGTGTTGGTAATCCCTCGTTAGCATTGGTAGTCCCTCGTACAGACGTAGTTAATTAATGATGGTAGCAGTTGGTGTCAAGCAGGCACCGGACGCGGTAGCAGATGCAGCCACAATACCGGAGACCACCAAGATCCAGGTGAAACCCCGCTCCAAGTGTACCCCTGCTCCAGGTATAACCTCGCTCCCGGTGTGATCCCGCTCCAGGTATGACCTCGCTCCAGGTGTGACCCCGCTCCACGGTTAGCTGCGAGACAAGGAGGCACAAGGACTCCCGGGAAGGAATGAAGTTAGTAACAACATGGACATGGGACATGAGTATATACAGAAGGAGAGGGGAGCTTAGTGTGTCATAGGATGTCCCCCGGCAGTCTAGGCCTATAGCAGCTAAAGTATAAGCGTTATCAAAGAGGAAAGTCTTTAGCCTACTCTTAAATGTAGAGACGGTGTCTGCCTCCCGGACTGAAACTGGGAGCTGGTTCCACAGAAGAGGAGCTTGATAGCTGAAGGCTCTGGCTCCCATTCTACTTTTGGAGACTCTAGGAACCTCAAGTAACCCTGCATTCTGTGAGCGCAGTGCTCTAGTGGGGTAGTAGGGTACTATGAGCTCTTTAAGATATGATGGGGCCTGACCGTTTAGCGCTTTGTAGGTGAGGAGGACGATTTTAACATCTATTCTGGATTTTACAGGCAGCCAGTGTAGAAAAGTTAATACAGGCGTAATATGATCTCTTTTTCTAGTTCTTGTTAGTACACGTGCTGCAGCATTCTGGATCAACTGGAGAGTCTTAAGAGACTTATTGGAGCAGCCTGATAATAAGGAATTGCAGTAATCGAGTCTAGAGGTAACAAATGCATGGACTAATTTTTCTGCATCATTTTGACACAGGATGTGTCTGATCTTTGTAATGTTACGTAGATGAAGGAAGGCAGTCCCTGAGGTTTGTTTTATGTGAGAGTTGAAGGACATATCCTGATCGAAGACAACTCCCAGATTCCTTACGGTGGTGCTGGAGGCCAGGGCAATGCCATCTAGAGTAACTATATCATTAGATAATTTGTTTCGGAGGTGCTCAGGGCCAAGTACAATAACTTCAGTTTTGTCTGAGTTTAACATCAGGAAATTGCAGGTCATCCAGGTTTTTATGTCCTTAAGGCATGCTTGAAGTTTAGTTAACTGGTTTGTTTCGTCTGGCTTGATCGATAGTTATAATTGGGTATCATCTGCATAACAGTGAAAGTTTATGGAGTGTTTTCTAATAACATTGCCTAAGGGAAGCATTTATAAATTAAATAGAATTGGTCCAAGTACAGAACCCTGTGGAACTCCGTGACTAACTTTGGCATGCATGGAGGACTCATCGTTGACATGTACAAACTGAGATCGATCTGATAAATAAGACTTAAACCAACTTAGTGCAGTTCCTTTAATGCCAATTAAATGTTCCAGTCTTTGTAATAGGATGTCATGGTCAATGGTGTCGAAAGCAGCACTGAGATCTAGCAAGACAAGTACAGAGACAAGTCCTTTGTCCGATGCCATTAGAAGGTCATTTGTAATTTTCACTAGTGCTGTCTCTGTGCTATGGTGCACTCTAAATCCTGACTGATAATCTTCGAATAAATGATTGTTCTGTAGAAAGTCACACAGCTGACTGGCAACTGCTTTCTCGAGTATTTTGGAGGTAAAGGGAAGGTTAGATATAGGTTTATAGTTGGCTAGGACCTCTGGATCGAGAGTGGGCTTTTTAAGAAGAGGTTTAATTACAGCTACTTTAAAGGACTGTGGTACATAGCCTGTTAGTAAAGACACATTGATCATATCCAGTAAAGAGGTGCTAACTAAAGGTAAAACTTCTTTAAGCAGTCTAGTTGGAATAGGGTCTAGGAGACAGGTAGATGATTTAGATGAAGAGATCAGTGAAGTCAGTTTGTGGAGATCAATAGGAGAAAAGCAGTCTAAATATATTTCAGGTTGTACAGCTGTTTCTAAGGTTCCTACGTTTGAGGATAAATTGGTACCAGTTGACGGTAGGAGGTGATTCATTTTGTCTCTAATAGTTATGATTTTATCATTAAAGAAATTCATGAAGTCACTACTACTGAGGGTTGTAGGAATACATGGCTCAATAGAGCTGTGACTCTCTGTCAGCCTGGCTACAGTGCTGAATAGAAACCTGGGGTTGTTCTTATTTTTCTCTATTAATGATGAGTAATGGGCTGCTCTGGCATCACAGAGAGCCTTCCTATATGTTTTAAGACTATCTTGCCAGACTAAATGAGATTCTTCCTGTTTGGTGGAACGCCATATCCTTTCCAGTTTCCTCGATGCTTGCTTTAATTTGCGTGTTTGAGGGTTATACCATGGAGCTGACTTCCTTTGTTTTATTAACTTCTTTTTTAGAGGGGCAACAGAATCAAGTGTGACTCGCAGTGTGTCTGTAGCACTATCTACAAGATGATCAATTTGGGTAGGGCTAAAATTAACATACGAGTCCTCTGTTATATTGAGACATGGTATTGAATTTAATGCTGATGGAATCGCTTCCTTAAATTTAGCTACAACACTATCGGATAGACATCTAGTGTACACACTTTTGTCTGATGGTGTGTAGTCTAGTAATAAGAATTCAAAAGTGATTAAATAATGGTCTGATAAAAGAGAGTTCTGTGGAAAAACAATTAAATGTTCAATTTCAACGCCATATGACATAACAAGGTCGAGGGTGTGGTTAAAGCGGTGAGTGGGTTTATGCACGTTCTGCGAGAAACCAATTGAATCTAATAAAGAGATAAACGCAGTACTGAGGCTATCATTATCAACGTCCACAGTTCAGGGCATCTTGTTTTAACTGTGTCTCTAATGATAGCCAGATAATCCAGAACCCCTTTTTTAAAGCTTGACTGTTGCTGCCCTCTTTTCAAACTGCAAAGCTGCATATTGCATCCGTGTTTAGTATGGGAAAAAAAAGATTCTCCTATGTATCGCGATTTATTTATTTTTTTTTACGATTTTGAAATTCAGTGTATGAATGTGTGTGTGAATGCTGACATGTAGTAAAGCGCTTTGAGTGGTCGGAAGACTAGAAAGGTGCCATATAAACACAAGTCCATTTACCATTTCTGAATCCGTCAACCAAAACAAGCAGCGAAGTAGAAAACGGTGGAGGGTCAGCATGGACACGACCTGCACCCTCACATGTTAAATCCAGCGTGGTAAACACTACACATCCAGTAAAGGATGGAAACACTTTGGGTTTCACACATTGCAGGAAAATCAGCATCATTTCAACATGTCTGGACACGTCTCAGAGGAATGTGTGTTATGTATTGTGGTGGACAGACACACCGTTCGTGCACCGACTATCAACACAAAGTCCAAGAGGCCATTGCCCCGAGCACATCCACCAGCAGCTACCAGCACCCCCCTCCGCGTGGGAAAACCACGCTGGAATGTCTTCAAGAGACACAGCAGCTCAAATAAACAAGCCTCCTCCTCTACAGGTATGTGCCGGAGCACATAATGGGGAAAGCTGTGTATCTGCACGCATGCGCCTTAGTCTGAGTGTTTCTTTTGGGGACAACAAAGTGTGTCTATGTGTTTGTGAGCATCTGTGTGTTGGAGCCATTCCTCATCAGTGAGCAGTGAGTACACACAGTAAGAGGCGCTAATCAGTACCAATTATCCTCAAACATGGAGAGAGTCAAGAGGAGCATTCCTCCTCAGCACGACAAACACTCAAGTCAGGCCTGATTAATCCAAATGTCTGTCTGAAGAAGCACGGAAAATTAGTGGGACTTGAAAAAAAAGAAGAGTGAATTAAGTTTGTTTTAAAAGGCAGAACTTGAAGGTGATATTTTAATTGCCTTCAAGAAAACAATGGAACAAGTCTTTATTGCAATCAATCATAAACGTGTGTGTCACTCTAGATTAAGGAGACATAATTAATTCAGAGTCTTTAGTTGAGACTTGGCCTTGAGTTTAACACAGAAAGCCTGCATCTTTTCACTAAGTGCAAAAACATTGCCAGTTTTCCCACCGTGGATCTTTGCACACACTGACACACAAACACTTCTTTTTCCTCCCTAGTTCAAAGCAAACAGTGAGCGGGGCAGAGCTTCTGGCAGCCTCTCACTGGGTTTAGCTGTTTTAATTGACCTGCAGTCTGACACCCTGTTAATTGTGATTTTAGGAGGAAGAAGAGAGCTCGATCACTGGACAACGTCCACATAAATAGGCCAGATAATCAGAGTGTTTTCCCTCACATACTAAAACTGAATGCTAAAACAACCTATAGCTTGTGTAGAGTTTTGGTTTACTATTGCTACTGTTATTACTATGGCTGTCAATCAATCAAAATATTTACTCGCGATTAATCGCATGATTGTCCATAATTTATAGCTAATTAATCACACATTTTTTATCTGTTCAAGATGCACCTTAAAGGGAGATTTATCAAGTATTTAATCCTCTTATCAACATGAGAGTGGACAAATATACTACTTTATGCAAATGTATGCATATATTTATTATTGTAAATCAATTAACAACAGAAAACAATGACAGATATTGTCCAGAAACCCTCACAGGTACTGCATTTAGCATAAAACAATATGCTCAAATCATAACATGGCAAACTGCAGCCCAACAGGCAACAACAGCTGTCAGTGTGTCAGTGCGCTGACTTGACTATGACTTGCCCCAAACTGCATGTGATTATCATGAAGTGGGCATGTCTGTAAAGGGGAGACTCGTGGGTACCCATAGTTTTTCCTCTCCAACATTTAGTGCAAGTTTGGAGAATTATTTAGCCTCCTTCACGACAAGCAAGTATGACATGATTGGTACCAATTTCATATGCTACCAGTATCTTCACTCTAGCTTTAAAGGTCACCTATTATGCAAAATGAACTATTCCATGTCTTATAAACATCAATATCTGTCCCCAGTGTGTCTACAGGCCACCATAGTGTCATAAAAGACCATCCTCTCTCTTTTTCTCCTGCTCCATCTCTCAGAAAATGGGTCTGAAAGAAACTGATCAGAACTTCCTTCCCCTGGTGACGGCAGCGATTTTTTTTGTACCATATATGGGTTCTAGGTGGAACCTGAGTGGGACAGTAGAACTACCTCTAGCTAGGTGACCCCGCCAACGAAGTGGCGGCTGAATCTCCCGCTGTCCGCCATTGTTCTCCTCGGACCTGCACAGCACAAGCAAAGCATGCTACTACTTCTGTTAGTTTGCAAGAACCAGCAGAAAAGTCTTCATGTACTCCATCTGAGGACATGAAGACCCAGTGGATTCACTTTATTTTATTGGTGTTTTAGGTGAATTTTGAGTGAAATGTCCTCACAGCAACAGTAAAACACACGGGTCAGGATTCACTTCAAACCGAAGCTCAGGAGGAATCAGTACCGGCGGTCTGACTGGGACCCACCTTCAGACCAAGCTGGAAGTTTGTCATGTTTAAGTTGTTTTAGTTTCTGTTTATTTAGCAGACTGTTAGCATGTTAACGTGAGCATGCTGGCGGCTAACGCCGCTAGCTTTCATTGTGGGTCCACCGGCATGTCTGTGTGTGCGTTACAGCTCTGATGTGTGTGTGTAGAATACTCGACAGACTGGTCTGAAGGTACAGTCAATCTGTACACATTTCTGAAAACAGTGAAGTGTTGATTACGGAGGTAGTGAGTGGGCGAGCGAGCAGGGAGAGAGAGAGAGAGATGCTGTGAGCTCAGAGCAGACAGCTGTTGATCAGAGGAGAAATGAACTCTCTGTGACGTTACTACCCGACCTCGTAGAGCGATTAAAAGACATTACAACATGAATACTGACAGCTTCTTTGTTTTCTTGGGCTAAATAATATGTAAAAGTTTACTAAAGTCTAAGCTGCTAGGTCTAGCTTTTAATACAGACAACACAAGTTACACTCCAAGTCTAAAGTTCTGTGTAATCCATTTCTTCCTCAATACTTGATAAAAATGATTTATCATTTTACACTGTTTGAAGATGATGTTACTGTCATACACCTTGATATTATTACATGAGAGTATATTCTAACAGGGAATCTGTCATGTTTTATAAGTCATCTGAGTGACCTGATGCTCGGCCCTGAACACACCAGACTCCTCACAGACTGACCATCAGAGAAGCAGAACCGGGACAGTCTCTGTATCCTTGGAGACCAGGATGACCACTGTGACCTGAGAACTCTATCTGACACAACTTCACTCTACAAGAAACCCTTTACACTGAAGGAAGACATGATCTGGACAGTTTACATACAAGTCATGGCTTTGCTACTTTTGGAATTATGTGTACCCAATTAATAATTCAGTGTTATTATTGTGAATAAAGAGCTGTGTTTTTAAGGAGAGTTTTTTCATCATTTTTAAATTTAGAGTTAATGATCTTGTGGTGTTAGATAAATATAACATGTTTTTTCACAAAGGCTTTATATAATTACACTGTTTAAACAGGTGATATGACAATTGAATTTGATGTCATGCATGTAGAAGGGTACAGGTAGTAAATAGTGACTGTAAGCAACACAACACATTTCTGTTTCACAGTCAAACTTTATTTGAGTAGACAGATGACAATATTAATTATACACAGCATTTTGAATGTGAACAGATAACCTGCAGCTTTGACAAACATTTCACAGCATAAATATATCAATACCTGTCTGACAAGTAAAACCTACTCTGAAACATGGAAACACTTCCCTATAACGTAAGTCCTCCCAGTAGCTGCTGATACTGTGGTTACTGAGTAGTTTATATATAAGATCAGTAATTCCACCTTCAGCTATGTAGACAGAGAGGATAAAGTCTATTTCAGCTCCGGTAAGCTACGATGAGTGTAACGTTAACCGGTCTGTAGTCATGGTAACACAGAGACAGCTCCTACAGTAACTAATATACCATTACTCTGATTACTTTCATACGTTTATCACACTGTCACATCTAGCTACATACTAACATGTTAGCTCTGTAATGTAGCTACATGCTAACATGTTAGCTCTGTATCTCCCATGTAAATAGAACTATCTGCTCACAGCAGATGTTTTCTACTCCTCTGGGATGATTCTGTCAGTCATTTCTCACAGATGGATCTGTAAAGACAAACGTAAAACAGAGTGTATGTTTACGGTTTACAGAGTTGATGCAGAACGTAAATACTGAGCTAACTAACAGAGCTATAAACAGCATATTTACCGGAGAAAAAACACCAGGAAAACCTGAATCTTGGCCGCAGATGTTGTTAATTTCTCACCGATTTCGGATCAGATTCCCGTGGGAACGTGCGCTGGGTGAAGTTTCTGGTTCATAAACTTTAATTAGTTTATTATTCACGGTAGAAAATACTGATAAACTCCACATAGCGCTCACACAGTGAATATCTCTTCCTGCTGCTCTCTGGCTGCAGGGCGGGAAGAAAGTGAAGCTGTGTTGAGGGCGTTTGATTGACAGCAGAGAGCAGGAAACGCTGACCAATCAGAGCAGAGTGGGAGGAGACAGGCTCTGAATCAGGGTTTTTCAGACAGAGGGTGAAAGAGGCTCTATGCTGGCAGACCGAGGCAGACAGTATGAGAAGAATAAAGTTTTTTTTGAACATTACAGCATGTAAACATGTTCTAGTACAACATTAAATTACACCTATGAACCTGGTAATGAGCATTATATGAGACCTTTAAAACTGAGCCCACTACAACCTAAGAATCGCAAGTTGTGTTAATGCGTTAAAGAAATTAGAGGCGTTAAAACAAATTTGAGTTAACGAGTTAACGCATTAATTTTGACAGCCCTAGTTCTTATTAAACATCTGACACACTATATACTGTATACACTGTAGTTTCTGCAGATGCATCACAGTACAACCCTTCCCCTTGTACGTCTTTGCTGAATGGCTTTGATTAGATTCAGACAACAGTTTCTCGACAACAGTATAAACATATACAGTATACATATTATGCATTTAGTTTATATCAAGTAGCAATAAATTAGCAATAAGTTAGTTGGTGAGTTAGTTATGGCACTTATACTACAAGGGGGCTTTTTACGGTGATGCAGCTGGATATCAACCACAAAGCTTTTGCCACAAAGTGCTAAAAATCTAGTGCATATGTATGAGGGGATCTAAATCTACATTTAGACTACATCTACACTAAGCCATGTCATTTTTAAAACGTAATTTCCGCATGAAAACAAATTGTGTACATAACGTCATTTCCAGGTAATTTTTGTGAAGACTAGTCTAGTCTAACATTTTATTCATCATCGTCCTCTTTTCAGCAACAAAACTGTGCATCACAACCAATATCTGATATCTCTTTGATCACTTATTCTAAAGCCGATTTAATGATTTAGTTGTTGTCATTTACATATTGTTCTGGTTCTGTTGTTAGACAACGGAAGTATGGGAGTGTGATTTAATCTCGTCTCATACAGTAGATACTACCTGTTAACTAGCAGTCATTTCAAAGCTTCTGTGTGTGTGTAGTGATAAAACCATTATTTTATGATTGCAACATCGTCAGATGAAGTCAACATAAGTACAGCTTAACGACAAATGGTAAATGGACTTGCATTTATATAGCACTTTTCTAGTCTTCCGACCACTCAAAGGGTTTACACTACATGTCAGCATTCACACACACATTCATACACTGATGGCAGAGGCTATCAGTGCCAACCTCGCCCATCAGGATCTGATCTAAATACTCATTCACTCATTCACAGGGCTCAGCGTTCGGGGGCAATGTTGGGGTTAAGTGTCTTGCTCAAGGACACATCGACATGTGACCGGAGATCAAACCACCGACCCTCCGATTGGTGGACGACCTTCTCTACCCTCTGAGCCACAGCCGACAACACCTGCATAGTGTGCTTGCCTGTATTGACGTTTAAAATGAGGGTTAAAAGAGACAGAAAGTTCCTCTTAATTTTACGGCCACACAGTAACGACCCCTAGCAGACAGTTATGTCATCATTTTGCAAAAGCTCTGTTTTCTACGTACACACTGAAACACCAAGCAGGTGTTTTTAAGATTTTTACACTCTCCATTTTTGGAGGAGAAAAGCATTGGTTTAGTGAGGATGAAGGGCTGGAACAGAGAGGGAAAAAATGGGTTTTTAATGTAAGTAGTTTAAAGCCCCCCTCTAGTCTATTTTGCCATATGCCATATATAGTCATTTACTAATTAAGTTGATTGACCACACTGGTTGCCAAAAAAAGAAGGTTGTTGCTAAAATGGGAATATGTCGTATGACCATGGTAGAAGCTGCAGGTCAAAGGTCATCCTCCAAGCTGCAGGCGCATTCATGCTCATTTGAGTCTGAGCACCGGCGAACTGATAAATCTGTATATCTGTCTGTCAGTTTGTCTTTCTAGTTAGTTAGCTAGTTAGGTGTAGTTAGCTAGCCCACTTGTTGCTTTAGCTTTTTTAGATTCCTCTACCTTAGTTTAGTGTGTTTATTTTCACAATGACACACAATGTGTGTGCTGAGAACGGGTGCAATCAACGCAGTGGATTACCCTAAATCCCACCGGCAGAATTAGCCCAACACACTGACTGTTTCTCTCACTCGCTCTCCTCTTTACCGCCTCCTCCCGCTGGAGAAACATTAACGAACGAGGAGGAGTTCTCGGTGCAGCAGCAGCCAGACGGCTGCCTCGCCAGGAAGAGACGGTGAAGAAGAGAGCAAGTGAGAGACAGACGGTTTGTTGCGCTAATTCTTGTCTCATTTGTAGTCTGATAAACAGTAAATTCACCTAAACGGGGTTGAAAAACCATGCAACCTGGTTGCTGTGGTAATGAATTATGTCTGACTATTTACCACACCCCCATTCTCTGTTTGAGAAAGAACGTTAACCAAACAAGACTCGGTCAAAACGGATATATAGTATATGTCTGGACCGTATATGGTCAGGATGTGAATTTGTGGTTAAATTGTTACACAAATAGTCAGAAGTCATGTATAACCTCACCAAAACCAACAACCTCACACTCAACATCGATGGCACTTCTGTTTCCCCCTCCCTCCAGGCACGCAACCATGGCGTGATCTTTGACTCCACCCTCTCCCTCGAGCCCCACATCCGCCAACTGGTCAAAATATCCTTCTTCCACCTTCGCAATATCGCAAAGATCCGTCCCTCCCTCACACCCCCTGCAGCAGAGAAGTTCATCCACGCCTTCATCTCCTCCTGCCTTGACTATTGCAACTCACTCCTCTATGGCATCAGCAACACCTCCATCAATAAACTCCAACTGGTCCAGAATGCAGCTGCCCGACTCCTCACCCACACCAAATCATGGCATCATATCACCCCAGTCCTGAAAGACCTTCACTGGCTCCCCGTCTCCCACCGGATCTCCTACAATATACCCGTAGCCCCCTCCCTCCCCCTACCCATCAGTCCGTGTGTATGTATGAGAGTGTGCCTGTGTATATCGCCTGTTTTTGTCGTTCGTCTCCTGTCTCTCTCACACCGTTTTCCCCCCGAATATGTTAAGCGTCTTTGAGATCACTAAAAAGCGCTATATAAATCTAATATATTATTATTATTATTATATAATGTTTTGTGAACAGTTGTTTCCACTTATCTTAATATTTGATGAAAGACAACTTATAATGAAGCAAATGACATTCAGTAATAGTAAATGATAACATTTACTAGTCAGTTTATTATACATTTTATACAAGGTGAAAAGGTATTAGCATGACATACAGTATGCAAGGTTAAAAGTATGTAATTTTTTTATTAAAGGGACTGTTTGCAACTTCTTACACGTATAAATCACCCGGGTCGGTGTCCCATGAGCGCTCGCATATGCGCGCTCGCGTGTGGCTACATTTGTGCAGAAATAACTGCTGCAGCTCCTCCAGACCAACAGAGGTTTCCCGTGTCTTGTGAAGTGACGGGGCTCCGCAGAGAGAAACGTTATCGTCTCCGACCAAAACTCCGGCGTCTACCCTGTTCCCTCCGGCCGCGGTTGGGAGGCTGAGGCAGGAAAAGCCAACACTAGGATCAGCATTGATTCATGGAGAGACCTTCGTCTGGTCAGCTAACATTACTGCCAAGCAGCTGAAATATAGAGTGATATTGTGCTTTTAGCTGACGTGTGTCTCCTCACTGTGTTGAGCGATGCTCCTTCATGTCTATGTAGAGCAAGCAAGCGCGAGCAACAGGACGTTGACGTCGAGATAACTTCTGTTATGATTTGACGCTATATAAATATAAATTGAATTGAATTGAATTGTATTAACAATATATATATACTTCACTAAAGTTTATGTCATCACTGACGTTGTTGCTGTCGTATTTATTCCTAGATGGGGTGTGAATGGAGCAGCTGCAATGTTAGCATAGCCTGGCAATGATTGATCTGAACTCCGTTAAAAAAACAAGCATTTTAAAAGTTGTTTGCTTGTTTTGTTGCGGACAGACCTGATAAAGCATGAATTCAGTGTTTTTACAAATCGATATCATAATGACGTTATTTCTGCATCCTTTTGATCCGTTTATTGATATTAAATCACAGCACAGTCTGTTTATTTTGGGTTCATACGGCAGTAGCTACGTGTGGCTGCTAGATAGTCAGCTCAATGGCGCTGTATGTAAATACAGCTCACCGCCGGGTGACGTTATGAGGTTTTCTGACATATCTGGGACTTCCACAACAGGTACAAAGCAGCAACAGTGGTTATTTCTGGAGGAAAGCGAAGCGAAAATTTGCTCTGCACTTGGTGTGAATGCACCGCAATAACACAATACGAAGCACAACATAACGTAACTTAAACGAACATTTTGTTAGGCGACCAAAATAATAAATCAACTTTTGCATTTGCAGGGCTGCCCTCTGCGGTCCAGCCAAAAACAGGAAGTAAAACTGTCTGTAGGAGGGCTTTAATGTGGACATTCTTATGATATCCTTAAAAAACAACTCATATTTGCTTCTGTCACGGGAACAACATGGCCTACATACCCGGGTTGCAATGTTGTGGGTCATCAAGTTAAAGGCCAATGTGAAAGGTCAACGCTGGCTTGACCTCTATAATGCTAGATTGAGTTTTATGTCTGCTTTTGCACTCACGCTTACACGTGTCCAGGGGTTAAACCACCAGTTTTATTTGTAACCCTGTGATCCACAAATCCCTCATTTCTAAAGAGTATAGAGGTGCACACACACACACACACACACGCACACACACACACACACACACTGGTGGGTACACTTCATTTTGGTGATGCCATTTTTTTGCCACATCTCTTTCCAGTGAACTCTGTCAACATAACCAGTCATAGTTCCTATGAAGGCATTGCGACAGCTGTGACTCTAACCAGCTCTGTGGCGTGGTTTCACCAGAAACAGACAACTCCCACATTTGGCCTTCCCAAAATGATACGGTGTAGCCTGGTAGAAAATACAAAGTGCACATACTGTATATGTTTATGAGAGAGAGGAGGTTGGTGAGGTTTGCTAAGAGGGTGTAGTTCACCATCCACCCTTTCCCCCTCACGAGTGTATGATGCATGCAGAGGTGTTTTCATTTGTTTTAATGACTGGAAGGGGTCCAACAGAAAAAGTGTGCTGGTCCGTGGTGTAATCTCTAGCGTTACCCTGGTGTGACACACAGGAGCATTTAACACTCCTCATTTCCTGGTTGTGTGCGGAAACAGCTGCTGCATCCGGAGAAAGGAGGAGAAGGTAATGGAAAGGGAAATCTTGAGAAAACCTGACGTTGCACTCCAGACACCAATCAGGAAGCCATTAGAACTAGTTGAAATATGACTTATATTAGTGCTGGAAGAAGTACTCAAAACATTTGCTTAAGTAACAGTAACAATACAACAATGTACTTCAAGTACCAGAAGTAAAAGTACTCATTATGTAGTCAAATGTCCCCTTTAACTGATATATCATTATATATGACATCATTATATTATTAATACCGATGCATCACGGTGTAGGCAGCATTTTACTTTTGTAGCAGGTCAACGTGAAGCATGTTTTAATTACTTTTTATAGATCAACTTTTTTTCTGGGGACCCACTTTTTAAAATGATGAAACATGGTGACCCAATTTACAATAAGCCTCATCTATAAATCATGTGAAGACTGAATGTGTGCGTATATGACCATTCCTGACCATTTTTACTGCCATTTCCACATCAATTTATGTTATCTTGAAAAGGTAAACCAACCACTTTAAAGAGATATTCGTTTGATAAATCACAACTTCTTTTTATGCATGTTATTGAAAGCATATACACATGTTAATAAACTAGGGAAAAAAAGTTTGGAAACTTGTGTCTGGTGGATTATTTCTCTGTTGTTACTATGCTAATTGGCATTGTATTTTACATGGTTGGAAAGCCTGTTTATTTACCTTCACAACGATGTCCAAATTGTAAGGATCATGCATTTGTGGGATGAGCAGCACAGCTGATTATGTGGGTAGGCCCCAAGAAAAAGAGCATTTTGGCAAATTTTGCTTGGGCGCTACCCACATTATCAGCTGCGCTGCTCATCCCACAAATGCATGATCCTTACAAGTTGGACATCATTGTGAAGGTAAATAAACAGGCTTTCCAACCATGTAAAATACAATGACCATTAGCATTGGAACAACAGAGAAATAATCTACCAAACACAAATTTCCAAAAATATTTTCTGGGTTTATTTTTTACGTCAACCATAAAAGTTGCTACTCAGACCCAGCTGTCCACCAAAGCATAGCGTATCAGTGTCACGTTTTGCCTTGCAGAAGCATGAATGTTACGTGTGTATGAAGGTGCAATACCAGCAGGGGGCAACAAAACCACTTCGTTTATAAGTACAATACGTACTGACACAACGTAACATAATTATGGAAAACACATCACAAATGTCACTAAAAAACACATTAAAGTAACTTACAAAACAGCAACACTCACTCACTGGCCTGGTTCAAAGCTCTGTGATTGTTGTGTGTTTTTTGAGCCTTACAACAAACTTTTCCATTGCACTTACAGCAGATTCAGTGGCAGACGTTTTAGTGATACCTTTATCCTTTTTGGAAATCGTTCTGTGTAATTTCCTTTAGTATAATAATTATCATCCAGACCTCTACGTAATCAAAGAGAGGAGGACACTTGGGCAGAGTCACTGGTGTTTAAGATAAGCCATCATTTGGTACGCACGCAATCAGAGACTAAAATAATCGGTTTATAACATGACTACTAATTTACCACAGAGTGACGCCAGACACACGACTCCCTGCATTGCTGTGTGGTCAGACTGACACACACCAGCACACACACGCACACACACATTTGCTGAGGATGCCATAGATAGAATTCAGTGCATGTATGTGTCTAGGTTGTGTGTGTGTGTGTGTGTGTGTGTGTGTGTAGCTGGCAGCTGAGTGCACTGTGGAAAGGTCTTGAGGGTGAGAGGTTTTTCCAGCCAGACCCAGAGGCAGCCAATGTCCCACATACATCTAGTTTCCTGAGGCGGAAAACAAAAATCGGACTCATTGACTGACCTTCTATGTACATTTAATGTGCTGTAGAGCACGTTGTCCCATGTGTCACAGTCACATGGAATGGTACACGTCGGGCTTTTGTCACTTCAGAACTTTTCTAGGTAAAACGTCAGTAAGATAATTTGCAGTATCGGGAACCAACATCATATTGTTACAACCGATAGCAGATAAATGATGATGCACAATCCAATCTTGATATTTTACAGTCACGAATACAGTATTTTGTCAAATTAAGCTAAAAAGCCCTTTAACATCCAGTTTGGTTTAAGCCATCTGAATAATTTAAAAGATCTTATAATAACAAAACAACTACAAAAAGTGGCTTTAAAAGTCTTATTGAAAGCATTTTTATGTAGATGAATATTTCTTTATATAATACATCCACAGAACTTTTAGAAATGTGCCAAATAAAAGTATGGCTTTTCCTAAAAAAAAAGTATGATTGTGAATTGATCATTTTAAAAGTTTTGACGGGTCCAAAATGAATGTTTTTTTTATCTCTGTGGAAGATTATCACAAGTTAGGTTCCCACTTCTAACAAGGCTTGTTAGCGAATAGTATATTGACGTTGGTATCACGTGTTATCTCTGTGTCGTCAGTTATTGTGGAAAAAAACTGTGGGTTCGTCCTCTCTCCCTACGTGCTTCAGCCTTTCCTTCATTGTACCGACATGTTTACTCCTGCGGATATTCTGTATCATAGCAACCAGACGCAACGAAAGCGTCTCAGCTTAAAAAACCCGCTGTGCCTCATTGCCCTTCTGTGTTCTGCATTTAACAAAAAAGTATTCATATAGTTTTAAAACTGTCATCTTTGTCATTTACAAAGCATAATTATACCTAACTAGAATGTCACTCGGAGAGCGCAGACCTCTGCCAACGCCTAACTTTAAGAAACAGATCCCAGCTCCCAGCTGGCGGTACCGTGAGGTGGTCGGCTTATTATTAACACGGTGTGTTTCCGTGTAATGTATCGGCGGATGCCTCTCTCATTCAGCAGCCTTGTTATGTTTGTATAACGTTACACTACGTTGTCTCTCATCCCGTCAGCTACCGCTTTGTTCTTTCTCACCGCGGACGGACAGCAGCTCCCGCACACACATCCACACACGTATCGCTCTGCTCTCAGAGGGAGGCGGGGTCATGCGTCATCAACGCGTCATCAGTTACACCCTGTGGTTTTAATGCTCAGGCTGATTGGAATCCTTAAAAATATTCCTGAATCCGGATCATGATCCGGATCGCCACCAAAATCTAATAGATTGTTCATTGTCCCACACCCCACCCCCCCAAAAAATGTCATTCAAATCCACTACAGACTTTTGGAGTAATCCTGCTAACGAACAAACAAACAAACAAACAAACCACAAACCAACAAAGCAACGTTGATGAAAACATAACCTCCTTCCTAGGCCTTCGGCCTTAGCGGAGGTAACTAGAAGTGCACTCGGAGAGCGCAGACCTCCACCAAGGCAGGTTTCATGTACGAACGAATGATGGATTAGTTACAACAGCAGGCCCTAAAATACAGAAAAATCTCAAGGAACTGATCTTCCCTGAGCACAATAAAAGAATAAAGTTGGTAGGATCACTAAAATTGTATTTATTTTCTAATGTTTATTCCCTCTCAGGCAAACAGTCCAATCCAGTCTGAGTTGGTTGACAATGCAACACTTTTGTGTGTGCACGTCATATATATAGTTTTACATTGACTATTGCTGATAGTTCTGGTTTATCCTGGTTGTCTTTTTCAGAACTGGCCTGCCTTCTGCTGTGTCCTCAGCCAAAAAGCTGCGTGGGCTATTTACACTGACTGTCCACAGTACACACTCTGGGTTTTCTCACACACATTATACATAATGCATAGTCAGCCCTTCTGTTCATGCAGTTAGCCTACAGTGGATGTTCTTTTTCTTTGTCAACACAGCCAGAGATAAGCCTCAGTTGAGGCATTGACTGTCTGATAAGATTGAAATACAGCATGATGGTATTATGACATTATCATAATCTAGAGCGCTCATCAAAATAATTATGAAGGAAGTCTGAAATGCGAATGAGCAATGCAGAGATTTATCGGGAAAAAAAAAAACAGGCGGCAACCTCCAGGTCTGAGAAGTGCAGCCAAGTCTTCTTCAATACAGCATGATATTCATTTAGTAAATGATGGTCCCATTTAGAGTCAGATAGACCATAAAGCAGGGGATGCTTTAGGGCGGGGCTACCTTGTGACTGACAGGTCGCTACCACAGCGTTGTCCGGTCTCGGTGTTGTCCATGTTTTCCCTGTATATTTTGGTCGCCTAACAACTGTCTTGTCCAGCATTTGGTTATATTTAGCTCAACCTTCTCGTGTCACTTCTGGTTGCAAAAAAACAAGATGGCGACGACCAAAATGCTGAACTAGAGGCTTCAAAACGGCCGGCCACAAACCAATGGGTGACGTCACGCTGACTACGTCCACTTCTTAAATACAGTCTATGGTAAAAACACACACATATTGTTTTAGAAAAGACATTTATGAAGGAGACTTTCTTAGATAATGTTAGTGTTATTGTACTTCAACTTAAATGGTGTTTATGTGGTTTAACAGCACACTGCTACAGTAGATCTAAGCTTCATTTATCTCTTTAGTTAAAGCCATTTTATCTTGAAAAACAAAATCCAATACTTTTGTCTGATTAGTGCGAGTTAAAGGATTAAATGATTAGTATTTATATGCTTGTGGCTATAGCCCAGGAATGGTGTTTGCTCATTTAAACCTTTACTTTAAGTATCTGAAATCATTTGTGGTGCTCTCCAGATCAATGCTACTATTGACTGTCTGATTGAAACTAGTTGCAGTGGTTTTATTCAGCTGGATGTGCCCAGGAGACTGGGGGAAGGGGTGGGATTACTTGAAGGAACTGACCCTGAACCCCTTTTGACCTTTTTAGTCATTACGAGGGCTGCATTTCTGTGTTCATATAAACATGGAGTTAAGGATAAAAACAAGTGAGTCTTTGTGCGACCAGCTTCTTTCTGTCTGCTGAGGAAGCTCGTTCATGAGACTTGTGGCAGCAAGAGGAACCTCAGAAGTTCGTCACACCGTTGAAATGAACAAAGCGTCATCACGCTGTGTGTCTTTGTGTTTATAGCTGGGACTTTGTTGCTGTTAGTCTTCTACTAGGTAAAGGTCCAATATAACAGCTGTAACCCCTTATGACTGGTTTTCACGTCGCTTGAAATATTTAGCCGACCACAAAAATGTTACTGGTTGTTCCAAGGCAATTTATGGTTAGTTTCTGTTTCAAGTAGTGTTGCTGGGGATGAATGTTTGAAGGTGGTATGTCGCAGCGCCTGAGTCACCAGGTCTGGAATAGATGTTGATGTAAACAGATCTCTGTGACATTGTTTACCTCGGTCTGGCTTTCAGAGCACAGCCATTTATATCTACATAGGGAGTGAGTCCCCTGTTTACGGAGTCCACCATGTTGCACCGCCATGTTTCTACAGAATTCCAGAACGTTACTCGTTGTTGTCACCGTCACTCTCTCTCTCTCTGCTTCGCCACTCACTTCCCAAGTACACACACTCTACACACTTGCTCTGCTCCAAATGACCTACACCAGGGATCTTCAACGTTTTTCAGGCCAAGGACCCCCAAACTGATGGAGAGATGGAGCAGGGACCCCCTACTATGTATATTGTATAAAATTGTGTTTTATATTAAACTGGGCCTAGTGCCATGTATAAATGTACCTTGTTATTGTGCATTCAATACTAAGCTATTCAAATAATACATGTATTCATGTTTTTATTTTAAACATGTGCAAGGTACAGTGAGTAGGGTGGCTGTGCCACTGCCATTTATAACGTCTTCTGCCTCCATTTATCTGTTCGCTACAATATGTTGGATTCATGTTAATGTGTATTTAAAGACATTTAAATTAGTGGGGGGGGGGAAATATGGGGGTGGGGGGATAAAAAAAAATTGTCTAATCAACTAAAAATTTATATAAAATAATAATAATAATAAATAATAATAATTAAAAAAATAAATAAGAAAATTTCGCGACCCCCCTGCAGTACCTCAGCGGACCCCCTAGGGGTCGCGGACCCCCTGTTGAAGACCTCTGACCTATACTACTCTTACAACAACTGTCTCTAGAGAGGGCAATTCACGTTTTCATGTTGGCCACCGTATTTCTCCTGCACACTTGGCACACGGGAGAGGCTTCCATTGGTTGCAATCTGCAACCTCACCGCTAGATACCACCAGATCCTACACTCTGCTCCTTTAAAGGCAGGGTAGGTGATTTTGAGAAACTAGTAAGACTGTGCTAGATTTTTAAAAATGAACCAATCGAAAAAAACTGAGCCCAGTGTTGCCAACTCTTTCCCAATAGCAGCACTAGCCCCAAAAGTCCAGAAATCTACAGAGAAAGTCTTCAAGTCAGCAACACTGACAGTCCGTCCCTTCAGGCCTCCCTCCAAAACATATAAAGAACATGAACGGTGAACACGGCTATTGTTAGTACCAGTGGTGGGCCTAGCCCACCCAGACCAAACATCTACTTAACAGATTCTGAAACGCACATGTTAACCAAAATAGGCCATTACAACTATACTTGTTTGAATGCACCAATCATACACGCCTTATACATCATCATCGTCATCATCAGAGGTAATGTTGCACCTGACATGTATACTGTACATATCCACCTACGTCGTGTATATAAAGCAAGCGGTTACATTAACCATTCATTATTTATTGCAGCATATTTGCACTCTGCACCACTGCACTACTGTAATATCGTTTACAGAAACAGCCTGACTCGCAGTCCAGCCTCTTTCCTGATATATACAAAGACAAGACAGTAATAGAGTAACTAGGAGCATGGTGAACTGTAAAATACCACATCATAGAACTAAATACGGACAATCCACTTTCTTCATAAACGGATGTCAACTCTGGAACACACTACCAACTGATATCAAGTTAATTCAAAAAGTCCTTTACAACAAAGGTTAAGTGCTGGCTAAAAGCAACCACAGCTGTATACATGTTTAGCAAACTGTACTGTAAATTACCATGGTGTATTGTGAACATGTATTATGTGATGTGTATTTCATTGTATTTCCATATTTGTAGTGTATTGTGGTCTTGTGATATAGAGAGCTGTATATTTTAATTAGACTGTACATATAAAAGCCAAACTAGGGACAAGAGATGAAAATTAGCTACATAGTGTAGTACATTCATGCCTTGTATATATGTTAAATTGCATCATCCCTATCAAATAAAATAAAAAATAAATTGAAAATCACAGTTTGTTGTTCCTTGTTGTATTCTTTTATATTCTTTCTTTACACTTGTTCAGCTCGGTTGACCTTGTTTTTAGCTGCATTTCTACTTCTATATGTACAATGACAGCAAAATAACCAGAGTCAAATCCCTGTCCCGGTAGCCTGGATGTGTAGACCAACTCATTCCTGGCCAATCAAGCTGATTCTGATCCAACAAGACCAACATTAACAGCATGACATTGCCTGGCACGGCGGCCACATGTTCACACACACAGTTGACAGATGCAACAGCATCATTACAGTTTTCTCAATCACTTTGGCTCATTTTTCCAAACAGTTTTAACATTCTCTAAACTGTAAGTACAATTGTCACAACTGTTTCATGGGACATCACTATTCTATTGCATGTCTGCAAAAGGTAGTAATTCACCCATAACACTTCCTTCATGCTTCTAAACCTGTTATTGTGTCAGTATATTGGCCAATGCCACCAAAATGAAAAGTAGTTTTGTCATCATGTGAGCCGTACTGGTCAACATGTTTAGATGTTTTTCACCATCAACTGGAAATGTTTCTTATATACAAATTTCTGTTTCGTTCTGCTTTTTTGTGCACTGACTGGATGCTCACTGTTCTATACCGGCATGTCAGTTTTGTGTAGCTAAGTGTTGTAGTGTATCGCACTGAGCTGTTTAGATTCCCATTTCAACAGTAGGTCAAATACTCTACAATACTGTAATAGTTATACAGAAAAAGGATGTGCACATTTGTATACAGTAAATGTATTTGTGTAGCAATGCGTTACATGTATTATAAACAGGAAACAGAAAATGTACTTTTGATAATTCATGTAGTCATATACAGTGAACAGAAATTTTGCCACAAAATGACATCTATGCAAAAAACAATAACAACCCTGCAACAATGAAAACACCTCCTGTAGTTCAGTTCAAAAACCACAAATTGTGCCTCCTCGTCATAGATATTTATGGAATATACTGTACATGTCTGACAGATTTTGATAATTTAATTGATCATTTTGCATATGATGGCTCAAACGATGAAAGAATGTTTGGAAATTGTGAAGAGGAAGACAATTTCATAGAGTCAACTCATCAGTTTTGATCATCAAGATGTGCAAGTGGTTATTGTACTCACTCTTTTTCATATGTGCCAAAACACGTGCAATTTCATTGAATGAATGAGAAATTCCAATCTCTTGTGAACAAAAAAACTAATTGTTTAGAGATTTGAGCTTATTGTTTTGAAAAAAAAAAATTCTCATTCAAGAATTGAGCCAAAGCGAATGAGAAAAACTGTAATCAAGCATATGGATCGTTAAACAATACACTTTAACATAGTCTGGCACGGTGGCCACATATACACACACACACACACACACACACACACCAGCAACATCAACCATAAAATCCACTTGTATACCGAACAAAAAGCCAATAAACAATAACATTGAAATAGGCCACTATAATAATAATAATAATAATAGATTAAACTTATATAGCGCTTTTTAGGATCTCAGACGCTTTACACATTCGGGGGGAAAAACGGTGTGAGACAAACAGTAGACGAACGACAGAAAACAGGCGACATATACAGGCACACTCTCATACATACACATGGACATATGGATAGGGGGAGGGGGGGGCTACAAGTAAGCAGAGGAGAAAAGATGGGTCTTGAGGCGGGACCGGAATATGGCATTTACATATTTCAACTATAGTTGAAATATGTAGATGAGCTTACTTTTGATGATGACAGCAGGAGACGACAGGGCTTGGTGTTGAACACTGAGATGAGTCTCTTTCAAAGGAGTGTAGGGACAAACAGTTCAGTTTGATATGATGCCCTGATGCCCATTTTTATCCGACTTAAAAACAGTCTTCCACCAGCAGGCCCACAGCTTGTTATGGGTAGGGTGACGAGGGGCCACATAAGTGTCGTTATTACTTGGCACTTGTTGAGGAGACACTGCAGGTCTTGGTTGAGAATGATGGCTGAACTTCTTCCTCCTGCTCCTACCTACAGAGGTGTTTCGGTTTAAAGAGGGGCCGTGTTACCTGGTTACTTTCAGCCAAATGCATCCGTGAGCTCGTAGTAACTTTTATGGTTGACGTAAATAATAAACTCAGAAAATATTTTGGGAAATTTGTGTTTGGTAGATTATTTCTCTGTTGTCACAATGCTAATTGGCATTGTATTTTACATGGTTGGAAAGCCTGTTTATTTACCTTCACAATGATGTCCAACTTGTAAGGATCATGCATTTGTGGGATGAGCAGCACAGCTGATTATGTGGGTAGCGCACAGGAAAGATTTGCCAAAATGCTCTGCCAATGGTAAACAGTGTATTTTCCTGTTGGTGTTGACTCTTGTTTTGAGTTGTTTGGTGGATTGGATGATTGAACTCTCTATCAGTAACAATGAACAAACAAGACATATTGGCAATTTTACACTTTATTCATTTAATACACCGTCAGGAGCCTCAGTAGCGGGTGGAAGATCCATACGCAGCCACAACAGCCTGGCACCTCCTCCTCATGCTGGTCACCAACCTGATCACATTCCTCAACCAGGATTCATTGCAGGTCAGCCAGCGTGGTTGTGTTGGTCACTCTAACATGTGCAGCATGCCCAAGCTGATACCACAAGTGTTGAATCGGTTGTGGAGGTAGTCTGTGATAACCCTGGCTCTGTGGGGGCGAGCTTTGTCATCTTGGAGGATGAAGTTAGGTCCCAGATTGTGGAGATATGGGATCGCCTATGGCTGCAGAATCTCATCCCGATATCTCACTGCATTGAGATGGCCTTCAATGATGACAAGCCTTGTTTTGCCAGTGATATCATTGAGGGAACACACAACCACGCTGGCTGACCTGCAATGAATCCTGGTTGAGGAATGGAATGCCATCCCACAGCAACGTGTGACCAGGTTGGTGACCAGCATGAGGAGGAGGTGCCAGACTGTTGTGGCTGCGTATGGATCTTCCACCCCCTACTGAGGCTCCTAATGGTGTGGTGTGGGAGCCAACTCTGCATCACCTTTGCTGATGATTTCCTCAATGGACGTTTTGCAGTGGTCATGATATTGTTTATTTGCCCTCAACTTTCTTTTCAGGCACTGACGGCGAACAGTGGCTAGTCTCTTATGGTTCGGTAGTGCAGGTAGGCTGCTACTCTTGATAGGGAGAGGCATCTCCAAGTGACCATCCTCCTTCTGTCTGATGTTGCCACTGAGAAGTTGTGAGTAGTTGCATCTTGAGACACATACTTGTCATCATAGGTCCTTTCATTGAAGTCTGATTCCAAGGCTTTTAAAACATCAATGACTGGTGGGGCTGGTATTTCTTTCACTCCCACTCGATGCACAAAGCTTTGATTTCCCTGCCTGTCTAGATGAGGATTAGATGATCCTATTATGCTACAGTCGAGTTCAGTTTGCTGTGCGAAGGGTTTGTTTTCACCACCTAGGATGACTTCAAGCGGAGCCAGTGCTGATGGACAGTTATATCCACTCAACAGTCCTATTTCACAGTCTTGAAGTGGAGGTAGCCTGTCTGCCATGTGTTTGAGGTGAGGCCACGACAGTGCTGTTTTCCTTGTTGGGATGTAAGACTTTCCTACTGGAATGAAGCTGTGGGTGTAGGCTTGTTTACCAGAATGAAGCCCTCGAATTTGTAGACCACCAATGCTCTTACTTGTTAAAACTGTGTTGACAGCTGTCATCGTACTTAGGTTCAGCCTCACAGGTCGAGAGTCAACACTTAGGTCCTCAAGCAGATCTTCGAGAATGAATGTTGAATCACTCTGTGTGTCAAGCAACGCATAGGTGAGGACTTCTCTCTGTGGCTCTTGTGCTGAAGACACCAGGACTGGGACTATGCTTGAGGTAGCAGGAGCACATTGTGTTGATGAATAGGACATGACGTTGCGAACTTCTTGGCTTGCACTATTTTCTGTCGAAGCTGAGCCATTCTCTGCAGCTAACACTGGCCTTTGTCTCCACTCCTCATGCAAGCAGGTTGGATGCTGACGACTACAGGTGCCACAGGTGTGTTGCCTTTTACAATCTTTGTTAATGCGTCCCTTCCTCAAGCATCCAAAGCAGAGGCGGTTTTCATTGATAAACGCCTTTTTATCTTCCATGGTCTTTGAAGCAAAGGCAGGGCATCTGGAAATGCCATGTGTTTCATCCTTGCAGACTGAGCATGGTGGTCGCACCTTATCATCAGATGTTTGTTGTGTATCTTGGGTAGAATTCCTTGTTTGAGCACTTGTGTTGAATGCTCTAGCTCTCTTTGGTTGGCCTTCTTCTGGGTACTTGTAGTTCATTAGCAGTGGGGAGGCAATGGGGTTACAGGCTATACGGGCCTCCTTGTTCAAGAACTCTGTGAAACACATCAGATCAGGATAATTCCCAGACTTATCCAATTCATCAACAACAATTCGACTCCACCTACGCACAATCAACTCTGGTAATTTTTTGAGCAACTTGTGGTTCTCTTCACAATCATTCAAAATAGCCAGCCCTTCGACATGTGGAATTACCTCAGCACATCCTTGGAAGTCTGCAAACTCTCTTAGTGATTGAGGATCAGTTGCATTGATTTTAGGCCATCTGGTGAGCTTGTCGCTGAAAGCTTTCTGAACAATAAACGGGTTCCCATACCTCTCTTGTAGGACCCTCCATGCACCTACATACGCGTCCTCTGAATTCCTGTAGAAGAATCCTTCAACAGCCTTGCATGCTTCTCCAGTGAGGTAAGTTTTCAGATAAAACATCTTCTCGCTTGCTGGGAGGGGCTTCCAATCGATAAGGTTCATGAAGGACATCTTCCAGTCAACAAACTTCATTGGGTCACCATTAAACATCGTTGGCTCAGGCACAGGCAGGCGGTTTATACTTAGGGAGCTTGCGATAGCTTGGGCCAGGCCGACAGTCTCATCAGATGTTGTTGCTCTCAGAAATGCTGGTTGAGGTTGGAACAATGGGGAATTTGGATTGCTCATAACTGCTCTAACTTTGTTCTTTCCTCTTCCAGTTTTAATTGTCTCTGTGCCCTTTTGTACTCCATTTCTGCCAGCATTGTCGCCTCCTCAAGTTTCAAAACACTTTCCAGTTTATTGAGTTGCGATTGCTAAGCCTGGATGTCTTTCATTGCCTTTGCCTGTTCCCGCTCGGCTGCAAGTTCTGCTTCTGCGTCCAGTCATTTACTAGAGCTACTGGAGAGTGAACTTGAGTGGTTTGATTCCTGTGATCTTTCTGAGGCAGTCTCCGTGTTTGTGTGACCAAAGGCAGACCCATACTCTTCCTTATTAAGCTCTATTCTCACCCTTTCCTTTTCAAGCCGCTCACTGTAGTTATGAACAGTGGTTCCTCTTCGTTTATTCCCAAGAGCAAGCATCTCTTCAGTCATAGAAGCACAAGTGTCCATTCTGCCAACGATCTCTGGTGTTCCGGACTGGTTACGTAGAATGGGCTCATATTGAAGGCGTACGTCATCATGTTTTGTGCGAATTTCTTTAATTCTATCAAGATCATCTGGAGAGCAGAAGGTTTTCATTGTTGTCCTAATCTCTCTCGCTGTCTGCCTCCAGGAGTCGTAAGCCACTTTAAATGTATTTTTGTGTTTTTGGGAATTTTGATCGTACATCTCTTGAGCCTTCTCTGTTAATGTTCTTTGACGACAACTTGGCTTGTCCTGTTGTGTGTCACTGGATTTGCTCATTCCCTCTGCATGGAGTGACATCTTGCTTGTTTCGTGTGGCTGGTTTGACTATGATCTTTGAGTGTAATCTGCAATATGACTGGGATAAACCTATATGAGTAGTGACTTTAACTTAAAGAGTGATACTACTTTTACCTTTACCAGACATTTACAAATACATTTGTTCCCCAAAAGATTTTTGTGCAAACAGGCACAGTACAATAACATGAGCAAAGGTGCTGCGAAAGCTCAACTATCTGACCTTTAAACAGGTCCCAGGGACTGCCATAGGAAAACAACATTAACACATGTAATCACAACATTTACCATACCAAAGACCTTGTAACCACCAGCTGCTTTAAACCTTAGAAGGATTGGACACACAATGTGAATTACTGTGTTTAAACAGTGGATTTGTACATGCACAGTCTCTTTACTGTCTCACTTTAAAGTCTCTCACTGCATCTGCATCTGATGTGTGTATTTCTATGCGTGGTTATCTGTCAATCTTGCCTAACAGGTGAGTGTAGGTAGACCGTCCAATAGGGAAGACACACTGGTCGAGTGGATGTCTCAGATGTAGCGATGAATTTAAATGTAACAGCCCTCGGCCTAGGTAAGCAAGACGCAGAGAGTCCAAACTGATGCTCAACGGTTTATTTCCTCCTCGCCACCAAACACCTCCAACACCGTAGCACTGTGAAACTATAGGAAATATACCAGAAAATACATTTACTATTTATACAAATGACACCAACACAATCTAAAGTTTCACATAATTAAGTATAAATAAATATGATTAATACAATTAGCAGTGCAAAAGGTGATTAAAATACAACTATAAATATATACCAATATAATGATGTTCTTAATGATATGAGTTTGTACAATGCAAGCTTAATGGCAAATGCCCTTAACAGTTAAAAGGTGCCTACTACTTTAAGATAACCCCCCCAAATCATCCACAGACTTAATACAATAATAGAAGAAATCACACTGAAGAAATCACTGATTCATCACCATCACCCATCAAATGACTTTCACTGATCTAGCAAACCCCAAATACCTTTAAACAAGGAAAGAATCAGCTGATTGTTTGACGGCGCTACATGCAGCGCAAACATATGAAACAGAGAAATGTTTGAATGAATCAATCAACTCGCACCTATGGTTGCACCTGTAGCAAAAGCAAGGAGGTGCCTCAACACACCTCATTCCACTGACCAAGGGTGTTAACCAAAAGATTTACAGGTAGTTTCTCTCATTTCTCTCCCGATTCTCTGGTGTTCCTTCTCTCACGATTCACTGGCATTTCTTTTCTCCCTCTGCATGCATTTTTCCTTTGGCGTTCGCCATGCTAATAACAAAATAAGGCAGGTCAAATTAAAACAGGGTCACCTGGTCCCTTTTGCATGGGCTATGACTGACACAACAAAGGGGTGTCTGCCACCTTGTGGAAGGTTCATGGAACTGCATAGGTTTGAGTTGTCATACTTCAAATCAATATCAAATAACCACAACAAGCAACAAAACAAATACTTATAAAAGAAATGGATAATAATACATATGAACCAGTTACATTGCAATAGGGAGTCATTTCTGATCTCTGAAGTTCTAATCAGCGGTCAGTAACACTCCCACCAAATCCTGCTATGATGAACCAACTCAGCAAACAAATTAATCATACAGGATTTCTAGGTCTATACATTTGACTGCTTTTAGTTTTAATTATTTAAGTTTAAAATGCATGTGCTGCCATGCATGTGTTGTGATGTTCATCCTAACCACTCTCAAGGAGGATCGGTCGCTCAATGACTGAAGGTTTGGATGAATGATCTTTCCCTTTAACTGCTTTCCGATCCCCTGTCTGGATCTTGACTCGACGAACTAGACCATCGCTTCCCTGAATGGCCCTCTCTATTCTTCTCTTTTTTTTTCTTCTTCTTTTTCTCTTTTTTTTTTACATTGCAATAGGGTGTCATTTCTGATCTCTGAAGTTCTAATTAGCGGTCAGTTACAATAAACATACTAGGAGTATGTCTCTAATTAATATTGATTAAGTAAATTCAAGGCTTTCTGTTCGTGTTTTCAACAGCTGCCGTCACGTCTAGCGATCACGAGATCGAGAGACACCAGCTGTACTGATGAGAGAGGAGGGCCTACTCCCTGCCAGACAGATAGATAAACTGGGAAAAAAAAGTTTTGAAACTTGTGTTTGGTTGATTATTTCTCTGTTGTTACAATGCTAATGGTCATTGTATTTTACATCGTTGGAAAGCCTGTTTATTTACCTTCACAATGATGTCCAACTTGTAAGGATCATGCATTTGTGGGATGAGCAGCACAGCTGATTATGTGGGTAGCGCCCAAGAAAAATTTGCCAAAATGCTCTGCCAATGGTAAACAGTGTATTGTCATAAGGCTACCAGGAAGCCTGCAATGACTGCCATTCACTGTCAGGCCCGTTTGCGCTGGTGTCGACAACACAGACAATGGAACCTGAACATGTGGGGGAATGTCATGTTCTGTGATGAGTCCAGGTTCTGTCTGCCAAAGTTGGATGGCAGGGTCAAAGTATGGAGACGACGCGGAGAACGCTATGCTGATTGTTGCACCGATGCAGTAACAGCTTTTGGTGGGAGCAGTGTCATGGTGTGGGGGGGCGGCATCTCCCTGGGCGTGCTGTACGTGTTAGAGTGACCAACACAACCACGCTGGCTGACCTGCAACCAATCCTGGTTGAGGAATGGAACGCCATCCCACAGCAACGTGTGACCAAGTTGGTGACCAGCATGAGGAGGAGGTGCCAGGCTGTTGGGGCTGCATGGTTGGATCTTCCACCGCTACTGAGGCTCCTGACGGTGGATTAAATGAATAAAGTGTAAAATAGCCAATATGTCTTGTTTGTTCCTTGTTACTGATAGAGAGTTCAATCATCCAATCCACCAAACAACTCAAAACAAGAGTCAATACCAACAGGAGAATACACTGTTTACCATTGATGGAGAATTTTGGCAAATTGTTCTTGGGCGCTACCCACATAATCAGCTGTGCTGCTCATCCCACAAATGCATGATCCTTACAAGTTGGACATCATTGTGAAGGTAAATAAACAGGCTTTCCAACCATGTAAAATACAATGCCAATTAGCACAACAGGCAAATAATCCATCAAACACAAGTTTCCGAACTTTTTTTTCCCAGTTCAGATAGATAGATGGACGGACGGACGGACGGACAGACAGACAGACAGACAGACAGACAGACAGACAGACAGATAGATGGGCCTGAGTGCCAAGTGGGTCATTTTTTGGCCTTTTCTCTAATCTCTGCTTTTTTGTATGATATGTGATAATTTTACCTATTTTGGTTTAAAATGTGTATGAATATTTATGAAAGCATGTGAGAAGTTTAAAGTTGTCTTTGGCGGAACTGCTAACAACTCATAGTTATGTGAAACATATAGGAGCCCAAACTAGGCACTAGTTTTAGGGGTCACGAGCCAAATGGTTGGGAATCACTGGCTTGAAGCTTCAGTAGGCATAATGTTTTCGGCATCATTGGGCAAAAATTCCATAATAACCTTTCAGCATATTGTAATTCAAGTGTTCTGAGAGATAACTAGAATAGTTACCAATAGAGGGCGCTAAGGCGCCCCCCCCCCCCCCCCTGTCAATATTTGTGTGTTTAAAATATGGAATGCACCCAGTAATGTGTAAATATGATAGAAAATCATCTGTGCAAAATATATGCTTTTCCTGCACGTCCCTGACTCCCCTCTGTCTGTCTGACTCCCCTCTGCCTCTCTGACTCCCCTCTGCCTGGCTGACTCCCCTCTGCCTCTCCGACTCCCCCTTGCCTGTCTGACTCCCCTCTGCCTGTCTGACTCCCCTCTGTCTGCCTGTATGTCTGAAGTTCAGCTCTGGGGCGACGGAGAAATCGCCCACAGCAGGCGGGTCTGTGTAGCAGCTTAGGCAATAGCTGATTCAAGCTATGAATGAATGATATTAAATTTAGCCAATCAGCGTCCTCAAATCTAATACGAGAGGAGCGATTATTTTATCGCCCCAAACGAGCTACTGCTGACGTCAGGATTGCTCTCTGTGGTCTCTACGGGCGCCATTTTAACTATTACAATGGTGAGCGAGACCACTACTCCAAGACCGAACCCTAACTCTGTAAAATCTCTCCTCCTGGAGCCGTTTGAGAGAAGAACTTTGGTGGATAAACTACAGGTGAAAGAGCTGTACCAAGATCAACCTGACCTGGTAATAAAACAGCAGTCTGGTGTAAAAGGGAAGAAGTGTATGCGAGGCTTCTGTCGTAGCTGTTACACCAGAAATACCTGGCTAGCTGGATGCGGTCATGCTAATGCCTTATCTTGCTTTCCATGCTTGCTCTTTAAAACGACGGGGACGGATGCAGCGTGGACAACAACAGGAGTGAGGGATATGAAGCACCTGTCCGAAAAAGTACGGAAACATGAGAACACCAGGGCACACGTGGAAAACTCTGTCAAGCTAGCCGTGCTAGGCCGAGTGAACATCGCTACGCAGCTGGATAACGGCCACAGGACTGCAGTCATGAAACAAATTGAGGAGTTGGATAAAACCGGCACATTTTATCCAAAATAATCCATTGTGTGAAGTTTTGTGGTGCTTTTGAGTTGGCCTTGTGTGGGCATGACGAGACCGTTTCCTCGGTCAACCCTGGCGTTTTCAGGCGACACTGTGATGGAGGAGCACCAGCGGAGCCCAGCGTAACATCCGTGTCTATGAAAATGCGCACTACATCCACTGCTGTGGGCATCAGCTGAACCGCATCATGCAGCAGGCAACATCACACATCCCCAGAGAGGCTGGGGCCTTTGTGAGGATGCTTGAAGACGAGGCTTTCTGTTTTTTCCTGACATTGTTCCACAAGATCATGCCACAGGTGGACATGCTTTTCAACCAGCTGAAGAAGAGGAACATCGACCCTGTCTTCATCAGAGCACTGGTCCAAAGGTTCACAGACAGCATGCTAACGATCAGGTAAATAACTCCCATGTATTTACTATTTGCTGATAAAGCAGTTGTTAGAAAGATGAGTTGCTCACTTCCAACAGTCTGTATAGCCTAAATCTGCCTTGTCATCAAAGTGAATGATTATCATAGAGCACATCACAATAATATCTGTTTAGAATTTAAAAAAGGAAACAGAAGAGACTGTTATGGTCTCAGCATTAACTCCAGTTTCCTAGTGTGTCTTTTCCCTTTTCCCTGTTTTCCAGTTCCCCTGTCTGTCTTGTGTGGGCGTGCCTGGTAGTGTGTGTGTGTGTGTTCTCCTCCCACCTGCAGGTTCCCGCGCTCACCTGACTCCAAACACGCAGCCGGCATTAATCAGATCATCAGCCACAGTATTTATACCCGGGCCCCTCAGACACTTGCTGCCAGTTCGTTGTTTAAACCCAAGTGGTATACTTCGGCCTCTCTTGTTAAGAATTTCCTTGTTAATAGTTTTGATTGGGTTTTTTGTCATTTTGGCTAATGTGTGTTTTTTCTCTGTGCCTAGGAGTCCTGCCTGCCTGCTGCCAAATCGGCCTGCCTGCCTGCCTTTATTCCCCAGCCACAGTTTTTCCCCTTGCTCATTCAAGATTCATATTTTGGCAATAAAGCCTCTTTGTTCATTTTTCATCTGCCTCCTGTGTCTGCATCTGGGTCCGCTTAAAACTGGTCTTAACAGAACGAACTGGCCAAAATGGACCCAGCAGACTCAGACAACATTCGCCAAGCCCTCGCCGCACAAGGAACCCTCGTGGGACATAATGACCAAGCCATCCATGAAGTTATGGACACGCTCAAGTCACTCACATCTAATGTGGCTATCACGGGACAACAACTGAACCAGGTTTCCCACCATCTAGCCGCCGCTACTCATGCGGTTCCGTCCTCTCCACCTGAAGTTCCACCCTCTCCAGTCCAGTCAGCCCCTCAGTACCGTGAGCCGTCCATCTGTTGTGTCCAGTTAGTAACTGTTCTATTCCACACTATACCTGAAGGTGGTGCTGTAAGCTAATGCACTATAGGAAAAGGCAGGAAGTAACTTATGTTGTTGTTGCTGTAGACTGTTGCCGTGATGGAGCAGGTGCTTTGCTTCTGTTAATAAACTCAGTAACCATCATACCTGATCGTGACTTCTTTTACGTGCAAACATAACAAACCGGCGACGAGACGGACCTGCAAATATTTTGAGGGATTATGGCTGCAAATGCGCCGTTCCCGGACCTTTTTCTGCCATGCCCGGGGGAGCCGGCGATTACTTTCAAGACATGGGTGAGGATGTTCGAGAATTACCTCCTCGTTATTAATGCAACTGTAAACGCATGGTCGGAGGCAAGAAGACGAGCGCTATTACTTCATTGTTTGGGCTCAGAAGGACAGTGGATCTTTCAAACTCTGCCAGATACAGGTGATACGTTATAGGCAGCCATTACTGCATTAAAGGAACATTTCACGCCCATGGTGAACGGGGTTGTCGAGCGCCATGCTTTCAGAAAAAGAGCTCAGGGAGCCCAGGAATCCATAGTGCATTACATTGCTGCGTTAAGAGGACTTGTTGCTACATGTGAATTTGCTAATACAGAGGACATGATTCGAGACCAGCTTGTGGAGCACATGGCTAATCCTCGCATTAGGGAGAGACTGCTCTTAAAAGCAAACCTGACGTTAGCTGAAGCTATTACAATAGCCACTCAAGTTGAATCAGCTAGTGAGCAAGCTAAGTCTATGGCAGTTGACCAGCACAAACCTGTACATGTTGTGCAGACTCAGTATACAGCACGCATGCAAAGACAGCCAAGTCAAGGCTCCTCTGCAAAACCAGCTAAAGAAACCTGCCTCAGCCTCTTCTGCACGTACCTGCTTTCACTGTGGTTCAGATAAACACCTTGCAAATTCACATGAATGTCCAGCAACAAAAGCAACCTGCAAAACTTGCAGTTTGCAGACACTTTGTACGTGTGTGTCAGTCTCAGCAGACTCATTCAGTTAAAGAGGTTGAAATGCCTGAACACACAATCCTGCTTATGGATGGAACAGAAGCTCCTGAAAAGATACAGTGCACAGTGGACATTCAAGCAGCAGAGACTGTAAAGACAGTGGACCTAACAGTGGATACAGGTGCTTCAGTGTCTGTCTTACCCCGATGCATCTATGAGGAGCAGTTCAAGGAAATTCCTCTTCATCAGTCTTCTGCCCGGCTGATCAAATATTCACGGACCCCTATTAAGGTGCTGGGCTGCATGAATGCAACAGTTCACATGGGTGGCATTAAAGGGCCAGCAACCTTATATGTTGTGGACTCAGGGACTGCACTTATGGGAAGGGATTTAATATCTGCTCCTGAGGATAACACTGTGTACCTGCCGTCTACATCATATCCTTCTCCACCACCCTCTGCAGCTTCAGTGGGATATCTCGCTACACAGCCAGCCTCACCTGCAACCTTAGGATGTGCCATAGGTTTCATGCACCAGGTGAAAGTTTTGCCGACAGCTGTACCTGTGGATCAGAAGTTAAGACGCCTTGCCTTTTCAGTGCGATCTGCTGTATCAGAGGAGTTGAATCACCTCCTCTCAGCTGGTGTGATAGAGCGCATTGATGCTTCTCCTTGGGTCTCCCCAATAGTGGTCACACAGAAGAGACAGGGAGAATTCGAATGTGTGTGGACCTTTGAGAGCCCAACAAAGCGATCATAGTGGACAGTCAGCCTCTTCCTCACATGGAGGAATTGCTCTCCACACTATCAGGTGCTGCAATATTCTCAACCATTGACCTAGAGAGTGCATACTACCAGGTGCCGCTGCATCCCAACAGTCTGGATTTAACAGCTTTTATCACAAATGAAGGGCTATTCCGGTTTTGCAGAGTTCCCTACGGCCTGGCATCAGCCCCTGCAGCATTCCAAAAGCTGATAGAATAGAATAGAAAGCTTTGTTGTCATTGTATTAAATACAACGAGATTCACAGTTGCCACTTCTGGTGAGTGCTTTAAAACAAATACTTGACAAGACTAAACGAGACAGATAAAACATATAACAGGTAAAACACACAGTTATAAAGCAAATAAAACAGGTAAAGTAGATGTAATAAATAAATATGAACAGAAGTGTTACTGTCAAGTTATTGTTTAAATATGTGCAGTATCCAAACTTGAAAGATATTGAAACATCCACTTGAAGATTTTTAACTGGAATCCACTCAATGACAAACAGCTTTTCCTTTATTTTGTAGGTTGAGTTGAAAGTTCAGTTCATTTTGGAATTATTAGCCATTAGTCATTAGTCATTAGGTGAAAAACCTTTGAAATAGAAAAAATAGAGAAAAGAAAATATACACATTATTACAAAATAAGTATAAATAAGAACAAATTATTTTGAGACTATGCAAAATTCATTAATCTTTATTTAACTTAATACACACACTCCTATTAAATGCCTCATGTTAAATGCAAATAAGCAAGTGCCTGGGGCTGTCATATAGCCTTTGCCTTAACATAAAGGTAATATGTATATGTGTATTATATTATTTTATTTAATCACAATTTTGTATTATTTATTTAAACACAAAGTATTTTATAATTACGTTTGAGTTCATATTAAATCATGGAGTAATTTTAAACTACATTTCCCATAAGCCAAAACAAATAAAAAGTCATGCCGCGACATGTCGAAAATAAAAAAATACAAGTCATCTCAAAAACAGATAAAAAGTCATGCCGCAGCATGTCGAAAATTGTAAAATTAAAGTCATCTCAAAAACAAATAAAAAGTCATGCCGTCGAAATGTCGAAAATCATAAAATACAAGTCATGTCATAAACAAATAAAAAGTCATGCCGCGGCATGTCCAAAATATTAAAAAAAGTCATGACAAAAACAAATAAAAGTCATGCCGCAGCATGTCAAAAATAAAAAAAAAATCATGTCAAAAAAAAATAAAAAGTCATGCCGCAGCATGTCGAAAATTGTAAAAAAAAAACGTCATGTCAAAAACAAATAAAAAGTTATGCCGCTGCATGTCGAAAATCATAAAATACAAGTCATCTCAAAAAGAAATAAAAAGTCATGCCGCATTATTGTCGAAAATCATAAAATACAAGTCATGTCAAAAACAAATAAAAAGTCATGCCGCGGCATGTCGAAAATAAAAAATAGTCATCTCAAAAACAAATAAAAAGTCATGCCGCGGCATGTCGAAAATTGTAAAAAAAAAACATCATGTCAAAATCAAATAAAAGTCATGCCGCGACATTTCGAAAATCATAAAATACAAGTCATGTCAAAAACAAATAAAAAGTCATGCCGTCGAAATGTCGAAAATCATAAAATACAAGTCATGTCAAAATCAAATAAAAGTCATGTCAAAATCATGACTTTTTGTTGAAAATCATAAAATACAAGTCATGTCAAAAACAAATAAAAATTCATGCCGCATTATTGTCGAAAATAAAAAAAAAATAGTCATGTCAAAAACAAATAAAAAGTCATGCATGTCGAAAATTGTAAAAAAAACGTCATGTCAAAAACAAATAAAAAGTCATGCCGTGGCATGTCAAAAATTGTAAAAAAAACGTCATGTCAAAAACAAATAAAAAGTCATGCCGCATTATTGTCGAAAATATAAAAAAAATGGTCATGTCGAAAACAAATAAAAAAGTCATGACGCGGCATATCAAAAATCATAAAATACAAGTCATCTCAAAAACAAATAAAAAGTCATGCTGCGGCATGTCGAAAATCATAAAATACAAGTCATGTCAAAAACAAATAAAAAGTCATGCCCTCGAAATGTCGAGTATCATAAAATACAAGTCATGTCAAAAACAAATAAAAAGTCATGCCGCGGCATGTCGAAAATATTAAAAAAATTAATGTTAAAAACAAATAAAAGTCATGCCGCGGCATGTCGAAAATAAAAAAAAAAATCATGTCAAAAAAAAATAAAAAGTCATGCCGCGGCATGTCGAAAATTGTAAAAAAAAACGTCATGTCAAAAACAAATAAAAAGTCATGCCACGGCATGTCAAAAATCATAAAATACAAGTCATGTGAAAAACAAATAAAAAGTCATGCCGCGGCATGTCGAAAATTGTAAAAAAAAACGTCATGTCAAAAACAAATAAAAAGTCATGCCGTCGAAATGTCGAAAATCATAAAATACAAGTCATGTCAAAAATAAATAAAAAGTCATGGCGCGGCATGTCGAAAATTGTAAAAAAAAACATCATGTCAAAAACAAATAAAAAGACATGCCGTTGCATATCGAAAATAAAAAAAAGTCATCTCAAAAATAAATAAAAGTCATGCCGCATTATTGTCGAAAATAAAAAAAAAATAGTCATGTCAAAAACAAATAAAAAAGTCATGCCGTCGAAATGTCGAAAATCATAAAATACAAGTCATCTCAAAAACAAATAAAAGTCATGTCAAAATCATGACTTTTGTTGAAAATCATAAAATACAAGTCATGTCAAAAACAAATAAAAATTCATGCCGCATTATTGTCGAAAATAAAAAAAAAATAGTCATGTCAAAAACAAATAAAAAGTCATGCATGTCGAAAATTGTAAAAAAAACGTCATGTCAAAAACAAATAAAAAGTCATGCCGCATTATTGTCGAAAATATAAAAAAAATGGTCATGTCGAAAACAAATAAAAAAGTCATGACGCGGCATATC
This sequence comes from Sebastes umbrosus, assembly GCF_015220745.1. Lineage (NCBI taxonomy): Eukaryota > Metazoa > Chordata > Actinopteri > Perciformes > Sebastidae > Sebastes > Sebastes umbrosus. Next base: position 27,767,540 of record NC_051287.1, read on the forward strand.
AAAAATCATAAAATACAAGTCATCTCAAAAACAAATAAAAAGTCATGCTGCGGCATGTCGAAAATCATAAAATACAAGTCATGTCAAAAACAAATAAAAAGTCATGCCCTCGAAATGTCGAGTATCATAAAATACAAGTCATGTCAAAAACAAATAAAAAGTCATGCCGCGGCATGTCGAAAATATTAAAAAAATTAATGTTAAAAACAAATAAAAGTCATGCCGCGGCATGTCGAAAATAAAAAAAAAAATCATGTCAAAAAAAAATAAAAAGTCATGCCGCGGCATGTCGAAAATTGTAAAAAAAAACGTCATGTCAAAAACAAATAAAAAGTCATGCCGTCGAAATATCGAAAATCATAAAATACAAGTTATGTCAAAAATAAATAAAAAGTCATGGCGCGGCATGTCGAAAATTGTAAAAAAAAACATCATGTCAAAAACAAATAAAAAGACATGCCGTTGCATATCGAAAATAAAAAAAAGTCATCTCAAAAATAAATAAAAGTCATGACGCGACATGTCGAAAATCATAAAATACAAGTCATCTCAAAAACAAATAAAAATTCATGCCGCATTATTGTCGAAAATAAAAAAAAAATAGTCATGTCAAAAACAAATAAAAAAGTCATGCCGCGGCATCTCGAAAATCATGAAATACAAGTCATCTCAAAAACAAATAAAAAGTCATGCGGCTGCATGTCGAAAATCATAAAATACAAGTCATGTCAAAAACAAATAAAAAGTCAATCCGCGGCATGTCGAAAATATTTAAAAAAATCATGTCAAAAACAAATAAAAAGTCATGCCGCTTCATGTCGAAAATTGTAAAAAAAAAACGTCATGTCAAAAACAAATAAAAAGTCATGCCGCGGCATGTCGAAAATCATAAAATACAAGTCATCTCAAAAACAAATAAAAAGTCATGCCGCATTATTGTCGAAAATCATAAAATACAAGTCATGTCAAAAACAAATAAAAAGTCATGCCTTCGAAATGTCGAAAATCATAAAATACAAGTCATGCCAAAAACAAATAAAAAGTCATGCCTTCGAAATGTCGAAAATCATAAAATACAAGTCATCTCAAAAACAAATAAAAAGTCATGCCGCATTAGAGACTGACATGGAAGGATGACAGAGGAGTGACTTGGAGGAACAAGGAAGAGTGACATAGAGGAGCGACATGGAGGAGTGACATGGAGGAGTGACATAGAGCAGTAACATGGAGGAGCGACATCGAGGAGAGTCAATGACGAGTGACATAGAGGAGTGACATGGAGGAGTCACATGGAAGGGTGACATGGAGGAGTGACCTGGAGGAATGAAATGGAGGATCGAAATGGAGGAGTGACATGGAGGAGTGAGAAGTAGGAGTGACCTGGAGGATTGACATAGGGGAGTGACTTGAAGGAGCGACATGGAGGAGAGATGATGAGGAGCGACATGGAGGAGTCACATGGAAGGGTGACATGGAGGAATGACCTGGAGGAATGACATGGAGGATCGACATGGGGGAATTACATGTTGGAGTGAAATGGAAAATTGACATGGAGGAGTGAATTGAAGGATCGACATGGAGGAGTGACATAGAGGACTGACATGGAGGAGCGACCTTGAGGAATGACATGGAGGATCGACATGGAGGAGTAACATGGAGAAGTGAGAAGTAGGAGTGACATGGAGGATTGACATAGGGGAGTGACTTGGAGGAGCGACATGGAGGAAAGATGATGAGGAGTGAAAATGGAAGACTGACATAGAAGGATGAAAGAGGAGTGACTTGGAGGAACAAGGAAGAGTGACATAGAGGAGCGACATGGAGGAGTGACATGGAGGAGTGACAAAGAGCAGTAACATGGAGGAGCGACATAGAGGAGAGTCAATGATGAGTGACATAGAGGAGTGACATGGAGGAGTCACATGGAAGGGTGACATGGAGGAGTGACGTGGAGGAATGACATGGAGGATCGAAATGGAGGAGTGACATAGAGGAGAGTCAATGACGAGTGACATAGAGGAGTGACATGGAGGAGTCACATGGAAGGGTGACATGGAGGAGTGACCTGGAGGAATGACATGGAGGATCGAAATGGAGGAGTGACATGGAGGAGTGGGAAGTAGGAGTGACCTGGAGGATTGACATAGGGGAGTGACTTGGAGGAGCGACATGGAGGAGAGATGATGAGGAGTGAAATAGAGGAGTGACATGGAAGAGCAACATGGAGGCTCGACATGGAGGAGTGACATGGAAGGGTGACATAGAGGAGTGACTTGGAGGAGCAAGGAAGAGTGACATAGAGGAGCGACATGGAGGAGTGACATGGAGGAGCGACATAGGGGAGAGTCAATGACGAGTGACATAGAGGAGTGACATGGAGGAGTGACATGGAAGGGTTACATAAAGGAGTGACTTGGAGGAATAAGAAAGAGTGACATAGAGGAGCGACATGGAGGAGAGTCAATGACGAGTGACATAGAGGAGTGACATGGAGGAGTGACATGGAAGGGTTACATAAAGGAGTGACTTGGAGGAATAAGGAAGCGTGACATAGAGGAGCGACATGGAGGAGTGACATGGAGGAGTGACATGGAGGAGCGACATGGAGGAGAGTCAATGACGAGTGACATAGAGGAGTGACATGGAGGAGTGACACAGAAGGGTTACATAAAGGAGTGACTTGGAGGAGCAAGGAAGAGTAACATGGAGGAGCGACATAGATGAGAGACATGGAGGAGTGACATGGAAGACATGTAGAAGTGACACGGAAGAGTGATATGGAGGAGTGACATGGTGGAGTGACATAGAGGAGTGACGTGGAAGAGCAACATGGAGGAGTGAGTTTGAGGAGTGACATGGAGGAGTGACAAGGAGGTGCAACATGGAGGAGTGACATGGAGGCTCAACATGGAGGAGTGACATTGAGAAGTGACATGGAAAGGTGACAGAGGGTTGACATGGAGGAGCAAGGAAGAGTGACATGGAAGAGCGACATGGAGGACTGATTTGTAGCATCGACAGGTAGGAGTGACATGGAGGAGCGACATACAGGAGAGACATTGAGGAGTGAAAATGGAGGGGTGACATAGAGGAGTGACATGGAGGAGCAAGGAAGAGTAACATGGAGGAGCGACATGGAGGAGAGTCACGGAGGAGTGACATTAAGGAGTGACATTAAGGTTTGACATGGAGGAGAGACATGGAGGAGTGACATGTAGGAGTGACATGGAGGAGTGACTGGGCAGATCAACATGGAGGCTTGACATGGAGGGGTGACATAGAGGAGTGACATGGAGGAGTGACACGGAGGAGTGATATGGAGGAGTGACATGGAAAACATGTAGAAGTGACACGGAGGAGTGATATGGATGAGTGACATTGAGGAGTCACATTGAGGGGTGACATAGAGGAGTGACATGGAGGAATAAGGAAGAGTGACATTGAGGAGAGACATGGAGGATTGATTTTAGGATCGACAGGTAGGAGTAACATGGAGGAGTGAAATTGAGGAGAGACATTGAGGAATGACATGGAGGAGTGACATAGAGGAGTGACAAGGAGGAGCAAGGTAGATTTACATGGAGGAGTGACATGGACGAGCAACATGGAGGATCGACATGGGGGATTGACATGTTGGAGTGAAATAGAAAATTAACTTGGAGGAGTGAATTGAAGGTTTCACATGGAGGAGTGACATAGGGCAGTGACATGGAGGAGTGACATGGAGGAGCGACATAGTAGAGTGACATGGAGGAGCGACATGGAGGAGTGACATGGAGGCGTGACATGGAGGAGTGACATGGAGGAATGACATGGAGGATAGACATGGGGGAATTACATGTTGGAGTGAAATGGAAAATTGACATGGAGGATTGAATTGAAGGATCGACATGGAGGAGTGACATAGAGCAGTGAAATGGAGGAGTGACATGGAGGAGCGACATAGATGAGTGAGATGGAGGAGCGACATGGAGCGGTGACATGGAGGAGCGACATAGAGGACAGTCAATGACGAGTGACAGAGGAGTGACATGGAGGAGTGACATGGAGCAGTGACATGGAGGAGCGGCTAGAGGGCAGTCAATGACGAGTGACAGAGGAGTGACATGAAGGAGTGACATGGAGCAGTGACATGGAGGAGCGGCTAGAGGACAGTCAATGATGAGTGACAGAAGAGTGACATGGAGGAGTGACATGGAAGGGTGACCTAAAGGAGTGACATGGAGGAGCAAGGAAGAGTGACATGGAGGAGCAACATGGAGGAGTGACATGGAGGAGTGACATGGAGGAGTGACATGGAAAACATGTAGAAGTGACACGGAGGAGAGATATGGAGGAGTGACATGGAAAACATGTAGAAGTGACACGGAGGAGAGATATGGAGGAGTGACATGAAAGACTTGGAGAATTGACATAGAGAAGTGATATGGATGAGTGACATGGAGGAGTGAAATTAAGGAGTGACATTAAGGAGTGACGTGGAGGAGAGACATGGAGGAGTGACTAGGCGGATCAACATGGAGGCTTGACATGGAGGAGTGACATGGCGGAGGAACATGGAGGAGTGACATGGAGGAGTGACTTGGAAGAGTGATATGGAGGAGTGACATGGAGGAGCGACATGGAGGAGTGACATGGAAGAGTGACATGGAGGAGTGACATGGAGGAGTGACTTGGAAGACATGTAGAAGTGGCATGGAGGAGTGATATGGAGTAGTGACATGGAGGAGTGACATGGAGGAGTGACATGGAGGAGTGACATGGAGGAATGACATGGAGGATAGACATGGCGGAATTACATGTTGTAGTGAAATGGAAAATCGACATGGAGGAGTGAATTGAAGGATCGACATGGAGGAGTGACATAGAGGAGTGACATGGAGGAGTGACATGGAAGAGCAATGTGGAGGCTCGACATGGAGTAATGACATTGAGGAGTGACATGGAGGAGCGACATAGATTAGTGATATGGAGGAGCAACATGGTGGAGTGACATTGAGGAGTGACATGGAGCAGTGACATGGAGAAGTGACCTGGAGGAATGACATAGAGGATCGACATGGAGGAGTGAAATGGAGGAGTGAGAAGTAGGAGTGACATGGAGGATTGACATAGGGGAGTGACTTGGAGGAGCGACATTGTGGAGAGATTATGAGGAGTGACATAGAGGAGTGACATGGAAGAGCAACATGGAGGCTCGACATGGAGGAGTGACATGGAAGGGTGACATATAGGAGTGACGTGGAGGAGCAAGGAAGAGTGACATAGAGTAGCAACATGGAGGAGTGACATGGAGGAGTGACATGGGGGAGGAACATGGAGGAGCGACATAGATGAGAGACATGGAGGAGTGACATGGAAGACATGTAGAAGTGACACGGAGGAGTGATATGGAGGAGTGACATTAAAAACAAGTAGAATTGACACAGAGGACTGATATGGAGGAGTGACATGGTGGAGTGACATAGAAGAGTGACGTGGAAGAGCGGTATGGAGGAGTGAGTTCGAGGAGCGACATGGAAAGGTGACAGAGGAGTGACATGGAGGAGCAAGTAAGAGTGACATGGAAGAGCAACATGGATGACTGATTTGTAGCATCGATAGGTAGGAGTGACATGGAGGAGCGACATGGAGGAGAGACATTGAGGAGTGAAAATGGAGGAGGGACATGGAGGAGTGACAAGGAGGAGCGACATAGAGGAACAAGAATGAGCGACATGGAGGATCGACATGGAGTATAGACATGGAGGAGCAGCATGAAGCAGTAACTTGGAGGAGTGACATGGAGGAGCCACATGCAGGATCGACATGGAGGAGTGACATGGATCAATGACTTTCAGGATCGACATGGAGGAGTGACATCGAGGATCAACATGGAGGAGCGAAATTGAGGAGTGACATGGAGGATCAACATGGAGGAGCGACATGGAGGAGTGACATGGATGATCGATATGGAGGAGCGACAGGAAGGATTAATATGGAGGAGCGACATGGAGGAGTGACATGGAGGAGTGACATGGAGGAGCGACATGGAGGAGTGACATTGAGGAGTGACAAGAAGAAGTGATATGGAGGAGTGACATGGAGGATTGACATGGAGGAGCGACATGGAGGAGTGACATGTAGGATTGACATGCAGGAGTTACATGGAGGAGTGACATGGAGGAGTGTCATGGAAGACATGGAGTAGTGACATAGAGGAGTTACATTGAGGAGTCAAAGGAAGGAGGGACATGGAGCAACATTCTGGAGTGACATGGAGGAGTGACAAGGAGGAGCAAGGATGAGGGACATGGTGGATCGACATTTAGGAGTGACATGGATTAGCAAGTTGGAGGAGTGACATGAAGGATCGACATGGAGAAGCGACATGGATGAGTGTCATTGTTGATCGACATGAAGGACTGAAATGGAAAAGCTACATGGAGAAGCGACATAGTGGAGCGACATGGAGAATCGACATGGAGGAGCAACATGGAGGAGTGACATGGAGGAGTGACATGGAGGATCAACATGGAAGAGCGACATGGATTATCGACATGGAGGAGTGACAGGTAGGAGGGACATGGAGGAGCGACATTCTGGGTTGAAATTCTGGAGTGACATTCTGGAGTGACATGTAGGAGTAACATTCTGGAGTGACATGGAGGATCGAACCGGAGGAGTGACATGGAAGACATGGAGGTGTGACATGGAGGATCGACATTGAGTAGTGACTTGGAGTAGTGACAAGGATGGTTGACATGGTGGAGCGAAATGGAGGATCGACACGGAGGGTTGACATGGAGGAGTGACAAGGAAGACAGGAAGGAGTGACATGGAGGGGAGATATGGAGGTGTGAAATAGAGGATTGACATGGAGGAGTGACATTCTGGAGTGACATGGAGGTATCGACATGGAGGAGTGACAAGGAGGAGTGATATGGAGGATCTACATGAGGATTGACATGGAGGAGGGACATGGAGGAGAGACATTCTGGAGTCAAATTCTGGAGTGACATTCTGGAGTGACATGGAGGAGCAACATTCTGGGGTGACATGGAGGAGTGACATGGAGGAGTGATGTGGATGAGCAGTGACGAGCAACATGGAGGATCGACATGGAATAGTCACATGGAGGACCGACACGGATGAGGTACATGGGGGAGTGATATTGGAAGACATGGAGGAGTTACATGGTGGAGCAACATGGAGTATAAAAATGGAGGATCGGCATGGAGCCACTGCTCCATGTCAATCCTCCATCATGGAGGAGTGACAAGGATGAGCGACAAGGAGGAGTAACATGGAAGAGCGACATGGAGGATCGATATGGAAGAGCGACATCGAGCAGTGACATGGAAGTGTGACATGGAGGAGCGAAATAGAGGATCGACATGTGTCAACATGGAAGACATGGAGGAGTTTCATGGAGGATCGACATTGAGCAGTCACATGGAGGAGTGACAAATTGGAGCGACATGGAGGAGTGACATGGAGGAGTGACATGGAGGAGCGACATGGAGGATCGACATCGAGTATTGACAAGGTGGATCGACATGGAGGAGTGACATAGAGGAGTGACATGGTAGAGATGGAGGAGTGACATGGAGGAGAGACATGGAAGATCGACATGGAGGATTGACATGGAGGAGTTACATTGTAGAGATGGAGGAGTGACATGGTGGAGTGATATGGATGAGCGAGGAGGAGCAATATGGAGGATCGAGATGTGTCGACATGGAAGAAATGGAGGAGTGACATGGAGGATCGACATTGAACAGTGACATGGAGGAGCGACATGGAGGAGTGACATGGAGGAGTTACATTTTGGAGGGACATTCTGGAGGGACATTCTGGAGTGACATAGAGGAGCGACATTCTGGAGTGACATTCTGGAGTGACGTTGATGAGAGATATGGAGGATTGACATAGAGGAGTGACATGGATGAGTGACATGTAGTATTGACATGGAGGAGTTACATAGAGGAGTGACACGGAAGAAAGGCAGGAGTGACATTGAGGAGCGATATGGAGGAGCGAAATAGAGGATCGACATGGAGGAGTGACATGGAGGAGTGACATTCTGGAGTGACATTCTGGAGGGACATTCTGGAATGACATGGAAGAACGACATGGAGGAGTGATAAAGTGGAGCAAGGAGGAGTGACATGGAGGAGTGACATTCTGGAGTGTCATGGAGGAGCGACATTCTGGAGTGACATGGAAGAACGACATGGAGGAGTGATAAAGCGGAGCAAGGAGGAGTGACATTGAGGAGTGACATGGAGGAGCAACATGGAGGTGTTAAATAGCGTATCGACATGGAGGAGTGAAATGGAAGAGGGACATGGTGGAGTGATATTCTGGAATTATATTCTGGAGGGATATTCTGGAGTGACATTTAGAAACGTCATTCTGGAATGACATGGAGGAGCAACAGGGAGGAGTTATATGGATGATCAAGGAGGAGCGACATGGACGATCGACATGTACTAGTCACATGGAGCATCGATATGAAGGAACAATATGGAGCAGTGACATGGTAGAAATGGAGGAGTTACATGGAGTAGAGACATGGAAGATCAACTTGGAGGATCATCATGGAAAAGTAATATGGATGAGTGACAAGAGGATCATCATGGAGGAGCAACATGGAGGATCGACATGGAGGAGCGACGTGGAGGAGCAACATTGAGGAGCGACATGGAGGACTGACATGGAGGATCAACATGGATGGCTGACATTGAGTATTGACATGAAGAAAGGACATGGAGGAATGACATTATTGAATGACATGGAGGAGGGACATGGAGGAGTGACATTCTGGAGTTAAATTTTGGAGTGACATTCCGGAGTGACATGTAGGAGCGACATTCTGGAGTGACATGGAGGAGATATATGGATGAGCAAGGAGGAGCAACATGGAGGATCAACATGAAGTAGTGACATGGAGGAGCGACAATGAGGAGTGACATGGAAGACATGGAGGAGTGACATGGAGGAACAACATGGAGAATCGACATGGAGGATCGACATGGAGGATGGACATGGAGGAGTGACTTTCTGGAGTTAAATGCCGGCGTGACATACTGGAGTGACATTGAGGAGCGACATTCTGTAGTGACATGGAGGAGCAACATGGAGGAGTGACATGGAAGACATGGATTAGTGACATGAAGGATCGAAATAGAGGATTGACATGTAGGAGGGACATGGAGGAGTGACATTGAGGAGCGACATGGAGGAGTGACCGGGAGCAATGACATTCTGGAGTGACATTCTGGAGGGACATTCTGGAGCGACATGGAAGATCGACATGGAGGATTAACATGAAGGATCTACATGGAGGAGAAACATGGAGGAGGTACCTGAGGGAGTGACGTGGAAGACATGGAGGAGAGACATGGAGTAGCAACATGGAGGAGTGACATGGAGGAGTGACAAGGAGGAGCGACATGAAGGAGTAACACGTAGGAGCAACATGGTGGAGTGTCATGTAGGATCAACATGGAGGAGTGACATGGAGGAGTGACATGGTAGAAATGGAGGAGTGACATGGAGGAGAGACGTGGAAGATAGACATGGAGGATCGACATGGAGGAATAACATGGAGTGACAAGGAGGAGTAACAAGGAGGAGTGACATGGGAGAGCGACATGGAAGAGCTACATGGAGGAGCGACATCGCGGAGTGACTTGGGGGACTGACATGGAGGAGTGACATTCTAGGGTGACATTCTGGAGGGATGTTCTGGAGTGACATGGAGGTGCGACATGGAAGATCGACATGGAGGATATACATAAAGTATCTACATGGAGGAGCGACATGGAGGAGGTGTATGAGGGAGTGACATGGAAGACATGGATGAGTGACATGGAGTAGCAATATGGAGGATCAACAAGGACGATCGACATGGAGCAATGCCATGGGGGAGTGACAAGGAGAAGCGACATGGAGGAGTGACATGGAGGATCAACATGGAGGAATGACAAGAGGAGCATCATGGAGGAGCAACATTGAGGAGCAAACATGAAGGACTGACTTGGAGATTAGACATGGATGACTGACATTGAGGATCGACATGGAGAAAGGACATGGAGGAGTTACATTCTGGAGTTAAATTCTTGAGTGACATTCTGGAGTTAAATTTTGGAGGGACATTCTGGAGTGACACGGAGGAGCAACATGGATATGGTACATGGGGGAGTGACATGGAAGACATGGAGGAGTGATATGGAGGAACAACATGGAGTATCGACATGGAAGATTGACATGGATCAGTTTCATGGAGGAGTGACAAGGAGGAGTGTAATGGTGGGGTAACATTGAGGAGCGACATTGAGGACTGACATGCAGGATCGACATAGAGACGTGACAAGGAGGATCGATATGGAGGATTGACACTGAGGAAGGATATGGAGGAGTGACATTCTGGAGTTAAATTCTGGAGTGTCATTCTGGAGTGACATTGAGGAGCAACATTCTGGAGTGACATGGAGGAGCAACATGGAGGAGTGATATGGAGGAGCAAGGAGGAGCAACATGGAGGAATGACATGGAAGTGAGACATGGAGGAGTGAAATGGTGGAGAGACATGGAAAATTGACATGGAGGATCGTCATGGAGGAGTAACATGGAGTAACAAGAGGAGTGTCATGGAGGAGCAACATGGAGTACCGACATGGAGGAGCGACGTGGAGGATTGACATGGAGAAAAGATATGGGGAAGTGACATTCTGGAGTTAAATTTTGGAGGGACATTCTGGAGTGACATGGTGGAGTGACATGGAGGAGTGACATGTAGCATTGACATGGAGGAGTTACATAGAGGAGTGATATGGAGGAGCAAGGAGGAGCAACTTGGAGGATAAACATGGGGGACTGACTAGGAGGAGCGACATTCTGGAGTGACATGGAGGAGCGAAATGGAGGATCGAGATGGAGGAGAAACATAGTAGAGTTACATGGAGGAGCTACATGAGGAGCAACATCACGTAGCGATTTGGAGGACAGACATGGAGGAATGACATTCTGGAGGGACATGGAGGAGCGACATTTTGGCGTGACATGGAGGAGCGACATTCTGGAGTGACATGGAAGAGATGGAGCAGTGACATGGTGCATCAGCATGGAGGATCGAAGTGCAGGATCTATATGGAGGTGCGACATCGAGCAGTGACATGGAAGTGTGACATGGAGGAGAGACATTGAGGATCAACATGGAGGAGTGACATGTAGGAGCGACATGGCGGAATGACATGGAGGAGTGACATGGAGGATTGACATGGAGGAGTTACATAGAGGTGTGACGTGGAAGAAAGGGAGGAGTGACATGGAGGAGCGACATGGAGGAGCGAAATAGAGGATTGACATGGAGGAGTGAAATTCTGGAGTGACATGGAGGAGGGACATGGAGGAGTAACTTGGAGGATCTAAATGGAGGAGTGACATGTAGGATTGACATGGAGGAATGACACAGAGGATCAAAATAGAGGAGTGACAGTAAGGAGTGAAATTGAAGACAGGGAGGAGTGACATGTTGGAGCGACATGGAGGAGCGACATTGAGAAGAGACATGGAGGACTGACATGAAAGATCAACATGGAGGAGTGACATGGAGGAGTGACATTGTAGACTCGGAGGAGTGACATGGAAGAGAGACATGGAAGATTGACATTGTGGACAGACATGTAGGAGTGGCATTGTTGACATAGAGGAGTGACATGGAGGAGAGACATGGAGGATCGACATGGAAGATCGACATGGAGTGACATGGATGAGTGACATGGAAGTGTGACGTGGAAGAAAGGGAGGAGTGACATGGAGGAGCGACATGGAGGAGCGAAATAGAGGATCGACATGGAAGAGTGACATTGAGGAGGGAAATGGAGGAGTGAAATTCTGGAGTGACATGGAGAAGCGATATGGAGGAGGGACATGGAGGAGTAACTTGGAGGATCTAAATGGAGGAGTGACATAGAGGAACAACATGGAGGCTCAACATTGAGGAGTGACATGGAGGAAATACATTGAGTAGAGACATGGAGTAGTGACATTCTGGAGTGACATGGAGGAGCGACATGGATGAGTGATATTGAGGAGCACAGAGGAGCAACACGGAGGATCGACATTGAGGAGTGACATGGAGAAGTGACAGGGAGGAGTGACATTCTGGAGAGACATTCTGGAGTTAAATTCTGGAGTGACATCGAGGAGCAACATGAAGGACCTAAATGGAGGAATGACATGGAGGAGGTAAATGGGGGAGTGACATGGAAGACATGGAGGAGTGAAATGGAGGACCAACATGGAGGATCGACATGGAGAATCGACACGGTGGAGTGATATGGAAGACATGGAGGAGTGACATGGAGGATCGAAATTGATTAGTGACATGGAGGAGTGACAAGGAGGAGCGACATGTGTCGACATGGAAGACATGGAGGAGTTACATGGAGGATCTACATTGAGCAGTGACATGGAGGAGTGACATGAAAGTTCTACATGGAGGAGCGACATGGAGGGGCAACAAGTTTGATCGACCTGGAGGAGTGACATGGAGGAATGACATGGTGAAGATGGAGGAGTGACATGGAGGAGAGACATGGAAGATCGACATGGAGGATCGACATGGAGGAGTGACATTCTGGACTTAAATCTGGATTGACATTCTGGAGTGACATGGAGGAGTGACATGGAGGAGCGACATGGAGGAGGGACATGGAGGAGTTACAATCTGGAGTTAAATTCTGGAGTGACATTCTGGAGTTAAATCTGGATTGACATTCTGGAGTGACATGGAGGAGCGACATACTGGAGTTACATGGAGGAATGACATGGAGGAGTGATATGGAGGAACAATGAGGTGCGACATGGAGGATCGACATGAATAAGTGACAGGAGGAGCGACACGGTGGTGTGACATGGAAGATATGGAGTATTGACATGGAGAATTGACATTGAGTAGTGACATGGAGAAGTGACAAGGAGGAGCGACACGGAGGAATAACATGAAGGATCTACATGGAGGAGCGACATGGAGGATTGAGAGGAGTGACATGGAGGAGCAACATGACATGGAGGATCAACATGGAGGAGTGACTTGGAGGAGTGACATGGAGGAGTGAAATGGAGGAGCGACATGAAGGATCGACATGGAGGAGTGACATGGAGGATCGACATGGAAGAGTGACATGGAGGAGCGACATGGAAGAGCGACATGGAGGAGTTACATGGAGGAGCTACATCGCGGAGCGACATGGAAGACTGACAACGAGGAGGTTCATTCTGGAGGGACATGGTGGAGTGACATTCTGGAGTGACATGGAGGAGCGATATGGAAGATCGACATGGATGAGTAACATGTAGGATCTAAATGGAGGAGTGACATGAAGGATCGACATGGAGGAGCGATATGGAGGATCAACAAGGAGGAGTCGACATGGAGTATTGACAAGGAAAACTGACATGGAGGAGTGACATTCTACAGTTAAATTCTGGAGTGAAATTCTGGAGTGACATGTAGGATCCACATGGAGGAGTGACATTGAGGATCGACATGTAGGAGCGACATAGAGGATCGACATGGAGAAGTGTCAAGGTTGATTGACATGGAGGAGTGACATGGAAAAGTGACATGGTAGAGATGAAGGAGAGACATGGAAGATCGACATGGAGGATCGACATGTTGGAGCGACTTTCTGGAGTGACATGGAGGAGCGCCATTCTGGAGTGACATGGAGGAGCAACATCGAGGATCGACATGGAGGAGTAACATGTACGATCTAAATGGAGGAGTGACATGAAGATCGACATGGAGGAGCGATATGGAGGATCAACAAGGAGGAGTCGACATGGAGTATTGACAAGGAGGACTGACATGGAGGAGTGACATTTTACAGTTAAATTCTGGTGTGAAATTCTGGAGTGACATGTAGGATCTACATGGACGATTAACATGGAGGATCGACATGGAGGAGCGACATAGAGGATCGACATGGAGGAGTGTCAAGTTTGATCGACATGGAGGAGTGACAGGGAGGAGTGACATGGTGGAGTGACATGGAGGAGAGATATGTAAGATTGACATGGAGGATCGACATGGAGGAGTGACATTCTGGATTTAAATATGTATTGACATGGAGGAGCGACATGGAGGTTTGACATAGAGGAGTAACATGAAGGATCTACATGGAGGAGGTACATGGGGGAGTGACATGGAAGACATGGAGGAGTGACATGGTGGAGTGACATGGAAGACATGGAGTAGTGACATGGTGGAGCAACATGGAGGATCGAAATGGAGGATCGACATGGAGCAGTGACATGGAGGAGTGACATGAAAATTCTACATGGAGGAGCGACATGGTGGAGTGACATGGAGGAGTGACATGTAGGATTGACATGGATGAGTTACATGGAGGAGTGACGTGGAAGACAGGGAGGAATGACATGGAGGAGCGAAATAGAGGATTGACATGGAGCAGTGACATGGAGGAGGCATCTGGAGGAGTAGCATTCTGGAGCGACATTCTGGAGTGAAATGGAGGAGCTACATGGAGGAGCGACATCACAGAGCGACATGGAAGACTGACAATGAGGAGGTACATTCTGGAGGGACATGGTGGAGCGACATTCTGGAGTGACATGGAGGAGCGACATTCTGGAGTGACATGGAGGAGAGACATGGAGGAGCTACATGGCGGAGTGACATGGAGGAGTGATATGAAGCATTGACATGGAACAGTTACATAGAGGAGTTATATGGAAGAGCAAGGAGGAGCGACATGAAGGATAAACATGGGGGAGTGACGAGGAGGAGCGACATTCTGGAGTGACATGGAGGAGTGAAATGGAGGAGCGAAATGGAGGATCGAGATGGAGGAGTGACATGGAGGAGAAACATAGAAGAGTTACATGGAGGAGCTACATAAGGAGCTACATAAGGAGCAACATCACGGAGCGATTTGGAGGACTGACATGGAGGAATTACATTCTGGAGGGACAAGGAGGAGCGACATTCTGGAAAGACATGGAGGAGCGACATTCTGGAGTGACATGGAAGACATGGATCGACATGGAGTAGTAACAAGGAGGAGCGACATGGAGGAGCGACATGGCGGAATGACATGGAGGAGTGACATGGAGGATTGACATGGAGGAGTTACATAGAGGTGTGACGTGGAAGAAAGGGAGAAGTGACATGGAGGAGCAACTGGAGGAGCGAAATAGAGGATCGACATGGAGGAGTGACATGGAGGAGGGACATGGAGGAGTGACATGGAGTAGCAACATGGAGGAGGGACATGGAGGAGTAACATTCTGGAGTTAAATTTTGAAGTGACATGGAGGAGTGAAATGGAGGAGCAAAATGGAGGATCGAGATGGAGGAGTGACATGGAGGAGAAACAGAAGAGTTTCATGTAGGAGCTACATGAGGAGCAACATTACGGATTGACTTGGAGGACTGACATTGAGGAATGACATTCTGGAGGGACATGGAGGAGCGACATTCTGGAGTAACATGGATAAGCGACATTCTGGAGTGACATGGAGGAGCAACATTGTGGAATGACATTGAGGAGCGACATGGGGGATTGACATGGAAGACATGAAAGAGTGACATGGTGTAGCAACATGGAGGATCAACATGGACGATCGACGATCGATATGGAGCAGTGACATGGAGGAGTGACATGGAGGATCGACATGGAGGAGTGACATGGAGGAGTGACATAGGAGATGGAGGAGTGACATGTAGGAGCGAAATGGAGGTGTTAAATTGAACATCGACATGGAGGAGTCATGTGGAGGAGGGATATGGAGGAGTTACATTCTAGAGTGAAATTCTGGATGAACATTCCGGAGTGACGTGGAGGAGTGATATGGAGGATTGACATGGAGGAGGTACATGGTGGAGTGACATTCTGGAGTTAAATTCTTGAGTGACTTCTGGAGTGACATGGAGGAGCAACATTCTAGAGTGACATGGAGGAGTGATATGGATGAGCAATTAGGGGCGACATGGAGGAGCGACATGGAGCAGTGACATGGAGGATTGACATGGAAGAGGGACATGGAGGACTGACATTCTGGAGTGATATTCTGGAGGGACATTCTGGAGTGACATGAAGGAGTGACATGGAGGATGGACATAGAGGATTGACATGGAGGAGGGACATGGAGGAGTGACATTCTGGAGTTAAATTCTGGAGTGAAATTCTGGAATGGCATTGAGGAGCAACATCCTAGAGCGACATGGAGGAGTAACAAGGAGGAGCGACATGGAGGATCGACATGGAGGAGCGACATTGAGCAGTCACATGGAGGATTGATGAGGAGGACTAACATGGAGGATCAACAGGGAGGAGTGAGATGGAGGAGTGACATGGAGGATAGACATTGAGTAGTGACTTGGAGTAGTGACAAGGAGGAGTGACATGAAGAAGTAACAAGGAGTAGTGACATGGAGGACTGACATGGGTGATTGACATGGAGGAGTGACATGGAGGATCGACATGGAAGATTGACATGGAAGATCAACATGGAGGAGCGACGTGGAGGAGCAACATTGAGGAGCGACATGGAGGACTGACATGGAGGATCGACAATTAGGACTGACATGGAGGATTGACATGGAGAAAGGACATGGAGGAGTGACATTCTGGAGTTAAATTCTGGAGTGACATTCTGGAATAGAATGGAGGAGGGACATGGAGGAGTGACATTCTAGAGTTAAATCTGGAGTGATATTCTGGAGTGACATGGAGGAGCGACATTCTGGAGTGACATGGAGAAGCGACATGGAGGATCGACATGGCGGAGTTACATGCAGGACTGACATGGAAGACAGGGAAGAGTGACATGGAGGGGCGACATGGAGGAATGAAATGGAGGAATAACATGGAGGATCAACATGGAGGAGTGACAAGGAGGAGCAACATGAAGGAGTAACAAGGAGGAGTTACATGGAGGATCGACATGGAGGATCGACATGGAGGAACGACATGGAGGAATGACATGGAATATAGGTAGGAGTGACATGGAGGAGCGACATTCTGGACTGATATTCTGGAGTGACATTGATGAGACATATGGAGGATTGACATAGAGGAGTAACATGAAGGATCTACACGGAGGAGCTACATGGAGGAGGTACATAGGGGAGTGACATGGAAGACATGGAGGAGTGAAATGGAGGAGTGAAATGGAGGTGCAACATGGAAGATCGACATGGAAGATCGACATGGAGCAGTTACGTGGAGGAGTGACATGGAGGATCGACATGGAGGATCGATATGGAGGATTGACATGGAGGAAGGACATTGAAGACAGGGAGGAGTGACATGGAGGTGTGAAATAGAGGATCGACATGGAGGAGTGACATGGAGGAGGTTCATGGAGGAGTGACATCATGGAGTGACTTTCTGGAGGGACATTCTGGAGTGACATGGAGGTATCGACATTGAGGAGTGACAAGGATGAGTTATATGGAGGATCTACATAGAGGATTGACATGGAGGAGGGACATGGAGGAGTAACATTCTGGAGTAAAATTCTGGAGTGACATTCTGGAGTGACATGGAGGAGCAACATTCTGGGGTGACATGGAGGAGTGACATGGAGGAGTGATATGGACGAGCAGGGATGAGCAACATGGAGGATCGACATGGAATAGTCACATGGAGGACCGACACGGATGAGGTACATGGGGGAGTGACATGGAAGACATGGAGGAGTGACATGGTGGAGCAACATGTAGGATCAAAATGGAGGATCGACATGGAGAAGTGACATGGAGGAGTGACAAGGTTGAATGACATGGAGGAGTCACAAGGAGGAGCGACATGGAGGAAATATATGTAGGAGCGAAATCGAGCAGTGACATGGAAGTGTGACATGGAGGATCAACATGGAGGATCGATATGGAAGAGTGACATGGAGGAGGGACATGGAGGAGTGACATTCCGGAGTGACATTCTGGAGGGACTTTTTGGAGTGACATGGAGGAGCAACATGGAGGAGGGACATGGAGGAGTAACATTCTGGAGTTAAATTCTGGAGAGACATTCTGGATTGACATGGAGGAGCGACATGGTGGTGTGATATGGAGGATCAAGGAGGAGTGACATGGAGGATCGAAATGTGTCGACATGGAAGACCGAAATTGTGTAGTGACTTGGAGGAGTGACAAAGAGGAGCGACATGGAGGAGTAACATGGAGGAGTGACATTTTGGAGGGACATTCTGGACGGAGATTCTGGAGTGACATGGAGGAGCGACATTCTGGAGTGACATTCTGGAGTGACATTGATGAGAGATATGGAGGTTTGATATAGAAGAGTAACATGAAGGATCTAAATGGAGGAGCTACATATAGGAGGTACATGGGGGAGTGACATGGAAGACATGGAAGAGTGACATGGTGTAGCAACATGTAGAATCGACATGGAGGAGTGACATGGAGGAGTGACATTCTGGAGTTAAATCTGGAGTGATATTCTGGAGTGACATCAAGGAGCGACATTCTGGAGTGACATGGAGGAGCGACATGGTGGAGTGATATGGAGGAGCAAGGAGGAGCCACAGGGAGGATCGACATGGAGGACTGACATGGAAGACAGGGAGGAGTGACCGAGGGGCGACATGGAGGTCTGAAATAGCGGATCAACATGGAGGAGGTATATGGAGGAGTGAAATTCTGGAGTGACTTTCTGGAGGGACATTCTGTAGTGACATGGAGGTATCAACATGGAGGAGTGACAAGGAGGAGTGATATGGAGGATCAACATAGAGGATTGACATGGAGGAGGGACATGGAGGAGTGACGTTCTGGAGTTAAATTCTGGAGAACCATTCTGGAGTGACATGGAGGAGATACAAGGAGGAGTGATATGGAGGAGCAGGGATGAGAGACCTAGAGGATCGACATGTAATAGTCACATGGAGGAGCAAAAACAGAGGAGTGACATGGAACACATAGTGGAGTGACATTGAG
This sequence comes from Sebastes umbrosus, assembly GCF_015220745.1. NCBI lineage: Eukaryota > Metazoa > Chordata > Actinopteri > Perciformes > Sebastidae > Sebastes > Sebastes umbrosus. Next base: position 27,786,519 of record NC_051287.1, read on the forward strand.
GATCGACAATGAGGATTGAAACGGAGGATCTACATGAAACAGTGACATGGAGGAGTGAAATGGAAGTGTGACATGGAGGAGTGACATGGAGGATCGACATAGAGGAGTGACATGGAGGAGCGCCATGGCAGAGTGACATGGAGGAGCGACATGGCGGAGTGACATGGAGGATTAACATGGAGGATTGACGTGGAAGACAGGAGTGACATGGAGGAGCGAAATAGAGGATCAACATGGTTGAGTGACAAGGAGGAGGGACATGGAGGAGTGAAATGGAGGATGGACATGGAGGGTTGACATGGAGGAGTGACTAGGAGGAGAGACATGGAAGAGCGACATGGAGGATCTACATGGAGGAGCGACATCGCGGAGCGACATGGAATAGCAACATTCTGGAGTGACATGGAGGAGCGAAATGGAAGATCGACATGGAGGAGCAACATGTAGGATATAAATGGGGGAGTGACATGGAGGATTGACATGGAGGACTGACATGGAGGATCGACATGGAGGAGCGACATAGAGGATCGACATGGAGGAGTGTCAAGTTTGATCGATATGGAGAAATGACATGGAGGAGTGACATGGTAGAGATGGAGGAGTGACATGGAGGAGAGACATGGAAGATCGACATGGAGGAGTGACATTCTGGAGTTAAATCTGGATTGACATGGAGGAGCGATATTCTGGAGTGACATGGATGAGCAACATGGTGGAGTGATATGGATGAGCAAGGAGGAGCGACATGGAGGATCAACATATGTCGACATGGAAGACATGGAGGAGTGACATGGAGTAGCGACATGGAGGAGTGACATGGTGGAGCAACATGGAGGATCGAAATGGAGGATCGATGTGGAGGAGTAACAAGGAGGAGCGACATGGAGGATCGACATGGAGGAGCGACATCAAGCAGTGACATGGAGGAGTGACATTCTGGAGTTAAATCTGGAGTGATATTCTGGAGTGACATGGAGGAGCGACATTCTGGAGTGACATGGAGAAGCGACATGGAGGATCGACATGGCGGAGTTACATGCAGGACTGACATGGAAGACAGGGAGGAGTGACATGGAGGGGCGACATGGAGGTGTGAAATAGAGGATCGACATGGAGGAGGTATATGGAGGAGTGACATTGAGGATCGACATTGAGGATCGAAATGGAGGATTGACATGAAACAGTGACATGGAGGAGAGACATGGAAGTGTGTCATGGAGGAGTGACATGGATGATCGACATGGAGGAGTTACATGGAGGAGCGACATGGCACAGTGACACGGAGGAGCGACATGGCGGAGTGACATGGAGGAGTAACATGGAACATGGAGGATTGACGTGGAAGACAGGGAGGAGTGACATGGAGGAGCGAAATAGAGGATCAACATGGTGGAGTGACAAGGAGGAGGGACATGGAGGAGTGACATTCTGGAGTGACATTCTTGAGGGACATTCTGGAATGACATGGATGAGCGACATGGAGGAGGTGAATGGAGGAGTAACATTCTGGAGTTAAATTCTGGAGTGACATTCTGGAGTTACATGGAGGAACTACTTTCTGGAGTGACATGGAGGAGCGACATTGAAGATCAACATGGAGGAGTAACATGTTGGATCCACATGGAGGAATGACATGGAGGATCGACATGGAGGAGCGACATTGAGGATCGACAATGAGGAGCGACATTGAGGAGCTACATGGAGGAGCTACATGGATGTCTGACAACGAGGAGGTACATTCTGGAGGGACAGGGTGGAGCGACATTCTGGAGTGACACGGAGGAGCGACATTCTGGATTGACATGGAAGATCGACATGGAGGAGTAACATGTAGGATATAAATGGAGGAGTGACATGGAGGATTGACATGGAGGAGCGATATGGAGGATCGACAAGGAGGAGAAACATTGAGGAGCAACATGGAGGACTGACATGGAGGAGTGATATGGAAGACAGGGAGGAGTGACATGGAGGGTCAACATGGAGGAGTGACTTTCAGGAAGGACATTCTGGAGTGACATGGAGGTATCGACATTGAGTAGTTACATGGAGGAGTGACGTGGAAGACAGGGAGTAATGACATGGAGGAGCACAATAGAGGATCGACATGGAGCAGTCGACATGGAGCAGTGGAGGATTAACAATCTGGAGTTAAATTCTGGAGTGACATTCTGGAGTGACATGGAGGAGCGACATTCTGGAGTGACATAGAGGAGTGACATGGAGGAGAGAAATTGAGGTGTGACATGGAGGAGAGACATGGCATAGTGAGAGGGATGAGTGACATGGGGGATCGACATGGATGAGTGACCTGGAGGAGTGACAAGAAGAAGTGACATGGAGGAGTGACATGGAGGAGTGACAAGGTGGAGCAACATGGAGGATAGACATTGAGGATTGACATGGAGGAGCGACATGGAGGAGTGACATGTAGGATCGACATGCAGGAGTGACATGGAGGAGTGACATGGAGGAGTGTCATGGAAGACATGGATTAGTGACATGGAGGAGTTACATTGAGGAGAAACAGGAAGGAGTGACATGGAGGAACGACATTCTGGAGTGACATGGAGGAGTGACATGGAGGAGCAAGGATGAGTGACATGGTGGATCGACATGGAGTGACATGGAGTAGTAACTTGGAAGAGTGACATGGAGGATCGACATGGAGAAGCGACATGGAGGAGCGACATCTAGGATCTGCATGGAGGAGCAACATGGTGGAGTGAGATGGAGGAGTGACATTGTTGATCGATATGGAGGACTGAAATGGAAAAGCTACATGGAGAAGCGACATAGAAGAGCGAAATGGAGAATCGACATTGAGGAGTGACATTAAGGAGTAACATGGAGAAGTGACATGGAGAAGTGACATGGAGGAGGGACATGGAGGAGGGACATTCTGGATTAACATGGAGTAGCGATATCGAGGAGTGACATGGAGGTGCAAGGATGAGCAACATGGAGGATCGACATGGAGGAGCGACATAGAGGAGCGACATGGAGAATCGACATCGAGGAGTGACATTGAGGAGTGACATTAAGGAGTGACATGGAGGAGTGACATCTAGGATCTACATGTAGGAGCAACATGAAGGAGTGACATGGAGGAGTGACATTGTTGATCGACATGGAGGACTGAAATGGAAAAGCTACATGGAGAAGCGATATAGAGGAGCGACATAGAGAATCGACATGGAGGAGGGACATGGAGGAGGGACATGGAGGAGGGACATTCTGGATTGACATGGAGTAGCGACATCGAGGAGTGACATGCAGGAGCAAGGATGAGAGACATGGAGGTGCGACATGTAGGTTCTACATGGAGGATCGAAATGGAGCAGTGACATGGAAGAGTGACATTCTGGAGTGACATTCTGGTGTGACATGGAGGAGCGATATGGAAGAGTAAAATGGAGGGGTAAGGATGAGCGACAAAGACGATCGACATGGAGGAGTGACATGGAGGAGTGACATTGAGGAAAGACATGGATAAGTGACATGGAGGATTGACATTGAGCAGTGATATGAAGGAGTGACATTGAGGAGTGACATGGAGGAGCGACATGGAGTATAGACATGGAGGATTGACATGGAGGAGCGACATGGAGGAGTGACATGTAGGATCGACATGCAGGATTGACATGGAGGAGTGACATGGAGGAGTGTCGTGGAAGACAAGGAGTAGTGACATGGAGTGACATTGAGCAGTGACATGTTGGCGTGACATGGAGGAGTGACATGGAAGCTCGACATGGAGGAGTGTCATGGAAGACATGGAGTAGTGACATGGAGGAGTTACATTGAGGAGTCACAGGAAGGAGGGACATGGAGGAGCGACATGGAGTAGCAACTTGGAAGAGTGACATGGAGGATCGACATCGAGAAGTGACATGGAGGAGCGACATCTAGGATCTACATAGAAGAGCAACATGGAGGAGTGACATGGAGGAGTGACATTTTTAATCGACATGGAGGACTGAAATGGAAAAGTTACATGGAGAAGCGACATAGAGGATCGACATGGAGAATCGACATGGAGGAGTGACATTGAGGAGTGACATTAAGGAGTGACATGGAGAAGTGACATATAGGAGGGACATTCTGGATTGACATGTAGTAGCGACATCGAGGAGTGACATGGAGGAGCAAGGATGAGCGACATGGAGGATCGACATGGAGGAGCGACATGTAGGCTCTACATGGAAGAGCAACATGGAGGACTGAAATGGAGGAGTGACATGGAGGATCGACATGGAGTACTGACATGGAGGAGTGACATTCTGGTGTGACATCATGGTGTGACATGGAGGAGCGATATGGAAGACTATCATGGAGGAGTAACGATGAGCGACAAGGACGATCGACATGGAGGAGTGACATGGAGGAGTGACATTGAGGACTGACATGGAGAAGTGACATGGAGGAACGACATGGAGCAGTGATATGAAGGAGTGACATGGAGGAGTGACACGGAGTAACAAAATGGAGCATAGACATGGAGGATTGACATGGAGGAGTGACATGGAGGAGTGACATGTAGGATCGACATGCAGGAGTGACATGGAGGAGTGACATGGAGGAGTGTCATGGAAGATATGGATTAGTGACATGGAGGAGTTACATTGAGGAGTCACAGGAAGGAGTGACATGGATTAGCGACATTCTGGAGTGACATGGAGGAGTGACATGGAGGAGCAAGGATGAGCGACATGGTGGATCAACATGGAGTGACACTGAGTAGCAACTTGGAATAGTGACATGGAGGATCGACATGGACAAGCGACATGGAGGAGCGACATCTAGGATCTACATGGAGGAGCAACATGGGGGAGTGACATGGAGGAGTGACATTGTTGATCGATATGGATGACTGAAATGGAAAAGCTACATGGAGATGCAACATAGAGGAGCGACATGGAGAATCGACATGGAGGAGCAACATGGAGGAGTGACATGGAGGAGTGACATGGAGCTTCGACATGGAGGAGTGACATTGAGGAGTGACATTAAGGAGTGACATGGAGGAGTGACTTGGAGGAGGTCAAAGGAGGAGGTACATTTTGGAGTGACAAGGAAGAGCGACATGGAGGATCGACATGTAGTAGAGACATGGAGGAGTGATATGGAGGAGTTACATGGAGGATCGCCACGGAGGAGGGAGATTCTAGATTGACATGGAGTAGCGGCATCGAGGAGTGACATGGAGGAGCAAGGATGAGCAACATGGAGGAGTGACATGGAGGATCAACATGGAGGAGCGACATGAATTATCGACATGGAGGAGTGACATGAAGGAGGGACATGGAGGAGCGACATTCTGGGTTGAAATTCTGGAGTGACATTCTGGAGTGACATGTAGGAGTAACATTCTGGAGTGACATGGAGGATCGAACCGGAGGAGTGACATGGAAGACATGGAGGTGTGACATGGAGGATCGACATTGAGTAGTGACTTGGAGTAGTGACAAGGAGGGTTGACATGGTGGAGCGAAATGGAGGATCGACACGGAGTGTTGACATGGAGGAGTGACATGGAAGACAGGAAGGAGTGACATGGAGGGGAGATATGGAGGTGTGAAATAGAGGATTGACATGGAGGATTGACATGGAGGAGGTTTATGTAGGAGTGACATTCTGGAGTGACTTTCTGGAGGGACATTCTGGAGTGACATGGAGGTATCGACATGGAGGAGTGACAAGGAGGAGTGATATGGAGGATCTACATAGAGGATTGACATGGAGGAGGGACATGGAGGAGTGAAATTCTGGAGTCAAATTCTGGAGTGACATTCTGGAGTGACATGAAGGAGCAACATTCTGGGGTGACATGGAGGAGTGACATGGAGGATCGAGATGTGTCGACATGGAAGACATTTAGGAGTGACATGGAGGAGTTACATTTTGGAGGGCCATCATGGAGGGACATTCTGGAGTAACATGGAGGAGCGACATTCTGGAGTGACATTTTGGAGTGACATTGATGAGAGATATGGAGGATTGACATAGAGGATCAACATGGAAGAGTGACATGGAGGAGCAACATGGAGGAGTTACATAGAGGAGTGACGTAGAAGAAAAGGAGGAGTGACATGGAGGAGTGACATGGAGGAGCGAAATAGAGGATCGACATGGAGGATCGACATGGATAAGTGACATGGAGGAGGGACATGGAGGAGTAACATTCTGGAGTTAAATTCTGGAGTGACATTCTGGAGTGTCATGGAGGAGAAACATTCTGGAGTGACATGGAAGAACGACATGGAGGAGTGAAATAGAGGAGCAAGGAGCAGCGACATGGAGGATAAACATGGAGGAGTGACTAGGAGGAGAATCATAGAAGAGTTACATGGAGGAGCTACATCAGGACCTACATCACGGAGCGACTTGGAGGACTGACATGGAGGAATGACATTCTGGAGGGACATGGAGGAGTGATATGGAGGAGTGACACAGAGGAGAGACATGGAGGAGTGACATTAGGAGCCACATAGAGGATCAACATGGTGGAGTCACATGGAGGATCGACATGGAGGAGTGACATTGAGGAGTGACATGGAAGATCGACACAGAGGAGTGACATGTAAGACATGGAGGAGTGACATGGAGGATTTGATATTGAGTAGTGACATGGAGGAGTGACAAAGAGGATCGACATGGAAGATCGACATGGAGTATCAACATGGAGGAGTGACATGGTAGAAATGGAGGAGTGACATGGAGGAGAGACATGGAAGATCGACATGGAGGATCAACATGGAGGAGTGACATGTTAGAGATGGAGGAGTGACATGGAGGAGAGACATGGAAGATCGACATGGAGGATCGACATGGAGGAGTGATATGGAGGAGTGACACGGAGGAGAGACATGGAGGAGTGACATTAAAGACATGGAGTAGTGAAATGGAGGATCGACATTGAGAAGTGACATGGAGGAGTGACAAGGAGGAGTGACATTGATGAGTGAAATGGAGGAGTGACATTCTGGAGGGACATGGAGGAGTGACAAGGAGGAGAGACATGTAGGAGAGACATGGAGTATTGACAAGGAGGACTGACATGGAGGAGTTGTCAGTCCTCCTTAAATTCTGGATTGGAATTCTGGAGTGATATGTAGGATCTACATTCAGGAGTGAAATGGAGTATCGACATGGAAAAGCGACATAGAGGACCGACATGGTGGAGCGTCAAGGTTGATCGACATGGAGGAGTGACAAGGAGGAGTGACATGGTAGAGATGAAGGAGTGACATGGAGGATAGACATGGAAGATTGACATGGAGGATCGACATGGAGGACTGACATTCTGGAGTTAAATCTGGATTAACATGGAGGAGCGACATTCTGGAGTGACATGGAGGAGCGACATGGTGGAGTAATATGGATGATTAAGGAGGAGCGACATTGAGGATCGACATGTGTCAACATGGAAGACATGTAGGAGTTTCATGGAGGATCGACATTGAGCAGTGACATGGAGGAGTGACAAATTGGAGCGACATGGAGGAGTGACATGGAGGAGTGACATGGAGGAGCGACATGGAGGATCGACATCGAGTATTGACAAGGTGGATCGACATGGAGGAGTGACATAGAGGAGTGACATGGTAGAGATGGAGGAGTGACATGGAGGAGAGACATGGAAGATCGACATGGAGGATCGACATGGAGGAGTTACATTGTAGAGATGGAGGAGTGACATGGTGGAGTGATATGGATGAGCGAGGAGGAGCAATATGGAGGATCGAGATGTGTCGACATGGAAGAAATGGAGGAGTGACATGGAGGATCGACATTGAGCAGTGACATGGAGGAGTGACAAAGAGGAGCGACATGGAGGAGTGACATGGAGGAGTTACATTTTGGAGGGACATTCTGGAGGGACATTCTGGAGTGACATAGAGGAGCGACATTCTGGAGTGACATTCTGGAGTGACATTGATGAGAGATATGGAGGATTGACATAGAGGAGTGACATGGAGGAGTGACATGTAGTATTGACATGGAGGAGTTACATAGAGGAGTGACACGGAAGAAAGGCAGGAGTGACATGGAGGAGCGATATGGAGGAGCGAAATAGAGGATCGACATGGAGGAGTGACATGGAGGAGTGACATTCTGGAGTGAAATTCTGGAGGGACATTCTGGAATGACATGGAGGAGCGACATGTATGACGGACATGGAGGAGTAACATTCTGGAGGTAAATTCTGGATTGACATTCTGGAGTGTCATGGAGGAGCGACATTCTGGAGTGACATGGAAGAACGACATGGAGGAGTGATAAAGTGGAGCAAGGAGGAGTGAAATTGAGGAGTGACATGGAGGAGCGACAAGGAGGATTGACATGGATGATCGACATGGAGGAGCGACATGGACGATCGACATGTACTAGTCACATGGAGCATCGATATGAAGGAACAATATGGAGCAGTGACATGGTAGAAATGGAGGAGTTACATGGAGTAGAGACATGGAAGATCAACATGGAGGATCATCATGGAAAAGTAACATGGATGAGTGACAAGAGGAGCATCATGGAGGAGCAACATGGAGGATCGACATGGAGGAGCGACGTGGAGGAGCAACATTGAGGAGCGACATGGAGGACTGACATGGAGGATCGACATGGATGGCTGACATTGAGTATTGACATGAAGAAAGGACATGGAGGAATGACATTATTGAATGACATGGAGGAGGGACATGGAGGAGTGACATTCTGGAGTTAAATTTTGGAGTGAAATTCCGGAGTGACATGTAGGAGCGACATTCTGGAGTGACATGGAGGAGATATATGGATGAGCAAGGAGGAGCAACATGGAGGATCAACATGAAGTAGTGACATGGAGGAGCGACAATGAGGAGTGACATGGAAGACATGGAGGAGTGACATGGAGGAACAACATGGAGAATCGACATGGAGGATCGACATGGAGGATGGACATGGAGGAGTGACTTTCTGGAGTTAAATGCCGGCGTGACATACTGGAGTGACATTGAGGAGCGACATTCTGTAGTGACATGGAGGAGCAACATGGAGGAGTGACATGGAAGACATGGAGTAGTGACATGGAGGATCGAAATAGAGGATTGACATGTAGGAGGGACATGGAGGAGTGACATTGAGGAGCGACATGGAGGAGTGACCGGGAGCAATGACATTCTGGAGTCACATTCTGGAGGGACATTCTGGAGCGACATGGAAGATCGACATGGAGGATTAACATGAAGGATCTACATGGAGGAGAAACATGGAGGAGGTACATGAGGGAGTGACGTGGAAGACATGGAGGAGAGACATGGAGTAGCAACATGGAGGAGTGACATGGAGGAGTGACAAGGAGGAGCGACATGAAGGAGTAACACGTAGGAGCAACATGGTGGAGTGTCATGTAGGATCAACATGGAGGAGTGACATGGAGGAGTGACATGGTAGAAATGGAGGAGTGACATGGAGGAGAGACGTGGAAGATAGACATGGAGGATCGACATGGAGGAATAACATGGAGTGACAAGGAGGAGTAACAAGGAGGAGTGACATGGGAGAGCGACATGGAAGAGCTACATGGAGGAGCGACATCGCGGAGTGACATGGGGGACTGACATGGAGGAGTGACATTCTAGGGTGACATTCTGGAGGGATGTTCTGGAGTGACATGGAGGTGCGACATGGAAGATCGACATGGAGGATATACATAAAGTATCTACATGGAGGAGCAACATGGAGGAGGTGTATGAGGGAGTGACATGGAAGACATGGATGAGTGACATGGAGTAGCAATATGGAGGATCAACAAGGACGATCGACATGGAGCAATGCCATGGAGGAGTGACAAGGAGAAGCGACATGGAGGAGTGACATGGAGGATCAACATGGAGGAATGACAAGAGGAGCGTCATGGAGGAGCAACATTGAGGAGCAAACATGAAGGACTGACTTGGAGATTAGACATGGATTACTGACATTGAGGATCGACATGGAGAAAGGACATGGAGGAGTTACATTCTGGAGTTAAATTCTTGAGTGACATTCTGGAGTTAAATTTTGGAGGGACATTCTGGAGTGACACGGAGGAGCAACATGGAGAAGGTACATGGGGGAGTGACATGGAAGACATGGAGGAGTGATATGGAGGAACAACATGGAGTATCGACATGGAAGATTGACATGGATCAGTTTCATGGAGGAGTGACAAGGAGGAGTGTAATGGTGGGGTAACATTGAGGAGCGACATTGAGGACTGACATGCAGGATCGACATAGAGACGTGACAAGGAGGATCGACATGGAGGATTGACACTGAGGAAGGATATGGAGGAGTGACATTCTGGAGTTAAATTCTGGAGTGTCATTCTGGAGTGACATTGAGGACCAACATTCTGGAGTGACATGGAGGAGCAACATGGAGGAGTGATATGGAGGAGCAAGGAGGAGCAACATGGAGGAATGACATGGAAGTGAGACATGGAGGAGTGAAATGGTGGAGAGACATGGAAAATCGACATGGAGGATCGTCATGGAGGAGTAACATGGAGTAACAAGAGGAGTGTCATGGAGGAGCAACATGGAGTACCGACATGGAGGAGCGACGTGGAGGATTGACATGGAGAAAAGATATGGGGAAGTGACATTCTGGAGGTAAATTCTGGAGTGACATTCTAGGAATAGAATCGAGGAGGGACATGGAGGAGTGACATTCTGGAGTTAAATTTTGGAGGGACATTCTGGAGTGACATGGCGGAGTGACATGGAGGAGTGACATGTAGCATTGACATGGAGGAGTTACATAGAGGAGTGATATGGAGGAGCAAGGAGGAGCGACATGGAGGATAAACATGGGGGACTGACTAGGAGGAGCGACATTCTGGAGTGACATGGAGGAGCGAAATGGAGGATCGAGATGGAGGAGTGACATGGAGGAGAAACATAGTAGAGTTACATGGAGGAGCTACATGAGGAGCAACATCAAGTAGCAATTTGGAGGACAGACATGGAGGAATGACATTCTGGAGGGACATGGAGGAGCGACATTCTGGAGTGACATGGAAGAGATGGAGCAGTGACATGGTGCATCAGCATGGAGGATCGAAATGGAGGATCGACATGGAGGTGCGACATCGAGCAGTGACATGGAAGTGTGACATGGAGGAGAGACATTGAGGATCAACATGGAGGAGTGACATGTAGGAGCGACATGGCGGAATGACATGGAGGAGTGACATGGAGGATTGACATGGAGGAGTTACATAGAGGTGTGATGTGGAAGAAAGGGAGGAGTGACATGGAGGAGCGAAATAGAGGATTGACATGGAGGAGTGACATAGAGGAGGGACATGGAGGAGTGAAATTCTGGAGTGACATGGAGGAGGGACATGGAGGAGTAACTTGGAGGATCTAAATGGAGGAGTGACATGTAGGATTGACATGGAGGAATGACACAGAGGATCAAAATAGAGGAGTGACAGTAAGGAGTGACATTGAAGACAGGGAGGAGTGACATGTAGGAGCGACATGGAGGAGCGACATTGAGAAGAGACATGGAGGACTGACATGAAAGATCAACATGGAGGAGTGACATGGAGGAGTGACATTGTAGACTCGGAGGAGTGACATGGAAGAGAGACTTGGAAGATTGACATTGTGGACAGACATGTAGGAGTGGCATGGTAGACATAGAGGAGTGACATGGAGGAGAGACATGGAGGATCGACATGGAAGATCGACATGGAGTGACATGGAGGAATGACATGGAAATGTGACGTGGAAGAAAGGGAGGAGTGATATGGAGGAGCGAAATAGAGGATCGACATGGATGAGTGACATAGAGGAGGGACATGGAGGAGTGAAATTCTGGAGTGACATGGAGAAGCGATATGGAGGAGGGACATGGAGGAGTAACTTGGAGGATCTAAATGGAGGAGTGACATAGAGGAACGACATGGAGGCTCAACATTGAGGAGCGACCTTGAGGAGCGACATGGAGGAGTGACATGGAGGAGTGACATGCAGGATCGACATGGAGCAGTGACATGGAGGAGATACATTGAGTAGAGACATGGAGTAGTGACATTCTGGAGTGACATGGAGGAGCGACATGGATGAGTGATATTGAGGAGCACAGAGGAGCAACACGGAGGATCGACATTGAGGAGTGACATGGAGTAGTGACAGGGAGGAGTGACATTCTGGAGAGACATTCTGGAGTTAAATTCTGGAGTGACATCGAGGAGCAACATGAAGGGCCTAAATGGAGGAATGACATGGAGGAGGTAAATGGGGGAGTGACATGGAAGACATGGAGGAGTGAAATGGAGGACCAACATGGAGGATCGACATGGAGGATCGACACGGTGGAGTGATATGGAAGACATGGAGGAGTGACATGGAGGATCGAAATTGATTAGTGACATGGAGGAGTGACAAGGAGGAGCGACATGTGTCGACATGGAAGACATGGAGGATTTACATGGAGGATCTACATTGAGCAGTGACATGGAGGAGTGACAAAGAGGAGCGACAAGGAGGAGTCATATGGAGGAGTGACATTTTGGGGGGACATTCTGGAGGAACATTCTGGAGTGACATTGATGACAGATATGGAGGATTTACATAGAGGAGTAACATGAAGCATATACATGGAGGAGGTACATAGGGTAGTGACATGGAAGACATGGAGAAGTGAAATGGAGGAGCAACATCGAGGATCGACATGGAAGATTGACATGAAGCAGTGACATGGAGGAGTGACATGGAGGAGCAACATGGAGGATCGACATGGAGGGGCAACAAGGTGGATCGACCTGGAGGAGTGACATGGAGGAATGACATGGTGAAGATGGAGGAGTGACATGGAGGAGAGACATGGAAGATCGACATGGAGGATCGACATGGAGGAGTGACATTCTGGAGTTAAATCTGGATTGACATTCTGGAGTGACATGGAGGAGTGACATGGAGGAGCGACATGGAGGAGGGACATGGAGGAGTTACAATCTGGAGTTAAATTCTGGAGTGACATTCTGGAGTTAAATCTGGATTGACATTCTGGAGTGACATGGAGGAGCGACATACTGGAGTTACATGGAGGAATGACATGGAGGAGTGATATGGAGGAACAAGGAGGTGCGACATGGAGGATCGACATGAATAAGTGACATGGAGGAGTGACACGGTGGAGTGACATGGAAGATATGGAGGATTGACATGGAGAATTGACATTGAGTAGTGACATGGAGGAGTGACAAGGAGGAGCGACACGGAGGAATAACATGAAGGATCTACATGAAGGAGCGACATGGAGGATTGAGAGGAGTGACATGGAGGAGCAACATGACATGGAGGATCAACATGGAGGAGTGACTTGGAGGAGTGACATGGAGGAGTTACATGGAGGATCGACATGGAAGAGTGACATGGAGGAGCGACATGGAAGAGCGACATGGAGGAGCTACATGGAGGAGCTACATCGTGGAGCGACATGGAAGACTGACAACGAGGAGGTTCATTCTGGAGCGACATGGTGGAGTGACATTCTGGAGTGACATGGAGGAGCGATATGGAAAATCGACATGGATGAGTAACATGTAGGATCTAAATGGAGGAGTGACATGAAGGATCGACATGGAGGAGCGATATGGAGGATCAACAAGGAGGAGTCGACATGGAGTATTGACAAGGAAAACTGACATGGAGGAGTGACATTCTACAGTTAAATTCTGGAGTGAAATTCTGGAGTGACTTCTAGGATCCACATGGAGGAGTGACATTGAGGATCGACATGTAGGAGCGACATAGAGGATCGACATGGAGAAGTGTCAAGGTTGATCGACATGGAGGAGTGACATGGAAAAGTGACATGGTAGAGATGAAGGAGAGACATGGAAGATCGACATGGAGGATCGACATGTTGGAGCGACTTTCTGGAGTGACATGGAGGAGCGCCATTCTGGAGTGACATGGAGGAGCAACATCGAAGATCGACATGGAGGAGTAACATGTACGATCTAAATGGAGGAGTGACATGAAGATCGACATGGAGGAGCGATATGGAGGATCAACAAGGAGGAGTCGACATGGAGTATTGACAAGGAGGACTGACATGGAGGAGTGACATTTTACAGTTAAATTCTGGTGTGAAATTCTGGAGTGACATGTAGGATCTACTTGGACGAGTAACATGGAGGATCGACATGGAGGAGCGACATAGAGGATCGACATGGAGGAGTGTCAAGTTTGATCGACATGGAGGAGTGACAGGGAGGAGTGACATGGAGGAGTGACATGGAGGAGAGATATGTAAGATTGACATGGAGGATCGACATGGAGGAGTGACATTCTGGAGTTAAATCTGTATTGACATGGAGGAGCGACATGGAGGATTGACATAGAGGAGTAACATTAAGGATCTACATGGAGGAGGTACATGGGGGAATGACATGGAAGACATGGAGGAGTGACATGTTGGAGTGACATGGAAGACATGGAGTAGTGACATGGTGGAGCAACATGGAGGATCGAAATGGAGGATCGACATGGAGCAGTGACATTGAGGAGTGACATGAAAGTTCTACATGGAGGAGCGACATGGTGGAGTGACATGGAGGAGTGACATGTAGGATTGACATGGAGGAGTTACATGTAGGAGTGACGTGGAAGACAGGGAGGAATGACATGGAGGAGCGAAATAGAGGATTGACATGGAGCAGTGACATGGAGGAGGCATCTGGAGGAGTAGCATTCTGGAGCGACATTCTGGAGTGACATGGAGGAGTGACATGGAGAGACATTGCGGATCGACATGGAGGAGTGACATGTAGGATCGACATGGAGGAGTGAAATGGAGGAGCTACATGGAGGAGCGACATCGCGGAGCTACATGGAAGACTGACAATGAGGAGGTACATTCTGGAGGGACATGGTGGAGCGACATTCTGGAGTGACATGGAGGAGCGACATTCTGGAGTGACATAGAGGAGAGACATGGAGGAGCTACATGGCGGAGTGACATGGAGGAGTGACATGAAGCATTGACATGGAGCAGTTACATAGAGGAGTTATATGGAAGAGCAAGGAGGAGCGACATGGAGGATAAACATTGGGGAGTGACTAGGAGGAGCGACATTCTGGAGTGACATGGAGGAGTGAAATGGAGGAGCAAAATGGAGGATCGAGATGGAGGAGTGACATGGAGGAGAAACATAGAAGATTTACATGGAGGAGCTACATAAGGAGCTACATAAGGAGCAACATCACGGAGCGATTTGGAGGACTGACATGGAGGAATTACATTCTGGAGGGACAAGGAGGAGCGACATTCTGGAAAGACATGGAGGAGCGACATTCTGGAGTGACATGGAAGACATGGATCGACATGGAGTAGTAACAAGGAGGAGCGACATGGAGGAGCGACATGGCGGAATGACATGAAGGAGTGACATGGAGGATTGACATGGAGGAGTTACATAGAGGTGTGACGTGGAAGAAAGGGAGAAGTGACATGGAGGAGCGACTGGAGGAGCGAAATAGAGGATCGACATGGAGGAGTGACATGGAGGAGGGACATGGAGGAGTGACATGGAGGAGCAACATGGAGGAGGGACATGGAGGAGTAACATTCTGGAGTTAAATTCTGAAGTGACATGGAGGAGTGAAATGGAGGAGCAAAACGGAGGATCGAGATGGAGGAGTGACATGGAGGAGAAACATAGAAGAGTTTCATGTAGGAGCTACATGAGGAGCAACATTACGGATCGACTTGGAGGACTGACATTGAGGAATGACATTCTGGAGGGACATGGAGGAGCGACATTCTGGAGTGACATGGATAAGCGACATTCTGGAGTGACATGGAGGAGCAACATTCTGGAATGACATTGAGGAGCGACATGGGGGATTGACATGGTAGACATGAAAGAGTGACATGGTGTAGCAACATGGAGGATCAACATGGACAATCGACGATCGATATGGAGCAGTGACATGGAGGAGGTACATGGTGGAGTGACATTCTGGAGTTAAATTCTTGAGTGACTTCTGGAGTGACATGGAGGAGCAACATTCTAGAGTGACATGAAGGAGTGATATGGATGAGCAATTAGGGGCGACATGGAGGAGCGACATGGAGCAGTGACATGGAGGATCGACATGGAAGAGGGACATGGAACACTGACATTCTGGAGTGATATTCTGGAGGGACATTCTGGAGTGACATGAAGGAGTGACATGGAGGATGGACATAGAGGATTGACATGGAGGAGGGACATGGAGGAGAGACATTCTGGAGTTAAATTCTGGAGTGAAATTATGGAATGGCATGGAGGAGCAACATCCTAGAGCGACATGGAGGAGTAACAAGGAGGAGCGACATGGAGGATCGACATGGAGGAGCGACATTGAGCAGTCACATGGAGGATTGACGAGGAGGACTAACATGGAGGATCAACAGTGAGGAGTGAGATGGAGGAGTGACATGGAGGATAGACATTGAGTAGTGACTTGAAGTAGTGACAAGGAGGAGTGACATGAAGAAGTAACAAGGAGGAGTGACATGGAGGATCGACATGGAGGAGCCACATAAAGGAGTAACAATGAGTAGTGACATGGAGGACTGACATGGGAGATTGACATGGAGGAGTGACATGGAGGATCGACATGGAAGATTGACATGGAAGATCAACATGGAGGAGCGAAGTGGAGGAGCAACATTGAGGAGCGACATGGAGGACTGACATGGAGGATCGACAATTAGGACTGACATGGAGGATTGACATGGAGAAAGGACATGGAGGAGTGACATTCTGGAGTTAAATTCTGGAGTGACATTCTGGAATAGAATGGAGGAGGGACATGGAGGAGTGACATTCTGGAGTTAAATTTTGGAGTGACTTTTTGGAGTGACATGGAGGAGCAACATGGAGGAGGGACATGTAGGAGTGACATTCTGGAGTTAAATCTGGAGTGATATTCTGGAGTGACATGGAGGAGCGACATTCTGGAGTGACATGGAGAAGCGACATGGAGGATCGACATGGCGGAGTTACATACAGGACTGACATGGAAGACAGGGAAGAGTGACATGGAGGGGCGACATGGTGGAGTGAAATGGAGGAATAACATGGAGGATCAACATGGAGGAGTGACAAGGAGGAGCAACATGAAGGAGTAACAAGGAGGAGTTACATGGAGGATCGACATGGAGGATCGACATGGAGGAACGACATGGAGGAATGACATGGAATACAGGTAGGAGGGACATGGAGGAGCGACATTCTGGACTGATATTCTGGAGTGACATTGATGAGACATATGGAGGATTGACATAGAGGAGTAACATGAAGGATCTACACGGAGGAGATACATGGAGGAGGTACATAGGGGAGTGACATGGAAGACATGGAGGAGTGAAATGGAGGTGCAACATGGAAGATCGACATGGAAGATCGACATGGAGCAGTTACGTGGAGGAGTGACATGGAGGATCGACATGGAGGATCGACATGGAGGATCGACATGGAGGAGGGACATTGAAGACAGGGAGGAGTGACATAGAGGTGTGAAATAGAGGATCGACATGGAGGAGTGACATGGAGGAGGTTCATGGAGGGGTGACATCATGGAGTGACTTTCTGGAGGGACATTCTGGAGTGACATGGAGGTATCGACATTGAGGAGTGACAAGAAGAAGTTATATGGAGGATCTACATAGAGGATTGACATGGAGGAGGGACATGGAGGAGTAACATGCTGGAGTTAAATTCTGGAGTGACATTCTGGAGTGACATGGAGGAGCAACATTCTGGGGTGACATGGAGTGACATGGAGGAGTGATATGGACGAGCAGGGATGAGCAAAATGGAGGATCAACATGGAATAGTCACATGGAGGACCGACACGGATGAGGTACATGGGGGAGTGACATGGAAGACATGGAGGAGTGACATGGTGGAGCAACATGTAGGATCAAAATGAAGGATCGACATGGAGAAGTGACATGGAGGAGTGACAAGGTTGAATGACATGGAGGAGTCACAAGGAGGAGCGACATGGAGGAAATATATGGAGGAGCGAAATCGAGCAGTGACATGGAAGTGTGACATGGAGGATCAACATGGAGGATCGATATGAAGGAGTGACATGGAGGAGGGACATGGAGGAGTGACATTCCGGAGTGAAATTCTGGAGGGACTTTTTGGAGTGACATGGAGGAGCAACATGGAGGAGGGACATGGAGGAGTAACATTCTGGAGTTAAATTCTGGAGAGACATTCTGGATTGACATGGAGGAGCGACATGGTGGTGTGATATGGAGGATCAAGGAGGAGTGACATGGAGGATCAAAATGTGTCGACATGGAAGACCATAATTGTGTAGTGACTTGGAGGAGTGACAAAGAGGAGCGACATGGAGGAGTTACATGGAGGAGTGATATTTTGGAGGGACATTCTGGAGGGAGATTCTGGAATGACATGGAGGAGCGACATTCTGGAGTGACATTCTGGAGTAACATTGATGAGAGATATGGAGGTTTGATATAGAAGAGTAACATGAAGGATCTAAATGGAGGAGCTACATATAGGAGGTACATGTGGGAGTGACATGGAAGACATGAAAGAGTGACATGGTGTAGCAACATGGAGAATCGACATGGAGGAGTGACATGGAGGAGTGACATTCTGGAGTTAAATCTGGAGTGATATTCTGGAGTGACATCAAGGAGCGACATTCTGGAGTGACATGGAGGAGCGACATGGTGGAGTGATATGGAGGAGCAAGGAGGAGCCACAGGGAGGATCGACATGGAGTACTGACATGGAAGACAGGGAGGAGTGACCGAGGGGCTACATGGAGGTCTGAAATAGCGGATCGACATGGAGGAGGTATATGGAGGAGTGAAATTCTGGAGTGACTTTCTGGAGGGACATTCTGTAGTGACATGGAGGAGCAGCATTCTGGGGTGACATGGAGGAGATACAAGGAGGAGTGATATGGAGGAGCAGGGATGAGAGACCTAGAGGATCGACATGGAATAGTCACATGGAGGAGCAAAACGGAGGAGTGACATGGAACACATAGTGGAGTGACATTGAGGATCGACAATGAGGATTGAAATGGAGGATCTACATGAAACAGTGACATGGAGGAGTGAAATGGAAGTGTGACATGGAGGAGTGACATGGAGGATCGACATAGAGGAGTGACATGGAGGATTAACATGGAGGATTGACGTGGAAGACAGGAGTGACATGGAGGAGCGAAATAGAGGATCAACATGGTGGAGTGACTAGGAGGAGAGACATGGAAGAGCGACATGGAGGATCTACATGGAGGAGCGACATCGCGGAGCGACATGGAAGACTGACAACGAGGAGGATCATTCTGGATGAACATGGTGGAGCGACATTCTGGAGTGACATGGAATAGCAACATTCTGGAGTGACATAGAGTAGCGAAATGGAAGATCGACATGGAGGAGTAACATGTAGGATATAAATGGGGGAGTGACATGGAGGATTGACATGGAGGACTGACATGGAGGATCGACATGGAGGAGCGACATAGAGGATCGACATGGAGGAGTATCAAGTTTGATCGACATGGAGAAATCACATGGAGGAGTGACATGGTAGAGATGGAGGAGTGACATGGAGGAGAGACATGGAAGATCGACATGGAGGAGTGACATTCTGGAGTTAAATCTGGATTGACATGGAGGAGCGACATTCTGGACTGACATGGATGAGCAACATGGTGGAGTGATATGGATGAGCAAGGAGGAGCGACATGGAGGATCAACATGTGTCGACATGGAAGACATGGAGGAGTGAAATGGAGTAGCGACATGGAAGAGTGACATGGTGGAGCAACATGGAGGATCGAAATGGAGGATCGATGTGGAGGAGTAACAAGGAGGAGCGACATGGAGGATCGACATGGAGGAGCGACATGTAGGCTCTACATGGAAGAGCAACATGGAGGACTGAAATGGAGGAGTGACATGGAGGATCGACATGGAGTACTGACATGGAGGAGTGACATTCTGGTGTGACATCATGGTGTGACATGGAGGAGCGATATGGAAGACTAACATGGAGGAGTAATGATGAGCGACAAGGACGATCGACATGGAGGAGTGACATGGAGGAGTGACATTGAGGACTGACATGGAGAAGTGACATGGAGGATCGACATGGAGCAGTGATATGAAGGAGTGACATGGAGGAGTGACACGGAGGAACAAAATGGAGCATAGACATGGAGGATTGACATGGAGGAGCGACATTGATGAGTGACATATAGAATCGACATGCAGGAGTGACATGGAGGAGTGACATGGAGGAGTGTCATGGAAGACATGGAGCAGTGACGTGGAGGAGTTACATTGAGGAGTCACAGGAAGGAGGGACATGGAGGAGCGACATTCTTGGTTGACATTCTGGAGTGACATTCTGGAGTGACATGAAGGAGCGACATTCTGGAGTGACATAGAGGAGCGACATGGAGGAGTGACATTGAGCAGTGACATGTCGGCGTGACATGGAGGAGAGACATGGAAGATCAACATGTAGCACTTTCTTTGATCAAAGAAACAACACAGGAAATCTAGTTTTAAAGCAGCTTCCAAGGAATCCAAGACAGAAGTTTTTTTTGTGACAAGGAAGACATGGATGAGTGACATGGAGGAGAGACAAGGAGGAGTGACATGGATGATCGACATGGAGGAGCGACATGGAGGATTGATATGGAGGAGTGACATGGAGGAGCGACATGGAGGAGTGACATCGAGGAGAAACTTGGAGGAGCGACATGGAAGATTGACATGGAGGAGCAAGGATTAGCGACATGGAGGATCGACATGGAGGAGTGACATTGAGGAAAGACAAGAAGAAGTGACATGGAGGAGTGACATGGTGGAGAGACATGGAGGTAAGACATGGAGGATTGACATGGAGGAGTGACATGGAGGAATGACATGTAGGATCGACATGCAGGAGTGACATGGAGGAGTGACATGGAGGAGTGTCATGGAAGACATGAATTAGTGACATGGAGGAGTTACATTGAGGAATCACAGGAAGGAGTGACATGGATTAGCGACATTCTGGAGTGACATGGAGGAGTGACATGGAGGAGCAAGGATGAGCGACATGGTGGATCAACATGGAGTGACACTGAGTAGCAACTTGGAATAGTGACATGGAGGATCGACATGGAGAAGCGACATGGAGGAGCGACATTGTTGATCGATATGGATGACTGAAATGGAAAAGCTACATGGAGAAGCGACATAGAGGAGCGACATGGAGAATCGACATGGAGGAGTGACATTGAGGAGTGACATTAGGGAGTGACATGGAGAAGTGACATGGAGGAGGGATATGGAGGAGGGACATACTAGATTAACATGGAGTAGCGACATCTAGGAGTGACATGGAGGAGCAAGGATGAGCGTCATGGAGATTCGACATGGAGGAGTGACATTGATGAGTGACATTAAGGAGTGACATTGAGGAGTGTCATGGAAGACATGGAGTAGTGACATGGAGGAGTTACATTGAGGAGTCACAGGAAGGAGGTACATAGAGGAGCAACATTCTGGAGTGACATGGAGGAGTGACATGGATGATCGACATGGAGGAGCGACATCTAGGATTGATATGGAGGAGCAACATGGAGGAGCAACATGGAGGATTGACATCGAGGAGCAACATGGAGGAGTTACATGTAGGATCGACATGCAGGGGTGACATAGAGGAGTGACATGGAGGAGTGTCATGGAAGACAAGGTGTAGTGACATGGAGGAGTGACATGGATGATTGACATGGAGGAGCAAGGATAAGCGACATGGAGGATCGACATGGAGGAGTGACATGGAGGAGTAACATTGAGTAGTGACAAGAAGAAGTGACATGGAGGAGTGACATGGAGGATTGACATGGAGAAGCGACATGGAGGAGTGACATGTAGGATCGACATGCAGGAGTGACATGGAGGAGTGACATGGAGGAGTGTCATGGAAGACATGGAGTAGTGACATGGAGGAGTTACATTGAGGAGTCACAGGAAGGAGGGACATAGAGGAGCGACATTCTGGAGTGACATGGAGGAGTGACATTGAGGAGAAAGGATAAGGGACATTGTGGATCGACATGGAGGAGTGACATGGAGTATTAACTTGGAGGAGTGACATGGAGGATCGACATGGAGGAGTGACATGGAGGAGGAAGGAGGAGCGACATGGAGGAGCGACAAGGAGGATTGACATGGATGATCGACATGGAGGAGTGACAGGAAGAAGGGACATGGAGGAGCAACATTCTGAGTTGACATCCTGGAGTGACATTCTGGAGTGACATGGAGGAGTGACATGGGGGAGCAAGAATGAGCAAGGATGAGCGACATGGTGGATCGACATGGAGGAGTGACAAGGAAGACATGGATGAGTGACATGGAGGAGCGACATGTAGGATCGACATAGAGGATCGACATGTAGGAACGACATGGAGGAGTGAAATGAAGGATCAACATCAGGATCGAGATGGAGGAGTGACATGGAGGATCAACATGGAGGAGAGACATGGAGTAGCAACTTGGAGTAGTGACATGAGGGAGGGACAAGGAGGAGCTACATACTGGGTGACATTCTGGAGTGACATTCTGGAGTGACATGTAGGAGTGACATTCTGGAGTGACATGGAGGAGTGACATGGAGGAGCAAGGATGAGTGACATGGTGGGTCGACATGGAGGATTGACATGGAGAAGCAACATGGAGGAGCGACATCTGAGATCTACATAGAGGAGCAACATGGAGGAGTGACATGGAGGAGTGACATGGAGGATCGACATGGAGGAGTGACATTGAGGAGTTACATTAAGGAGTGACATGGCAGAGTGACTTGGAGGAGGGACATGGAGGAGGGACATGGAGGAGTGACAAGGAGGAGCGACATAGAGGAGTGACATAGAGGAGCAAGGATGAGCGACATGGAGGATCAACATGGAGTAGAGACATGGAGGAGCGGCATGAAGCAGTGACATGGAGGAGTGACATGGAGGAGCCACATGCAGGATCGACATGGAGGAGTGACATGGAGCAATGACTTTCAGGATCGACATGGAGGAGTGACAAGGAGGATCAACATGGAGGAGCGAAATTGAGGAGTGACATGGAGGATCAACATGGAGGAGCGACATGGAGGAGTGACATTGAGGAGTGACAAGAAGAAGTGACATGGAGGAGTGACATGCAGGAGCGACATGGAGGAGTGACATGTAGGATTGACACGCAGGAGTTACATGGAGGAGTGACATGGAGGAGTGACATGGAAGACATGGAGTAGTGACATAGAGGAGTTACATTGAGGAGTCACAGGAAGGAGGGACATAGAGGAGCAACATTCTGGAGTGACATGGAGGAGTGACATGGAGGAGCAAGGATGAGGGACATGGTGGATCGACATGGAGGAGTGACATGGAGTAGCAAGTTGGAGGAGGGTCATGAAGGATCGACATGGAGAAGCGACATGGAGGAGCGACATCTACGATCTACATGGAGGAGCAACATGGAGGAGTGACATGGAGGAGTGTCATTGTTGATCGACATGAAGGACTGAAATGGAAAAGGTACATGGAGAAGCGACATAGTGGAGCGACATGGAGAATTGACATGGAGGAGCAACATGGAGGAGTGACATGGAGGAGTGACATGGAGCTTCGACATGGAGGAGTGACATTGAGGAGTGACATTAAGGAGTGACATGGAGGAGTGACTTGGAGGAGTTTAAAGGACAAGGTAGATTTTGGAGTTACAAGGAAGAGCGACATGGAGGATCGACATGTAGTAGAGACATGGAGGAGTGATATGGAGGAGTTACATGGAGGATCGCCATGGAGGAGGGAGATTCTAGATTGACATGGAGTAGCGGCATCGAGGAGTGACATGGAGGAGCAAGGATGAGCAACATGGAGGAGTGACATGGAGGATCAACATGGAGGAGCGACATGGATTATCGACATGGAGGAGTGACAGGAAGGAGGGACATGGAGGAGCGACATTCTGGGTTGAAATTCTGGAGTGACATTCTGGAGTGACATGTAGGAGTAACATTCTGGAGTGACATGGAGGATCGAACCGGAGGAGTGACATGGAAGACATGGAGGTGTGACATGGAGGATCGACATTGATTAGTGACTTGGAGTAGTGACAAAGAGGGTTGACATGGTGGAGCGAAATGGAGGATCGACACGTAGGGTTGACATGGAGGAGTGACATGGAAGACAGGAAGGAGTGACATGGAGGGGAGATATGGAGGTGTGAAATAGAGGATTGACATGGAGGAGTGACATCGAGGAGGTTCATGTAGGAGTGACATTCTGGAGTGACTTTCTGGAGGGACATTCTGGAGTGACATGGAGGTATCGACATGGAGGAGTGACAAGGAGGAGTGATATGGAGGATCTACATAGAGGATTGACATGGAGGAGGAACATGGAGGAGTGACATTCTGGAGTCAAATTCTGGAGTGACATTCTGGAGTGACATGGAGGAGCAACATTCTGGGGTGACATGGAGGAGTGACATGGAGGAGTGACATGGAGGAGTGATGTGGATGAGCAGGGATGAGCAACATGGAGGATCGACATGGAATAGTCACATGGAGGACTGACACGGATGAGGTACATGGGGGAGTGATATTGGAAGACATGGAGGAGTTACATGGTGGAGCAACATGGAGTATAAAAATGGAGGATCGGCATGGAGCCACTGCTCCATGTCGATCCTCCATCATGGAGGAGTGACAAGGAGGAGCGACAAGGAGGAGTAACATGGAAGAGCGACATGGAGGATCGATATGGAAGAGCGACATCGAGCAGTGACATGGAAGTGTGACATGGAGGAGCGAAATAGAGGATCGACATGTGTCAACATGGAAGACATGGAGGAGTTTCATGGAGGATCGACATTGAGCAGTGACATGGAGGAGTGACAAATTGGAGCGACATGGAGGAGTGACATGGAAGATCGACATGGAGGAGTAACATGTAGGATCTAAATGGAGGAGTGACCTGGAGGATCGACATGGAGGAGCGATATGGAGGATCGATAAGGAGGAGCGACATCGAGGAGCAACATGGAGGACTGACATGGAGGATCAACAAGGGGGAGTGACATGGAAGAGTGACACAGAGGAGAGACATGGAGGATCGACATGGAGCAGTGACATGGAGGAGTGACATGGAGGAGCGACATGGAGCATCGACATGGAGTATTGACAAGTTGGATCGACATGGAGGAGTGACATGGAGGAGTGACATGGTAGAGATGGAGGAGTGACATGGAGGAGAGACATGGAAGATCGACATGGAAGATCGACATGGAGGAGAGACATGGAATATCGACATGGAGGATCGACATGGAGGAGTGACATGGTAGAGATGGAGGAGTGACATAGAGGAGAGACATGGAAGTTCGACATTGAGGATTGACATGGAGGAGTGACATTCTGGATTTAAATCTGGATTGACATTTTGGAGTGACATGGAGGAGTGACATGGTGGATTGATATGGATGAGCAAGGAGGAGCGACATGGAGGATCGAGATGTGTCGACATGGAAGACATTTAGGAGTGACATGGAGGAGTTACATTTTGGAGGGCCATCATGGAGGGACATTCTGGAGTAACATGGAGGAGCGACATTCTGGAGTGACATTTTGGAGTGACATTGATGAGAGATATGGAGGATTGACATAGAGGATCAACATGGAGGAGTGACATGGAGGAGCAACATGGAGGAGTGACAAGGAGGAGTGACATGTAGTATTGACATGGAGGAGTTACATAGAGGAGTGACGTAGAAGAAAGGGAGGAGTGACATGGAGGAGTGACATGGAGGAGCGAAATAGAGGATCGACATGGAGGATCGACATGGATAAGTGACATGGAGGAGGGACATGGAGGAGGGACATGGAGGAGTAACATTCTGGAGTTAAATTCTGGAGTGACATTCTGGAGTGTCATGGAGGAGAAACATTCTGGAGTGACATGGAAGAACGACATGGAGGAGTGAAATAGAGGAGCAAGGAGGAGCGACATGGAGGATAAACATGGAGGAGTGACTAGGAGGAGAATCATAGAAGAGTTACATGGAGGAGCTACATGAGGACCTACATCACGGAGCGACTTGGAGGACTGACATGGAGGAATGACATTCTGGAGGGACATGGAGGAGTGACATGGAGGAGTGACACAGAGGAGAGACATGGAGGAGTGACATTAGGAGCTACATAGAGGATCAACATGGTGGAGTCACATGGAGGATCGACATGGAGGAGTGACATTGAGGAGTGACATGGAAGATCGACACAGAGGAGTGACATGTAAGACATGGAGGAGTGACATGGAGGATTTGATATTGAGTAGTGACATGGAGGAGTGACAAAGAGGATCGACATGGAAGATCGACATGGAGGATCAACATGGAGGAGTGACATGGTAGAGATGGAGGAGTGACATGGAGGAGAGACATGGAAGATCGACATGGAGGATCAACATGGAGGAGTGACATAATCGAGATGGAGGAGTGACATGGAGGAGAGACATGGAAGATCGACATGGAGGATCGACATGGAGGAGTGATATGGAGGAGTGACACGGAGGAGAGACATGGAGGAGTGACATTAAAGACATGGAGTAGTGACATGGAGGATCGACATTGAGTAGTGACATGAAGTAGTGACAAGGAGGAGTGACATTGATGAGTGAAATGGAGGAGTGACATTCTGGAGGGACATGGAGGAGTGACATGGAGGAGAGACATGTAGAAGAGACATGGAGGATCAACATGGAGGAGTGACATGGAGGATCGACATGGAGGAGCGATATGGAGTATCAACAAGGAGGTGCGACATTGAGGAGCAACATGGAGGACTGACATGGAGGATCAACAAGGGGTAGTGACATGGAGGAGTGACGTGGAGGAGAGACATGGAAGATCGACATGGAGTATTGACAAGGAGGACTGACATGGAGGAGTTGTCAGTCCTCCTTAAATTCTGGATTTGAATTCTGGAGTCATATGTAGGATCTACATTCAGGAGTGAAATGGAGGATCGACATGGAAAAGCGACATAGAGGACCGACATGGTGGAGCGTCAAGGTTGATCGACATGGAAGGAGGAGGAGTGACATGGTAGAGATGGAGGAGTGACATGGAGGATAGACATGGAAGATTGACATGGAGGATCGACATGGAGGACTGACATTCTGGAGTTAAATCTGGATTGACATGGAGGAGCGACATTCTGGAGTGACATGGAGGAGCGACATGGTGGAGTAATATGGATGATTAAGGAGGAGCGACATTGAGGATCGACATGTGTCAACATGGAAGACATGTCGGAGTTTCATGGAGGATCGACATTGAGCATTGACATGGAGTATTGACAAATTGGAGCGACATGGAGGAGTGACATGGAGGAGTGACATGGTGGAGTGACATGGAAGATCGACATGGAGGAGTAACATGTAGGATCTAAATGGAGGAGTGACCTGGAGGATCGACATGAAGGAGCGATATGGAGGATCAATAAGGAGGAGTGACATGGAGGAGTGACACAGAGGAGAGACATGGAGGAGGTACATAGGGGAGTGACATGGAAGACATGGAGCAGTAAAATGGAGGAGCAACATCGAGGATCGACATGGAGGATCGACATGGAGCAGTGACATGGAGGAGTGACATGGAGGAGCGACATGGAGGATCGACATGGAGGAGTTACATTGTAGAGATGGAGGAGTAACATGGAGGAGAGACATGGAAGATCGACATTGAGGATCAACATGGAGGAGTGACATTCAGGAGTTAAATCTGGATTGACATTTTGGAGTGACATGGAGGAGTGACATGGTGGAGTGATATGTATGAGCAAGGAGGAGCGACATGGAGGATCGAGATGTGTCGACATGAAAGACATGGAGGAGTGACATGGAGGAGTTACATTTTGGAGGGACATTCTGGAGGGACATTCTGGAGTGACATGGAGGAGCGACATTCTGGAGTGACATTTTGGAATGACATTGATGAGAGATATGGAGGATTGACATAGAGGATCAAAATGGATGAGTGACATGGAGGAGCGACATGGAGGAGTGACATGGAGGAGTGACATGTAGTATTGACATGGAGGAGTTACATAGAGGAGTAACGTGGAAGAAAGGGAGTAGTGACATGGAGGAGCGACACGGAGGAGCGAAATAGAGGATCGACATGGAGGATCGACATGGAGGAGTGACATGGAGGAGGGACATGGAGGAGTGACATTCTGGAGTGACAATCTGGAGGGACATTCTGGAGAATCATAGAAGAGTTACATGGAGGAGCTACATGAGGAGCAACATCACGGAGCGACTTGGAGGACTGACATGGAGGAATGACGTTCTGGAGGAACATGGAGGAGCGACATTCTGTAGTGACACGGAGGAGCAACATTCTGCAGTGACATGGAGGAGCGACATGGAAGATCGACATGTAAGAGTGACATGGAGGAGTGATATGGAGGAGTGACATGGAGGAGAGACATGGAGGATTGACATTAGTAGCTACACAGAGGATCGACATGGAGGAGTGAAATGGTAGAGATGGAGGAGTGACATGGAGGAGAGACATTGAAGATCGACATGGAGGATCGACATGGAGGAGTGACATTCTGGAGTAAAATCTGGATTGACATTTTGGAGTGACATTTTTAAGTGACTTGGAGGAGTGACATGGTGGAGTGATATGGATGAGCGAGGAGGAGCAATATGGAAGATCGAGATGTGTCGACATGGAAGAAATGGAGGAGTGACATGGAGGATCGACATTGAGAAGTGACATGGAGGAGTGACAAAGAGGAGCGACATGGAGGAGTGACATGGAGGAGTTACATTTTGGAGGGACATTCTGGAGTGACATAGAGGAGCGACATTCTGGAGTGACATTCTGGAGTGACATTGATGAGAGATATGGAGGATTGACATAGAGGAGTGACATGGAGGAGTGACATGTAGTATTGACATGGAGGAGTTACATAGAGGAGTGACACGGAAGAAAGGCAGGAGTGACATGGAGGAGTGATATGGAAGAGCGAAATCGAGTATCGACATGGAGGAGTGACATGGAGGAGTGACATTCTGGAGTGACATTCTGGAGGGACATTCTGGAATGACATGGAGGAGCGACATGTATGACGGACATGGAGGAGTAACATTCTGGAGGTAAAATCTGGATTGACATTCTGGAGTGTCATGGAGGAGCGACATTCTGGAGTGACATGGAAGAACGACATGGAGGAGTGATATGGTGGAGCAAGGAGGAGTGACATTGAGGAGTGAAATGGAGGAGCAACATGGAGGTGTTAAATATTGGATCGACATGGAGGAGTGAAATGGAAGAGGGACATGGTGGAGTGATATTCTGGAGTTACATTCTGGAGGGATATTCTGGAGTGACATTTAGAACCGTCATTCTGGAATGACATGGAGGAGCAACAGGGAGGAGTTATATGGATGATCAAGGAGGAGCGACATGGACGATCGACATGGAGTAGTCACATGGAGCATTGACATGAAGGAACAATATGGAGCATTGACATGGTAGAAATGGAGGAGTTTCATGGAGTAGAGACATGGAAGATCAACATGGAGGATCATCATGGAAAAGTAACATGGATGAGTGACAAGATGAGCGTCATGGAGGAGCAACATGGAGGATCGACATGGAGGAGCGACGTGGAGGAGCAACATTGAGGAGCGACATGGCGGACTGACATGGAGGATCGACATGGATGGCTGACATTGAGTATTGACATGAAGAAAGGACATGGAGGAATGACATTATTGAATGACATGGAGGAGGGACATGGAGGAGTGACATTCTGGAGTTAAATTTTGGAGTGACATTCTGGAGTGACATGTAGGAGCGACATTCTGAATTAACATGGAGGAGATATATGGATGAGCAAGGAGGAGCGACATGGAGGATCAACATGGAGTAGTGACATGGAGGAGCGACAATGGGGAGTGACATGGAAGACATGGAGGAGTGACATGGAGGAACAACATGGAGAATCGACATGGAGGATGGACATGGAGGATGGACATGGAGGAGTGACTTTCCGGAGTTAAATGCCGGCGTGACATACTGGAGTGACATTGAGGAGCGACATTCTGGAGTGACATGGAGGAGCAACATGGAAGATCGACATGGAGGATAAACATAAAGGATCTACATGGAGGAGCGACATGGAGGAGGTGTATGAGGGAGTGACATGGAAGACATGGATGAGTGACATGGAGTAGCAATATGGAGGATCAACAAGGACGATCGACATGGAGCAATGCCATGGAGGAGTGACAAGGAGAAGCGACATGGAGGAGTGACATGGAGGATCAACATGGAGGAATGACAAGAGGAGCGTCATGGAGGAGCAACATTGAGGAGCAAACATGAAGGACTGACATGGAGATTAGACATGGATGACTGACATTGAGGATCGACATGGAGAAAGGACATGGAGGAGTTACATTCTGGAGTCAAATTCTTGAGTGACATTCTGGAGTTAAATTTTGGAGGGACATTCTGGAGTGACACGAAGGAGCAACATGGAGAAGGTACATGGGGGAGTGACATGAAAGACATGGAGGAGTGATATGGAGGAACAACATGGAGTATCGACATGGAAGATTGACATGGATCAGTTTCATGGAGGAGTGACAAGGATGAGTGTAATGGTGGGGTAACATTGAGGAGTGACATTGAGGACTGACATGCAGGATCGACATAGAGACATGACAAGGTTGATCGACATGGAGGATTGACACTGAGGAAGGATATGGAGGAGTGACATTCTGGAGTTAAATTCTGTAGTGTCATTCTGGAGTGACATTGAGGAGCAACATTATGGAGTGACATGGAGGAGCAACATGGAGGAGTGATATGGAGGAGCAAGGAGGAGCAACATGGAGGAATGACATGGAAGTGAGACATGGAGGAGTGAAATGGTGGAGAGACATGGAAAATCGACATGGAGGATCGTCATGGAGGAGTAACATGGAGTAACAAGAGGAGTGTCATGGAGGAGCAACATGGAGTATCGACATGGAGGATCAACATGAAGGAGTGACTTGGAGGAGCGACATTCTGGAGTGACATGGAGGAGATATATGGATGAGCAAGGAGGAGCGACATGGAGGATCAACATGGAGTAGTGACATGGAGGAGCGACAATGAGGAGTGACATGGAAGACATGGAGGAGTGACATGGAGGAACAACATGGAGAATCGACATGGAGGATGGACATGGAGGATGGACATGGAGGAGTGACTTTCTGGAGTTAAATGCCGGCGTGACATACTGGAGTGACATTGAGGAGCGACATTCTGGAGTGACATGGAGGAGCAACATGGAAGATCGACATGGAGGATAAACATAAAGGATCTACATTGGAGGAGCGACATGGAGGAGCTGTATGAGGGAGTGACATGGAAGACATGGATGAGTGACATGGAGTAGCAATATGGAGGATCAACAAGGACGATCGACATGGAGCAATGCCATGGAGGAGTGACAAGGAGAAGCGACATGGAGGAGTGACATGGAGGATCAATATGGAGGAATGACAAGAGGAGCGTCATGGAGGAGCAACATTGAGGAGCAAACATGAAGGACTGACATGGAGATTAGACATGGATGACTGACATTGAGGATCGACATGGAGAAAGGACATGGAGGAGTTACATTCTGTAGTCAAATTCTTGAGTGACATTCTGGAGTTAAATTTTGGAGGGACATTCTGGATTGACATGGAGAAGGTACATGGGGGAGTGACATGAAAGACATGGAGGAGTGATATGGAGGAACAACATGGAGTATTGACATGGAAGCTCCTCCATGACACTCCTCCATGTTCCTCCTCAATGTAGATCCTACATGTCCCTCCTCGATTTCACTCCTCCATCTCTCTCCTCCATGTTGCTTCTCCATGTCGATCATCCATGTCACTCCTACAAGTTGCTCCTCCATGTCACCCCTCCTTGTCGATCCTCCATTTCGCTCATCCTTGCTCCTCCATGTCACTCCTTCATGTCACTCAAGAATGTCACACCTCCATATCCCTCCTCCATGTCACTCCTCCATGCAACTCCTCCATGTCGCTCGTCCATGTCGCTTCTCCATGTTGCTTCTCCATGTCACTCCTAAATGCTGCTCCTTCATGTAAATCCTACATGTCGCTCTTCCATGTCACTCCTCAATGTCATTCCTCCATATCACTCATCCATGTCACTCCTCCATGTCCATCGTCCTTGTCACTCCTCCATGTCTCTCCTTCATGTCATTCCTCCATTTCAATCCTCCATGTCGCTCCTTAATGTCACTCCTCAATGTCACTCCTCCATGTCGATTCTCA
Organism: Sebastes umbrosus; assembly: GCF_015220745.1. Taxonomy (NCBI): domain Eukaryota; kingdom Metazoa; phylum Chordata; class Actinopteri; order Perciformes; family Sebastidae; genus Sebastes; species Sebastes umbrosus. The sequence continues at coordinate 27,818,969 of NC_051287.1, forward strand.
ATGTCGCTCCTCCATGTCACTCCTCCATGGTGCTCCTCCATGTAGATCCTATATGTCTCTCCTCCATGTCTATCCTCCATGTCGCTCCTCCATTTCACTCCTCCATGTCACTCCTTCATATCACTGCTCCATGTCGATCCTCCATGTCACTTATCCATGTCTTTCCTCAAGTTCACTCCATCATGTTGCTCCTCCATGTAGATCCTAGATGTCTCTCCTCAATGTCGCTCCTCCATGTTGATCCTCCATGTCACTCCTCCATTTCGCTCCTCCATGTCGCTCCTCCATGTTGATCCTCCATGTCACTCCTCCATGTCGATAATCCATGTCACTCTTCCTTGAAGCTCCTCCATGTCGCTCCTCCATGTCGCTAATCCTTGCTCCTCCATGTCAATCATCCATGTCGCTCCTCCAAGTTTCTCCTCGATGTCACTCCTCCATGTCGCTCACCATGTCACTCCTCCATATCAATCCTCCATGTCGCTCCTCCATGTCGATCATCCATGTCACTCCTCCCTGTCTCTCCTCCATGTCACTCATCCATGTCTTCCTTGTCAGAAAAAAAATCTTCTGTCTTGGATTCCTTGGAAGCTGCTTTAAAACTAGATTTCCTGTGTTGTTTCTTTGATCAAAGAAAGGGCTACATGTCGATCTTCCATGTCTCTCCTCCATGTCACGCCGACATGTCACTGCTCAATGTCACTCCTCCATGTTGCTCCTCTATGTCACTCCAGAATGTCGCTCCTCCATGTCACTCCAGAATGTCACTCCAGAATGTCGCTCCTCCATGTCACTCCTTCCTGTGACTCCTCAATGTAAGTCCTCCACGTCACTGCTCCATGTCACTCCTCCATGGTGCTCCTCCATGTAGATCCTATATGTCTCTCCTCCATGTCTATCCTCCATGTCGCTCCTCCATTTCACTCCTCCATGTCACTCCTTCATATCACTGCTCCCTGTCGATCCTCCATGTCACTTATCCATGTCTTTCCTCAATTTCACTCCTTCATGTTGCTCCTCCATGTAGATCCTAGATGTCTCTCCTCAATGTCGCTCCTCCATGTTGATCCTCCATGTCACTCCTCCATTTCGCTCCTCCATGTCGCTCCTCCATGTTGATCCTCCATGTCACTCCTCCATGTCGATAATCCATGTCACTCTTCCTTGAAGCTCCTCCATGTCGCTCCTCCATGTCGCTAATCCTTGTTCCTCCATGTCAATCATCCATGTCGCTCCTCCAAGTTTCTCCTCGATGTCACTCCTCCATGTCGCTCACCATGTCACTCCTCCATATCAATCCTCCATGTCGCTCCTCCATGTCGATCATCCATGTCACTCCTCCTTGTCTCTCCTCCATGTCACTCATCCATGTCTTCCTTGTCCCAAAAAAAATCTTCTGTCTTGGATTCCTTGGAAGCTGCTTTAAAACTAGATTTCCTGTGTTGTTTCTTTGATCAAAGAAAGTGCTACATGTCGATCTTCCATGTCTCTCCTCCATGTCACGCCGACATGTCACTGCTCAATGTCACTCCTCCATGTTGCTCCTCTATGTCACTCCAGAATGTCGCTCCACCATGTCACTCCAGAATGTCACTCCAGAATGTCGCTCCTCCATGTCACTCCTTCCTGTGACTCCTCAATGTAACTCCTCCACGTCACTGCTCCATGTCACTCCTCCATGTCGCTCCTCCATGTCAATCCTCCATGTCTATGCTCCATTTCGCTCCTCCGTGTCACTCCTCCATGTCACTCCTTCATATCACTGCTCCATGTCGATCCTCCATGTCACTTCTCCATGTCAGTCCTCAATGTCACTCCTCCATGTCATTCCTCCATATCGATCGTCCTTGTCGCTCATCCTTACTCCTCCATGTTACTCTTCCATATCGCTCCTCCATCTCACACCATAATGTCACACCAGAATGTCACTCCTCCATGTCGCTTCACCATGTCGCTCCTCAATGTCAGTACTCCATGTCGATCCTCCATGTCACTCCTCCATTTCAGTCCTCCATGTTGCGCTTCCATGTAGAACCTACATGTCGCTCCTCCATGTCGATCCTCCATGTCGCTCATCCTTGCTACTCCATGTCACTCCTACATGTAACTCCAGAATCTCGCTCCTCTATGTCCCTCCTTCCTGTGACTCCTTAATGTAACTCCTCCATGTCACAACTCCATGTCTTCCATGACACTCCTCTATGTCACTCCTCCATGTCACTCCTGCATGTCGATCCTACATGTCACTCCTCCATGTCGCTCCTCCATGTCAATCCTCCATGTCTATCCTCCATGTCGCTCCTCCATGTCAGTCCCCCATGTCACTCCTCCATGTCACTTCTCCTTGTCATTCCTCAATGTCACTCCTCCATGTCACCTCTTCTTGTCACTCCTCAATATCACTCCTCCATGTCGATCTTCCATTTCGCTCCTCCATGTCACTCCAGAATGTTGCTATTCCATGTCACTCCAGAATGTCGCTCCACCATGTTCATCCAGAATGAACCTCCTCGTTGTCAGTCTTCCATGTCGCTCCGCGATGTCGCTCCTCCATGTAGATCCTCCATGTCGCTCTTCCATGTCGCTCCTCCTAGTCACTCCTCCATGTCAATCCTCCATGTCCATCCTCCATTTCACTCCTCCATGTCCCTCCTCCTTGTCACTCCACCATGTTGATCCTCTATTTCGCTCCTCCATGTCACTCCTGTCTTCCACGTCAATCCTCCATGTTACTCCTCCATGTCACTCCGCCATGTCGCTCCTCCATGTCACTCTGCCATGGCGCTCCTCCATGTCACTCCTCTATGTCGATTCTCCATGTCACTCCTCCATGTCACACTTCCATTTCAATCCTCCTTGTCACTGTTTCATGTAGATCCTCCATTTCGATCCTCATTGTCGATCCTCAATGTCACTCCACTATGTGTTCCATGTCACTCCTCCGTTTTGCTCCTCCATGTGACTATTCCATGTCGATCCTCTAGGTCTCTCATCCCTGCTCCTCCATATCACTCCTCCTTGTATCTCCTCCATGTCACCCCAGAATGCTGCTCCTCCATGTCACTCCAGAATGGTTCTCCAGAATTTAACTCCAGAACGTCACTCCTCCATGTCCCTCCTCCATGTCAATCCTCTATGTTGATCCTCCGTATCACTCCTCCTTGTCACTCCTCCAAGTTAATTCCTCCACGTCACTCCAGAATGTTCATCCAGAATGTCACTCTAGAATGTAACTCCTCCATATACCTCCTCCATGTCGATCCGCTATTTCAGACCTCCATGTCACCCCTCGGTCACTCCTCCCTGTCTTCCATGTCAGTCCTCCATGTCGATCCTCCCTGTGGCTCCTCCTTGCTCCTCCATATCACTCCACCATGTCGCTCCTCTATGTCACTCCAGAATGTCGCTCCTCGATGTCACTCCAGAATATCACTCCAGATTTAACTCCAGAATGTCACTCCTCCATGTCACTCCTCCATGTCGATCCTCCATGTTGCTACACCATGTCACTCTTCCATGTCTTCCATGTCAATCCCCCATGTACCTCCTATATGTAGCTCCTCCATTTAGATCCTTCATGTTACTCTTCTATATCAAACCTCCATATCTCTCATCAATGTCACTCCAGAATGTCACTCCTGAATGTCGCTCCTCCATGTCACTACAGAATCTCCCTCCAGAATGTCCCTCCAAAATGTCACACCTCCATGTAACTCCTCCATGTCGCTCCTCTTTGTCACTCCTCCAAGTCACTACACAATTTCGGTCTTCCATGTCGACACATTTCGATCCTCCATGTCACTCCTCCTTGATCCTCCATATCACACCACCATGTCGCTCCTCCATGTCAATCCAGAATGTCTCTCCAGAATTTAACTCCAGAATGTTACTCCTCCATGTCCCTCCTCCATGTTGCTCCTCCATGTCACTCCAAAAAGTCCCTCCAGAATGTCACTCCGGAATGTCACTCCTCCATGTCCCTCCTCCATGTCACTCCTCCATATCGATCCTCCATGTTGATCCTCCATGTCACACTTCCATGTCACTCCTCCATGTCTTCCATGTCACTCCCCCATGTACCTCATCCGTGTCGGTCCTCCATGTGACTATTCCATGTCGATCCTCCATGTTGCTCGTCCCTGCTCGTCCATATCACTCCTCCATGTCACTCCTCCATGTCACCCCAGAATGTTGCTCCTCCATGTCACTCCAGAAAGTCACTCCAGAATTTAACTCCAGAATGTTACTCCTCCATGTCCCTCCTCCATGTCAATCCTCTATGTAGATCCTCCATATAACTCCTCCTTGTCACTCCTCAATGTCGATACCTCCATGTCACTCCAGAATGTCCCTCCAGAAAGTCACTCCATAATGTCACTCCTCCATGAACCTCCTCCATGTCACTCCTCCATGTCGATCCTCTATTTCACACCTCCATGTCACTCCTCCCTGTCTTCAATGTCCCTCCTCCATGTCGATCCTCCATGTCGATCCTCCATGTCGATCCTCCATGTCACTACTCCACGTAACTGCTCCATGTCGATCTTCCATGTCGATCTTCCATGTTGCACCTCCATTTCACTCCTCCATGTCTTCCATGTCACTCCCCTATGTACCTCCTCCATGTAGCTCCTCCGTGTAGATCCTTCATGTTACTCCTCTATGTCAATCCTCCATATGTCTCATCAATGTCACTCCAGAATATCAGTCCAGAATGTCGCTCCTCCATGTCACTCCTACCTGTATTCCATGTCATTCCTCCATGTCGTTCCTCCATGTCGATCCTCCATGTCGATCCTCCATGTAACTCCTCCTTGTTACTCCTTCATGTTGCTCCTCCTTGTCACTCCTCCATGTTGATCCTCCATGTTATTCCTCCATTTCACTCCTCCATGTCGCCCCTCCATGTCACTCTTCCCTGTCTTCCATGTCAGTCCTGCATGTAACTCCGCCATGTCGATCCTCCATGTCGCTTCTCCATGTCACTCCAGACTGTCGCTCCTCCATGTCACTCCAGAATATCACTCCAGATTTAACTCCAGAATGTCACTCCTCCATGTCCCTCCTCCATGTTGCTCCTCCATGTCACTCCAAAAAGTCACTCCAAAATTTAACTCCAGAATGTCACTCCTCCATGTCCCTCCTCCATTCTATTCCAGAATGTCACTCCAGAATTTAACTCCAGAATGTCACTCCTCCATGTCCTTTCTCCATGTCAATCCTCCATGTCAGTCCTAATTGTCGATCCTCCATGTCAGTCCTCCATGTCGCTCCTCAATGTTGCTCCTCCACGTCGCTCCTCCATGTTGATCTTCCATGTCGATCTTCCATGTTAAACATGTCACTCCTCCATGTCCGTCCTCCATGTCAATCTTCCATGTCGATCCTCCATGTCACTCCTCCATGTCAATCACCCATGTCAGTCCTCCATGTCACTACTCATTGTTACTCCTTTATGTGGCTCCTCCATGTCGATCCTCCATGTCACTCCTCCTTGTTACTTCTTCATGTCACTCCTCCTTGTCACTACTCCAAGTCACTACTCAATGTCTATCCTCCGTGTCACTCCTCCATCTCACTCCTCCCTGTTGATCCTCCATGTCAGTCCTCCTCGTCAATCCTCCATGTGACTGCTCAATGTCGCTCCTCCATGTCGATCCTCCATGTCGCTCCTCCTTGTTACTCCTCCAAGTCGCTCTAGAATGTTGCTCCTCCATGCCATTTCAGAATTTCACTGCAGAATTTAACTCCAGAATGTCACTCCTCCATGTCCCTCCTCCATGTCAATCCTCTATGTCCATCCTCCATGTCACTCCTTCATGTCACTCCAGAATGTCCCTCCAGAATATCACTCCAGAATGTCAGTCCTCCATGTCCCTCTTCCATGTCGATCCTCCATGTCACTGCTCCATGTCGCTCCTCCATGTCGCCCCTAATTGCTCATCCATATCACTCCTCCATGTCACTCTAGAATGTTGCTCCTCCATGTCACTCCAGAAGTCACTCAAGAATTTAACTCCAGAATGTCACTCCTCCATATACCTCCTCCATGTCAATCGTATATGTCCATCCTCCATATCACTCCTCCACGTCACTCCGGAATGTTCATCCAGAATGTCACTCTAGAATGTAACTCCTCCATATCCCTCCTCCATATGACTCCTCCATGTCGATGTTCAATTTAACACCTCCATTTCGCTCCTACATGTCACTCCTCCGTCTCCTATGTCACTCCTCCATGTCACTCCTCCATGTCGATCCTCCATGTCACTCCTCCATGTCACTGCTCCATATCGATCGTCGATCGTCCATGTTGATCCTCCATGTTGCTACACCATGTCACTCTTCCATGTCTTCCATGTCAATCCCCCATGTCGCTCTTCAATGTCATTCCAGAATGGTGCTCCTCCATGTCACTCCAGAATGTCGCTCATCCATGTCACTCCAGAATGTCGCTCCTCCATGTCCCTCCAGAATGTCATTCCTCAATGTCAGTCCTCCAAGTCGATCCGTAATGTTGCTCCTCATGTAGCTCCTACATGAAACTCTTCTATGTTTCTCCTCCATGTCACTCCTCCATCTCGATCCTCCATTTCGCTCCTCCATTTCACTCCTCCATGTCACTTCAGAATTTAACTCCAGAATGTTACTCCTCCATGTCCCTCCTCCATGTCGCTCCTCCATGTCACTCCAGGATGTCACTCCTCCATGTCCCTCCTCCATGTCACTCCTCCATGTCAATCCTCTATTTTGCTCCTCCAGTCGCTCCTCCATGTCACTTCTCCCTTTCTTCCACGTCACACCTCTATGTAACTCCTCCATGTCAATCCTCCATGACACTGCTCCATGTCATTCCGCCATGTCGCTCCTCCATGTCGCTCCATGTCTTCCATGTCACTGCAGAATGTCGCTCCTCCATGTCTTTCCAGAATGTCGCTCCTCCTTGTCCCTCCAGAATGTAATTCCTCCATGTCAGTCCTCCAAATCGCTCCGTGATGTTGCTCCTTATGTAGATCCTCCATGTAACTCTTCTATGTTTCTCCTCCATGTCACTCCTCCATCTCGATCCTCCATTTCGCTCCTCCATTTCACTCCCCCATGTTTATCCTCCATGTCGCTCCTCCTTGCTCCTCCATATCACTCCTCTATGTAACTCCTCCATGTCAATGCTACATGTCACTCCTCCATGTCACTCCGCCATGTAGCTCCTCCATGTCTCTCCTCCATGTCACTCCAGAATGTCGCTCCTCCATATCACTCCAGAATGTCGCTCCACCATGTCCCTCCAGAATGTACCTCCTCGTTGTCAGTCTTCCATGTCGCTCCGCGATGTAGCTCCTCCATGTAGCTCCTCCATGTCGCTCTTCCATGTCGCTCCTCCATGTCACTCTTCCATGTCGATCCTCCATGTCACTCCTCCATGTCACTCCTCCAAGTCACTCCTTCATGTTATTCCTCCGTGTCGCTCCTCCTTGTCAATTCTCCATGTCAATCCTCCATGTCCTCCATGTCACTTATTCATGTCGATCCTCCATGTCGCACCTCCTTGTTCCTCCATATCACTCCTCCATGTCATTCCACCATGTAACTCCAGTATGTCGCTCCTCCATGTCACTCCAGAATGTCAATCCAGATTTAACTCCAGAATGTCACACCAGAATTTAACTCCATATTGTAACTCCTCCATGTCCCTCCTCCATGTCGCTCCTCCATGTCACTCCTCCATGTCACTCCAGAATGTCAATCCAGATTGAACTCCAGAATGTCACTCCTCCATGTCGATCCTCCAAGTCGATCTTCCATGTCTCTCCTCCATGTCACTCCTCCATCTTCACCATGTCATTCCTCCATGTCACTCCTCCAGGTCGATCCACCTTGTTGCTCCTCCATGTCGATCCTCCATGTTGCTCCTCCATGTCACTCCTCCATGTCACTGCTTCATGTCGATCCTCCATGTCGATCCTCGATGTTGCTCCTCCATTTCATTTCTCCATGTCTTCCATGTCACTACCCTATGTACCTCCTCCATGTAGATGCTTCATGTTACTCCTCTTTGTCAATCCTCCATATCTGTCAACAATATCACTCCAGAATGTCCCTCCAGAATGTCCCCCCAAAATGTCACTCCTCCATATGACTCCTCCATGTCGCTCCTCTTTGTCACTCCTCCATGTCACTGTTCAATGTCGATCCTCCATGTCACTCCTCCATGTCTTCCATGTCGACACATGTCGTTCCTCCTTGTCACTCCTCCATGTCACTAATCAATTTCGATCCTCCATGTCACTCCTCCATGTCTTCCATATCACTCCACCGTGTCGATCCTCCATGTCGATCCTCCATGTTGGTCCTCCATTTCACTCCTCCATGTCTTTCATGTCACTCCCCCATTTACCTCCTCCATGTCATTCCTCCATTTAGGTCCTTCATGTTGCTCCTCGATGTCACTCCAGAATTTAACTCCAGAATGTCTCTCCAGAATGTCACTCCTCCCTGTGACTTCTCCATGTCACTCCTCAATGTCGATCCTCCGTGTTGCTCCTCTGTGCTCCTCAATATCACTCATCCATGTCGCTCCTCCATGTCACTCCAGAATATCACTACTCCATGTCTCTACTCAATGTATCTCCTCCATGTCACTGCTCCATGTCGATCCTGCATGTCACTCCTCCATGTCGCTCCTCAAGGTCGCTCCTCAATGTTGAGCCTCCATGTCGTTCCTCTATGTCACTCCTCCATTTAGATCCTCCAAGTTACTCCTCCATGTCCCTCCTCCATATCGCTTCTCCATGTCACTCCAGAATTTCACTCCTCCATGTCCCTCCTCTATGTCAATCTTCCATGTCGATCCTCTATTTCGCTCCTCCATGTCGCTCCTCCATGTCACTCCTCCCTTTCTTCCACGTCACACTTCGATGTCACTCATCCATGTCACTCCATGTCGATCTTCCATGTCGATCCTCCATGTCTCTCCTCCATGTCACTCCTCTATGTCTACCATGCCACTCCTATATGTCTGTCCACAATGTCAATCTTCCATGTCTCTCTTCCATGTCACTCCTCCGAGTCTACAATGTCACTCCTCCATGTCACTCCTCCATGTTGATCTTTTATGTCAGTCCTCCATGTCTCTTCTCAATGTCGCTCCTCCATGTCGCTCCTACATGTCACTCCTCCCTGTCTTCAATGTCACTCCTTACTGTCACTCTATTTTGATCCTCTGTGTCATTCCTCCATGTCAATCCTACATGTCACTCCTCCATTTAGATCCTCCAAGTTACTCCTCCATGTCCCTCCTCCATGTCACTCCAGAATTTCACTCCTCCATGTCCCTCCTCTATGTCACTCCTCCATGTCAATCCTCTATTTCGCTCCTCCATGTCGCTCCTCCATGTCACTCCTCCCTTTCTTCCACGTCACACCTCTATGTAACTCCTCCATGTCAATCCTCCATGTCACTCCTTCATGTCATTCCGCCATGTCGCTCCTACATGTCACTCCTCCATGTTGATCCTCGATGTCGCACCTCCATGTCGATCCTCCATTTCGATCCTCCATGCTGATGCACCATGTCACTGCTCCATGTCTTCCATGTCACTCCAGAATGTCGCTCCTCCATGTCACTCCAAAATGTCGCTCCTCCATGTCCCTCCAGAATGTCATTCCTCCATGTCTGTCCTCCAAATCGCTACGTGATGTTGCTCCTCATGTAGCTCCTCCATGTATCTCTGCTATGTTTCTCCTCCATGTCACTCCTCCATCTCGATCCTCCATTTCGCTCCTCCATGTCACTCCAGAATGTCGCTCCTCCTAGTCAGTCCCCAATGTTTATCCTCCATGTTGCTCCTCCTTGCTCCTCCATATCACTCCTCTATGTAACTCCTCCATGTCAACGCTACATGTCACTCCACCATGTCACTCCGCCATGTCACTCCAGAATGTCACTCCAAAATTTAACTCCAGAATGTCACTCCTCCATGTCCCTCCTCCATTCTATTCCAGAATGTCACTCCAGAATTTACCTCCAGAATGTCACTCCCCCATATCTTTTCTCCATGTCAATCCTCCACGTCGCTCCTCCATGTCGGTACTCCATGTTGCTCCTCCATGACACTCCTCTTGTTACTCCATGTTACTCCTCCATGTCAGCCCTCCTTGTCAATACTCCATGTCGCCTCCTCCTTGTTGATCCTCCATATCGCTCCTCCATGTCGATCTTCATGTCACTCCTCCATTTAGATCGTACATGTTACTCCTCCATGTCGATCTTCGATGTCTCTCCTCCATGTCACTCCAGAATGGCGCTCCTCCATGTCACTCCAGAAAGTCGCTCCAACATGTCGATCCTCCATGTCGATCTTCCATGTCTCTCCTTCATCTCTACCATGTCACTTTTCCATGTCACTCCTCCATGTCGATCAACCTTGACACTCCTCCATGTCGATCCTCTATGTCGCTCCTACATGTCGATCCTCAATGTCACTCCTCCATGTAGATCCTACATGTCACTCCAGAATTTCACTCCAGAATTTAACTGTAGAATGTCACTCCTCCATGTCAGTTTTCCTTGTCAATACTCCATGTCGACTCCTCCTTGTTGATCCTCCATATCGCTTCTCCATGTTGATCCTTCATGTCACTCCTCCATTTAGATCCTACATGTTACTCATCCATGTCGATCTTCCATATCGCTCCTCCATGTCACTCCAGAAAGTCGCTCCACCATGTCCCTCCAGAATGTACCTGCTCATTGTCAGTCTTCCATGTCGCTCCGCGATGTAGCTCCTCCATGTAGCTCCTCCATGTCGCTCTTCCATGTCGCTCCTCCATGTCACTCTTCCATGTCGATCCTCCATGTCACTCCTCCATGTCGATCCTTCATGTCGCTCCTCCATTTCACTCCTCCATGTCACTCCTCCAAGTCACTCCTCCATGTTGATCCTCCAGGTCGATACTACATGTTGCTCCTCCATGTCATGTTGCTCCTCCATGTCACTCCGCTCAATCCTCCATGTCGCTCCTCCATGTAGATCCTTCATGTTATTCCTCCGTGTCGCTCCTCCTTGTCACTCCTCCATGTCACTACTCAATGTCAATTCTCCATGTCAATCCTCCATATCTTCCATGTCACTCCACTGTGTCGATCCTCCATGTCGCACCTCCTTGTTCCTCCATATCACTCCTCCATGTCATTCCTCCATGTAACTCCAGTATGTCGCTCTTCCATGTCACTCCAGAATGTCAATCCAGATTTAACTCCAGAATGTCACTCCAGAATTTAACTCCAGATTGTAACTCCTCCATGTCCCTCCTCCATGTCGCTCCTCCATGTCACTCCTCCATGTCACTCCAGAATGTCAATCCAGATTTAACTCCAGATTGTCACTCCTCCATGTCGATCCTCCATGTCGATCTTCCATGTCTCTCCTCCATGTCACTCCTCCATCTTCACCATGTCATTCCTCCATGTCACTCCTCCAGGTCGATCCACCTTGTTGCTCCTCCATGTCGATCCTCCATGTTGCTCCTCCATGTCACTCCTCCATGTCACTGCTTCATGTCGATCCTCCATGTCGATCCTCGATGTTGCTCCTCCATTTCACTTCTCCATGTCTTCCATGTCACTACCCTATGTACCTCCTCCATGTAGATGCTTCATGTTACTCCTCTATGTCAATCCTCCATATCTGTCATCAATGTCACTCCAGAATGTCCTTCCAGAATGTCACTCCTCCATATGACTCCTCCTTGTCGCTCCTCTTTGTCACTCCTCCATGTCACTGCTCAATGTAGATCCTCCATGTAACTCCTCCATGTCTTCCATGTCGACACATGTCGCTCCTCCTTGTCACTCCTCCATGTCACTAATCAATTTCGATCCTCCATGTCACTCCTCCATGTCTTCCATATCACTCCACCGTGTCGATCCTCCATGTCGATCCTCCATGTTGGTCCTCCATTTCACTCCTCCATGTCTTCCATGTCACTCCCCCATTTACCTCCTCCATGTCATTCCTCCATTTAGGTCCTTCATGTTGCTCCTCGATGTCACTCCAGAATTTAACTCCAGAATGTCTCTCCAGAATGTCACTCCTCCCTGTCACTTCTCCATGTCACTCCTCAATGTCGATCCTCCGTGTTGCTCCTCTGTGCTCCTCAATATCACTCATCCATGTCGCTCCTCCATGTCACTCCAGAATGTCACTACTCCATGTCTCTACTCAATGTATCTCCTCCATGTCATTCCTCCATGTTGATCCTCCATGTCACTCCTCCATGTCGCTTCTCCTTGTCACTCCTCCATGGCATTGCTCCATGTCGATCGTCCTTGTTGATCCTCCATATTGCTACTCCATGTCACTCATCCATGTCTTCCATGTCACTCCCTCATACACCTCCTCCATGTCGCTCCTCCATGTAGATCCTTTATGTTTATCCTCTATGTAGCTCCTCCATGTCGCTCTTCCATGTTGCTCTTCCATGTCACTCCTCCATGTCGATCCTCCATGTCACTCCTCCATGTCGATCCTCCATGTCGGTCCTCCATGTCACTCCTCCATTTCACTCTTCCATGTCACTCCAGAATGTCGCTCCTCCAAGTCACTCCTTCATGTTGATCCTCCATGTCGATACTCCATGTTGCTCCTCCATGTCACTCCTCTGTCTTCCATGTCACTTCCCCATCTCACACCTCCATGTCGCTCCTCCATGTAGATCCTTCATGTTACTCCTCCATGTCGCTCCTCCTTGTCACTCCTCCATGTCACTAATCAATTTTGATCCTCCATGTCACTCCTCCATGTCTTCCATATCACTCCACCGTGTCGATCCTCCATGTCGATCCTCCATGTTGGTCCTCCATTTCACTCCTCCATGTCTTCCATGTCACTCCCCCATTTACCTCCTCCATGTCATTCCTCCATTTAGGCCCTTCATGTTGCTCCTCGATGTCACTCCAGAATTTAACTCCAGAATGTCTCTCCAGAATGTCACTCCTCCCTGTCACTACTCCATGTCACTCCTCAATGTCGATCCTCCGTGTTGCTCCTCTGTGCTCCTCAATATCACTCATCCATGTCTCTCCTTCATGTCACTCCAGAATGTCACTACTCCATGTCTCTACTCAATGTATCTCCTCCATGTCACTGCTCCATGTCGATCCTGCATGTCACTCCTCCATGTCACTCCTCCATGTCGCTCCTCAAGGTCGCTCCTCAATGTTGAGCCTCCATGTCGTTCCTCTATGTCACTCCTCCATTTAGATCCTCCAAGTTACTCCTCCATGTCCCTCCTCCATATCGCTTCTCCATGTCACTCCAGAATTTCACTCCTCCATGTCCCTCCTCTATGTCACTCCTCCATGTCGATCCTCTATTTTGCTCCTCCATGTCGCTCCTCCATATCACTCCTCCCTTTCTTCCACGTCACACTTCCATGTCATTCCTCCATGTCACTCCATGTCGATCTTCCATGTCGATCCTCCATGTCTCTCCTCCATGTCACTCCTCTATGTCTACCATGCCACTCCTACATGTCTGTCCACAATGTCAATCTTCCATGTCTCTCTTCCATGTCACTCCTCCGAGTCTACAATGTCACTCCTCCATGTCACTCCTCCATGTTGATCTTTCATGTCAGTCCTCCATGTCTCTTCTCAATGTCGCTCCTCCATGTCGCTCCTACATGTCACTCCTCCCTGTCTTCAATGTCACTCCTTACTGTCACTCCTCTACTTTGATCCTCTGTGTCATTCCTCCATGTCAATCCTACATGTCACTCCTCCATTTAGATCCTCCAAGTTACTCCTCCATGTCCCTCCTCCATGTCACTCCAGAATTTCACTCCTCCATGTCCCTCCTCTATGTCACTCCTCCATGTCAATCCTCTATTTCGCTCCTCCATGTCGCTCCTCCATGTCACTCCTCCCTTTCTTCCACGTCACACCTCTATGTAACTCCATGTCATTCCGCCATGTCGCTCCTACATGTCGCTCCTCCATGTCACTCCTCCATGTTGATCCTCAATGTCTCTCCTCCATGTCACACTTCCATGTCACTGCTCGATGTCGCACCTCCATGTCGATCCTCCATTTCGATCCTCCATGTTGATGCACCATGTCACTGCTCCATCTCTTCCATGTCACTCCAGAATGTCGCTACTCCATGTCACTCCAAAATGTCGCTCCTCCATGTCCCTCCAGAATGTCATTCCTCCAAGTCTGTCCTCCAAATCGCTACGTGATGTTGCACCTCATGTAGCTCCTCCATGTAACTCTACTATGTTTCTCCTCCATGTCACTCCTCCATCTCGATCCTCCATTTCGCTCCTCCATGTCACTCCAGAATGTCGCTCCTCCTAGTCAGTCCCCCATGTTTATCCTCCATGTCGCTCCTCCTTGCTCCTCCATATCACTCCTCTATGTAACTCCTCCATGTCAATGCTACATGTCACTCCTCCATGTCACTCCGCCATGTCACTCCAGAATGTCACTCCAAAATTTAACTCCAGAATGTCACTCCTCCATGTCCCTCCTCCATTCTATTCCAGAATGTCACTCCAGAATTTACCTCCAGAATGTCACTTGTCCATGTCGACTCCTCCATTATGATCATCCATGTCAGTCCTCCATGTTGCTCCTCAATGTCGCTCCTCCTTGTCGATCCTCCATGTCTATCCTACATGTCACTCCTCCATTTAGATCCTACATGTTACTCCTCCATGTCGATCTTCCATTTCGCTCCTCCATGTCACTCCAGAATGTTGCTCCTCCATGTCACTCCAGAATGTCGCTCCTCCATGTTCATCCAGAATGAACCTCCTCGTTGTCAGTCTTCCATGTCGCTCCGCGATGTCGGTCCTCCATGTATATCCTACATGTCACTCCTCCATATAAATCCTACATGTTACTCCTCCATGTCGCTCTTCCATGTCGCTCCTCCTAGTCACTCCTCCATGTCAATCCTCCATGTCGCTCCTCCATTTCACTCCTCCATGTCGTTCCTCCAAGTCACTCCTCCATGTTGATCCTCCATGTCGATACTCCATGTTGCTCCTCCATGTCACTCCTCCATATCTTCCATGTCACTCCACCGTGTCGCTCCTACATGTCACTTATTCATATCGATCCTCCATGTCACTCCTCCATGTCACTCCTCCATGTCGATCCTCCATGTCACTCCTCCATGTCACACTTCCATGTCAATCCTCCATGTCACTGCTCCATGTCCATCCTCCATTTCGATCCTCCTCGTCCATGTCACTCCTCCATGTCGCTCCTTTTTGTCACTCCTCCAAGTCACTACTCAATGTTGATACCTCCATGTCACTCCAGAATGTCCCTCCTGAAAGTCACTCCAGAATGTCACTCCTCCATATTCCTCCTCTATGTCACTCCTCCATGTCGACCCTCCATGTCACTCCTCCCTGTCTTCCATATCACTCCTCCATGTCAGTCCTCCGTGTCGCTCCTCCATATAGCTCCTCCATATCGCTCCTCCATGTCAATCCTCCATGTCACTCCTCCATTTAGATCCTACATATTACTCCTCCATGTCGATCTTCCATGTCAATCCAGAATGTCGCTCCACCCTGTCCCTCCAGAATGTACCCATTAGTTGTCAGACCTCCAAGTCGCTCCGTGATGTCGCTCCTTCATGTAGCTCCTCAATGTCGCTCCTCATTGTCGATCCTCCATGTCGCTCCTCCATGTCGATCCTCAATGTCATTCCTCCATGTGGATCCAACATGTTACTCCTCCATGTCGATCTTCAAGGTCGCTCCTCCATGTCCTTCCAGAATGTTGCTCCTCCATGTCGCTCCTCCATGTCACTCCAGAATGTCCCTCAAGAATGTCACTCCAGAATGTCACTCCACCATGTTGATCCTCTATTTCCCTCCTCCATGTCACTCCTGTCTTCCACGTCAATCCTCCATGTTACTCCTCCATGTCACTCCGCCATGTCGCTCCTCCATGTCACTCTGCCATGGCGCTCCTCCATGTCACTCCTCTATGTCGATCCTCCATGTCACTCCTCCATGTCTTACTTCCATTTCACTCCTCCATGTCACTGTTTCATGTAGATCCTCCATTTCGATCCTCAATGTTGATCCTCAATGTCACTCCACCATGTGTTCCATGTCACTCCTCCGTTTTGCTCCTCCATGTGACTATTCCATATCGATCCTCTAGGTCTCTCATCCCTGCTCCTCCATATCACTCCTCCATGTATCTCATCCATGTCACCCTAGAACGCTGCTCCTCCATGTCACTCCAGAATGGTTCTCCAGAATTTAACTCCAGAACGTCACTCCTCCATGTCCCTCCTCCATGTCAATCCTCTATGTTGATCCTCCATATCACTCCTCCTTGTCACTCCTCCATGTCGATCTTCCATATCGCTCCTCCATGTCACTCCAGAATGTCGCTCCTCCATGTCAATCCAGATTTAACTCCATGATGTCAGTCCTCTTGTCGATCCTCCATGTCAATCTTCCATGTCGATCCTCCATGTCACTGCTCCATCTCTACCATGTCACTCCTCCTTGTCACTCCTCCATGTCTCTCCTCTGTGTCACTCCTCCATATCACTCCTCCATGTCACTCCTACATGTCGATCTTCCATGTCTCTCATCCATGTCACTCCAGAATGTTGCTCCTCCATGTCACTCCAGAATGTCACTCCTCCATGTCCCTCCAGAATGTCACTCCACCATGTCCCTCCAGCATGTACCTCCTTGTTGTCAGTTCTCATGTCGCTCCGCAGTGTTGCCCAACCATGTAACTCCTCCATGTCGCTCTTCCATGTTGCTTCTCCATGTCACTCCTACATGTCAATCCTTCATGTCACTCCTCCATGTCGATCCTCCATGTCGCTCCTCCATGTCGCTCCTCCATTTCACTCCTCCTTGTCACTCCAGAATGTCGCTCCTCCATGTCACTCCTTCATGTTGATCCTCCATGTCGATACTCCATGTTGCTCCTCCATGTCAGTCCTCCATGTCACTCCAGAATGTCCCTCCAGAATGTCCCTCCAAAATTTCACTCCTCCATGTCGCTCCTCTTTGTCACTCCTCCAAGTCACTACTCTATGTCAGTCCTCCATGTCGCTCCTCAATGTCGCTCCTCCATGTCGATCCTCAATGTCGTTCCTCCATGTCGATCCTCCATGTCATTCCTCCATGTAGATCCTACATGTTACTCCTCCATGTCGCTCTTCCATGTCGCTCCTCCATGTCACTCCTCCATGTCACTCCAGAATGTCCCTCCAGAATGTCCCTCCAAAATTTCACTCCTCCATGTAACTCCGCCATGTCGATCCTCCATGTCACTCCTCCTTGCTCCTCCATATCACTCCAACATGTCCCTCCAGAATGTCACTCCTCCATGTCCCTCCTCCATGTCACTCCTCCATATCGAATCTCATTTCGCTCCTCCATGTCACTCCTCCCTGTCTTCCACGTCAAACCTCCATGTAACTCCACAATGTCAATCCTACATGTCACTCCTCATGTCACTTCGCCATGTCGCTCCTCCATGTCACTCCTCCATGTCAATCGTCAATGTAACTCCTCCATGTCACACTTCCATGTCACTGCTCAATGTCGATCCTCCATTTTGATCCTCCATGTTGCTCCACCATGTCACTCCTCCATGTCTTCCATGTCACTCCCCCATGTACCTACTCCATGTAGCTCCTCCATGTAGATCCTTCTTGTTACTCCTCTATGTCCATCCTCCATATGTCTCATCAATGTCATTCCAGAATGTGAATCCAGAATGTCGCTCCTCCATGTCACTCCAGAATGTCCCTCCAGAATGTCCCTCCAAAATGTCACTCCTCCATGTAACTCCTCCATTTCAGCCCTCCATGTTGATCCACCATGTTGATCCTCAATGTCACTCCTCCATGTCACTCCTCCATGTCATCCATGACACTACTCCATATCACTCCTCCAGGTCTCTCCTCCATGTTGATCCACCATGTCACTCCTCCATGTCACACCTCCATATCAATCCTCCATGTCTATCCTCCTTGTCGCTCCTCCGTGTCGCTCCTCCAGGTCACTTTTTTAAATCACTGTTCCATGTCGATCCTCCATGTCACTCGTTAATGTCACTACTCTATGTCACTCCTCCATTTCACTCCTCCTTGTCGCTCCTCCATGTCGCTCCTCCTTTCTCCTACATTACACTCCTCCATGTAACTCCTCCATGTCCTCCATGTTGATCCACCATGTTGCTCCTCCATGTCACTTCTCCATGTCACTTCTCCCGGTGGCTCCTCTATGTAGATCCTTGATGTCGCTCCTCCATGTCACTTCTCCATGTCACTTCTCCCGGTGGCTCCTCTATGTAGATCCTTGATGTCGCTCCTCCGTGTCACCTCTGCATGTCACTCCTCCATTTCACTCCTCCTTATCGCTCCTCCATGTAGATCCTACATGTCGCTCCTCCATGTCACTCCTCCATCTCACTCCTCCATATTGCTTCTCCATATCGATCCTCCATGTCACTCCTCCGTGTCGATCCTCCATTTCGCTCATCCTTGCTCCTCCATGTCACTCCTCCATGTCACTCCAGAATGTCGATCCTCCATGTAGCTCCTCCATGTAAGTCCTCCATGTCGATCATCCATGTCAATCCTCCAAGTCACTTCTCCCGGTTTCTCCTCTATGTAGACCCTACATGTTGCTCCTCCATGTCACTTCTCCATGTCACTCCTCCATTTCACTCCTCCATGTCGCTCCTTCATGATAATCCTCCATGTCACTACTCCATGTTGCTCCTTCACTTCATTACTCCATCTCTATCCTCCATGTCGCTCCTCCATGTGTTTTCTTCATGTCGCTCCTCCATGTCAGTCCTCCATGTCGCTCCTCTATGTCACCCCTCCATGTTGATCTACCACGTTGATCCTCACTGTCGCTCCTACATGTCACTCCTCCATGTCATCCATGACACTACTCCATGTCATGCCTCCATGTCACTCATCCTTGCTCCTCCATGACACTCCTCCATGTTGCTCCTCAATGTAGATCCTACATGTCCCTCCTCGATTTCACTCCTCCATCTCTCTCCTCCATGTTGCTTCTCCATGTCGATCATCCATGTCACTCCTACAAGTCGCTCCTCCATGTCACTCCTCCTTGTCGATCCTCCATTTCGCTCATCCTTGCTCCTCCATGTCACTCCTCCATGTCACTCAAGAATGTCACACCTCCATGTCCCTCCTCCATGTCACTCCTCCATGCAACTCCTCCATGTCACCACTCCATGTTGATCCTCCATGTCGATCCTCCATGTGTCTCCTCCATTTCGCTCCTCCATGTCACTCCTCCATGTCGATCCTTCATGTTGCTCATCCTTGCAGGACCATGGAGGACCATGTCAAACCTCCATGTCCCTCCTCCATGTAACTCCTCCTTGTTGATCCTCCATGTTGCTCATCCTTGCTCATCCTTGCTCCTCCATGGTAAACCTCCATGTCCCTCCTCCATGTCACTCCTTCATGTCAATCCTCCATGTCGCTCGTCCATGTCGCTTCTCCATGTTGCTTCTCCATGTCACTCCTAAATGCTGCTCCTTCATGTAAATCCTACATGTCGCTCTTCCATGTCACTCCTCAATGTCATTCCTCCATATCACTCATCCATGTCACTCCTCCATGTCGATCGTCCATGTCACTCCTCCATGTCTCTCCTTCATGTCATTCCTCCATTTCAATCATCCATGTCGCTCCTTAATGTCACTCCTCAATGTGACTCCTCCATGTCGATTCTCAATGTCGCTCCTCCATGTCACTCCTCCATGGTGCTCCTCCATGTAGATCCTATATGTCTCTCCTCCATGTCTATCCTCCATGTCGCTCCTCCATTTCACTCCTCCATGTCACTCCTTCATATCACTGCTCCATGTCGATCCTCCATGTCACTTATCCATGTCTTTCCTCAATGTCACTCCTTCATGTTGCTCCTCCATGTAGATCCTAGATGTCTCTCCTCCATGTCGCTTCTCCATGTCGATCCTCCATGTCACTCTTCCAAGTTGCTACTCCATGTCACTCCTCCATGTCGATCCACCATGTCGCTCATCCTTGCTCCTCCATGTCACTCCTCCATGTCACTCCAGAATGTCGCTCCTCCATGTCACTCCTTCCTGTGACTCCTCAATGTTACTCCTCCATGTCACTACTCCATGTCTTCCATGAAAATCCTCAATGTCACTCCTTAATGTCACTCCTCAATGTCACTCCTCCATGTCAATTCTCCATGTCTTTCCTCTATGTCGCTCCTCCATGTCGATCCTCCATGTTGCTCATCCTTGATCCTCCATGTCACTCCTCGATGTCGCTACTCCATGTTAATCCAGAATGTCCCTTCTCCATGTCCCTCCTCCATGTCACTTCTCCATGTCACTCCTTAATGTCACTCCTCAATGTCACTCCTCCATGTCAATTCTCCATGTCGCTCCTCTATGTCGCTTCTCCATGTAACTTTTCCATTTCAGTCCTCCATATCGATCAACAATGTCACTCCTCCTTGTCGCTCCTCCATGTCACTCCTCCATTTCTCTCCTCAATGTCGCTCCTCCATGTTGATCCTCCATGTCACTCCTCCATTTCGCTCCTCCATGTCGCTCCTCCATGTTGATCCTCCATGTCACTCCTCCATGTCGATAATCCATGTCACTCTTCCTTGACACTCCTCCATGTTGCTCCTCCATGTCGCTCCTCCAAGTTTCTCCTCGATGTCACTCCTCCATGTCGCTCCTCCATGTCACTCCTCCATATCAATCCTCCATGTCGCTCCTCCATGTCGATCATCCATATCACTGCTTCATGCCGCTCCTCCATGTCTCTACTCCATGTCGATCCTCCATGTCACTCCTCCTTGTCACTCCAAAATGTCCCTCCTCCTTTGACCTCCTCCAAGTCACTCCTCCATGTCACTCCTTAATGTCACTCCTCAATGTTACTCCTCCATGTCGATGTTCCATGTCACTCCTCCATGTCACTCCTCCATGTTGCTCCTCCATGTCGATTCTCCATGTTGCTCCTTTATGTCGCTCCTCCATGTTGCTTTTCCATTTCAGTCCTTCATGTCGATCAACAATGTCACTCCTCCATGTCACTCCTCCATGTCGCTTCTCCATGTCGATCCTCCATGTCACTCCTCCAACTTGCTACTCCATGTCACTCCTCCATGTCGATACACCATGTCCCTCATCCTTGCTCCTCCATGTCACTCCTCCATGTCACTCCAGAATGTTGCTCCTCTATGTCCCTCCTTCCTGTGACTCCTCAATGTAACTCCTCCATGTCACTACTCCATGTCTTCCATGACACTCCTCCATGTCACTCCTCCATGTCACTCCTGCATGTCGATCCTACATGTCACTTCTTCTTCTCACTCCTCAATATCACTCCTCCATGTCACTCCTCCATGTCGATCCTCCATGTCGCTTATCCTTGCTCCTCGTCAATCATCAAAGTCGCTCCTCCATGTCACTCCTCCATGTTGATCATCCATGTCACTACTCCATGTCGCTCCTCCATGTTGATCCTCCATGTCACTCCTCCATTTCGCTCCTCCATGTTGATCCTCCATGTCACTCCTCCATGTCGATCCTGCAAGTCACTGCTCCATGTTACTCCTCCATGTCGATCCTGCATGTGGGTCCTCCATGTCACTGCTTCATGCCGCTCCTCCATTTTTCTACTCCATGTTTATCCTCCATGTCGCACATCCTTGCTCCTCCATGTCACTCCTCTATGTCGCTCCTCCTTGTCACTCCTCCATGTCCCTCCTCCATGTCCCTCCTCCAAGTCACTCCGCCATGTCACTCATTAATGTCCCTCCTCAATGTCACTCCTCCATGTCGATCCACCATGTCCCTTATCCTTTCTCCTCCATGTCACTCCTCCATGTCACTCCAGAATGTCACTCCTACATGTCACTCCAGAATGTCACTCCAGAATGTCACGCAGTATGTAGCTCCTCCATGTCCCTACTTCCTGTCACTCCTCCATGTCAATCATCCATGTCACTCCTCCTTGTCGCTCCTCCATTTTGCTCCTCCTTCCTCCTCCATGTCACTCCTCCATGTCGATCTTCCATGTCAATCCAGAATGTCGCTCCTCCGTGTCACTCCAGAATGTCGCTCCACCCTGTCCCTCCAGAATGTACCTCCTCGTTGTCAGACATCCATGTAGCTCCTCCATGTAGCTCCTCAATGTCGCTCCTCATTGTCGATCCTCAATGTCGCTCCTCCATGTCGATCCTCCATGTCATTCCTCCAAGTGGATCCAACATGTTACTCCTCCATGTTGATCTTCAATGTCACTCCTCCATGTCACTCCAGAAAGTCGCTCCTCCATGTAACTCCAGAATGTCACTCCAGAATTTAACTCCAGAATGTTACTCCTTCATTCACCTCCTCCATGTCGCTCATCCATGTCACTCCAGAATGTCCCTCAAGAATGTCACTACAGAATGTCACTCCTCCATGTCCCTCCTCCTTGTCACTCCACCATGTTGATCCTCCATGTTACTCCTCCATGTCACTCCGCCACATCGCTCCTCCATGTCACTCCTCCATGTTGATCCTCCATGTCGATACTCCATGTTGCTCCTCCATGTCACTCCTCCATATCTTACATGTCACTCCACCGTGTCGCTCCTCCATGTCACTTATTCATATCGATCCTCCATGTCGCTCCTCCTTGCTCCTCCATATCACTCCTCCATGTCATTCCTCCATGTCACTCCAGAATGTTGTTCCTCCATGTCACTCCAGAATGTCACTCCAGAATTTAACTCCAGATTGTTAATCACTGCTCCATGTCGACTGCTCCATGTCGATCCTCTATTGCGCTCCTCCATGTCATTACTCCATGTCTTCCACGTCACTCCTCCATGTAACTACTCAATGTCGATACCTCCATGTCACTCCAGAATGTCCCTCCTGAAAGTCACTGCTCCATGTCGACCCTCCATGTCACTCCTCCCTGTCTTCCATATCACTCCTCCATGTCAGTCCTCCATGTTGCTCCTCAATGTTGCTCCTCCTTGTCGATCCTCCATATCGCTCCTCCATGTCAATCCTCCATATCACTCCTCCATTTAGATCCTACATGTTACTCCTCCATGTCGATCTTCCATGTCAATCCAGAATGTCGCTCCTCCGTGTCACTCCAGAATGTCGCTCCACACTGTCCCTCCAGAATGTACCTCCTCGTTGTCAGACATCCATGTCGCTCCTCCATGTAGCTCCTCCATGTAGCTCCTCAATGTCGCTCCTCAATGTCGCTCCTCCGTGTCGATCCTCCATGTCATTCCTCCATGTGGATCCAACAGGTTACTCCTCCATGTTGATCTTCAATGTCGCTCCTCCATGTCACTCCAGAATGTCGCTCCTCCATGTCACTCCAGAATGTCACTCCAGAAATTAACTGCAGAATGTTACTCCTCCATTTCCCTCCTCCATTTCCCTCCTCCATGTCGCTCCTCTATGTCACTCCAGAATGTCCCTCAAGAATGTCACTCCAGAATGTCACTCCTCCATGTTGATCTTCCATGTCAGTCCTCCTCCCTGTCTTCCACGTCAATCCTCCATGTGCCATGTCGCTCCTCCATGTAACTCCTCCATGTCGATCCTCCATATCACTCCTCCATGACACACTTCCATGTCACTCCTCCATGTCACTGTTTCATGTCAATCCTCTATTTCGATCCTCAATGTCGATCCTCAATGTCACTCCACCATGTGTTCCATGTCACTCCTTGTGTTGCTCCTCCATGTGACTATTCCATGTCCATCCTCTATGTCTCTCATCCCTGCTACTCCATATCACTCCTCCATGTATCTCCTCCATTTCACCCCAGAATGCCGCTCCTCCATGTCACTCCAGAATGTCTCTCCAGAATTTAACTCCAGAACGTCACTCCTCCATGTCCCTCCTTCATGTCAATCCTCTATGTTGATCCTCCATATCACTCCTCCTTGTCACTCCTCCATGTCGATACCTCCATGTCACTCCAGAATGTCCCTCAGGAAAGTCACTCCAGAATGTCACTTCTCCATATACCTCCTCCATGTCGATCCTCTATTTCACACCTCCATGTCGCCCCTCCATGTCACTCCTCCCTGTCTTCCATGTCAGTCCTGCATGTAACTCCGCCATGTCGATCCTCCATGTTGCTTCTCCATGTCACTCCAGAATGTCGCTCCTCCATGTCACTCCAGAATATCACTCCAGATTTAACTCCAGAATGTCACTCCTCCATGTCACTGCTTGATGTCGCTCCTCCATGTCGATCCTCCATGTCGCTCCTCCTTGTTACTCCTCCACATCGATCCTCCATTTCGATCCTCCATGTTGCTCCTCCATGTCACTCCTCCATGTCGCTACTCCATGTCACTCCTCCATGTCTTCCATGTCGACACATGTTGATCCTCCATGTCGCTCCTCCTTGCTCATCCATATCACTTCACCATGTTGCTCCTCCATGTCACTCCAGAATGTCGCTCCTCCATGTCAATCCAGATTTAACTCCAGAATGTCACTCCTCCATGTCGATCTTCCATGTCTCTCCTCCATGTCACTCCTCCATCTCTACCATGTCACTCCTCCATGTCATTTCTCCATGTCGATCAACCTTGACACTCCTCCATGTTGATCCTCTATGTCGCTCCTCCATGTCGATCCTCCTTTTCGATCCTCCATGTCTATCCTACATGTCACTCCTCCATTTAGATCCTGCATGTTACTCCTCCATTTCGATCTTCCATTTCGCTCCTCCATGTCACTCCAGAATGTTGCTATTCCATGTCACTCCAGAATGTCGCTCCACCATGTTCATCCAGAATGAACCTCCTCGTTGTTAGTCTTCCATGTCGCTCCGCGATGTCGCTCCTCCATGTAGATCCTCCATGTCGCTCTTCCATGTCGCTCCTCCTAGTCACTCCTCCATGTCAATCCTCCATGTCCATCCTCCATTTCACTCCTCCATGTCCCTCCTCCTTGTCACTCCACCATGTTGATCCTCTATTTCGCTCCTCCATGTCACTCCTGTCTTCCACGTCAATCCTCCATGTTACTCCTCCATGTCACTCCGCCATGTCGCTCCTCCATGTCACTCTGCCATGGCGCTCCTCCATGTCACTCCTCTATGTCGATCCTCCATGTCACTCCTCCATGTCACACTTCCATTTCACTCCTCCATGTCACTGTTTCATGTAGATCCTCCATTTCGATCCTCATTGTCGATCCTCAATGTCACTCCACTATGTGTTCCATGTCACTCCTCCGTTTTGCTCCTCCATGTGACTATTCCATGTCGATCCTCTAGGTCTCTCATCCCTGCTCCTCCATATCACTCCTCCTTGTATCTCCTCCATTCACCCCAGAATGCTGCTCCTCCATGTCACTCCAGAATGGTTCTCCAGAATTTAACTCCAGAACGTCACTCCTCCATGTCCCTCCTCCATGTCGATCCTCTATGTTGATCCTCCATATCACTCCTCCTTGTCACTCCTCCATGTTGATACCTCCATGTCAATACAGAATGTCCCTCCAGAAAGTCACTCCAGAATTTCACTCCTCCATATACCTCCTCCATGTCGATCTGCTATTTCAGACCTCCATGTCGCCCCTCGGTCACTCCTCCCTGTCTTCCATGTCAGTCCTCCATGTCGATCCTCCCTGTGGCTCCTCCTTGCTCCTCCATATCACTCCACCATGTCGCTCCTTCATGTCACTCCAGAATGTCGCTCCTCGATGTCACTCCAGAATATCACTCCAGATTTAACTCCAGAATGTCACTCCTCCATGTCACTCCTCCATGTCGATTCTCCATGTTGCTACACCATGTCACTCTTCCATGTCTTCCATGTCACTCCCCCATGTACCTCCTATATGTAGCTCCTCCATTTAGATCCTTCATGTTACTCTTCTATATCAAACCTCCATATCTCTCATCAATGTCACTCCAGAATGTCACTCCAGAATGTCGCTCCTCCATCTCACTCCAGAATCTCCCTCCAGAATGTCCCTCCAAAATGTCACTCCTCCATGTAACTACTCCATGTCGCTCCTCTTTGTCACTTCTCCAAGTCACTACACAATTTCGGTCTTCCATGTCGACACATTTCGATCCTCCATGTCACTCCTCCTTTATCCTCCATATCACACCACCATGTCGCTCCTCCATGTCAATCCAGAATGTCTCTCCAGAATTTAACTCCAGAATGTTACTCCTCCATGTCCCTCCTCCATGTTGCTCCTCCATGTCACTCCAAAAAGTCCCTCCAGAATGTCACTCCGGAATGTCACTCCTCCATGTCCCTCCTCCATGTCACTCCTCCATATCGATCCTCCATGTTGATCCTCCATGTCACACTTCCATGTCACTGCTCGATTTCGCTCCTCCATATATTCCTCAATGTCGCTCGTCCTTGTGACTCCTCCATGTCATTCAACCTTGTCACTCCTTCATGTCACTTCTCCATGTCGATCCTCCATTTTGATCCTACATGTTGCTCCACCATGTCACTCCTCCATGTCTTCCATGTCACTCCCCCATGTACCTCATCCGTGTCGGTCCTCCATGTGACAATTCCATGTCGATCCTCCATGTTGCTCGTCCCTGCTCGTCCATATCACTCCTCCATGTCACTCCTCCATGTCACCCCAGAATGTTGCTCCTCCATGTCACTCCAGAATGTCACTCCAGAATTTAACTCCAGAATATTACTCCTCCATGTCCCTCCTCCATGTCAATCCTCTATGTAGATCCTCCATATAACTCCTCCTTGTCACTCCTCAATGTCGATACCTCCATGTCACTCGAGAATGTCCCTCCAGAAAGTCACTCTATGATGTAACTCCTCCATGAACCTCCTCCATGTCACTCCTCCATATCGATCCTCTATTTCACACCTCCATGTCACTCCTCCCTGTCTTCAATGTCGATCCTCCATGTCGATCCTCCATGTCGATCCTCAATGTCGATCCTCCATGTCACTCCTCCACGTAACTGCTCCATGTCGATCTTCCATGTCGATCTTCCATGTTGCACCTCCATTTCACTCCTCCATGTCTTCCATGTCACTCCCCTATGTACCTCCTCCATGTAGCTCCTACGTGTAGATCCTTCATGTTACTCCTCTATGTCAATCCTCCATATGTCTCATCAATGTCACTCCAGAATATCAGTCCAGAATGTTGCTCCTCCATGTCACTCCAGAATATCACTCCAGATTTAACTCCAGAATGTCACTCCTCCATGTCCCTCCTCCATGTTGCTCCTCCATGTCACTCCAAAAAGTCACTCCAAAATTTAACTCCAGAATGTCACTCATCCATGTCCCTCCTCCATTCTATTCCAGAATGTCACTCCTCCATTTCCTTTCTCCATGTCAATCCTCCATGTCAGTCCTAATTGTCGATCCTCCATGTCAGTCCTCCATGTCGCTCCTCAATGTTGCTCCTCCACGTCGCTCCTCCATGTTGATCTTCCATGTCGATCTTCCATGTCAAGCATGTCACTCCTCCATGTCCGTCCTCCATGTCAATCTTCCATGTCGATCCTCCATGTCACTCCTCCATGTCAATCACCCATGTCAGTCCTCCATGTCACTACTCATTGTTACTCCTTTATGTGGCTCCTCCATGTCGATCCTCCATGTCACTCCTCCTTGTTACTTCTTCATGTCACTCCTCCTTGTCACTACTCCAAGTCACTACTCAATGTCTATCCTCCATGTCACTCCTCCATCTCACTCCTCCTCGTCAATCCTCCATGTGACTGCTCAATGTCGCTCCTCCATGTCGATCCTCCATGTCGCTCCTCCTTGTTACTCCTCCATGTCGCTCTAGAATGTTGCTCCTCCATGCCATTCCAGAATTTCACTCCAGAATTTAACTCCAGAATGTCACTCCTCCATGTCCCTCCTCCATGTCAATCCTCTATGTCCATCCTCCATGTCACTCCTTCATGTCACTCCAGAATGTCCCTCCAGAATATCACTCCAGAATGTCAGTCCTCCATGTCCCTCTTCCATGTCGATCCTCCATGTCACTGCTCCATGTCGCTCCTCCATGTCGCCCCTAATTGCTCATCCATATCACTCCTCCATGTCACTCTAGAATGTTGCTCCTCCATGTCACTCCAGAAGTCACTCAAGAATTTAACTCCAGAATGTCACTCCTCCATGTACCTCCTCCATGTCAATCGTATATGTCCATCCTCCATATCACTCCTCCACGTCACTCCGGAATGTTCATCCAGAATGTCACTCTAGAATGTAACTCCTCCATATCCCTCCTCCATATGACTCCTCCATGTCGATGTTCAATTTAACACCTCCATTTCGCTCCTACATGTCACTCCTCCGTCTCCTATGTCACTCCTCCATGTCGCTCCTCCTTGTTACTACTCCATGTCGCTCCATGTCTTCCATGTCACTCCAGAATGTCGCTCCTCCATGTCTTTCCAGAATGTCGCTCCACCTTGTCCCTCCAGAATGTAATTCCTCCATGTCAGTCCTCCAAATCGCTCCGTGATGTTGCTCCTTATGTAGCTCCTCCATGTAACTCTTCTATGTTTCTCCTCCATGTCACTCCTCCATCTCGATCCTCCATTTCGCTCCTCCATTTCACTCCTCCATGTCACTCCAGAATGTCGCTTCTCCTAGTCACTCCCCCATGTTTATCCTAAATGTCGCTCCTCCTTGCTCCTCCATATAACTCCTCTATGTAACTCCTCCATGCTAATGCTACATGTCACTCCTCCATGTCACTCCGCCATGTAGCTCCTCCATGTCTCTCCTCCATGTCACTCCTATATGTAGATCCTACATGTTACTCCAGAATTTTACTCCAGAATGTAACTGTAGAATGTCACTCCTCCATGTCAGTCCTCCTTGTCAATACTCTATGTCGACTCCTCCATGTCGAACATCCATGTCACTCCTCCATGTCACTCCTCCATGTCGATCCTCCATGTCGCTCCTCCATGTCACTGCTCCTTGTCGATCCTCCATGTTGATCCTCGATGTTGCTCCTCCATTTCACTGCTCCATGTCATCCATGTCACTCCACTATTTACCTCCTCCATGTAGCTCCTCCATTTAGATCCTACATGTTACTCCTCTATGTCAACCCTCCATATCTCTCATCAATGTCACTCCAGAATGTCCCTCCAGAATGTCCCTCCATAATGTCACTCCTCCATGTCACTGCTCAATGTCGATCCTCCATGTCACTCCTTCATGTCACTCCTCCATGTCTTCCTTATCGACACATGTCGATCCTCCATGTCGCTCTTCCTTGCTCATCCATATCACTCCACCATGTCACTCCTCCATGTCACTCCAGAATGTCGCTCCTCCATGTCAATACAGATTTAATTCCATAATGTCGCTCCTCCATGTCAATCCAGATTTAACTCCAGAATGTCACTACTCCATGTCGATCCTCCATGTCAATCTTACATATCTCTCCTCCATGTCACTCCTCCATGTCACTCCTCCATGTCACTCCTCCCTGTCACTTCTTCATGTCGATCAAACTTGACACTCCTCCATGTCGATCCTCTATGTCTCTCCTCCATGTCGATCCTCCATGTTCCTCATCCATGTAGATCCTACATGTCACTCCAGAATTTCACACCAGAATTTAACTGTAGAATGTCACTCCTCCATGTCAGTCCTCCTTGTCAATACTCCATGTCGACTCCTCCTTGTTGATCCTCCATATCGCTCCTCCATGTCGATCTTCATGTCACTCCTCCATTTAGATCGTACATGTTACTCCTCCATGTCGATCTTCGATGTCGCTCCTCCATGTCACTCCAGAATGGCGCTCCTCCATGTCACTCCAGAAAGTCGCTCCAACATGTCGATCCTCCATGTCGATCTTCCATGTCTCTCCTTCATCTCTACCATGTCACTTTTCCATGTCACTCCTCCATGTCGATCAACCTTGACACTCCTCCTTGTTGATCCTCCATATCGCTCCTCCATGTCGATCCTTCATGTCACTCCTTCATTTAGATCCTACATGTTACTCATCCATGTCGATCTTCCATATCGCTCCGCCATGTCACTCCAGAATGTCGCTCCACCATGTCCCTCCAGAATGAACCTCCTCGTTGTCAGTCTTCCATGTCGCTCCGCGATGTAGCTCCTCCATGTAGCTCCTCCATGTCGCTCTTCCATGTCGCTCCTCCATGTCACTCTTCCATGTCGATCCTCCATGTCACTCCTCCATGTCGATCCTTCATGTCGCTCCTCCATTTCACTCCTCCATGTCACTCCTCCAAGTCACTCCTCCATGTTGATCCTCCAGGTCGATACTCCATGTTGCTCCTCCATGTCACTCCTCTCAATCCTCCGTGTCGCTCCTCCTTGTCACTCCTCCATGTCACTACTCAATGTCAATTCTCCATGTCAATCCTCCATATCTTCCATGTCACTCCACCGTGTCGCTCCTCCATGTCACTTATTCATGTCGATCCTCCATGTCGCACCTCCTTGTTCCTCCATATCACTCCTCCATGTCATTCCTCCATGTAACTCCAGTATGTCGCTCCTCCATGTCACTCCAGAATTTCACTCCAGAATTTAACTCCAGATTGTAACTCCTCCATGTCCCTCCTCCATGTTGCTCCGCAATGTCACTCCAGAATGACACTCCAGAATTTAACTCCAGAATGTCACTCCTCCATATCCTTCCTCAGTGTTAATCCTCCATGTCGATCCTCCTTGTCACGTCTCTATGTCGATCCTGCATGTCAGTCCTCAATGTCGCTCCTCAATGTTACCCCACCATTACACTCCTTCTTGTCACTCCTCCATGAAACTGATCCATGTCAATCTTCCATGTCGATACTCCATGTTGTTCCTCCATATCACTCCTCCATGTCTTCCATGTCACTCCCCATGTATCTTCTCCATTTTGCTCCTCCGTGTCACTCCAGAATGTCCCTCCAAAATTTAACTCCAGAATGTCACTCCTCCATGACCCTCATCCATGTCACTCCAGAATGTCACTCAAGAATTTAACTCCAGAATGTAACTCCTCCATGTCCTTTCTCCATGTCGATCCTCAATGTCAGTCATCCATGTCTAATCTCCATGTCAGTCCTTCATGTTTGCTCCTCAATGTTGCTCTTCCATGACGCTCCTCTTGTCATTCCTCCATGTTGATCCTCCATGTCACTCCTCCATGTCGCTTCTCCTTGTCACTCCTCCATGGCATTGATCCATGTCAATCGTCCTTGTTGATCCTCCATATTGCTACTCCATGTCACTCATCCATGTCTTCCATATCACTCCCTCATACACCTCCTCCATGTCGCTCCTCCATGTAGATCCTTTATGTTTATCCTCCATGTCGATCTTCCATGTCGCTCCTCCATGTCACTCCAGAACATCCCTCCAGAATGTCACCCTAGAATGTCACTCCTCCATGTCAGTCCCCCATGTCACTCCGCGATGTCGCTCCTCCATGTAGCTCTTCCATGTCGCTCTCCCATATCACTCCTCCTTGTTACTCCTCCTTGTCACTCCATGTTATTCCTCCATGTCGATCCTCCATGTCTATCTTCCACATCTCTCCTCCATGTCACTACTCCATTTCTACCATGTCACTCCTCCATGTCACTCCTCCATGTTGATCCTACATGACACTCCACCATGTCGCTCCTACTTGTTACTCCTTCATGTCGCTCCTCCTTGTCACTCCTCCATGTCACTCCTCCATGTTGCTACTCCATGTCACTCCTCCATGTCTTCCACGTCACTCCCTCATGTACCTCCTCCATGTTTCTCCTCCATGTAGATCCTTCATGTTAATCCTCCATGTCGATCTTCCATGTCGCTCCAGAATGTCCCTCCAGAATGTGACTCCAGAATGTCACTCCTCCCGGTCACTCCTCCATGTCGCTCCTCAATGTCACTCCTCCATGTCCCCCCTACATGTCAATCCTCTATTTCGATCCTCCATGTCACTACTCCATGTTGCTCCTCCATGTCACTCTAGATTGTCGCTCCTCAATGTCACTCCAGTATGTCACGCCGGCATTTAACTCCAGAAAGTCACTCCTCCATGTCCATACTCCATGTCGATCCTCCATGTCGATTCTCCATGTCGCTCCTCCATGTCACTACTCCATGTTGATCCTCCATGTCGCTCCTCCTTGCTCATCCATATATCTCCTCCATGTCACTCCAGAATGTCGCTCCTACATGTCACTCCGGAATGTCACTCCAAAATTTAACTCCAGAATGTCACTCCTCCATGTCCCTCCTCCATGTCATTCAATAATGTCATTCCTCCATGTCCTTTCTTCATGTCAATACTCAATGTCAGCCATCCATGTCGATCCTCCATGTCAGTCCTCCATGTCGCTCCTCAATGTTGCTCCTCCACGTCGCTCCTCCATGTCGATCCTCCATGTTGCTCCTCCATGACGCTCCTCTTGTCACTCATCCATGTTACTTTTCCATGATGATCCTCCATGTTGATATTCCATGTCTCTACTCCATGTAACTCCTCCATTTCTACCATGTCACTGCTCCATATTGTTCCTTCATGTCGATGCTCCATGTGACTAGTACATGTCGATCGTCCATGTCGCTCCTCCTTGATCATCCATATAACTCCTCCCTGTTGCTCCTCCATGTCATTCCAGAATGACGTTTCTAAATGTCACTCCAGAATATCCCTCCAGAATGTAACTCCAGAATATCACTCCACCATGTCCCTCTTCCATTTCACTCCTCCATGTCGATCCGCTATTTAACACCTCCATTTTGCTCCTCCATGTCACTCCTCAATGTCACTCCTCCTTGCTCCACCATATCACTCCTCCATGTCATTCTTCCATGTCACTCCAGAATGTTACTCCTCCATGTCCGACATACATGTCGCTCCTCCATGTCATTCCAGAATGTCCCTCCAGAATGTCACTCCAGAATGTCACTCCTCCATGTCACTCCATGTCGATCCTCTATTTCGCTCCTCCATGTCGCTCCTCCATGTCACTCCTGCCTTTCTTCCGTATCACTCCTCTATGTAACTCCTCCATGTCAATACTACATGTCACTCCTCCATGTCACTCCTCTATGTCAATCCTCCATATCTCTCATCAATTTCACTCCAGAATGTCACTCCAGAATGTCGCTCCTCTATGTCACTCCAGAATGTCCCTCCAGAATGTCCCTCCAAAATGTAACTCCTCCATGTCACTCCTCCATGTCGCTCCTCTTTGTCACTCCTCCATGTCACTGCTCAATGTCGATCCTTCATGTCACTCCTCCATTTCTTCGATGTCGACACATCTCGATCCTCCATATTGCTCCTCCTCGCTCATCCATATCACTCCACCATGTCACTCCTCCATGTCACTTAAAAATGTCACTCCAAAACGTCAAACCAGATTTTACTCCAGAATGTCACTCCTCCATGTTGATCCTCAATGTCGATCTTCCATGTCTCTCCTCCATGTTACTCCTCCATCTCTACAATGTAATTCCTCCATGTCGATCCTCCATGTCGATCTTCCATGTCTCTCCTCCATGTCACTCCTCCATCTCTACCATGTCACTCCTCTATGTCACTCCTCCATGTCGATCCACCTTGTCAATACTCGATGTCGATCCTCCATGTCGCTCCTCCATGTCACTCCTCCATGTCACTGCTCCATGTCGATTCTCCATGTCGATCCTCGATGTTGATCCTCCATATCGCTCCTTCATGTCGATCCTCCAGGTCACTCCTCCATTTAGATCCTACATGTTACTCCTCCATGTCGATCTTCCATGTCACTCCACCTTGTCACTCCTCCATGTCACTCCTCCATGTCGCTCCAATTTGTCACTCCTCCATGTCACTGCTCAATGTCGATCAACCTTGACGCTCCACCATGTCGGTCCTCCATTTCGATCTTCCATGTCTCTCCTCCATGTTGATCTTCCATGTCGATCTTCCATGTCTCTCCTCCATGTCACTCCTCCATCTCTACCATGTCACTCCTCCATGTCACTCCAGAATGTCGCTCCTCCATGTCCCTCCTTCCTGTGACTCCGCAATGTAACCCCTCCATGTCACTACTCTATGTCTTCCATGACACTCCTCCATGTCGAGCTTCCATGTCACTCCTCCATGTCACGCCAACATGTCACTGCTCAATGTCACTCTATGTCACTACTCCTTGTCTTCCATGACACTCCTCCATGTCGCTCCTCCATGTCAATCCTCCATGTCTATCCTCCATGTCGCTCCTCCATGTCACTCCTCCATATCAATCTTCCATTTCGCTCCTCCATGTCGATCATCCATGTCACTCCTCCTTGTCGCTCCCCCATGTCACTCCTCCATGTCGCTCCTCCATGTTGCTCCTCCATCTCAATCCTCCATGTCGCTCCTCCGTGTCGATCATCCATGTCACTTCTCCATGTCTATCATCCATTTCACTCCTCCTTGGTGCTCCTCCATGTCACTCCTCCATTTCGGTCCTCCAAGTCACTCTTCCATGTTGATCCTCGATGTCACTCCTCCATGTCGCTCCTCCTTCCTCCTCCATGTCACTCCTCCATGTCGATCCTCCATGTTGCTCCTCCATGTAGATCCTAGATGTCGCTCCTCCATGTCGCTTCTCCATGTCGATCCTCCAAATCACTCCTCCAACTTGCTACTCCATGTCACTACTCCATGTCGATCCACCATGTCCCTCATCCTTGCTCCTCCAAGTCACTCCTCCATGTCACTCCAGAATATTGATCCTCTATGTACCTCCTTCCTGTGACTCCTCAATGTAACACCTCCATGTCACTACTCCATGTCTTCAATGACACTCCTCAAT
This sequence comes from Sebastes umbrosus, assembly GCF_015220745.1. NCBI lineage: Eukaryota > Metazoa > Chordata > Actinopteri > Perciformes > Sebastidae > Sebastes > Sebastes umbrosus. The sequence goes on from NC_051287.1 coordinate 27,853,838, forward strand.
GTCACTACTTAATGTCACTCCTCAATGTCACTCCTCCATGTCAATTCTCCATGTCGCTCCTATATGTCGCTCCTCAATGTCGATCCTCCATGTTGCTCATCCTTGCTCCTCTTTGTCACTCCTCGATGTCGCTACTCCATGTTAATCCAGAATGTCCCTTCTCCATGTCGCTCCTCTATGTCGCTTCTCCATGTAGCTTTTCCATTTCAGTCCTCCATATCGATCAACAATGTCACTCCTCATTGTCGCTCCTCCATGTCACTCCTCCATTTCTCTCCTCCATGTCGCTCCTCCATGTTGATCCTCCATGTCACTCCTCCATTTCGCTCCTCCATGTCGCTCCTCCATGTTGATCCTCCATGTCACTCCTCCATGTCGATAATCCATGTCAATCTTCCTTGACGCTCCTCCATGTCGCTCCTCCATGTTGATCCTCCATATCACTCCTCCATGTTGCTCATCCTTGCTCCTCCATGTCACTCCTCGATGCCGCTACTCCATGTCATTCCAGAATCTCCCTCCTCCATGTCGATCCTGCATGTCACTCCTCCATGTCACTCCTCCATATCACTGCTTCATGCCGCTCCTCCATGTCTCTACTCCATGTCGATCCTCCATGTCGCTCCTCCTTGTCACTCCAAAATGTACCTCCTCCTTTGACCTTCTCCAAGTCACTCCTCCATGTCACTCCTTAATGTCACTCCTCAAAGTTACTCCTCCATGTCGATGTTCCATGTCACTCCTCCATGTCACTCCTCCATGTTGCTCCTCCATGTCGCTTCTCCATGTCACTCCAGAATGTCGCTCCTCCATGTCACTCCAGAATATCACTCTAGATTTAACTCCAGAATGTCACTCCTCCATGTCACTGCTTGATGTCGCTCCTCCATGTCGATCATCCATGTCACTCCTCCTTGTTGCTCCTCCATGTCCCTCCTCCATGTCGCTCCTCCATGTCACTCCTCCATATCAATCTTCCATTTTGCTCCTCCATGTCGATCATCCATGTCACTCCTCCTTGTCGCTCCCCCATGTCACTCCTCCATGTCGCTCCTCCATGTTGCTCCTCCATCTCAATCCTCCATGTCGCTCCTCCGTGTCGATCATCCATGTCATTTCTCCATGTCTATCATCCATTTCACTCCTCCTTGGTGCTCCTCCATGTCACTCCTCCATTTCGGTCCTCCAAGTCACTCTTCCATGTTGATCCTCGATGTCACTCCTCCATGTCGCTCCTCCTTCCTCCTCCATGTCACTCCTCCATGTCGATCCTCCATGTTGCTCCTCCATGTAGATCCTAGATTTCGCTCCTCCATGTCGCTTCTCCATGTCGATCCTCCAAATCACTCCTCCAACTTGCTACTCCATGTCACTACTCCATGTCGATCCACCATGTCCCTCATCCTTGCTCCTCCATGTCACTCCTCCATGTCACTCCTCCATGTTGCTCCTCCATGTCGCTTCTCCATTTCACTCCAGAATGTCGCTCCTCCATGTCACTCCAGAATATCACTCTAGATTTAACTCCAGAATGTCACTCCTCCATGTCACTGCTTGATGTCGCTCCTCCATGTCGATCCTCCATATCGCTCCTCCTTGTTACTCCTCCACATCGATCCTCCATTTCGATCCCCCATGTTGCTCCACCATGTCACTCCTCCATGTCGCTACTCCATGTCACTACTCCATGTCGATCCACCATGTCCCTCATCCTTGCTCCTCCAAGTCACTCCTTCATGTCACTCCAGAATATTGATCCTCTATGTACCTCCTTCCTGTGACTCCTCAATGTAACACCTCCATGTCACTACTCCATGTCTTCAATGACACTCCTCAATGTCACTACTTAATGTCACTCCTCAATGTCACTCCTCCATGTCAATTCTCCATGTCGCTCCTATATGTCGCTCCTCAATGTCGATCCTCCATGTTGCTCATCCTTGCTCCTCTTTGTCACTCCTCGATGTCGCTACTCCATGTTAATCCAGAATGTCCCTTCTCCATGTCGCTCCTCTATGTCGCTTCTCCATGTAGCTTTTACATTTCAGTCCTCCATATCGATCAACAATGTCACTCCTCATTGTCGCTCCTCCATGTCACTCCTCCATTTCTCTCCTCCATGTCGCTCCTCCATGTTGATCCTCCATGTCACTCCTCCATTTCGCTCCTCCATGTCGCTCCTCCATGTTGATCCTCCATGTCACTCCTCCATGTCGATAATCCATGTCAATCTTCCTTGACGCTCCTCCATGTCGCTCCTCCATGTTGATCCTCCATATCACTCCTTCATGTTGCTCATCCTTGCTCCTCCATGTCACTCCTCGATGCCGCTACTCCATGTCATTCCAGAATCTCCCTCCTCCATGTCGATCCTGCATGTCACTCCTCCATGTCACTCCTCCATATCACTGCTTCATGCCGCTCCTCCATGTCTCTACTCCATGTCACTCCTCCATGTCTTCCATGTCGACACATGTTGATCCTCCATGTCGCTCCTCCTTGCTCATCCATATCACTCCACCATGTTGCTCCTCCATGTCACTCCAGAATGTCGCTCCTCCATGTCAATCCAGAATATCACTCTAGATTTAACTCCAGAATGTCACTCCTCCATGTCACTGCTTGATGTCGCTCCTCCATGTCGATCCTCCATATCGCTCCTCCTTGTTACTCCTCCACATCGATCCTCCATTTCGATCCTCCATGTTGCTCCACCATGTCACTCCTCCATGTCGCTACTCCATGTCACTCCTCCATGTCTTCCATGTCGACACATGTTGATCCTCCATGTCGCTCCTCCTTGCTCATCCATATCACTCCACCATGTTGCTCCTCCATGTCACTCCAGAATGTCGCTCCTCCATGTCAATCCAGATTTAACTCCAGAATGTCACTCCTCCATGTCGATCTTCCATGTCTCTCCTCCATGTCACTCCTCCATCTCTACCATGTCACTCCTCCATGTCATTTCTCCATGTCGATCAACCTTGACACTACTCCATGTCGATCCTCTATGTCGCTCCTCCATGTCGATCCTCCATATCAATCCTCCATGTAGATCCTACATGTCAATCCAGAATTTCACTCCAGAATTTAACTGTAGGATGTCACTCCTCCATGTCAGTCCTCCTTGTCCATGTCGACTCCTCCATGTTGATCCTCCATGTCAGTCCTCCATGTTGCTCCTCAATGTCGCTCCTCCTTTTCGATCCTCCATGTCTATCCTACATGTCACTCCTCCATTTAGATCCTACATGTTACTCCTCCATGTCGATCTTCCATTTCGCTCCTCCATGTCACTCCAGAATGTTGCTATTCCATGTCACTCCAGAATGTCGCTCCACCATGTTCATCCAGAATTAACCTCCTCGTTGTCAGTCTTCCATGTCGCTCCGCGATGTCGCTCCTCCATGTAGATCCTCCATGTCGCTCTTCCATGTCGCTCCTCCTAGTCACTCCTCCATGTCAATCCTCCATGTCCATCCTCCATTTCACTCCTCCATGTCCCTCCTCCTTGTCACTCCACCATGTTGATCCTCTATTTCGCTCCTCCATGTCACTCCTGTCTTCCACGTCAATCCTCCATGTTACTCCTCCATGTCACTCCGCCATGTCGCTCCTCCATGTCACTCTGCCATGGCGCTCCTCCATGTCACTCCTCTATGTCGATCCTCCATGTCACTCCTCCATGTCACACTTCCATTTCAATCCTCCATGTCACTGTTTCATGTAGATCCTCCATATCGATCCTCATTGTCGATCCTCAATGTCACTCCACTATGTGTTCCATGTCACTCCTCCGTTTTGCTCCTCCATGTGACTATTCCATGTCGATCCTCTAGGTCTCTCATCCCTGCTCCTCCATATCACTCCTCCTTGTATCTCCTCCATGTCACCCCAGAATGCTGCTCCTCCATGTCACTCCAGAATGGTTCTCCAGAATTTAACTCCAGAACGTCACTCCTCCATGTCCCTCCTCCATGTCAATCCTCTATGTTGATCCTCCATATCACTCCTCCTTGTCACTCCTCCAAGTTAATACCTCCACGTCACTCCGGAATGTTCATCCAGAATGTCACTCTAGAATGTAACTCCTCCATATACCTCCTCCATGTCAATCCGCTATTTCAGACCTCCATGTCACCCCTCGGTCACTCCTCCCTGTCTTCCATGTCAGTCCTCCATGTCGATCCTCCCTGTGGCTCCTCCTTGCTCCTCCATATCACTCCACCATGTCGCTCCTCTATGTCACTCCAGAATGTCGCTCCTCGATGTCACTCCAGAATATCACTCCAGATTTAACTCCAGAATGTCACTCCTCCATGTCACTCCTCCATGTCGATCCTCCATGTTGCTACACCATGTCACTCTTCCATGTCTTCCATGTCACTCCCCCATGTACCTCCTATATGTAGCTCCTCCATTTAGATCCTTCATGTTACTCTTCTATATCAAACCTCCATATCTCTCATCAATGTCACTCCAGAATGTTACTCCTGAATGTCGCTCCTCCATGTCACTCCAGAATCTCCCTCCAGAATGTCCCTCCAAAATGTCACACCTCCATGTAACTCCTCCATGTCGCTCCTCTTTGTCACTCCTCCAAGTCACTACACAATTTCGGTCTTCCATGTCGACACATTTCGATCCTCCATGTCACTCCTCCTTGATCCTCCATATCACACCACCATGTCGCTCCTCCATGTCAATCCAGAATGTCTCTCCAGAATTTAACTCCAGAATGTTACTCCTCCATGTCCCTCCTCCATGTTGCTCCTCCATGTCACTCCAAAAAGTCCCTCCAGAATGTCACTCCGGAATGTCACTCCTCCATGTCCCTCCTCCATGTCACTCCTCCATATCGATCCTCCATGTTGATCCTCCATGTCACACTTCCATGTCACTGCTCGATTTCGCTCCTCCATATATTTCCTCCATGTCGCTCCTCCTTGTGACTCCTCCATGTCATTCAAACTTGTCACTCCTCCATGTCACTTCTCCATGTCGATCCTCCATTTTGATCCTACATGTTGCTCCACCATGTCACTCCTCCATGTCTTCCATGTCACTCCCCCATGTACCTCATCCGTGTCGGTCCTCCATGTGACTATTCCATGTCGATCCTCCATGTTGCTCGTCCCTGCTCGTCCATATCACTCCTCCATGTCACTCCTCCATGTCACCCCAGAATGTTGCTCCTCCATGTCACTCCAGAAAGTCACTCCAGAATTTAACTCCAGAATGTTACTCCTCCATGTCTCTCCTCCATGTCAATCCTCTATGTAGATCCTCCATATAACTCCTCCTTGTCACTCCTCAATGTCGATACCTCCATGTCACTCCAGAATGTCCCTCCAGAAAGTCACTCCATAATGTCACTCCTCCATGAACCTCCTCCATGTCACTCCTCCATGTCGATCCTCTATTTCACACCTCCATGTCACTCCTCCCTGTCTTCAATGTCCCTCCTCCATGTCGATCCTCCATGTCGATCCTCCATGTCGATCCTCCATGTCACTACTCCACGTAACTGCTCCATGTCGATCTTCCATGTCGATCTTCCATGTTGCACCTCCATTTCACTCCTCCATGTCTTCCATGTCACTCCCCTATGTACCTCCTCCATGTAGCTCCTCCGTGTAGATCCTTCATGTTACTCCTCTATGTCAATCCTCCATATGTCTCATCAATGTCACTCCAGAATATCAGTCCAGAATGTCGCTCCTCCATGTCACTCCTACCTGTATTCCATGTCATTCCTCCATGTCGTTCCTCCATGTCGATCCTCCATGTCGATCCTCCATGTAACTCCTCCTTGTTACTCCTTCATGTTGCTCCTCCTTGTCACTCCTCCATGTTGATCCTCCATGTTATTCCTCCATTTCACTCCTCCATGTCGCCCCTCCATGTCACTCTTCCCAGTCTTCCATGTCAGTCCTGCATGTAACTCCGCCATGTCGATCCTCCATGTCGCTTCTCCATGTCACTCCAGACTGTCGCTCCTCCATGTCACTCCAGAATATCACTCCAGATTTAACTCCAGAATGTCACTCCTCCATGTCCCTCCTCCATGTTGCTCCTCCATGTCACTCCAAAAAGTCACTCCAAAATTTAACTCCAGAATGTCACTCCTCCATGTCCCTCCTCCATTCTATTCCAGAATGTCACTCCAGAATTTAACTCCAGAATGTCACTCCTCCATGTCCTTTCTCCATGTCAATCCTCCATGTCAGTCCTAATTGTCGATCCTCCATGTCAGTTCTCCATGTCGCTCCTCAATTCTGCTCCTCCACGTCGCTCCTCCATGTTGATCTTCCATGTCGATCTTCCATGTTAAACATGTCACTCCTCCATGTCCGTCCTCCATGTCAATCTTCCATGTCGATCCTCCATGTCACTCCTCCATGTCAATCACCCATGTCAGTCCTCCATGTCACTACTCATTGTTACTCCTTTATGTGGCTCCTCCATGTCGATCCTCCATGTCACTCCTCCTTGTTACTTCTTCATGTCACTCCTCCTTGTCACTACTCCAAGTCACTACTCAATGTCTATCCTCCATGTCACTCCTCCATCTCACTCCTCCCTGTTGATCCTCCATGTCAGTCCTCCTCGTCAATCCTCCATGTGACTGCTCAATGTCGCTCCTCCATGTCGATCCTCCATGTCGCTCCTCCTTGTTACTCCTCCAAGTCGCTCTAGAATGTTGCTCCTCCATGCCATTTCAGAATTTCACTGCAGAATTTAACTCCAGAATGTCACTCCTCCATGTCCCTCCTCCATGTCAATCCTCTATGTCCATCCTCCATGTCACTCCTTCATGTCACTCCAGAATGTCCCTCCAGAATATCACTCCAGAATGTCAGTCCTCCATGTCCCTCTTCCATGTCGATCCTCCATGTCACTGCTCCATGTCGCTCCTCCATGTCGCCCCTAATTGCTCATCCATATCACTCCTCCATGTCACTCTAGAATGTTGCTCCTCCATGTCACTCCAGAAGTCACTCAAGAATTTAACTCCAGAATGTCACTCCTCCATATACCTCCTCCATGTCAATCGTATATGTCCATCCTCCATATCACTCCTCCACGTCAATCCGGAATGTTCATCCAGAATGTCACTCTAGAATGTAACTCCTCCATATCCCTCCTCCATATGACTCCTCCATGTCGATGTTCAATTTAACACCTCCATTTCGCTCCTACATGTCACTCCTCCGTCTCCTATGTCACTCCTCCATGTCACTCCTCCATGTCGATCCTCCATGTCACTCCTCCATGTCACTGCTCCATATCGATCGTCGATCGTCCATGTTGATCCTCCATGTTGCTACACCATGTCACTCTTCCATGTCTTCCATGTCAATCCCCCATGTCGCTCTTCAATGTCATTCCAGAATGGTGCTCCTCCATGTCACTCCAGAATGTCGCTCATCCATGTCACTCCAGAATGTCGCTCCTCCATGTCCCTCCAGAATGTCATTCCTCAATGTCAGTCCTCCAAGTCGATCCGTAATGTTGCTCCTCATGTAGCTCCTACATGAAACTCTTCTATGTTTCTCCTCCATGTCACTCCTCCATCTCGATCCTCCATTTCGCTCCTCCATTTCACTCCTCCATGTCACTTCAGAATTTAACTCCAGAATGTTACTCCTCCATGTCCCTCCTCCATGTCGCTCCTCCATGTCACTCCAGGATGTCACTCCTCCATGTCCCTCCTCCATGTCACTCCTCCATGTCACTTCTCCCTTTCTTCCACGTCACACCTCTATGTAACTCCTCCATGTCAATCCTCCATGACACTGCTCCATGTCATTCCGCCATGTCGCTCCTCCATGTCGCTCCATGTCTTCCATGTCACTCCAGAATGTCGCTCCTCCATGTCTTTCCAGAATGTCGCTCCTCCTTGTCCCTCCAGAATGTAATTCCTCCATGTCAGTCCTCCAAATCGCTCCGTGATGTTGCTCCTTATGTAGATCCTCCATGTAACTCTTCTATGTTTCTCCTCCATGTCACTCCTCCATCTCGATCCTCCATTTCGCTCCTCCATTTCACTCCCCCATGTTTATCCTCCATGTCGCTCCTCCTTGCTCCTCCATATCACTCCTCTATGTAACTCCTCCATGTCAATGCTACATGTCACTCCTCCATGTCACTCCGCCATGTAGCTCCTCCATGTCTCTCCTCCATGTCACTCCAGAATGTCGCTCCTCCATATCACTCCAGAATGTCGCTCCACCATGTCCCTCCAGAATGTACCTCCTCATTGTCAGTCTTCCATGTCGCTCCGCGATGTCGCTCCTCCATGTAGCTCCTCCATTTCACTCCTCCATGTCGATCCTCCATGTCACTCCTCCATGTCAATCCTCAATGTCTCTCCATGTCACTCCTCCATGTCACTCCAGAATGTCGCTCCAAAATGCTACTCCTCCAGATGCCTCCTCCATGTCACTGCTCCATGTCGATCCTCTATTTCGCTCCTCCATGTCATTCCTCCCTGTCTTCCACGTCACTCCTCCATGTAACTCCTCCATGTCAATCCTACATGTCACTCCTCCATGTCACTCCACCATGTCACTCCTCCATGTAGAACTTTCATGTCACTCCTCCATGTCACTGCTCCATGTCGATCCTCCATTTCGATCCTCCATGTTGCTCCACCATGTCACTACTCCATGTCTTCCATGTCACTCCACCATGTCACTCCTCCATGTCTTCCATGTCACTCCCCCATGTACCTCCTCCATGTAGATCCTTCATGATACTCCTCTATGTCAAACCTCCATGTCGCTCCTCCATGTCACTCCTCCGTGTCGCTCCTCCTTGTCACTCCTCCATGTCACTACTCAATGTCGATACCTCCATGTCACTCCAGAATGTCCCTCCTGAAAGTTACTCCAGAATGTCACTCCTCCATATTCCTCCTCCATGTCACTCTTCCCTGTCTTCCATATCACTCCTCCATGTCACTCCTCCATGTCGATCATCCTTGTCGCTCCTCCATGTCGCTCCTCCATGTCACTCCTCCATGTTGATTCTCCATGTCACTCCTCCATGTCGATCCTCCATGTCGCTCCACCATGTCGCTCCTCCATGTCACTCCTCCATGTTGATCCTCAATGTCACTCCTCCATGTCACACTTCCATGTCACTGCTCTATGTCGCTACTCCATGTCGATCCTCCATGTCGCTCCTCCTTGTTACTCCTTCATGTCGCTCCTCCTTGTCACTCCTCCTTGTCACTCATCCATGTCTTCCATGTCACTCCCCCATGTACCTCCACTATGTAGCTCCTCCATGTAGACCCTTCATGTTACTCCTCTATGTCAATCCTCCATATCTCTCACCAATGTCACTCCAGAATGTCGCTCCTCCATGTCACTCCAGAATGTCCCTCCAGAATATCCCTCCAAATTGTAACTCCTCCGTGTCACTCCTCCATGTCGCTCCTCTTTGTCACTCCTCCATGTCACTGCTTAATATCGATCCTCCATGTCACTCCTCCATGTCTTCCATGTCGACACATGTCGATCCTCCATGTCGCTCCTCCTTGCTCATCCATATCACTCCACCATGTCACTCCAGATTGTCACTACTCCATGTCACTCCAGAATGTCAATCCAGATTTAACTCCAGAATGTTACTCCTCCATGTCGATCTTCTATGTCTCTCCTCCATGTCACTCCTCCATCTCTACCATGTCACTCCTCCATGTCACTCCTCCTTGTCGATCCACCATGTTGCTCCTCCATGTCGATCCTCTATGTAGCTCCTCCATGTCGATCCTCCAAGTCACTCCTATATCTAGATCCTACATGTCACTCCAGAATTTTACTCCAGAATTTAACTGTAGAATGTAACATGGAGGAGTGCCTCCATGTCAGTCCTCCTTGTCAATACTCCATGTCGACTCCTCCATGTCGAACCTTCATGTCACTCCTCCATGTCACTCCTCCATGTCGACTCCTCCATGTCGAACCTCCATGTCACTCCTCCATGTCACTCCTCCATGTCGATCCTCCATGTCGCTCCTCCATGTCAGTGCTCCATGTCGATCCTCCATGTCGATCCTCGATGTTGCTCCTCCATTTCACTGCTCCATGTCTTCCATGTCACTCCACTATTTATCTCCTCCATGTAGCTCCTCCATTTAGATCCTTCATGTTACTCCTCTATGTCAACCCTCCATATCTCTCATCAATGTCACTCCAGAATGTCCCTCCAGAATGTCCCTCCAAAATGTCACTCCTCCATGTCACTGCTCAATGTCGATCCTCCATGTCACTCCTTCATGTCACTCCTCCATGTCTTCCTTATCGACACATGTCGATCCTCCATGTCGCTCTTCCTTGCTCATCCATATCACTCCACCATGTCGCTCCTCCATGTCAATACAGATTTAATTCCAGAATGTCGCTCCTCCATGTCAATCCAGATTTAACTCCAGAATGTCACTCCTCCATGTCGATACTCCATGTCGATCTGACATATCTCTCCTCCATGTCACTCCTCCATGTCACTCCTCCATGTCGATCCTCCATGTTACTCCTCCATGTAGATCCTACATGTCACTCCAGAATTTTACACCAGAATTTAACTGTAGAATGTCACTCCTCCATGTCAGTCCTCCTTGTCAATACTCCATGTCGACTCCTCCTTGTTGATCCTCCATATCGCTCCTCCATGTCGATCTTCATGTCACTCCTCCATTTAGATTGTACATGTTACTCCTCCATGTCGATCTTCGATGTCGCTCCTCCATGTCACTCCAGAATGGCGCTCCTCCATGTCACTCCAGAAAGTCGCTCCACCATGTCGATCCTCCATGTCGATCTTCCATGTCTCTTCTTCATCTCTACCATGTCACTTTTCCATGTCACTCCTCCATGTCGATCAACCTTGACACTCCTCAATGTCGATCCTCTATGTCGCTCCTACATGTCGATCCTCAATGTCACTCCTCCATGTAGATCCTACATGTCACTCCAGAAATTCACTCCAGAATTTAACTGTAGAATGTCACTCCTCCATGTCAGTTTTCCTTGTCAATACTCCATGTCGACTCCTCCTTGTTGATCCTCCATATCGCTACTCCATGTCGATCCTTCATGTCACTCCTCCATTTAGATCCTACATGTTACTCCTCCATGTCGATCTTCCATATCGCTCCTCCATGTCACTCCAGAATGTCGCTCCACCATGTCCCTCCAGAATGTACCTCCTCGTTGTCAGTCTTCCATGTCGCTCCGCGATGTAGCTCCTCCATGTAGCTCCTCCATGTCGCTCTTCCATGTCGCTCCTCCATGTCACTCTTCCATGTCGATCCTCCATGTCACTCCTCCATGTCACTCCTCCAAATCACTCCTTCATGTTATTCCTCCGTGTCGCTCCTCCTTGTCAATTCTCCATGTCAATCCTCCATGTCCTCCATGTCACTTATTCATGTCGATCCTCCATGTCGCACCTCCTTGTTCCTCCATATCACTCCTCCATGTCATTCCACCATGTAACTCCAGTATGTCGCTCCTCCATGTCACTCCAGAATGTCAATCCAGATTTAACTCCAGAATGTCACTCCAGAATTTAACTCCATATTGTAACTCCTCCATGTCCCTCCTCCATGTCGCTCCTCCATGTCACTCCTCCATGTCACTCCAGAATGTCAATCCAGATTGAACTCCAGAATGTCACTCCTCCATGTCGATCCTCCATGTCGATCTTCCATGTCTCTCCTCCATGTCACTCCTCCATCTTCACCATGTCATTCCTCCATGTCACTCCTCCAGGTCGATCCACCTTGTTGCTCCTCCATGTCGATCCTCCATGTTGCTCCTCCATGTCACTCCTCCATGTCACTGCTTCATGTCGATCCTCCATGTCGATCCTCGATGTTGCTCCTCCATTTCATTTCTCCATGTCTTCCATGTCACTACCCTATGTACCTCCTCCATGTAGATGCTTCATGTTACTCCTCTTTGTCAATCCTCCATATCTGTCAACAATATCACTCCAGAATGTCCCTCCAGAATGTCCCCCCAAAATGTCACTCCTCCATATGACTCCTCCATGTCGCTCCTCTTTGTCACTCCTCCATGTCACTGCTCAATGTCGATCCTCCATGTCACTCCTCCATGTCTTCCATGTCGACACATGTCGCTCCTCCTTGTCACTCCTCCATGTCACTAATCAATTTCGATCCTCCATGTCACTCCTCCATGTCTTCCATATCACTCCACCGTGTCGATCCTCCATGTCGATCCTCCATGTTGGTCCTCCATTTCACTCCTCCATGTCTTCCATGTCACTCCCCCATTTACCTCCTCCATGTCATTCCTCCATTTAGGTCCTTCATGTTGCTCCTCGATGTCACTCCAGAATTTAACTCCAGAATGTCTCTCCAGAATGTCACTCCTCCCAGTCACTTCTCCATGTCACTCCTCAATGTCGATCCTCCGTGTTGCTCCTCTGTGCTCCTCAATATCACTCATCCATGTCGCTCCTCCATGTCACTCCAGAATGTCACTACTCCATGTCTCTACTCAATGTATCTCCTCCATGTCACTGCTCCATGTCGATCCTGCATGTCACTCCTCCATGTCGCTCCTCAAGGTCGCTCCTCAATGTTGAGCCTCCATGTCGTTCCTCTATGTCACTCCTCCATTTAGATCCTCCAAGTTACTCCTCCATGTCCCTCCTCCATATCGCTTCTCCATGTCACTCCAGAATTTCACTCCTCCATGTCCCTCCTCTATGTCAATCTTCCATGTCGATCCTCTATTTCGCTCCTCCATGTCGCTCCTCCATATCGCTTCTCCATGTCACTCCAGAATTTCACTCATCCATGTCACTCCATGTCGATCTTCCATGTCGATCCTCCATGTCTCTCCTCCATGTCACTCCTCTATGTCTACCATGCCACTCCTATATGTCTGTCCACAATGTCAATCTTCCATGTCTCTCTTCCATGTCACTCCTCCGAGTCTACAATGTCACTCCTCCATGTCACTCCTCCATGTTGATCTTTTATGTCAGTCCTCCATGTCTCTTCTCAATGTCGCTCCTCCATGTCGCTCCTACATGTCACTCCTACCTGTCTTCAATGTCACTCCTTACTGTCACTCTATTTTGATCCTCTGTGTCATTCCTCCATGTCAATCCTACATGTCACTCCTCCATTTAGATCCTCCAAGTTACTCCTCCATGTCCCTCCTCCATGTCACTCCAGAATTTCACTCCTCCATGTCCCTCCTCTATGTCACTCCTCCATGTCAATCCTCTATTTCGCTCCTCCATGTCGCTCCTCCATGTCACTCCTCCCTTTCTTCCACGTCACACCTCTATGTAACTCCTCCATGTCAATCCTCCATGTCACTCCTTCATGTCATTCCGCCATGTCACTCCTACATGTCACTCCTCCATGTTGATCCTCAATGTCTCTCCTCCATGTCACACTTCCATGTCACTGCTCGATGTCGCACCTCCATGTCGATCCTCCATTTCGATCCTCCATGCTGATGCACCATGTCACTGCTCCATGTCTTCCATGTCACTCCAGAATGTCGCTCCTCCATGTCACTCCAAAATGTCGCTCCTCCATGTCCCTCCAGAATGTCATTCCTCCATGTCTGTCCTCCAAATCGCTACGTGATGTTGCTCCTCATGTAGCTCCTCCATGTATCTCTGCTATGTTTCTCCTCCATGTCACTCCTCCATCTCGATCCTCCATTTCGCTCCTCCATGTCACTCCAGAATGTCGCTCCTCCTAGTCAGTCCCCCATGTTTATCCTCCATGTTGCTCCTCCTTGCTCCTCCATATCACTCCTCTATGTAACTCCTCCATGTCAACGCTACATGTCACTCCTCCATGTCACTCCGCCATGTCACTCCAGAATGTCACTCCAAAATTTAACTCCAGAATGTTACTCCTCCATGTCCCTCCTCCATTCTATTCCAGAATGTCACTCCAGAATTTACCTCCAGAATGTCACTCCCCCATATCTTTTCTCCATGTCAATCCTCCACGTCGCTCCTCCATGTCGGTACTCCATGTTGCTCCTCCATGACACTCCTCTTGTTACTCCATGTTACTCCTCCATGACGATCCTCCATGTCGATCTTCCATGTCTCTCCACCATTTCACACCTCCATGTCTCACTTCCATGTCATTCCTCCATGTCGCTCCTCCTTGCTCCTCCATATCACTCCTCCATGTTGCTCCTCCATGTCACTCCAGAATGTTGCTCCTCAATGTCACTCCAGAATGACACTCCAGAATTTAACTCCAGAATGTCACTCCTCCATATCCTTCCTCAGTGTCAATCCTCCATGTCGATCCTCCTTGTCACGTCTCTATGTAGATCCTGCATGTCAGTCCTCAATGTCGCTCCTCAATGTTACCCCACCATTACACTCCTCCTTGTCACTCCTCCATGAAACTGATCCATGTCAATCTTCCATGTCGATACTCCATGTTGTTCCTCCATATCACTCCTCCATGTCTTCCATGTCACTCCCCCATGTACCTACTCAATGTCGCTCCAGAATGTCCCTCCAGAATGTCACTCCTCAGTGTCGCTCCTTCATGTCACTACACTATGTTGATCCTCCATGTTGCTCCTCCTTGCTCCTCCATATCACTCCTCCATCTCAATCCAGAATGTCCCTCCAAAATTTAACTCCAGAATGTCACTCCGCCATGACTCTCATCCATGTCACTCCAGAATGTCACTCCAGAATTTAACTCCAGAATGTAACTCCTCCATGTCCTTTCTCCATGTCGATCCTCAATGTCAGTCATCCATGTCTAATCTCCATGTCAGTCCTTCATGTTTGCTCCTCAATGTTGCTCCTCCATGACGCTCCTCTTGTCATTCCTCCATATTGCTACTCCATGTCACTCATCCATGTCTTCCATGTCACTCCCTCATACACCTCCTCCATGTCGCTCCTCCATGTAGATCCTTTATGTTTATCATCCATGTCGATCTTCCATGTCGCTCCTCCATGTCACTCCAGAACATCTCTCCAGAATGTCACCCTAGAATGTCACTCCTCCATGTCAGTCCCCCATGTCACTCCGCGATGTCGCTCCTCCATGTAGCTCTTCCATGTCGCTCTCCCATGTCACTCCCCCTTGTTACTCCTCCTTGTCACTCCATGTTATTCCTCCATGTCGATCCTCCATGTCTATCTTCCACGTCTCTCCTCCATGTCACTCCTCCATTTCTACCATGTCACTCCTCCATGTCACTCCTCCATGTTGATCCTACATGACACTCCACCATGTTGCTCCTACTTGTTACTCCTTCATGTAGCTCCTCCTTGTCACTCCTCCATGTCACTCCTCCATGTTGCTACTCCATGTCACTCCTCCATGTCTTCCACGTCACCTCCTCCATGTCGCTCCTCCATGTAGATCCTTCATGTTAATCCTCCATGTCACTCCCCCTTGTCGCTCCTCCATGTCGCTCCACCTTCCTCCTCCATGTCACTCCTCCATGTCGATCCTCCATGTCACTCCTCCAAGTTAATACTCCATGTCACTCCTCCATGTCGATCCACCATGTCCCTAATCCTTTCTCCTCAATGTCACTCCTCCATGTCACTCCAGAATGTCACTCCTCTATGTCCCTCCTTCCTGTGACTCCTCAATGTAACTCCTCCATGTCACTACTCCATGTCTTCCATGATACTCCTCCATGTCACTCCTCCATGTCACTCCTGCATGTCGATCCTACATCTCACTCCTCCATGTCGCTCCTCCATGTCACTCCTCCATGTCACTTCTTCTTGTAACTCTTCAATGTCACTCCTCCATGTAACTCCTCCATGTCGATCCTCCATGTCGCTTATCCTTGCTCCTCCATGTCAATCATCCAAGTCGCTCCTCCATGTCACTCCTCCATGTCGCTCCTCCATGTCGATCATCCATGTCACTCCTCCATGTCGATCATCCATGTCACTCCTCCTTGTCGCTCCTCCATGTCACTCCTCCATGTCGCTCCTCCATGTCACTCCTCCATATCAATCCTCCATGTCGCTCCTCCATGTCGATCATCCATGTCACTCCTCCATTTTGCTCCTCCATGTCGCTCTTACATGTTGATCCTCCATGTCACTCCTCCATGTTGCTCCTCCTTCCTCCTCCATGTCACTCCTCCATGTCGATCCTGCTTGTCGCTCCTCCATGTCACTCCTCCATGTCACTCCAGAATGTCAACCCAGAATGTCGCTCCTCTTTGTCCCTCCTTCCTGTGACTCCTCCATATAACTACTCCATGTAACTCCTCCATGTCACTCCTCCATGTCTTCCATGACAATCCTCCATGTCACTCATCCATGCCACTCCTGCATGTCGATCCTACATGTCACTCCTCCTTGTCGCTCCTCCATGTCAATCCTCCATGTCACTCCTCCATGTTGCTCATCCATGTAGATCCTAGATGTCTCTCCTCCATATCTATCCTCCATGTCGCTCCTCCATTTCACTCATCCATGTCATTCCTTCATATCACTGCTCCATGTCTTTCCTCAATGTCACTCCTCCATGTCACTCCTTCCTGTGACTCCTCAATGTAACTCCTCCATGTCACTACTCCATGTCTTCCATGACACTCCTCAATGTCACTCCTTAATGTCACTCCTCAATGTCACTCCTCCATGTCGATTCTCCATGTCGCTCCTCTATGTCGATCCTCCATGTTGCTCATCCTTGCTCCTCCATGTCACTCCTCAATGTCGCTACTCCATGTTAATCTAGAATGTCCCTCCTCCATGTCCCTCCTCAATGTCACTTCTCCATGTCACTCCTTAATGTCACTCCTCAATGTCACTCCTCCATGTCGATTCTCCATGTCGCTCCTCTATGTCGCTTCTCCATGTAGATTTTCCATTTCAGTCATCCATATCGATCAACAATGTCACTCCTCCATGTCACTCCCCCATGTTGCTCCTCCATGTAGATCCTAGATGTCGCTCCTCCATGTCGCTTCTCCATTTCGATCCTCCATGTCACTATTCCAAGTTGCTACTCAATGTCACTCCATGTCGATCCACCATGTCGCTCATCCTTGCTCCTCCATGTCACTCCTCCATGTCACTCCAGAATGTCGCTAATCCATGTCACTCCTTCCTGTGACTCCTCAATGTAACTCCTCCATGTCACTAATCCATATCTTCCATGACACTCCTCCATGTCACTCCTCCATGTCACTCCTGCATGTCGATCCTACATGTCACTCCTCCATGTCACTCCTCCATGTCAATCCTCCATGTCTTACCTCCATGTCACTCCACCATGTCACTCCTCCATGTCACTCCTCCATGTCACTTCTTCTTGTCTCTCCTCAATGTCACTCCTCCATGTCGATCCTCCATGTCGCTAATCCTTGCTCCTCCATGTCAATCATCCATGTCGCTCCTCCAAGTTTCTCCTCGATGTCACTCCTCCATGTCGCTCCTCCATGTCACTCCTCCATATCAATCCTCCATGTCGCTCCTCCATGTCGATCATCCATGTCACTCCTCCTTGTCTCTCCTCCATGTCACTCATCCATGACTTCCTTGTCACAAAAAAAATCTTCTGTCTTGGATTCCTTGGAAGCTGCTTTAAAACTAGATTTCCTATGTTGTTTCTTTGATCAAAGAAAGTGCTACATGTTGATCTTCCATGTCTCTCCTCCATGTCACGCCGACATGTCACTGCTCAATGTCACTCCTCCATGTCGCTCCTCTATGTCACTCCAGAATGTCGCTCCTCCATGTCACTCCAGAATGTCACTCCAGAATGTCAACCAAGAATGTCGCTCCTCCATGTCCCTCCTTCCTGTGACTCCTCAATGTAACTCCTCCACGTCACTGCTCCATGTCTTCCATGACACTCCTCCATGTCGCTCCTCCATGTCAATCCTCCATGTCTATCCTCCATGTCGCTTCTCCATGTCAGTCCCCCATGTCACTCCTCCATGTCACTTCTCCTTGTCATTCCTCAATGTCACTCCTCCATGTCACTCCTCCATGTCACTTCTCCTTGTCATTCCTCAATGTCACTCCTCCATGTCACTCCTCCATGTCACTTCTTCTTCTCACTCCTCAATGTCACTCCTCCAAGTCGATCCTCCTTGTCGCTAATTCTTGCTCCTCCATTTCAATCATCCATGTCGCTCCTCCATGTCGATCATCCATGTCACTCCTCCTTGTTGCTCCTTCATGTCACTCATCCATGTCTTCCTTGTCACAAAAAAAATCTTCTGTATTGGATTCCTTGGAACCTGCTTTAAAACTAGATTTCCTGTGTTGTTTCTTTGATCAAAGAAAGTGCTCCATGTCGATCTTCCATGTCACTCCTCCATGTCACGCCGACATGTCACTGCTCAAGGTCACTC
Organism: Sebastes umbrosus; assembly: GCF_015220745.1. Classification (NCBI taxonomy): domain Eukaryota; kingdom Metazoa; phylum Chordata; class Actinopteri; order Perciformes; family Sebastidae; genus Sebastes; species Sebastes umbrosus. Next base: position 27,872,221 of record NC_051287.1, read on the forward strand.
CTCCATGTCAATCCTCTATGTCACTCCAGAATGTCGCTCCTCCATGTCACTCCAGAATGTCACTCCAGAATGTCAACACAGAAGGTCGCTCCTAAATTTCCCTCCTTAATGTGATTACTCAATGTAATTCCTCTACGTCACTGCTCCATGTCTTCCATGTCGCTCCTCCATGTCAATCCTCCATGTCACTCCTGCATGTCGATCCTATATGTCTCTCCTCCATGTCGCTCCTCCATGTCAATCCTCCATGTCTATGCTCCATTTTGCTGCTCCGTGTCACTCCACCATGTCACTCCTTCATATCACTGCTCCATGTCGATCCTCCATGTCACTTCTCCATGTCAGTCCTCAATGTCACTCCTCCATGTCACTCCTCCATGTCGATCGTCCTTGTCGCTCATCCATACTCCTCCATGTTACTCTTCCATATCGCTCCTCCATGTCACACCATGATGTCACACCAGAATGTCACTCCTCCATCTCGCTTCTCCATGTCGCTCCTCCATGTCAGTACTCCATGTCGATCCTCCATGTCACTCCTCCATTTCAGTCCTCCATGTTGCTATTCCATGTAGAACCTACATGTCGCTCCTCCATGTCGATCCTCCATGTCGCTCATCCTTGCTACTCCATGTCACTCCTCCATGTCACTCCAGAATGTCGCTCCTCCATGTCCCTCCTTCCTGTGACTCCTTAATGTAACTCCTCCATGTCACTACTCCATGTCTTCCATGACACTCCTCTATGTCACTCCTCCATGTCACTCCTGCATGTCGATCCTACATGTCACTCCTCCATGTCGCTCCTCCATGTCAATCCTCCATGTCTATCCTCCATGTCGCTCCTCCATGTCAGTCCCCCATGTCACTCCTCCATGTCACTTCTCCTTGTCATTCCTCAATGTCACTCCTCCATGTCGATCCTCCATGTCGCTAATTCTTGCTCCTCCATTTCAATCATCCATGTCGCTCCTCCATGTCGATCATCCATGTCACTCCTCCTTGTCGCTCCTCCATGTCACTCATCCATGTCTTCCTTGTCACAAAAAAAATCTTCTGTCTTGGATTCCTTGGAAGCTGCTTTAAAACTAGATTTCCTGTGTTGTTTCTTTGATCAAAGAAAGTGCTCCATGTCGATCTTCCATGTCACTCCTCCATGTCACGCCGACATGTCACTGCTCAAGGTCACTCCTCCATGTCAATCCTCTATGTCACTCCAGAATGTCGCTCCTCCATGTCACTCCAGAATGTCACTCCTCCATGTCAACACAGAAGGTCGCTCCTCCATGTCCCTCCTTCCTGTGACTACTCAATGTAACTCCTCCACGTCACTGCTCCATGTCTTCCATGACACTCCTCCATGTCACTCCTCCATGTCACTCCTGCATGTCGATCCTATATGTCACTCCTCCATGTCGCTCCTCCATGTCAATCCTCCATGTCTATGCTCCATGTCGCTCCTCCGTGTCACTCCTCCATGTCACTCCTTCATATCACTGCTCCATGTCGATCCTCCATGTCACTTCTCTATGTCAGTCCTCAATGTCACTCCTCCTTGTCACTCCTCCATGTCGATCGTCCTTGTCGCTCATCCTTACTCCTCCATGTTATTCTTCCATATCGCTCCTCCATGTCACACCATGATGTCACACCAGAATGTCACTCCTCCATGTCGCTTCTCCATGTCGCTCCTCCATGTCAGTACTCCATGTCGATCCTCCATGTCACTCCTCCATTTCAGTCCTCCATGTTGCTCTTCCATGTAGAACCTACATGTCGCTCCTCCATGTCGATCCTCCATGTCGCTCATCCTTGCTACTCCATGTCACTCCTCCATGTCACTCCAGAATGTCGCTCCTCCATGTCCCTCCTTCCTGTGACTCCTCAATGTAACTCCTCCATGTCACTACTTCATTTCTTCCATGACACTCCTCTATGTCACTCTTCCATGTCACTTCTTCTTGTCAATCCTCAATATCACTCCTCCATGTCGATCCTCCATGTCGCTAATTCTTGCTCCTCCATTTCAATCATCCATGTCAATCCTCCTTGTCACTCCTCCATGTCAATCCTCTGTGTCACTCCAGAATGTTGCTCCTCCATGTCACTCCAGAATGTCACTCCAGAATGTCAACACAGAAGGTCGCTCCTCCATGTCCCTCCTTCCTGCGTCTACTCAATGTAACTCCTCGACGTCACTGCTCCATGTCTTCCATGACACTCCTCCATGTCACTCCTCCATGTCACTCCTGCATGTCGATCATATATGTCAATCCTCCATGTTGCTCCTCCATGTCAATCCTCCATGTCTATGCTCCATGTCGCTCCTCCGTGTCACTCCTCCATGTCACTCCTTCATATCACTGCTCCATGTCGATCCTCCATGTCACTTCTCTATGTCAGTCCTCAATGTCACTCCTCCATGTCACTCCTCCGTGTCGATCGTCCTTGTCGCTCATCCTTACTCCTCCATGTTACTCTTCCATATCGCTTCTCCATATCAAACCATGATGTCACACCAGAATGTCACTTCCATGTCGCTTCTCCATGTCGCTCCTCCATGTCAGTACTCCATGTCAATCCTCCATGTCACTCCTACATTTCAGTCCTCCATGTTGCTCTTCCATGTAGAACCTACATGTCTTTCCTCCATGTTGATCCTCCATGTCGCTCATCCTTGCTCCTCCATGTCACTCCTCGATGTCGCTACTACATGTCAATCCAGAATGTCCCTCCTCCATGTCACTTCTCCATGTCACTCCTTAATGTCACTCCTCAATGTCACTCCTCCATGTCGATTCTCCATGTCGATCCTCTATGTCACTTCTCCATGTAGCTTTTCCATTTCAGTCCTCCATGTCAATCAACAATGTCACTCCGCCATGTCACTCCTCCATGTTGCTCCTCCATGTAGATCCAAGATGTCGCTCCTACATGTCACTTCTCCATGTCGATCCTCCATGTCACTCCTCCAAGTTGCTACTCCATGTCACTCCTCCATGTCACTCCAGAATGTCGCTCCTCCATGTCCCTCCTTCCTGTGACTCCTTAATGTAACTCCTCCATGTCACTACTCCATGTCTTCCATGACACTCCTCTATGTCACTCCTCCATGTCACTCCTGCATGTCGATCCTACATGTCACTCCTCCATGTCGCTCCTCCATGTCAATCCTCCATGTCTATCCTCCATGTCGCTCCTCCATGTCAGTCCCCCATGTCACTCCTCCATGTCACTTCTCCTTGTCATTCCTCAATGTCACTCCTCCATGTCACTTCTTCTTGTCACTCCTCAATATCACTCCTCCATGTCGATCCTCCATGTCGCTAATTCTTGCTCCTCCATTTCAATCATCCATGTCGCTCCTCCATGTCGATCATCCATGTCACTCCTCCTTGTCGCTCCTCCATGTCACTTATCCATGTCTTCCTTGTCACAAAAAAAATCTTCTGTCTTGGATTCCTTGGAAGCTGCTTTAAAAGTAGATTTCCTGTGTTGTTTCTTCGATCAAAGAAAGTGCTCCATGTCGATCTTCCATGTCACTCCTCCATGTCACGCCGACATGTCACTGCTCAAGGTCACTCCTCCATGTTAATCCTCTATGTCACTGCAGAATGTCGCTCCTCCATGTCACTCCAGAATGTCACTCCAGAATGTCAACACAGAAGGTCGCTCCTCCATGTCCCTCCTTCCTGTGACTACTCAATGTAACTCCTCCACGTCACTGCTCCATGTCTTCCATGACACTCCTCCATGTCACTCCTCCATGTCACTCTTGCATGTCGATCATATATGTCACTCCTCCACGTCGCTCCTCCATGTCAATCCTCCATGTCTATGCTCCATGTCACTCCTCCATGTCACTCCTCCATGTCACTCCTTCATATCACTGCTCCATGTCGATCCTCCATGTCACTTCTCTATGTCAGTCCTCAATGTCACTCCTCCTTGTCACTCCTCCATGTCGATCGTCCTTGTCGCTCATCCTTACTCCTCCATGTTACTCTTCCATATCGCTCCTCCATGTCACACCATGATGTCACACCAGAATGTCACTCCTCCATGTCGCTTCTCCATGTCGCTCCTCCATGTCAGTACTCCATGTCGATCCTCCATGTCACTCCTCCATTTCAGTCCTCCATGTTGCTCTTCTTTGTAGAACCTACATGTCGCTCCTCCATGTCGCTCATCCTTGCTACTCCATGTCACTCCTCCATGTCACTCCAGAATGTCGCTCCTCCATGTCCCTCCTTCCTGTGACTCCTCAATGTAACTCCTCCATGTCACTACTCCATGTCTTCCATGACACTCCTCCATGTCGAGCTTCCATGTCACTCCTCCATGTCAGGCCAACATGTCACTGCTCAATGTCACCTCATGTCATTACTCCTTGTCTTCCATGACATTTCTCCATGTCACTCCTCCATGTCAACCCTGCATGTCGATCATACATGTCACTCCTCCATGTCGCTCCTCCATGTCAATCCTCCATGTCTATCCTCCATGTCGCTCCTCCATGTCACTCCTCAATGTCACTCCTTCCTGTGACTCCTCAATGTAACTCCTCCATGTCACTACTCCATGTCTTCCATGACACTCCTCAATGTCCTCCTTAATGTCACTCCTCAATGTTCCTACTCCATGTCGATTCTCCATGTCACTCCTCTATGTCGCTCCTCCATGTCGATCCTCCATGTTGCTCATCCTTGCTCCTCCATGTCACTCCTCGATGTCGCTACTCCATGTTAATCCAGAATGTCCCTCCTCCATGTCACTTCTCCATGTCACTTCTCCATGTCACTCCTTAATGTCACTCCTCAATGTTACTCCTCCATGTCGATTCTCCATGTCGCTCTTCTATGTCGCTTCTCCATGTAGCTTTTCCATTTCAGTCCTCCATATCGATCAACAATGTCACTCCCCCATGTCACTCCGCCATGTTGCTCCTCCATGCAGATCCTAGATGTCGCTCCTCCATGTCGCTTCTCCATGTCGATCCTCCATGTCACTCTTCCAAGTTACTACTCCATGTCACTCCATGTCGATCCACCATGTCACTCATCCTTGCTCCTCCATGTCACTCATCCATGTCACTCCAGAATGTCGCTCCTCCATGTCACTCCTTCCGGTTTCTCCTCAATGTAACTCCTCCATGTCACTAATCCATGTCTTCCATGACACTCCTCCATGTCACTCCTCCATGTCACTCCTGCATGTCGATCCTTCATGTCACTCCTCCATGTCGCTCCTCCATGTCTATCCTCCATGTTGCTCCACCATGTCACTCCTCCATGTCACTCCTCCATGTCACTTCTTCTTGTCACTCCTCCAGGTCACTCATCCATGTCGATCCCCCATGTCACTCATCCCTCTCACTACGCCATGTCTCTCCTCCATGTCACACCTCCATTTCTCTCCTCCATGTCACTCCTCTATGTCACTCCAGAATGTCGCTCCTCCGTGTCACTCCAGAATGTCACTCCAGAATTTAACTCCAGATTGTTAATCCTCCACTGCTCCATGTCGACTGCTCCATGTCGATCCTCTTTTGCGCTTCTCCATGTCATTACTCCCTGTCTTCCACGTCACTCCTCCATGTAACTACTCAATGTCGATACCTCCATGTCACTCCAGAATGTCCCTCCTGAAAGTCACTCCTCCATGTTGACCCTCCATGTCACTCCTCCCTGTCTTCCATATCACTCCTCCATGTCAGTCCTCCATGTTGCTCCTCAATGTTTCTCCTCCTTGTCGATCCTCCATATCGCTTCTCCATGTCAATCCTCCATGTCACTCCTCCATTTAGATCCTACATGTTACTCCTCCATGTCGATCTTCCATGTCAATCCTGAATGTCGCTCCTCCGTGTCACTCCAGAATGTCGCTCCACCCTGTCCCTCCAGAATGTACCTCCTCGTTGTCAGACATCCATGTAGCTCCTCCATGTAGCTCCTCAATGTCGCTCCTCATTGTCGAGCCTCAATGTCGCTCCTCCATGTCATTCCTCCATGTGGATCCAACATGTTACTCCTCCATGTTGATCTTCAATGTCGCTCCTCCATGTCACTCCAGAATGTCGCTCCTCCATGTAACTCCAGAATGTCACTCCAGAATTTAACTCCAGAATGTTACTCCTCCATGTAACTCCAGAATGTCACTCCAGAATTTAACTCCAGAATGTTACTCCTCCATGTCACTCCTCCATCTCACTCCTCCCTGTTGATCCTCCATGTCAGTCCTCCTCGTCAATCCTCCATGTGACTGCTCAATGTCGCTCCTCCATGTCGATCCTCCATGTCGCTCCTCCTTGTTACTCCTCCATGTCGCTCTAGAATGTTGCTCCTCCATGCCATTCCAGAATTTCACTCCAGAATTTAACTCCAGAATGTCACTCCTCCATGTCCCTCCTCCATGTCAATCCTCTATGTCCATCCTCCATGTCACTCCTTCATGTCACTCCAGAATGTCCCTCCAGAATATCACTCCAGAATGTCAGTCCTCCATGTCCCGCTTCCATGTCGATCCTCCATGTCACTGCTCCATGTCGCTCCTCCATGTCGCCCCTAATTGCTCATCCATATCACTCCTCCATGTCACTCTAGAATGTTGCTCCTCCATGTCACTCCAGAAGTCACTCAAGAATTTAACTCCAGAATGTCACTCCTCCATGTACCTCCTCCATGTCAATCATATATGTCCATCCTCCATATCACTCCTCCACATCAGTCCGGAATGTTCATCCAGAATGTCACTCTAGAATGTAACTCCTCCATATCCCTCCTCCATATTACTCCTCCATGTCGATGTTCAATTTAACACCTCCATTTCGCTCCTACATGTCACTCCTCCGTCTCCTATGTCACTCCTCCATGTCACTGCTCCATATCGATCGCCGATCGTCCATGTTGATCCTCCATGTTGCTACACCATGTCACTCTTCCATGTCTTCCAAGTCAATCCCCCATGTCGCTCCTCAATGTCATTCCAGAATGTTGCTCCTCCATGTCACTCCAGAATGTCGCTCATCCATGTCACTCCAGAATGTCGCTCCTCCATGTCCCTCCAGAATGTCATTCCTCAATGTCAGTCCTCCAAGTCGATCCATAATGTTGCTCCTCATGTAGCTCCTACATGAAACTCTTCTGTTTCTCCTCCATGTCACTCCTCCATCTCGATCCTCCATTTCACTCCTCCATTTCACTCCTCCATGTCACTCCAGAATGTCGCTCCTCCATGTCACTCCAGAATGTCACTTCAGAATTTAACTCCAGAATGTTACTCCTCCATGTCCCTCCTCCATGTCGCTCCTCCATGTCACTCCAGAATGTCACTCCTCCATGTCCCTCCTCCATGTCACTCCTCCATGTCGATCCTCTATTTCGCTTCTCCAGTCGCTCCTCCATGTCACTTCTCCCTTTCTTCCACGTCACACCTCTATGTAACTCCTCCATGTCAATCCTCCATGTCACTCCTCCATGTCATTCCGCCATGTCGCTCCTCCATGTCGCTACTTCTTGTTACTACTCCATGTCGCTCCATGTCTTCCATGTCACTCCAGAATGTCGCTCCTCCATGTCTTTCCAGAATGTCGCTCCTCATTGTCCCTCCAGAATGTAATTCCTCCATGTCAGTCCTCCAAATCGCTCCGTGATGTTGCTCCTTATGTAGCTCCTCCTGTAACTCTTCTATGTTTCTCCTCCATGTCACTGCTCCATGTCGATCCTCCATTTCGATGCTCCATGTTGCTCCACCATGTCACTACTCCATGTCTTCCATGTCACTCCACCATGTCAGTCCTACATGTCTTCCATGTCACTCCCCCATGTACCTCCTCCATGTAGATCCTTCATGTTACTGCTCTGTCAAACCTCCTTGTCGCTCCTCCATGTCACTCCTCCATGTCACTCCTCCTTGTCACTCCTCCATGTCACTACTCAATGTCGATACCTCCATGTCACTCCAGAATGTCCCTCCTGAAAGTTACTCCAGAATGTCACTCCTCCATATTCCTCCTCCATGTCACTCTTCCCTATCTTCCATATCACTCCTCCATGTCACTCCTCCATGTCGATCATCCTTGTCGCTCCTCCATGTCACTCCTCCATGTCACTCCTCCATGTTTATTCTCCATGTCACTCCTCCATGTCGATCCTCCATGTCGCTCCACCATGTCGCTCCTCCATGTCACTCCTCCATGTTGATCCTCAATGTCACTCCTCCATGTCACACTTCAATGTCACTGCTCGATGTAGCTCCTCCATGTCGATCCTCCTTGTCACTCCTCCTTGTCACTCATCCATGTCTTCCATGTCACTCACCAATGTCACTCCAGAATGTCGCTCCTCCATGTCACTCCAGAATGTCCCTCCAGAATGTCCCTCCAAAATGTAACTCCTCTGTGTCACTCCTCCATGTCGCTCCTCTTTGTCACTCCTCCATGTCACTGCTCAATATCGATCCTCCATGTCACTCCTCCATGTCTTCCATGTCGACACATGTCGATCCTCCATGTCGCTCCTCCTTGCTCATCCATATCACTCCACCATGTCACTCCAGAATGTCACTACTCCATGTCACTCCAGAATGTCAATCCAGATTTAACTCCAGAATGTTACTCCTCCATGTCGATTCTCCATGTCGATCTTCTATGTCTCTCCTCCATGTCACTCCTCCATCTCTACCATGTCACTCCTCCATGTCTATCCTCCTTGTCAATCCACCATGTTGCTCCTCCATGTCGATCCTCTATGTAGCTCCTCCATGTCGATCCTCCATGTCACTCCTACATGTAGATCCTACACGTCACTCCTCCATATCGATCCACCTTGTTGCTCCTCCATGTCGATCCTCTATGTAGCTCCTCCATGTCGGTCCTCCATGTCACTCCTATATGTAGATCCTTCATGTTACTCCAGAATTTTACTCCAGAATTTAACTGTAGAATGTGACTCCTCCATGTCAGTCCTCCCTGTCAATACTCCATGTCGACTCCTCCATGTCGAACCTCCATGTCACTCCTCAATGTCACTCCTCCATGTCGATCCTCCATGTCGCTCCTCCATGTCACTGCTCCATGTCGATCCTCCATGTCGATCCTCGATGTTGCTCCTCCATTTCACTGATCCATGTCTTCCATGTCACTCCACTATTTACCTCCTCCATGTAGCTCCTCCATTTAGATCCTACATGTTACTCCTCTATGTCAACCCTCCATATCTCTCATCAATGTCACTCCAGAATGTCCCTCCAGAATGTCCCTCCAAAATGTCACTCCTCCATGTCACTGCTCAATGTCGATCCTCCATGTCACTCCTCCATGTCACTCCTCCATGTCTTCCTCATCGACACATGTCGATCCTCCATGTCGCTCTTCCTTGCTCATCCGTATCACTCCACCATGTCACTCCTCCATGTCACTCCAGAATGTCGCTCCTCCATGTCAATACAGATTTAATTCCAGAATGTCGCTCCTCCATGTCAATCCAGATTTAACTCCAGAATGTCAATCTTACATATCTCTCCTCCATGTCACTCCTCCCTGTCACTCCTCCATGTCGATCAAACTTGACACTCCTCCATGTCGATCCTCTATGTCGCTCCTCCATGTCGATCCTCCATGTTACTCCTCCATGTAGATCCTACATGTCACTCCAGAATTTCACACCAGAATTTAACTGTAGAATGTCACTCCTCCATGTCAGCCCTCCTTGTCAATACTCCATGTCGCCTCCTCCTTGTTGATCCTCCATATCGCTCCTCCATGTCGATCTTCATGTCACTCCTCCATTTAGATCGTACATGTTACTCCTCCATGTCGATCTTCCATTTCGCTCCTCCATGTCACTCCAGAATGTTGCTCCTCCATGTCACTCCAGAATGTCGCTCCTCCATGTTCATCCAGAATGAACCTCCTCGTTGTCAGTCTTCCATGTCGCTCCGCGATGTCGGTCCTCCATGTATATCCTACATGTTACTCCTCCATATAAATCCTACATGTTACTCCTCCATGTCGCTCTTCCATGTTGCTCCTCCTAGTCACTCCTCCATGTCAATCCTCCATGTCGCTCCTCCATTTCACTCCTCCATGTCGTTCCTCCAAGTCACTCCTCCATGTTGATCCTCCATGTCGATACTCCATGTTGCTCCTCCATGTCACTCCTCCATATCTTCCATGTCACTCCACCGTGTCGCTCCTCCATGTCACTTATTCATATCGATCCTCCATGTCACTCCTCCATGTCACTCCTCCATGTCGATCCTCCATGTCACTCCTCCATGTCACACTTCCATGTCAATCCTCCATGTCACTGCTCCATGTCCATCCTCCATTTCGATCCTCCTCGTCCATGTCACTCCTCCGTGTCGCTCCTTTTTGTCACTTCTCCAAGTCACTACTCAATGTTGATACCTCCATGTCACTCCAGAATGTCCCTCCTGAAAGTCACTCCAGAATGTCACTCCTCCATATTCCTCTTCCATATCACTCCTCCATGTCAGTCCTCCATGTCGCTCCTCCATATAGCTCCTCCATATCGCTCCTCCATGTCAATCCTCCATGTCACTCCTCCATTTAGATCCTACATATTACTCCTCCATGTCAATCTTCCATGTCAATCCAGAATGTCGCTCCACCCTGTCCCTCCAGAATGTACCCATTAGTTGTCAGACCTCCAAGTCGCTCCGTGATGTCGCTCCTTCATGTAGCTCCTCAATGTCGCTCCTCATTGTCGATCCTCCATGTCGTTCCTCCATGTCGATCCTCAATGTCATTCCTTCATGTGGATCCAACATGTTACTCCTCCATGTCGATCTTCAAGGTCACTCCTCCATGTCCTTCCAGAATGTTGCTCCTCCATGTCGCTCCTCCATGTCACTCCAGAATGTCCCTCAAGAATGTCACTCCAGAATGTCACTCCACCATGTTGATCCTCTATTTCCCTCCTCCATGTCACTCCTGTCTTCCACGTCAATCCTCCATGTTACTCCTCCATGTCACTCCGCCATGTCGCTCCTCCATGTCACTCTGCCATGGCGCTCCTCCATGTCACTCCTCTATGTCAATCCTCCATGTCACTCCTCCATGTCTTACTTCCATTTCACTCCTCCATGTCACTGTTTCATGTAGATCCTCCATTTTGATCCTCAATGTTGATTCTCAATGTCACTCCACCATGTGTTCCATGTCACTCCTCCGTTTTGCTCCTCCATGTGACTATTCCATATCGATCCTCTAGGTCTCTCATCCCTGCTCCTCCATATCATTCCTCCATGTATCTCATCCATGTCACCCTAGAACGCTGCTCCTCCATGTCACTCCAGAATGGTTCTCTAGAATTTAACTCCAGAACGTCACTCCTCCATGTCCCTCCTCCATTTCAATCCTCTATGTTGATCCTCCATATCACTCCTCCTTGTCACTCCTCCATGTTGATACCTCCATGTCACTACAGAATGTCCCTCCAGAAAGTCACTCCAGAATTTCACTCCTCCATATACCTCCTCCATGTCGATCCGCTATTTCAGACCTCCATGTCGCCCCTCGGTCACTCCTCCCTGTCTTCCATGTCAGTCCTCCATGTCGATCCTCCATGTCGATCCTCCATGTCAATCCTCCATGTCACTCCTCCATGTCTTCCATGTCGACACATGTCGATCCTCCCTGTGGCTCCTCCTTGCTCCTCCATATCACTCCACCATGTCGCTCCTCCATGTCACTCCAGAATGTCGCTCCTCGATGTCACTCCAGAATATCACTCCAGATTTAACTCCAGAATGTCACTCCTCCCTGTCACTCCTCCATGTCGATCCTCCATGTTGCTACAACATGTCACTCTTCCATGTCTTCCATGTCACTCCCCCATGTACCTCCTATATGTAGCTCCTCCATTTAGATCATTCATGTTACTCTTCTATATCAAACCTCCATATCAATGTCACTCCAGAATGTCACTCCAGAATGTCGCTCCTCCATGTCACTCCAGAATCTCCCTCCAGAATGTCCCTCCAAAATGTCACTCCAGAATGTCACTCCTCCATGTCGCTCCTCTTTGTCACTCCTGCAAGTCACTACACAATTTCGGTCTTCCATGTCGACACATTTCGATCCTCCATGTCACTCCTCCTTGATCCTCCATATCACTCCACCATGTCGCTCCTCCATGTCAATCCAGAATGTCTCTCCAGAATTTAACTCCAGAATGTTACTCCTCCATGTCCCTCCTCCATGTTGCTCCTCCATGTCACTACAAAAAGTCCCTCCAGAATGTCACTCCGGAATGTCACTCCTCCATGTCTCTGCTCCATGTCACTCCTCCATATCGATCCTCTATTTCGCTCCTCCATGTCACTCCTCCTCGTGACTCCTCCATGTCATTCAACCTTGTCACTCCTCCATGTCACTTCTCCATGTCGATCATCCATTTTGATCCTACATGTTGCTCCACCATGTCACTCCTCCATTTCTTCCATGTCACTCCCCCATGTACCTCATCCGTGTCGGTCCTCCATGTGACTATTCCATGTCGATCCTCCATGTTTCTCGTCCCTGCTCGTCCATATCACTCCTCCATGTCACTCCTCCATGTCACCCCAGAATGTTGCTCTTCCATGTCGATCCTCCATGTCACTGCTCCATGTCGATCCTCCATGTCGCCCCTAATTGCTCATCCATATCACTCCTCCATGTCACTCTAGAATGTTGCTCCTCCATGTCACTCCAGAAGTCACTCAAGAATTTAACTCCAGAATGTCACTCCTCCATGTACCTCCTCCATGTCAATCCTATATGTTCATCCTCCATATCACTCCTCCACGTCACTCCGGAATGTTCATCCAGAATGTCACTCTGGAATGTAACTCCTCCATATCCCTCCTCCATATGACTCCTCCATGTCGATGTTCAATTTAACACCTCCATTTCGCTCCTACATGTCACTCCTCCGTCTCCTATGTCACTCCTCCATGTCACTCCTCCATGTCGATCCTCCATGTCACTCCTCCATGTCGCTCCTCCTTGTTACTCCTTCATGTGACTCATCCTTGTCACTCCTCCATGTCACTGCTCCATATCGATCGTCGATCGTCCATGTTGATCCTCCATGTTGCTACACCATGTCACTCTTCCATGTCTTCCATGTCAATCCCCCATGTCGCTCCTCAATGTCACTCCAGAATGTTGCTCCTCCATGTCACTCCAGAATGTCACTCATCCATGTCACTCCAGAATGTCGCTCCTCCATGTCCCTCCAGAAGGTCATTCCGCAATGTCAGTCCTCCAAGTCGATCCGTAATGTTGCTCCTCATGTAGCTCCTACATGAAACTCTTCTATGTTTCTCCTCCATGTCACTCCTCCATCTCGATCCTCCATTTCGCTCCTCCATTTCACTCCTCCATGTCACTCCAGAATGTCGCTCCTCCATGTCACTCCAGAATGTTACTTCAGAATTTAACTCCAGAATGTTACTCCTCCATGTCCCTCCTCCATGTCGCTCCTCCATGTCACTCCAGAAGGTCACTCCTCCATGTCACTCCTCCATGTCGATCCTCTATTTCGCTCCTCCAGTCGCTACTCCATGTCACTTCTCCCTTTCTTCCACGTCACACCTCTATGTAACTCCTCCATGTCAATCCTCCATGTCATTCCGCAATGTCGCTCCTCCATGTTGCTCCTCCTTGTCGCTCCATGTCTTCCATGTCACTCCAGAATGTCGCTCCTCCATGTCTTTCCAGAATGTCGCTCCTCCTTGTCCTTGTTATGTAACTCTTCTATGTTTCTCCTCCATGTCACTCCTCCATCTCGATCCTCCATTTCGCTCCTCCATTTCACTCCTCCATGTCACTCCAGAATGTCTCTCCTCCTAGTCACTCCCCCATGTTTATCCTCCATGTCGCTCCTCCTTGCTCCTCCATATCACTCCTCTATGTAACTCCTCCATGTCAATGCTACATGTCACTCCTCTATGTCACTCCGCCATGTAGCTCCTCCATGTCTCTCCTCCATGTCACTCCAGAATGTCGCTCCTCCATATCACTCCAGAATGTCGCTCCACCATGTCCCTCCAGAATGTACCTCCTCATTGTCAGTCTTCCATGTCGCTCCGCGATGTCGCTCCTCCATGTAGCTCCTCCATTTCACTCCTCCATGTCAATCCTCCATGTCACTCCTCCATGTCGATCCTCAATGTCTCTCCATGTCACTGCTCCATGTCACTCCAGAATGTCGCTCCAAAATGCTACTCCTCCAGATGCCTCCTCCATGTCACTGCTCCATGTCGATCCTCTATTTCGCTCCTCCATGTCATTCCTCCCTGTCTTCCACGTCACTCCTCCATGTAACTCCTCCATGTCAATCCTACATGTCACTCCTCCATGTCACTCCACCATGTCGCTCCTCCATGTCGAACTTTCATGTCACTCCTCCATGTCACTGCTCCATGTCGATCCTCCATTTCGATCCTCCATGTTGCTCCACCATGTCACTACTCCATGTCTTCCATGTCACTCCACCATGTCACTCCTCCATGTCTTCCATGTCACTCCCCCATGTACCTCCTCCTTGTAGATCCTTCATGTTACTCCTCTATGTCAAACCTCCATGTCGCTCCTCCATGTCACTCCTCCGTGTCACTCCTCCTTGTCACTCCTCCATGTCACTACTCAATGTCGATACCTCCATGTCACTCCAGAATGTCCCTCCTGAAAGTTACTCCAGAATGTCACTTTTCCATATTCCTCCTCCATGTCACTCTTCCCTGTCTTCCATATCACTCCTCCATGTCACTCCTCCATGTCGATCATCCTTGTCGCTCCTCCATGTCGCTCCTCCATGTCACTCCTCCATGTTGATTCTCCATGTCACTCCTCCATGTCGATCCTCCATGTCGCTCCACCATGTCGCTCCTCCATGTCACTCCTCCATGTTGATCCTCAATGTCACTCCTCCATGTCACACTTCCATGTCACTGCTCTATGTCGCTACTTCATGTCGATCCTCCATGTCGCTCCTCCTTGTTACTCCTTCATGTCGCTCCTCCTTGTCACTCATCCATGTCTTCCATGTCACTCCCCCATGTACCTCCACTATGTAGCTCCTCCATGTAGACCCTTCATGTTACTCCTCTATGTCAATCCTCCATATCTCTCACCAATGTCACTCCAGAATGTCGCTCCTCCATGTCACTCCAGAATGTCCCTCCAGAATGTCCCTCCAAAATGTAACTCCTCCGTGTCACTCCTCCATGTCGCTCCTCTTTGTCACTCCTCCATGTCACTGCTCAATATCGATCCTCCATGTCACTCCTCCATGTCTTCCATGTCGACACATGTCGATCCTCCATGTCGCTCCTCCTTGCTCATCCATATCACTCCACCATGTCACTCCAGAATGTCACTACTCCATGTCACTCCAGAATGTCAATCCAGATTTAACTCCAGAATGTTAGTCCTCCATGTCGATTCTCCATGTCGATCTTCTATGTCTCTCCTCCATGTCACTCCTCCATCTCTACCATGTCACTCCTCCATGTCACTCCTCCTTGTCGATCCACCATGTTGGTCCTCCATGTCGATCCTCTATGTAGCTCCTCCATGTCGATCCTCCATGTCACTCCTATATGTAGATCCTACATGTCACTCCAGAATTTTACTCCATAATTTAACTGTAGAATGTCACTCCTCCATGTCAGTCCTCCTTCTCAATACTCCATGTCGACTCCTCCATGTCGAACCTTCATGTCACTCCTCCATGTCACTCCTCCATGTCGACGCCTCCATGTCGAACCTCCATGTCACTCCTCCATGTCACTCCTCCATGTCGATCCTCCATGTCGCTCCTCCATGTCACTGCTCCATGTCGATCCTCCATGTCGATACTCGATGTTGCTCCTCCATTTCACTGCTCCATGTCTTCCATGTCACTCCACTATTTATCTCCTCCATGTAGCTCCTCCATTTAAATCCTTCATGTTACTCCTCTATGTCAACCCTCCATATCTCTCATCAATGTCACTCCAGAATGTCCCTCCAGAATGTCACGCCTCCATGTCACTGCTCAATGTCGATCCTCCATGTCACTCGTTCATGTCACTCCTCCATGTCTTCCTTATCGACACATGTCGATCCTCCATGTCTCTCTTCCTTGCTCATCCATATCACTCCACCATGTCACTCCTCCATGTCACTCCAGAATGTCGCTCCTCCATGTCAATACAGATTTAATTCCAGAATGTCGCTCCTCCATGTCAATCCAGATTTAACTCCAGAATGTCACTCCTCCATGTCGATCCTCCATGTCGATCTTACATATCTCTCCTCCATGTCACTCCTCCATGTCACTCCTCCATGTCGATCAAACTTGACACTCCTCCATGTCGATCCTCTATGTCGCTCCTCCATGTCGATCCTCCAAGTTACTCCTCCATGTAGATCCTACATGTCACTCCAGAATTTCACACCAGAATTTAACTGTAGAATGTTACTCCTCCATGTCAGTCCTCTTTTAGATCGTACATGTTACTCCTCCATGTCGATCTTCGATGTCGCTCCTCCATGTCACTCCAGAATGGTGCTCCTCCATGTCACTCCAGAAAGTCGCTCCACCATGTCGATCCTCCATGTCGATCTTCCATGTCTCTCCTTCATCTCTACCATGTCACTTTTCCATGTGACTCCTCCATGTCGATCAACCTTGACACTCCTCAATGTCGATCCTCTATGTCGCTCCTACATGTCGATCCTCAATGTCACTCCTCCATGTAGATCCTACCTGTCACTCCAGAATTTCACTCCAGAATTTTACTGTAGAATGTTACTCCTCCATGTCAGTTTTCCTTGTCAATACTCCATGTCGACTCCTCCTTGTTGATCCTCCATATCGCTCCTCCATGTCGATCCTTCATGTCACTCCTCCATTTAGATCCTACATGTTACTCCTCCATGTCGATCTTCCATATCGCTCCTCCATGTCACTCCAGAATGTCGCTCCTCCATGTCAATCCAGATTTAACTCCATGATGTCAGTCCTCTTTGTCGATCCTCCATGTCAATCTTCCATGTCGATCCTCCATGTCACTGCTCCATCTCTACCATGTCACTCCTCCTTGTCACTCCTCCATGTCTCTCCTCTGTGTCACTCCTCCATATCACTCCTCCATGTCACTCCTACATGTCGATCTTCCATGTCTCTCATCCATGTCACTCCAGAATGTTGCTTCTCCATGTCACTCCAGAATGTCACTCCTCCATGTCCCTCCAGAATGTCACTCCACCATGTCCCTCCAGCATGTACCTCCTTGTTGTCAGTTCTCATGTCGCTCCGCAGTGTTGCCCAACCATGTAACTCCTCCATGTCGCTCTTCCATGTTGCTTCTCCATGTCACTCCTACATGTCAATCCTTCATGTCACTCCTCCATGTCGATCCTCCATGTCGCTCCTCCATGTCGCTCCTCCATTTCACTCCTCCTTGTCACTCCAGAATGTCGCTCCTCCATGTCACTCCTTCATGTTGATCCTCCATGTCGATACTCCATGTTGCTCCTCCATGTCACTCCTCTGTCTTCCATGTCACTCCCCCATCTCACTCCTTCATGTCGATCCTCAATGTCGATCTTCCATGTCTCTCCTCCATGTCACTCCTCCATCTCTACCATGTCACTTCTCCATGTCGATCCACCTTGTCAATACTCCATGTCGATCCTCCATGTCGCTCCTCCATGTCACTCCTCCATGTCACTGCTCAATGTCAGTCCTCCATGTCGATCCTCGATGTTGCTTCTCCATTTCACTGCTCCATGTCTTCCATGTCACTCCCCTATGTACCTCCTCCATGTCTCTCCTCCATGTCACTCATCCATGTCACTCCCCCTTGTTGATCCTCCATGTCAGTCCTCCATGTCACTCCAGAATGTCCCTCCAGAATGTCCCTCTAAAATTTCACTCCTCCATGTAACTCCTCCATGTCGCTCCTCTTTGTCACTCCTCCAAGTCACTACTCTATGTCAGTCCTCCATGTCGCTCCTCAATGTCGCTCCTCCATGTCGATCCTCAATGTCGCTCCTCCATGTCGATCCTCAATGTCGCTCCTCCATGTCGATCCTCCATGTCATTCCTCCATGTAGATCCTACATGTTACTCCTCCATGTCGCTCCTCCATGTCACTCCTCCCTGTCACTCCTCCATGTCGATCAAACTTGACACTCCTCCATGTCGATCCTCTATGTCGCTCCTCCATGTCGATCCTCCAAGTTACTCCTCCATGTAGATCCTACATGTCACTCCAGAATTTCACACCAGAATTTAACTGTAGAATGTTACTCCTCCATGTCAGTCCTCTTTTAGATCGTACATGTTACTCCTCCATGTCGATCTTCGATGTCGCTCCTCCATGTCACTCCAGAATGGTGCTCCTCCATGTCACTCCAGAAAGTCGCTCCACCATGTCGATCCTCCATGTCGATCTTCCATGTCTCTCCTTCATCTCTACCATGTCACTTTTCCATGTGACTCCTCCATGTCGATCAACCTTGACACTCCTCAATGTCGATCCTCTATGTCGCTCCTACATGTCGATCCTCAATGTCACTCCTCCATGTAGATCCTACCTGTCACTCCAGAATTTCACTCCAGAATTTTACTGTAGAATGTTACTCCTCCATGTCAGTTTTCCTTGTCAATACTCCATGTCGACTCCTCCTTGTTGATCCTCCATATCGCTCCTCCATGTCGATCCTTCATGTCACTCCTCCATTTAGATCCTACATGTTACTCCTCCATGTCGATCTTCCATATCGCTCCTCCATGTCACTCCAGAATGTCGCTCCTCCATGTCAATCCAGATTTAACTCCATGATGTCAGTCCTCTTTGTCGATCCTCCATGTCAATCTTCCATGTCGATCCTCCATGTCACTGCTCCATCTCTACCATGTCACTCCTCCTTGTCACTCCTCCATGTCTCTCCTCTGTGTCACTCCTCCATATCACTCCTCCATGTCACTCCTACATGTCGATCTTCCATGTCTCTCATCCATGTCACTCCAGAATGTTGCTTCTCCATGTCACTCCAGAATGTCACTCCTCCATGTCCCTCCAGAATGTCACTCCACCATGTCCCTCCAGCATGTACCTCCTTGTTGTCAGTTCTCATGTCGCTCCGCAGTGTTGCCCAACCATGTAACTCCTCCATGTCGCTCTTCCATGTTGCTTCTCCATGTCACTCCTACATGTCAATCCTTCATGTCACTCCTCCATGTCGATCCTCCATGTCGCTCCTCCATGTCGCTCCTCCATTTCACTCCTCCTTGTCACTCCAGAATGTCGCTCCTCCATGTCACTCCTTCATGTTGATCCTCCATGTCGATACTCCATGTTGCTCCTCCATGTCACTCCTCTGTCTTCCATGTCACTCCCCCATCTCACTCCTTCATGTCGATCCTCAATGTTGATCTTCCATGTCTCTCCTCCATGTCACTCCTCCATCTCTACCATGTCACTTCTCCATGTCGATCCACCTTGTCAATACTCCATGTCGATCCTCCATGTCGCTCCTCCATGTCACTCCTCCATGTCACTGCTCAATGTCAGTCCTCCATGTCGATCCTCGATGTTGCTTCTCCATTTCACTGCTCCATGTCTTCCATGTCACTCCCCTATGTACCTCCTCCATGTCTCTCCTCCATGTCACTCATCCATGTCACTCCCCCTTGTTGATCCTCCATGTCAGTCCTCCATGTCACTCCAGAATGTCCCTCCAGAATGTCCCTCTAAAATTTCACTCCTCCATGTAACTCCTCCATGTCGCTCCTCTTTGTCACTCCTCCAAGTCACTACTCTATGTCAGTCCTCCATGTCGCTCCTCAATGTCGCTCCTCCATGTCGATCCTCAATGTCGCTCCTCCATGTCGATCCTCAATGTCGCTCCTCCATGTCGATCCTCCATGTCATTCCTCCATGTAGATCCTACATGTTACTCCTCCATGTCGCTCTTCCATGTCGCTCCTCCATGTCACTCCTCCATGTCACTCCAGAATGTCCCTCCAGAATGTCCCTCCAAAATTTCACTCCTCCATGTAACTCCGCCATGTCGATCCTCCATGTCACTCCTCCTTGCTCCTCCATATCACTCCAACATGTCCCTCCAGAATGTCACTCCAGAATGTCACTACTCCATGTCCCTCCTCCATGTCACTCCTCCATATCGAATCTCTATTTCGCTCCTCCATGTCACTCCTCCCTGTCTTCCACGTCAAACATCCATGTAACTCCTCCATGTCAATCCTACATGTCACTCCTCATGTCACTTCGCCATGTCGCTCCTCCATGTCACTCCTCCATGTCGATCGTCAATGTAACTCCTCCATGTCACACTTCCATGTCACTGCTCAATGTCGATCCTCCATTTTGATCCTCCATGTTGCTCCACCATGTCACTCCTCCATGTCTTCCATGTCACTCCCCCAAGTACCTCATCCGTGTCGGTCCTCCATGTGACTATTCCATATCGATCCTCCATGTTGCTCGTCCCTGCTCGTCCATATCACTCCTCCATGTAACTCCTCCATGTCACTCCTCCATGTCACCCCATAATGTTGCTCCTCCATGTCACTCCAGAATGTCACTCCAGAATTTGACTGCAGAATGTCACTCCTCCATATCCCTCCTCCATGTCACTCCTCCATGTCAATCCTCTATTTCACAACTCCATATCTCCCCTCCATGTCACTCATCCCTGTCTTCCATGTCACTCCTCTACGTCAACCCTCCATGTCGCTCCTCCATGTCAACCCTCTATGTAACTGCTCCATGATGATCCT
Organism: Sebastes umbrosus; assembly: GCF_015220745.1. Classification (NCBI taxonomy): domain Eukaryota; kingdom Metazoa; phylum Chordata; class Actinopteri; order Perciformes; family Sebastidae; genus Sebastes; species Sebastes umbrosus. The sequence goes on from NC_051287.1 coordinate 27,893,027, forward strand.
CCATGTCGATCCTCCATGTTGCACATCCATTTCACTCCTCCATGTCTTCCATGTAACTCCCCTATGTACCTCCTCCATGTAGCTCCTCCTTGTTACTCCTTCATGTCGCTCATCCATGTCGATCCTCCATGTCGCTCCTTCTTGTTAGTCCTCCACGTCGATCCTCCATTTCGATCCTCCATGTTGGTCAACCATGTCACTCCTCCATGTCTTCCATGTCACTCCCCCATGTACCTACTCCATGTAGCTCCTCCATGTAGATCCTTCTTGTCACTCCTCTATGTCCATCCTCCATATGTCTTATCAATGTCATTCCAGAATGTGAATCCAGAATGTCGCTCCTCCATGTCACTCCAGAATGTCCCTCCAGAATGTCCCTCCAATATGTCACTCCTCCATGTAACTCCTCCATTTCAGCCCTCCATGTTGATCCACCATGTTGATCCTCAATGTCACTCCTCCATGTCACTCCTCCATGTCATCCATGACACTACTCCATATCACTCCTCCAGGTCTCTCCTCCATGTTGATCCACCATGTCACTCCTCCATGTCGCTCCTCCATATCAATCCTCCATGTCTATCCTCCTTGTCGCTCCTCCGTGTCGCTCCTCCATGTCACTTTTTTAAATCACTGTTCCATGTCGATCCTCCATGTCACTCGTTAATGTCACTACTCTATGTCACTCCTCCATTTCACTCCTCCTTGTCGCTCCTCCATGTCGCTCCTCCTTTCTCCTACATTACACTCCTCCATGTAACTCCTCCATGTCCTCCATGTTGATCCACCATGTTGCTCCTCCATGTCACTTCTCCATGTCACTTCTCCCGGTGGCTCCTCTATGTAGATCCTTGATGTCGCTCCTCCATGTCACTTCTCCATGTCACTTCTCCCGGTGGCTCCTCTATGTAGATCCTTGATGTCGCTCCTCCGTGTCACCTCTGCATGTCACTCCTCCATTTCACTCCTCCTTATCGCTCCTCCATGTAGATCCGACATGTCGCTCCTCCATGTCACTCCTCCATCTCACTCCTCCATATTGCTTCTCCATATCGATCCTCCATGTCACTCCTCCGTGTCGATCCTCCATTTCGCTCATCCTTGCTCCTCCATGTCACTCCTCCATGTCACTCCAGAATGTCGATCCTCCATGTAGCTCCTCCATGTAAGTCCTCCATGTCGATCATCCATGTCACTCCTCCAAGTCACTTCTCCCGGTTTCTCCTCTATGTAGACCCTACATGTTGCTCCTCCATGTCACTTCTCCATGTCACTCCTCCATTTCACTCCTCCATGTCGCTCCTTCATGATAATCCTCCATGTCACTCCTCCATGTTGCTCCTTCACTTCATTACTCCATCTCTATCCTCCATGTCGCTCCTCCATGTGTTTTCTCCATGTCGCTCCTCCATGTCAGTCCTCCATGTCGCTCCTCTATGTCACCCCTGCATGTTGATCTACCACATTGATCCTCACTGTTGCTCCTCCATGTCACTCCTCCATGTCATCCATGACACTACTCCATGTCAATCCTCCATGTCACTCATCCTTGCTCCTCCATGACACTCCTCCATGTTGCTCCTCAATGTAGATCCTACATGTCCCTCCTCGATTTCACTCCTCCATCTCTCTCCTCCATGTTGCTTCTCCATGTCGATCCTCCATGTCACTCCTACAATTCGCTCCTCCATGTCACTCCTCCTTGTCGATCCTCCATTTCGCTCATCCTTGCTCCTCCATGTCACTCCTCCATGTCACTGCTCCATGTCGATCCTCCATGTCGATCCTCGATGTTGCTCCTCCATTTCTCTGCTCCATGTCTTCCATGTCACTCCCCTATGTACCTCCTCCATGTCTCTCCTCTGTGTTACTCCTCCATGTCACTCCTCCTTATTGATCCTCCATATCGCTCCTTAATGTCGATCCTCCAGGTCACTCCTCAATTTAGATCCTACATGTTACTCCACCATGTCACTCCTCCATGTCACTCCTCCATGTTGCTCCAATTTGTCACTCCTCCATGTCACTGCTCAATGTCGATTCTCCATGAATCTCCTACATGTCTTCCATGTTGACACATGTCGATCCTCAATTTCGCTCCTCCTTAATCATCCATATTACTCCACCATGTCGCTCCTCCATGTCACTCCAGAATGTCGCTCCTCCATGTCAATCCAGATTTAACTCCAGTATGTCAGTCCTCCATGTCGATACTCCATGTTAATCTTTCATGTCTATCCTCCATGTCACTCCTCCATCTCTACCATGTCACTCCTCCTTGTCACTCCTCCATGTCGATCAACCTTGACGCTCCACCATGTCGGTCCTCTATGTCGCTTTTCCATGTCGATCCTCCATTTCACTCCTGAATGTAGATCCGACATATCACTCCAGAATTCCAATCCAGAATTTAAGGAGGACTGACAACTCCTTCATGTCAGTCCTCCCTGTCAATACTCCATGTCGATCTTCCATGTCTCTCCTCCACGTCACTCCTCCATGTCACTCCCACTTGTTGATCCTCCATGTCAGTCCTCCATGTTGCTCCTCGATGTCGCTCCTCCTTGTTGATACTCCATATCGCTCCTCCATGTCGATCCTCCATGTCACTCCTCCATGTTGATCCTCCATGTCTCTCCTACATGTCTCTCCTCCATGTCACTCCTCCATGTCCCTCCAGAATGTCACTCCTCCATTTCACTCATCAATGTCACTCCTCCTTGTCACTCCTCCATGTCACTACTCAATGTCGATCCTCCATGTCACTACTCCATGTCTTTAATGTCACTCCTCCATGTCTCTCCTCCGTGTCACTCCTCCATATCACTCCTCCATGTCGATCCTCCATGTCGATCTTCCATGTCTCTCCTCCATGTCACTCCTCCATCTCTAACATGTCACTCCTCCATGTTGATCCTCCATGTCGATCTTCCATGTCGATCCTCTTTGTCACTCCTCCATGTCACTACTCAATATCAACACCTCCATGTCACTCCTCTGTGTCGATCTTCCATGTCACTCCTCAATGTCACTCATCCATGTCGATCCTCCATGTGACTCCACCATGTTGATCCTCTATGTAGCTCCTAATGTCACTCCTCCATGTCTCTCCTCTGTGTCACTCCTCCATATCACTCCTCCATGTCCCTCCAGAATGTCATTCCTCCATGTCAGTCCTCCAATTCGCTCCGTGATGTTGGTCCTCATGTATCTCCTCCATGTAACTCTTCTATGATTCTCCTCCTAGTCACTCCTCCATGTTTATCCTCCATGTCGCTCCTCCTTGCTCCTCTATTTCACTCCTCCATGTCATTCTTCCATGTCACTCCAGAATGTTTCTCCTCCATGACACTCCAGAAAGTCACTCCAGAATTTAACTCCAGAATGTTACTCCTCCATGTCCCTCCTCCATGTCACTTATCCATGTCGATCCTCCATGTCGATCCTCTATTTCGCTCCTCCATGTCACTCCTCCATGTCAATACCACATGTCACTCCTCCTTGTCACTCCTCCATGTTGCTCCTCCATGTCACTCCTCCATGTTGATCCTCTATGTCAATCCTCCATATCTCTCATCAATGTCACTCCAAAATGTCACTCCAGAAAGTCGCTCCTCCATGTTACTCCAGAATGTCCCTCCAAGATGGCCCTCCAAAATATAACTCCTCCATGTCACTCCTAAATGTCTTCCATGTAAACACATCTCGATCCTCAATGTCGCTCCTCCTTGCTCATCCATATCAATCCACCATGTCACTCCTCCATGTCACTCCGAAATGTCAATCCAGATTTAAATCCAGAATGTCACTCCTCCATGTCAATCCTCAATGTCGAACTTCCATGTCTCTCCTCTATGTCACTCCTCCATCTCTACCATGTCACTCCTCCATGTCGATCCTCCATGTCGATATTCCATGTCTCTCCTCCATGTCGATCTTCCATGTCGATCTTCCGTGTCTCTCCTCCATGTCACTCCTCCATCTCTACCATATCACTCCTCCATGTCACTCCTCCATGTCGATCCACCTTCTCAATACTCAATGTCGATGCTCCATGTCGCTCCTCCATGTCACTCCTCCATGTCACTGCTCCATGTCGATCCTCCATGTCTCTCCTCTGTGTCACTCCTCCATGTCAATCCCCCTTGTTGATCCTCCATGTCAGTCCTCCATGTTGCTCCTCGATGTTGCTCCTCCTTATCGATCCTCCATATCGCTCCTCCATGTCGATCCTCCAGGTAACTCCTCCATTTCGATCCTACATGTTACTCCTCCATGTCGATCTTCCATGTAACTCCTCCATGTCGCTCCAATTTGTCACTCCTCCATGTCACTGCTCAATGTCGATCCTACATGAAACTCCTCCATGTCTTCCATGTTGACACATGTCGATCCTCTATTTCGCTCCTCCATGTCACACTTCCATGTCACTTCTCGATGTCGCTCTTCCATATCGATCCTCCATGTCGCTTTTCCATGTTACTCCTCCTTGTCGCTCCTCCTTGTCACTCCTCCATGATGGAGGATCGACATGGAGCAGTGGCTCCATGCCGATCCTCCATTTTTATACTCCATGTTGCTCCACCATGTAACTCCGCCATGTCTTCCAATATCACTCCCCCATGTACCTCATCCGTGTCGGTCCTCCATGTGACTATTCCATGTCGATCCTCCATGTTGCTCGTCCCTGATCATTCACATCACTCCTCCATGTCACTCCTCCATGTCACCCCAGAATGTTGCTCCTCCATGTCACTCCAGAATGTCACTCCAGAATTTGACTCCAGAATGTCAATCCTCCATGTCCCTCCTCCATGTCAATCCTCTATGTAGATCCTCCATATCACTCCTCCTTGTCACTCCTCCATGGCGATACCTCCATGTCACTCCAGAATGTCCCTCCAGAAAGTCACTCCAGAATGTCACTCCTACATAAACCTCCTCCATGTCACTCCTCCATGTCAATCCTCTATTTCACACCTCCATTTCTCCCCTCCATGTCACTCCTTCCTGTCTTCCATGTCACTCCTCCATGTCAACCCTCCGTGTCGATCCTCCATTTCGCTCCACCATGTCAACCCTCCTTGTCACTACTCCAAGTCACTACTCAATGTCGATCCTCCATGTCACACCTCCATTTCTTCCATTTCACTCCTCCGGTTCGATCCTCCATGTCACTCCAGAATGTTACTCCTACATGTCACTCCAGAATGTCACTCCAGAATTTCAACCCAGAATGTCGCTCCTCCATGTCCCTCCTTCCTGTCACTCCACCATGTCGATAATCCATGTCGCTCCTCCATGTTGATCCTCCATGTCACTCCTCCATGTTGCTCATCCTTGCTCCTCCATGTTACTCCTCGATACCGCTACTCCATGTCAATCTAGAATCTCCCTCCTCCTTGTCGATCCTCCATGTAACTCCTCCATATCACTCCTCCATGTCTCTACTACATGTCGATCCTCCATGTCACTCTTCCTTGTCACTCCAAAATGTACCTCCTCCATGTCGAAGCTCCATGTCACTCCTCCATGTCACTCCTCCATGTTGCTCCTCCATGTCGATTCTCCATGTCGCGCCACTATGTCGCTTCTCCATGTAGCTTTTCCATTTCAGTCCTTCATGTCGATCAACAATTACACTCCTCCATGTCACTCCTCCATGTCGCTCCTCCATGTCAATCCTCCATGTAACTCCTCCATTTAGATCCTACATGTTACTCCTCCATGTCGATCTTCCATGTCAATCCAGAATGTCGCTCCTCCGTGTCTCTCCAGAATGTACCTCCTCGTTGTCAGACATCCATGTAGCTCCTCCATGTAGCTCCTCAATGTCGCTCCCCTGTATCGATCCTCAATGTCGCTCCTGCATGTCGATCCTCCATGTCATTCATCCATGTGGATCCAACATGTTACTCCTCCATGTTGATCTTTGTAGCACCTGAGAGATATATCATTTTTTATATATCTATTCCTAGTTACATTTATCTAATATGTCATTCAGTAATATGCTGTGATATTCAGTCTTTTGTTTAAATATGTATAAGTACACCCGCCAGCAGGGGGCAGGGTGAAACTCTCTGTCGTAAATGACTACCAGCGAAGAAGAAGAAGTTCCTGTTGTTAGACGGAGCCCTTGTTCGGTGAAGTGTGTGTGCCCGGTGCTGCTCGACAGCTAGTTTGGTTTTGCCAGTTCTGCCGGTGAATTAATAAAAGTGAACTCTCTCTTCTACACCAAACCGTGTGTGTGAGTGGTGTAACAATTTGGAGGTCCCACCGAGATGAGTATGGATATTATTTCACGGCGAAGGACTTTTTAACTCTGGAAGAACACGGTGACGTTGGACACGTGTGAGAGCAGCAGGTCAACTAAGTGAGCTAACGTTAGCTACAGAGAACAGTTGAAGTCTAGCTAGCACGACGCCGTCTCGTGTTATTGTTTTCCAAGTGTTGACGAGTTAAAAGCGCTTTAAACAAGATGTCGGAGCACCGAGAAGAGTTTCTGTCAGAAATAGAAACTAAATTGTTTGGACTGACTGTGAAAGAACTGCACAGAGTTTGTGAGTACTGCAACATTGCTGGCAAAGACTCTGAGGACATTAAGAACAAAACCCGCCGTGCAATGGTGAAGCACATTGTGGAGTTTTGTGAACGTGAGGACTTTCTGGAGAGGGAAGATGAAGGCATGTCTGTGCTTTTGGAACTGAATGATGTACTGGAAGCTCTGCCAGAGGACCCGGCGGAGACCGACGTCGCGGGAGCGGCGCTACTCTTCTCTTCACCTGCGGCCGACGAGGAGGAGGAGGAGGCGGCTCGCTCCACACAGCCTGCGTCGGGACGCCGACAGGGAGACCGCGCACCGCTCATACCGGCGCCGAAGCAGCGGGTCGCCCGGGAGACAGCGCGGGACGAGGGGACGCAAAGCAGAGGCAGAGACTCCATCAGCAACAGCTTTCTGGCTTCCAATGGATTCAGAAAGGACTTCAGGATAAATGGACATGTTGGTGAGTCAACATCAAGAGACACTTTGAGCTTTAGCAGCCTTGAACACCAGATTGAAAGTGGTCTAAGGAAGGGCTTTCCAGAAGAGGAAATTATGGAGGTTGTCATACGTGCTGTGAATCCTGGCTTGAAACTGAGGAGCTATTTAGAGGGGAAAATGGATCTCACCTTAGCCACTCTCAGACAAATATTAGGAACACACTATGCAGAAAAGGATGCAACAGTACTGTACCAACAACTGACAAAAGCTGTACAGGGACCTGGTGAAACTGCACTTGATTTTCTGGTCCGAGTACTTGACCTGCAGCAAAAGATCCTGTTTGCATCTGAACGTTCCCAGTCTGGCCTGAAATATAACAAAGAGCTAGTTCATAGCCAATGTTCTCAGTCCATCATGACAGGCTTGTCAAATGATAACATAAGAGCAGAAATGAGGATTTATCTGCAGGATGAGAACAGTAGTGATGAGCTGCTCCTTCAAAAAATGCAGCTAGCACAGTTGTATGAAAATGAGAGAGCCCAAAAGAATAAAGCTACAATTAAAGCCACTCATAAAGCAAGTCTGAGCACAGTAGAGAGGAGTGAGGATGAAAATGACCCTTTGACAACCCCAGTCTCAGCTAAAGCTAACAAACCCATTAAAGACAACTCCCTATTTACAAAGATGGAGGAGAGCAACACAGCAATAAGGGAGCTCACAGGTCAAGTAGCATCCCTTGTGCAAACTGTCCAGCGGGGAAGAAATACTGTTGATGACGGCCATACCAAAGCTCCAGCTGATGCTTTTAAGAGGCCAAGGAGACAATGTGTAGCATGTCAGCAGGACAAAAGGGACTGCAATCATTGTTTTAAGTGCGGCAGTGACACACATTGGGCAAGAGGGTGCAGAGTAGGGGAAAGACAGAAGCCGTCGGGAAACTACCAGAGGTTGTGATGGAGGGACGTGCCATGACCTCGGAATTAAAGTCCCAAAATCACCCAAAGCGGAACCCTCAAACAGAGCCTGTAACCCTGTACGCAGTGAAGGGGAAAAGAAAAAAACTGCCCTCTCATCACCCATCAGCACCATTAAAGTCAAATGTGAAACTTAAAGGAGACCAACCCTCTCACTCACACAACCCTTGCACAAAACGCAAGCAAGTAGCACAACTGGTAGGCAAAAAGTGTCTTGTCTGGTGCAGAATGAACAGTGTCAAGACTCAAGCCCTGTGGGACACAGGAGCACAAGTGTCCATCATGAGTGAGACATGGAAGTCACAAAACTTACCTGATGCAAGAATCCGTCCCATCAGTGACCTGCTAAGTGATGATGAACTGCTGGACTTAAGGGCTGCAAATGGCACAGAAATCCCCTTTCAGGGATGGGTGCCAGTTAGTTTCAGTCTGTGTGATCCTAAAGCTAAAGCAGCAAGATCTGATGAGATACTAGTTCCAGTACTAGTGAGCAGGGACATAGTGCAGAGGCCCATAATAGGATTTAATGCCATTGAGGAGATGTTGATAAACAGAGAGGACCAGGTTCAGTCTAGTGAAAGAGTAGCTTTGCTCAGAAATTCACTCAGACTAGGGTCAGTAAAGGCAGAAACATTGCTTAACCTCATTCAGGGAGCTACAAATGAGAATGTTACTTACCCTGTCCTCACAGGACGCACATCTGTTGTAGTTCCAAGGGGGGAAATAAAGTGTATTACCTGTCCTGTCAAAACCAATCTCAAAGTGAAAACTGAAATGCTCTTTGAACCTGAGGAGAACTTGTCATTGGATGAAGGCCTCAAAATCACCTGTCAACTGATAAATGTTTCCTGTTCCTCACGTAAAGTGAACATTTATGTGAGAAATACCACGCAACATGACATCACAATGCCAAGTAAAGCTGTGATAGGAAGCATGCAGAGAATAACAGACTGTTACCCAGTGTACTCAGAAGAACACCAGGTTAATTCTGTAGTTGTTGAAAATTCTCAGGCTCCACCATGCTCCACCACAGAATCATCTCAAGGTGATCCCCAGGACAAACTGCTGGATCCACCTGTCAAGGTAGACCACTTGACCAGTGAACAACAAGCAGTGGTCAAACAAATGCTCAGGGAGGAATCAGGAGCATTTGCCAGACACAAAGATGATGTAGGTTACATTAAAAACTTAAAAATGGACATTAAGCTAACTGATGAGATCCCAGTAGCCAGAACATATAATGCCATACCTCGCCCATTGTATGAGGAGGTAAAGAACCACATCCAGGACTTGTTAAGCAAAGGCTTCATCCGCAAATCCACCTCCCCATATGCTGCTTCAGTGGTCTGCGTGAGAAAAAAAGATGGGAGCCTAAGGCTTTGTATTGACTACAGGGGTCTTAACAAAAAGACAATCCCGGACAGGCACCCCATACCACGCATACAGGAGATACTTGATGGCCTTGGTGGAAATGCTTGGTTCAGCGTGCTGGACCAAGGCAAAGCTTATCATCAAGGGAGTGTCAGTGAGGACTCAAAGAAATTCACAGCCTTCTCAACCCCATGGGGGCTGTACGAATGGAACAGGATTCCATTTGGCCTCACAAACGCACCGTCAGCTTTCCAGCGCAGTATGGAAGAGAGCCTGGAAGGTCTCAGAGACAAAACATGTATTCCATACTTGGATGATGTCTTAGTTTACAGTAAAACATTCACACAGCATGTTGAGGATGTGAGGTCTGTCCTCAAACAACAGCAAGCTTGGGGAATTAAGCTGAGGCCAGACAAATGTGACCTATTCAAAAATGAGGTACGCTATGTTGGAAGAGTGATTTCAGCTGAAGGCTACAAGATGGACAGTAAAGAAATCGCAGCTGTGCAAGCGCTTAAGACAAAACCCCCTACAAACATTAAAGAGTTGCGCAAACTTCTGGGTTTCCTGGGGTACTATAGAAGCTATGTGCAGGATTTCTCTCGTCATGCAAAATGCCTGTATGAACTACTCTCAACAGATGTAACCCCAAGTCCTAAGTCAAAGCCCACCTTTCGGTCAGCAGGGGCAGGACAGCTCCCCCCACATCAGAAAATAGTGTGGAGTGACACTCACCAGAAAGCCTTGAACTATCTAGTTGATGTCCTGACTAACCCACCTGTAATAGCTTATCCAAGGTTTGAAGATCCCTTCATTCTCCATGTTGATGCTTCAGAACAAGGACTGGGAGGAGTCTTGTACCAGAGGCAGGAAGGCAAACTCAGAGTTATTGGGTACGGCTCACGGACATTGACACCAGCAGAAAAAAACTACCACTTACATTCAGGGAAGCTTGAGTTTTTAGCGCTCAAGTGGGCTGTTACAGACAGGTTTAGGGATTATTTGTTTTATGCCCCCTCTGTAACAGTATGCAGTGATAACAACCCTGTTACTTATGTTTTGAGCACAGCTAAACTGAATGCGACCGGACATCGCTGGGTGTGTGAGCTTGCCGACTTCAACATAACACTGAAGTACCGTCCAGGAAAAACAAATACAGATGCAGATTTCCTGTCCCGCACACCTGTGAGTATGGACTCTTATATGAGCGAGTGCACAGAGCAGTGCTCCCCTGAAGTTTTAAGTGTAATATTCAATGCAACACAAAAACAACACGAAGTGGACTGGGTTTCAGCCATTACATGCAGCCCACATGTTCAGGAGTTAGCTGCAGATAATCAGCCAGACATAAAAGTAACACAGCAAGAGTTACTACAGGCACAGCTGCAAGATCCTGTCATATCCCATGTACTCCAGTCGAAAAGGTCTGGGGAAAAACCAGACAAGAGGATCATGCATATGGAAGCAGCAAAAACTAAGCAACTGCTACGTGAATGGAAAAGACTGTATGTTTCTCAAGAGGGTCTGCTGAAGCGCAAAACGGCGACCTGTAATCAAATTGTGCTTCCAGAAAAATACAAAGAGCTTGTGTACAAGTACCTTCACTGTGAAATGGGACACTTGGGGGTAGAACGTGTCTTACACCTTGCTAGGCAGAGGTTTTATTGGCCTGGGATGCAAAAAGACATTGAGTTTTTTATAACCCAAGTTTGTAAGTGCAACATCCAGAAAAAACCTGCCGTGCATAGCAGAGCCCCTATGTGTCATGTACCTGCAACAGCACCGTTCGAAATGGTTTCTATAGACTATGTTCACCTTGAAAAAAGCAGGGGAGGGTATGAGTATATTTTAGTGATTATTGACAACTTCACTAAGTTTGCACAAGCCTACCCAACCCGTAACAAATCAGGCAAAACAGCAGCAGAAAAGATCTTCAATGATTTTTCTCTCAAATTCGGTTTCCCTGCTAAAATACATCACGATCAAGGCAAAGAATTTGAGAACCACCTATTCAGACGCCTGCAAAAATACTCTGGCATGACCAACTCAAAAACAACTCCCTATCATCCACAAGGGAACCCAGCTGAAAGATTTAATCGCACCTTGTTGTCAATGCTGCGGACCTTGGATGAGGAGAAAAAGGGGAATTGGAGTGACTATGTGAGTAAAGTCGTACATGCTTACAACTGCACAACCAGTGAAGCAACTGGATATTCTCCTTTCTACTTGCTTTTTGGCAGAAATCCCCGTTTGCCTATTGACTTGATCTTTGGAATAAATGATGAGGAAGGATGTAATTCACACCAGGAATATGCTCAAAAATGGCAGCAGCAGATGAAAGAAGCATATGACATTGCATCAAAAACCATCCAAAAGACTACAGCAAGAGGAAAAACGTATTATGACCAAAAGAGACAAAGTTCAGTGCTTTCTCCAGGAGACAGGGTCCTTGTGAGAAATATGTCAGAGCGTGGCGGACCAGGAAAACTGCGCTCATATTGGGAGGATCAAATACACATTGTGGTCTCTCAAAAGGGGAAAGACAGCCCAGTCTATGAGGTAAAATCTGAACGTGGCACAGGGAGAGGCAGAATCCTCCATCGCAACATGTTAATGCCATGTAATGCTTTGCCACTTCAGGAACCAGCTCAAAGCACTGTGAGAGGACAAAATCCTCATACTCAACAAAGAAAGCGACACAAAGAGAATACACCAAATGAGATATCAGAGGACTCAGAGAGTTCAGATGAGGAGGAATATTACTGGGCTCATAGACTGAGGCACCATCACCATCAGCCTGCAGAGCAAAATGTTGCACCTCCCATTACTCCTGAAACAGTACCTCAGCCTGAACTTGACGCTGAAGCGGAGGAGTTCAGAATGGATGCTCCAGCGCAAATGCTTGTGGACAATGACTTTACCGGAGATGTCACAGCTGGACATGACACTCAAGAGGTCGCAGAAACTGTTCAGTCTGAAGACCTGCCCAGCGAACAGGAGTCAGAGCCTTCTGACACACAGCCACGCAGGTCACAGAGGGAAAGACGACCGAAAGAGACATTGACCTATGAATCATTAGGTCAGCCTACTCGTCGTGTGGTGGGGCTTCACACTAACCCGCTGTATGTAAATGCACTGGTACCAGTATATGGACAATACAGTGTGCCCTGGCTACCTCCACAGATGTTTGGAACACAACTGGTTTATCCTGCTCTTGTTCCCGCAGGATATTACTGAAAGACTGCTAATGGGTTCATTATGGACTGTTGCAGATTATTCTGGAAGAACAGATACAGTAACATGGACTGTTTGTGAACTGAGTAGTTACTGTCCAGTATGGATGTCATGGGACAATGAGGACTGAGATAAATAAAGTATACAGAAGAAAAGAGTCTGAAAGTAATGTGAAGTTATCTACTGTGATTTAATTGTTGTTTAAACTTACCTGGTTTAAACAAAAAGAGAAAAAAAGATGCATTTAGTAAATTGCTTATATTTTCAAAACGTTACTCATATGGGATATGCAACTGAAAAGAAGTTTAGTCATAAACTATATAGTTTGGATTAAGATATGGCATATTTAAGTAATGCATATGGAATGTTTTTGGTACATGTGTGTATGATGTGAAGTGTATAGCGAAGTGACAGAAATGTTTTGTTCAAAGTATCAATTTAGTACTGTATATTGTTACAACTGCTCAGAGTTAAGACTATTCTTAAGTTTAAACACTGTGGTGTTATTTAAGAGCAGAGTGTGATGAGATCACATGGTATACAATAGTAATGTACACTTAAGGTAAAATCTGTTCAAATGCACTGAAGAACATTTACGTCTTGCTAACTTTCAGTGAAAGCCATTGCCATTATATGACATGTTAAATGTAAAGTGTTGTCTTAATGACGTAGTTGTATTGGTATACATCCGATAGTCAGAGTTGCACTGAAATTGAATGCTAATGTTGAGGACAACATTCATTTGGCAGGGGAGGATTGTAGCACCTGAGAGATATATCATTTTTTATATATCTATTCCTAGTTACATTTATCTAATATGTCATTCAGTAATATGCTGTGATATTCAGTCTTTTGTTTAAATATGTATAAGTACACCCGCCAGCAGGGGGCAGGGTGAAACTCTCTGTCGTAAATGACTACCAGCGAAGAAGAAGAAGTTTCTGTTGTTAGACGGAGCCCTTGTTCGGTGAAGTGTGTGTGCCCGGTGCTGCTCGACAGCTAGTTTGGTTTTGCCAGTTCTGCCGGTGAATTAATAAAAGTGAACTCTCTCTTCTACACCAAACTGTATGTGTGAGTGGTGTAACATCTTCAATGTCGCTCCTCCATGTCACTCCAGAATGTCACTCCTCCATGTCACTCCAGAATGTCACTCCAGAATTTAACTCCAGAATGTTACTCCTCCATTCACCTCCTCCATGACGCTCATCCATGTCTCTCCAGAATGTCCCTCAAGAATGTCACTCCAGAATGTTACTCCTCCATGTCCCTCCTCCATGTCGCTCCTCCATGTCACTCCAGAATGTCACTCCTCCATGTCCCTCCTCCATGTCACTCCTCCATGTCGATCCTCTATTTTGCTCCTCCAGTCGCTCCTCCATGTCACTTCACGTCACACCTCTATGTAACTCCTCCATGTCAATCCTCCATGTTACTCCTCCATGTCATTCCGCCATGTCGCTCCTCCATGTTGCTCCTCCTTGTTACTACTCCATGTCGCTCCATGTCTTCCATGTCACTCCAGAATGTCGCTCCTCCATGTCTTTCCAGAATGTCGCTCCTCCTTGTCCCTCCAGAATGTAATTCCTCCATGTCAGTCCTCCAAATCGCTCCTTGATGTTGCTCCTTATGTAGCTCCTCCATGTAACTCTTCTATGTTTCTCCTCCATGTCACTCCTCCATCTCGATCCTCCATTTCGCTCCTCCATTTCACTCCTCCATGTCACTCCAGAATGTCGCTCCTCCTAGTCACTCCCCCATGTTTATCCTCCATGTCGCTCCTCCTTGCTCCTCCATATCACTCCTCTATGTAACTCCTCCATGTCACTCCTCCATGTCACTCCGCCATGTAGCTCCTCCATGTCTCTCCTCAATGTCACTCCAGAATGTCGCTCCTCCATATGACTCCAGAATGTCTCTCCACCATGTCCGTCCTCCATGTCAATCTTCCATGTCGATCCTCCATGTCACTCCTCCATGTCAATCACCCATGTCAGTCCTCCATGTCACTCATTGTTACTCCTTCATGTGGCTCCTCCATGTCGATCCTCCATGTCACTCCTCCTTGTTACTTCTTCATGTCACTCCTCCTTGTCACTACTCCAAGTCACTACTCAATGTCTATCCTCCATGTCAGTCCTCCTCGTCAATCCTCCATGTGACTGCTCAATGTCGCTCCTCCATGTCGATCCTCCATGTCACTCCTCCTTGTTACTCCTCCATGTCACTATAGAATGTTGCTCCTCCATGCCATTCCAGAATTTCACTCCAGAATTTAACTCCAGAATGTCACTCCTCCATGTCCCTCCTCCATGTCAATCCTCTATGTCCATCCTCCATGTCACTCCTTCATGTCACTCCAGAATGTCCCTCCAGAATATCACTCCAGAATGTCAGTCCTCCATGTCCCTCTTCCATGTCACTGCTCCATGTCGCTCCTCCATGTCGCCCCTAATTGCTCATCCATATCACTCCTCCATGTCACTCTAGAATGTTGGTCCTACATGTCACTCCAGAAGTCACTCAAGAATTTAACTCCAGAATGTCACTCCTCCATGTACCTCCTCCATGTCAATCGTATATGTCCATCCTCCATATCACTCCTCCACGTCACTCCGGAATGTTCATCCAGAACGTCACTCTGGAATGTAACTCCTCCATATACCTCCTCCATATGACTTCTCCATGTCGATGTTCAATTTAACACCTCCATTTCGCTCCTACATGTCACTCCTCCGTCTCCTATGTCACTCCTCCATGTCACTCCTCCATGTCGATCCTCCATGTCACTCCTCCATGTTGCTCCTCCTTGTTACTCCTTCATGTGGCTCATCCTTGTCTCTCCTCCATTTCACTGCTCCATATCGATCGGCGATCGTCCATGTTGATCCTCCATGTTGCTACACCATGTCACTCTTCCATGTCTTCCATGTCAATCCCCCATGTCGCTCCTCAATGTCACTCCAGAATGTTGCTCCTCCATGTCACTCCAGAATGTCACTCCTCCATGTCACTCCAGAATGTCGCTCCTCCATGTCCATCCAGAATGTCATTCTGCAATGTCATTCCTCCAAGTCGATCCGTAATGTTGCTCCTCATGTAGCTCCTACATGAAACTCTTCTGTTTCTCCTCCATGTCACTCCTCCATCTCGATCCTCCATTTCGCTCCTCCATTTCACTCCTCCATGTCACTCCAGAATGTCGCTCCTCCATGTCACTCCAGAATGTCACTTCATAATTTAACTCTAGAATGTTACTCCTCCATGTCCCTCCTCCATGTCGCTCCTCCATGTCACTCCAGAATGTCACTCCTCCATGTCCATCCTCCATGTCACTCCTCCATGTCGATCCTCTATTTTGCTCCTCCAGTCGCTCCTCCATGTCACTTCACGTCACACCTCTATGTAACTCCTCCATGTCAATCCTCCATGTTACTCCTCCATGTCATTCCGCCATGTCGCTCCTCCATGTTGCTCCTCCTTGTTACTACTCCATGTCGCTCCATGTCTTCCATGTCACTCCAGAATGTCGCTCCTCCATGTCTTTCCAGAATGTCGCTCCTCCTTGTCCCTCCAGAATGTAATTCCTCCATGTCAGTACTCCAAATCGCTCCGTGATGTTGCTCCTTATGTAGCTCCTCCATGTAACTCTTCTATGTTTCTCCTCCATGTCACTCCTCCATCTCGATCCTCCATTTCGCTCCTCCTTTTCACTCCTCCATGTCACTCCAGAATGTCGCTCCTCCTAGTCACTCCCCCATGTTTATCCTCCATGTCGCTCCTCCTTGCTCCTCCATATCACTCCTCTATGTAACTCCTCCATGTCACTCCTCCATGTCACTCCGCCATGTAGCTCCTCCATGTCTCTCCTCCATGTCACTCCAGAATGTCGCTCCTCCATATGACTCCAGAATGTCTCTCCAACATGTCCCTCCAGAATGTACCTCCTCATTGTCAGTCTTCCAAATCGCTCCGCGATGTCGCTCCTCCATGTAGCTCCTCCAATTCACTCCTCCATGTCGATCCTCCATGTCACTCCTCCATGTCGATCCTCAATGTCTCTCCATGTCACTCCTCCATGTCACTCCAGAATGTCGCTCCAAAATGCTACTCCTCCAGATGCCTCCTCCATGTCACTGCTCCGTGTCGATCTACTATTTCGCTCCTCCATGTCACTCCTCCATGTCACTCCTCCCTTTCTTCTATGTCACACCTCTATGTAACTCCTCCATGTCAATACTACATGTCACTCCTTCTTGTCACTCCTCCATGTTGCTCCTCCATGTCACTCCTCCATGTTGATCCTCTATGTTAATCTTCCATATCTCTCATCAATGTCACTCCAAAATGTCACTCCAGAATGTCGCTCCTCCATGTTACTCCAGAATGTCCCTCTAAGATGGCCCTCCAAAATGTAACTCCTCCATGTCACTCCTAAATGTCTTCCTTGTCGACACATCCCAATCCTCCATGTCGCTCCTCCTTGCTCATCCATATCAATCCACTATGTCACTCCTCCATGTAACTCCAAAATGTCAATCCAGATTTAACTCCAGAATGTCACTCCTCCATGTCAATCCTCAATGTCGAACTTCCATGTCTCTCCTCCATGTCACTCCTCCATCTCTACCATGTCACTCCTCCATGTCGATACTCTATGTCGATCTTCCATGTCTCTCATCCATGTCGATCTTCCATGTCTCTCCTCCATGTCACTCCTCCATCTCTACCATGTCACTCCTCCATGTCACTCTTCCATGTTGATCCACCTTGTCAATACTCCATGTCGATCCTCCATGTCGCTCCTCCATGTCACTGCTCCATGTCACTGCTCCATGTCGATCATCCATGTCGATCCTCAATGTTGCTCCTCCATTTCACTGCTCCATGTCATCCATGTCACTCCCTTATGTACCTCCTCCATATCTCTCCTCTGTGTCACTCCTCCATGTCACTCCCCCTTGTTGATCCTCCATGTCAGTCCTCCATGTTGCTCCTCGATGTCGCTCCTCCTTATCGATCCTCCATATCGCTCCTCCATGTCGATCCTCCAGGTCACTCCTCCATTTAGATCCTACATGTTACTCCTCCAAGTCGATCTCTCATGTCACTCCTCCATGTCGCTCCAATTTGTCACTCCTCCATGTCACTGCTCAATGTCGATCCTCCATGAAACTCCTCCATGTCTTCCATGTTGACACATGTCGATCCTCAATGTCGCTCCTCCTTAATCATCCATATCACTCCACCATGTCGCTCCTCCATGTCAATCCAGATTTAACTCCATGATGTCAGTACTCTATGTCGATCCTCCATGTCAATCTTCCATGTCGATCCTCCATGTCGCTCCAATTTGTCACTCCTCCATGTCACTGCTCAATGTCGATCCTCCATGAAACTCCTCCATGTCTTCCATGTTGATACATGTCGATCCTCAATGTCGCTCATCCTTAATCATCCATATCACTCCACCATGTCACTCCTCCTTGTCACTCCTCCATGTCTCTCCTCTGTGTCACTCCTCCATATCACTCCTCCATGTCACTCCTACATGTCAATCTTCTATGTCACTCCTCCATGTCACTCCAGAATATTGCTCCTCCATGTCACTCCAGAATGTCGCTCCTCCATGTCCCTCCAGAATGTCACTCCACCATGTCCCTCCAGCATGTACCTCCTTGTTGTCAGTTCTCATGTCGCGCCGCAGTGTTGCCCAACCATGTAACTCCTCCATGTCGCTCTTCCATGTTGCTTCTCCATGTCACTCCTACATGTCAATCCTCCATGTCACTCCTCCATGTCGATCCTCCATGTCGCTCCTCCATGTCGCTCCTCCATTTCACTCCTCCTTGTCACTCCAGAATGTCGCTCCTCCAAGTCACTCCTTCATGTTGATCCTCCATGTCGATACTCCATGTTGCTCCTCCATGTCACTCCTCTGTCTTCCATGTCACTCCCCCATCTCACTCATTCATGTCGATCCTCAATGTCGATCTTCCATGTCTCTCCTCTATGTCACTCCTCCATCTCTACCATGTCACTTCTCCATGTCGATCCTCCATGTCTCTCCTACATGTCTCTCCTCCATTTCACTCCTCCTCTTTGATCCTTCAAGTCAGTCCTCCATGTCGCTCCTCAATGTCGCTCCTCCATGTCGATCCTCAATGTCGCTCCTCCATGTCGATCCTTCATGTTTCTCCTCCATGTCGATCTTCCATGTTGCTCCTCCATGTCGCTCTTCCATGTCGCTCCTCCATGTCACTCCTCCATGTCACTCCAGAATGTCCCTCCAGAATGTCCCCCCAAAATTTCACTCCTCCATGTAACTCCTCCATTACGCTCCTCTTTGTCACTCCTCCAAGTCACTACTCTATTTCGGTCTTCCATGTCGATCCTCCATGTCATTCCTCCATGTAGATACTACATGTTACTCCTCCATGTCGCTCCTCCATGTCACTCCTCCATGTCACTCCAGAATGTCCCTCCAGAATGTCCCTCCCAAATTTCAATCCTCCATGTCGCTCCTCTTTGTCACTCCTCCAAGTCACTACTCTATGTCAGACCTCCATGTTGATCCTCCATGTCATTCCTCCATGTAGATCCTTCATGTTACTCCTCCATGTCGATCTTCCATGTAGCTCCTCCATGTCACTCTTCCATGTTGCTCCTCCATGTCACTCCTCCATGTCACTCCAGAATGTCATTCCAGAATGTCAACCCAGAATGTCGCTCCTCCATGTCCCTCCTTCCTGTGACTCCTCCATGTAACTCCTCCATGTAACTCCTCCATGTCACTCCTCCATGTCTTCCATGACAATCCTCCATGTCACCCATCCATGTCACTCCTGCATGTCGATCCCACATGTCACTCCTCCATGTCGCTCATCCATTTCAATCCTCCATGTCAATCCTCCATGTCGTTCCTCTATGTTACTCCTCCATGTCACTCCTTCATATCACTGCTCTATTTCGATCCTCCATGTCACTCCTTCTTGACAGTTCTCAATGTCGATCTTCCATGTCG
The DNA here is from genome assembly GCF_015220745.1 of Sebastes umbrosus. Lineage (NCBI taxonomy): Eukaryota > Metazoa > Chordata > Actinopteri > Perciformes > Sebastidae > Sebastes > Sebastes umbrosus. The sequence goes on from NC_051287.1 coordinate 27,912,609, forward strand.
CTCCGCTTTGCTCCTCCATGGCACTCCTCCATGTCAGTCCAGTGTGATGCTCCTCCATGTCATTCCAGAATGTCACTCAGGAATGTCACTCCTCCCTCTAACTCCGCCATGTCGCTCCTCCATGTCACTCCTCCATCTCACTCCTTCATGTCGCTCCTCCTTGTCACTCCAAAATGTCCCTCCTCCATGTCCCTCCTCCATGTCACTCCTCCATGCCACTCCTTCATATCGCTGCTCCATGTCGCTCCTCCATGTCAGTCCTCCATGTCAATCCTCCATGTCACTCCTCCATGTTGCTCCTCCATGTAGATCCTGGATGTCGCTCCTCCATGTCGCTTCTCCATGTCGATCCTGCATGTCACTCCTCAATGTCACTCCTCCATGTCGATGATCCATGTCACTCCTCCATGTTGCTCCTCCATGTAGATCCTAGATGTCGCTCCTCCATGTCGCTTCTCCATGTCGATCCTCCATGTCACTCCTCCAAGTTGCCCCTCCATGTCACTCCTCCATGTCACTCCAGAATGTCACTCCAACATGTCACTCCAGAATGTCACTCCAGAATGTCAACCCTGAATGTAGCTCCTCCATGTCCCTCCTTCATGTCACTCCTCCAAGTTGCTACTCCATTTCTCTCCTCCAAGTCGATCCACCATGTCGCTCATCCTTGATCATCCTTGGTCCTCCATGTCACTCCTCCATGTCAACCCAGAATGTCAACCCAGAATGTCTCTCCTCCATGTCCCATCTTCCTGTGACTCCTCCAAGTAATTCCTCCATGTCACTCTTGCATGTCGATCCTACATGTCACTCCTCCATGTCGCTCTTCCATGTCACTGCTCCATGTCACTCATTCATATCACTGCTCCATGTCGATCCTCCATGCTCCTCCATGGCACTCCTCCATGTTGCTCCTCCATGTCACTCCAGAATGTCACTCCTCCATGTCATTCCAGAATGTCACTCAAGAATGTCACTCCAGTATGTCACTCCTCCTTGTCCCTCCATGTCACTCCTCCATCTCGATCATACATGTCGCTCCTCCATGTCACTCATCCATGTCTTCCTTGTCACTCCTCCATGTCACTCCGACATGTAACTGCTCAATGTCACTTCTCCATGTCACTACTCTATGTCACTCCAGAATGTCGCTCCTCCATGTCACTTCAGAATGTCAACCCAGAATGTCGCTCCTCCATGTCCCTCCTTCCTGTGACTCCTCAATGTAACTCCTCCATGTCACTACTCCATGTCTTCCATGAAACTCCTCAATGTCACTCCTTAATGTCACTCCTCAATGTGACTCCTCCATGTCAATTCTCCATGTCGCTCCTCTATGTCGCTCCTCCATGTTGATCCTTCATGTTGCTCATCTTTGCTCCTCCATGTCACTCCTCGATGTCGCTACTCCATGTTAATCCAGAATGTCCCTTCTCCATGTCCCTCCTCCATGTCACTTCTCCATGTCACTCCTTAATGTCACTCCTCAATGTCACTCCTCCATGTCGATTCTCCATGTCGCTCCTCTATGTCGCTTCTCCATGTAGCTTTTCCATTTCAGTCCTCCATATCGATCAACAATGTCACTCCTCCTTGTCGCTCCTCCATGTCACTCCTCCATTTCTCTCCTCAATGTCGCTCCTCCATGTTGATCCTCCATGTCACTACTCCATTTCGCTCCTCCATGTTGCTCCTCCATGTTGATCCTCCATGTCACTCCATGTCGATAATCCATGTCACTCTTCCTTGACTCTCCTCCATGTCGCTCCTCCATGTTGATCCTCCATGTCACTCCTCCATGTTGCTCATCCTTGCTCCTCCATGTCACTCCTCGATGCCGCTACTCCATGTCAATCTAGAATCTCCCTCCTCCATGTCGATCCTCCATGTAACTCCTCCATATCACTCCTCCATGTCTCTACTTCATGTCGATCCACCATGTCGCTCTTCCTTGTCACTCCAAAATGTACCTCCTCCTTTGACCTCCTCCAAGTCACTCCTCCATGTCACTCCTTAATGTCACTCCTCAATGTCACTCCTCCATGTCGATGCTCCATGTCACTCCTCCATGTCACTTCTCCATGTTGCTCCTCCATGTCGATTCTCCATGTCGCTCCACTATGTCGCTTCTCCATGTAGCTTTTCCATTTCAGTCCTTCATGTCGATCAACAATGACACTCCTCCATGTCACTCCTCCATGTTGCTCCTCCATGTATATCCTAGATGTCGCTCCTCAATGTCGCTTCTCCTTGTCGATCCTTCATGTCACTCCTCCAACTTGCTACTCCATGTCACTCCTCCATGTTGATCCACCATGTCCCTCATCCTTGCTCCTCCATGTCACTCCTCCATGTCACTGCAGAATGTTGCTCCTCTATGTCCCTCCTTCCTGTGACTCCTCTATGTCACTACTCCATGTCTTCCATGACACTCCTCCATGTCACTCCTCCATGTCAATCCTCCATGTCACTCCTCCATGTCACTTCTTCTTGTCACTCCTCAATGTCACTCCTCCATGTCGCTCCTCCATGTCACTCCTCCATGTCACTCCTCCATGTTGCTCCTCCATATTAATCCTCCATGTCGCTCCTCCATATCGATCATCCATGTCACTCCTCCATGTCGCTCCTCCATGTTGATCCTCCATGTCACTCCTCAATTTCGCTCCTCAATGTTGATCCTCCATGTCACTCCTCCATGTCGATCCTGAAAGTCATTGCTCCATGTCACTCCTCCATGTCGATCCTGCATGTCGCTCATCCTTGCTCCTCTATGTCACTCCTCTATGTTGCTCCTCCTTGTCACTCCTCCATGTCCCTCCTCCATGTCCATCCTCCAAGTCACTCTGCCATGTCACTCCTTAATGTCACTCCTCAATGTCACTCCTCCATGTCGATCCTCCATGTCACTACTCCATGTCACTCCTCCATGTTGCTCCTCTATGTAGATCCCAGATGTCGCTCCTCCATGTTGCTTCTCCATGTCAATCCTCCATGTCGACCCACCATGTCACTCATCCTTGCTCCTCCATGTCACTCCTACATGTCACTCCAGAATGTCACTCCTACATGTCACTCCAGAATGTCACCCAGTATGTAGCTCCTCCTTGTCCCTCCCTCATGTCACTACTCCAAGTTGCTACTCCATGTCTCTCCTCCATGTCGATCCTCCATGTCACTACTCCATCTCGATCCTGATGTTGATCCTTCATTTCACTCCTCCATGTCGATCCTACATGTCGATCCTCTATGACGATCCTACATGTCGCTCCTCCATGTCACTCATCCATGTCTTCCTTGTCACTCCTCCATGTCGATCCACCATGTCGCTCATCCTTGCTCATTCTGGCTCCTCCATGTCACTCCTCCATGTCCCTCCAGAATGTCACTCCAGAATGTCAACCCAGAATGTTGCTCCTCCATGTCCCTACTTCCTGTCACTCCTCCATGTCGATCATCCATGTCAATCCTCCTTGTCGCTCCTCCATGTCGCTCCTCCTTCCTCCTCCATGTCACTCCTCCATGTTGATCCTCCATGTCACTCCTCCAAGTTAATACTCCATGTCACTCCTCCATGTCGATCCACAATGTCCCTTATCCTTTCTCCTCAATGTCACTCCTCCATGTCACTCCAGAATGTTGCTCCTCCATGTCACTCCTCCATGTCGTTCCTCCATGTCGCTTATCCTTGCTCCTCCATGTCAATCATCCATGTCACTTCTCCATGTCACTACTCCTTGTCTTCCATGACACTCCTCCATGTCACTCCTCCATGTCACCCCTGCATGTCGATCCTACATGTCACTCCTCCATGTCGCTCCTCCATGTCAATCCTCCATGTCTATCCTCCATGTCGCTCCTCCATGTCACTCCTCCTTGTCGCTCCTCCATGTCGCTCCTCCATATCAATCCTCCATGTCGCTCCTCCATGTCGATCATCCATGTCACTCCTCCATGTCGATCATCCATGTCACTCCTTGTCGCTCCTCCATGTCACTCCTCCATGTCGCTCCTCCATGTCACTCCTCCATATCAATCTTCCATGTCGCTCATCCATGTCAATCATCCATGTCACTCCTCCTTGTCGCTCCTCCATGTCAATCCTCCATGTCACTCCTCCATGTCACTTCTTCTTGTCACTACTCAATGTCACTCCTCCATGTCACTCCTCCATGTCGATCCTCCATGTCGCTTATCCTTGCTCCTCCATGTCAATCATCCATGTCACTTCTCCATGTCACTACTCCTTGTCTTCCATGACACTCCTCCATGTCACTCCTCCATGTCACCCCTGCATGTCGATCCTACATGTCACTCCTCCATGTCGCTCCTCCATGTCAATCCTCCATGTCTATCCTCCATGTCGCTCCTCCATGTCACTCCTCCTTGTTGCTCCTCCATGTTGCTCCTCCATATCAATCCTCCATGTCGCTCCTCCATGTCGATCATCCATGTCACTCCTCCATGTCGATCATCCATGTCACTCCTCCTTGTCGCTCCTCCATGTCACTCCTCCATGTCGCTCCTCCATGTCACTCCTCCATATCAATCTTCCATGTCGCTCCTCCATGTCGATCATCCATGTCACTCCTCCTTGGTGCTCCTCCATGTCACTCCTCCATTTCGGTCCTCCAAGTCACTCTTCCATGTCTATCCTCCATGTCACTCCTCCATGTCGCTCCTCCTTCCTCCTCCATGTCACTCCTCCATGTCGATCCTACATGTTGTTCCTCCATGTAGATCCTAGATGTCGCTCCTCCATGTCGCTACTCCATGTCACTCCTCCATGTCGATCCACCATGTCCCTCATCCTTGCTCCTCCATGTCACTCATCCATGTCACTCCAGAATGTTGCTCCTCTATGTCCCTCCTTTTTGTGACTCCTCAATGTAACACCTCTATGTCACTACTCCATGTCTTCCATGACACTCCTCAATGTCACTCCTCCATGTCAATTTTCCATGTCGCTCCAATATGTCGCTCCTCAATGTCGATCCTCCATGTTGCTCATCCTTGCTCCTCCATGTCACTCCTCGATGTCTCTACTCCATGTTAATCCAGAATGTCCCTTCTCCATGTCCCTCCTCCATGTCACTTCTCCATGTCACTCCTTAATGTCACTCCTCAATGTCACTCCTCCATGTCGATTCTTCATGTCGCTCCTCTATGTCGCTTCTCCATGTAGCTTTTCCATTTCAGTCCTCCATATCTATCAACAATGTCACTCCTCCTTGTCGCTCCTCCATGTCACTCCTCCATTTCTCTCCTCCATGTCGCTCCTCCATGTTGATCCTCCATGTCACTCCTCCATTTCGCTCCTCCATGTCGCTCCTCCATGTTGATCCTCCATATCACTCCTCCATGTTGCTCATCCTTGCTCCTCCATGTCACTCCTCGATGCCGCTACTCCATGTCAATCCAGAATCTCCCTCCTCCATGTCGATCCTGCATGTCGCTCCTCCATGTCACTCCTCCATATCACTGCTTCATGCCGCTCCTCCATGTCTCTACTCCATGTCGATCCTCCATGTCGCTCCTCCTTGTCACTCCAAAATGTCCCTCCTCATTTGACCTCCTCCAAGTCACTCCTCCATGTCACTCCTTAATGTCACTCCTCAATGTTACTCCTCCATGTCGATGTTCCATGTCACTCCTCCATGTCACTCCTCCATGTTGCTCCTCCATGTCGATTCTCCATGTTGCTCCTCTATGTCGCTCCTCTATGTTGCTTTTCCATTTCAGTCCTTCATGTCGATCAACAATGTCACTCCCCCATGTCACTCCTCCATGTCGCTTCTCCATGTCGATCCTCCATGTCACTCCTCCAACTTGCTACTCCATGTCACTCCTCCATGTCGATCCACCATGTCCCTCATCCTTGCTCCTCCATGTCACTCCTCCATGTCACTCCAGAATGTTGCTCCTCTATGTCCCTCCTTCCTGTGACTCCTCAATGTAACTCCTCCATGTCACTACTCCATGTCTTCCATGACACTCCTCCATGTCACTCCTCCATGTCACTCCTGCATGTCGATCCTACATGTCACTCCTCAATGTCGCTCCTCCATGTCAATCCTCCATGTCACTCCTCAATGTCACTTCTTCTTCTCACTCCTCAATATCACTACTCCATGTCACTCCTCCATGTCGATCCTCCATGTCGCTTATCCTTGCTCCTCGTCAATCATCCAAGTCGCTCCTCCATGTCACTCCTCCATGTCGCTCCTCCATGTCGCTCCTCCATATCAATCCTCCCTGTCGCTCCTCCATGTCAATCATCCATGTCACTCCTCCATGTCGCTCCTCCATGTTGATCCTCCATGTCACTCCTCCATTTCGCTCCTCCATGTTGATCCTCCATGTCACTCCTCCATGTCGATCCTGCAAGTCACTGCTCCATGTCACTACTCCATGTCGATCCTGCATGTGGGTCCTCCATGTCACTGCTTCATGCCGCTCCTCCATTTTTCTACTCCATGTTTATCCTCCATGTCGCACATCCTTGCTCCTCCATGTCACTCCTCTATGTCACTCCTACTTGTCACTCCTCCATGTCCCTCCTCCATGTCCCTCCTCCAAGTCACTCCGCCATGTCACTCATTAATGTCTCTCCTCCATGTCACTCCTCCATGTCACTCCAGAATGTCACTCCTACATGTCACTCCAGAATGTCACTCCAGAATGTCACCCAGTATGTAGCTCCTCCATGTCCCTACTTCCTGTCACTCCTCCATGTCAATCATCCATGTCACTTCTCCTTGTCGCTCCTCCATTTTGCTCCTCCTTCCTCCTCCATGTCACTCCTCCATGTAAATCCTCCATGTCACTCCTCCAAGTTAATACTCCATGTCACTCCTCCATGTCAATCCCCCATGTCCCTAATCCTTGCTCCTCCATGTCACTCCAGAATGTCGCTTCTCTATGTCCCTCCTTCTTGTGACTCCTCAATGTAACTCCTCCATGTCACTACTCCATGTCTTCCATGTCACTCCTCCATGTCACTCCTGCATGTCGATCCTACATGTCACTCCTCCATGTCGCTCCTCCATGTAAATCCGCCATGTCACTCCTCCATGTCACTTCTTCTTGTCAATCCTCAATGTCACTCCTCCATGTCGATCCTCCATATCAATCCTCCATGTCGCTCCTCCATGTCAATCATCCATGTCACTCCTCCATGTCGATCATCCATGTCACTCCTCCTTGTCGCTCCTCCATGTCACTCCTCCATGTCGCTCTTCCATGTCACTCCTCCATATCAATTCTCCATGTCGCTCCTCCATGTCGATCATCCATGTCACTCCTCCCTGTCACTCCTCCATGTCGCTCCTCCTTCCTCCTCCATGTCACTCCTCCATGTCGATCCTCCATGTCACTCCTCCAAGTTAATACTCCATGTCACACCTCCATGTCGATCCACCATGTCCCTAATCCTTGCTCCTCAATGTCACTCCTCCATGTCACTCCATAATGTCGCTCCTCTATGTCGCTCCTTCCTGTGACTCCTCAATGTAACTCCTTCATGTCACTACTCCATGTCTTCCATGACACTCCTCCATGTCGAGCTTCCATGTCACTCCTCCATGTCACGCCAACATGTCACTGCTCAATGTCACTCCATGTCACTACTCCTTGTCTTCCATGACACTCCTCCATGTCACTCCTCCATGTCAACCCTGCATGTCGATCCTACATGTCACTCCTCCATGTCGCTCCTCCATGTCAATCCTCCATGTCTATCCTCCATGTCGCTCCTCCATGTCACTCCTCAATGTCACTCCTTCATATCACTGCTCAATGTCAATCCTCCATGTCACTCCTCCATGTCGATCGTCCTTGTCGCTCATCCTTACCCCTCCATTTTACTCTTCCATATAGCTCCTCCATGTCACACCAGAATGTCACTCCAGAATGTTACTCTTCCATGTCACTGCTCCATTTCGATTCTCCATGTAGAACCTACATGTCGCACCTCCATGTCTCTCATCCTTGCTCCTGCATGTCACTCCTCGATGTCGCTACTCCATGTCAATCCAGAATGTCCCTCCTCCATGTCCCTCCTCCATGTCCCTCCTCCATGTCACTTCTCCATGTCACTCCTTAATGTCACTCCTCAATGTCACTCCTCCATGTCGAATCTCAATGTCGCTCCTCTATGTCCCTTCTCCATGTAGCTTTTCCATTTCAGTCCTCCATGTCGATCAACAATGTCACTCCTCCATGTCACTCCTTCATGTTGCTCCTCCATGTAGATCCTAGATGTCTCTCCTCCATGTCGCTTCTCCATGTCGATCCTTCATGTCACTCTTCCAAGTTGCTACTCCATGTCACTCCTCCATGTCGATCCACCATGTCGCTCATCCTTGCTCCTCCATGTCAATCCTCCATGTCACTCCAGCATGTCGCTCCTCCATGTCACTCCTTCCTGTGACTCCTCAATGTAACTCCTCCATGTCACTACTCCATGTCTTCCATGACACTCCTCAATGTCACTCCTTAATGTCACTCCTCAATGTCACTCCTCCATGTCGATTCTCCATGTCGCTCCTCTATGTCGCTGCTCCATGTCGATCCTCCATGTTGCTCATCCTTGCTCCTCCATGTCACTCCTCGATATCGCTACTCCATGTTAATCCAGAATGTCCCTCCTCCATGTCCCTCCTCCATGTCACTTCTCCATGTCACTTCTCCATGTCACTCCTTAATGTCCCTCCTCAATGTAACTCCTCCATGTCGATTCTCCATGTCGCTCTTCTATGTCGCTTCTCCATGTAGCTTTTCAATTTTAGTCCTCCATATCGATCAACAATGTCACTCCTCCATGTCACTCCGCCATGTTGCTCCTCCATGCAGATCCTAGATGTCGCTCCTCCATGTCGCTTCTCCATTTCGATCCTCCATGTCACTCTTCCAAGTTACTACTCCATGTCACTCCATGTCGATCCATCATGTCACTCATCCTTGCTCCTCCATGTTACTCCTCCATGTCACTCCAGAATGTCGCTCCTCCATGTCACTCCTTCCTGTTTCTCCTCAATGTAACTCCTCCATGTCACTAATCCATGTCTTCCATGACACTCCTCCATGTCACTCCTCCATGTCACTCCTGCATGTCGATCCTACATGTCACTCCTCCATGTCGCTCCTCCATGTCAATCCTCCATGTCTATCCTCCATGTTGCTCCACCATGTCACTACTCCATGTCTTCCATGTCACTCCACCATGTCACTCCTCCATGTCTTCCATGTCACTCCCCCATGTACCTCCTCCATGTAGATCCTTCATGTTACTCCTCAATGTCAAACCTCCATGTCGCTCCTCCATGTCACTCCTCCGTGTCGCTCATTATTGTCACTCATCCATGTCAATACTCAATGTCGATACCTCCATGTCACTCCAGAATGTCCCTCCTGAAAGTTACTCCAGAATGTCACTCCTCCATATTCCTCCTCCATGTCACTCTTCCCTGTCTTCCATATCACTCCTCCATGTCACTCCTCCATGTCGATCATCCTTGTCGCTCCTCCATGTCGCTCCTCCATGTCACTCCTCCATGTTGATTCTCCATGTCACTCCTCCATGTCGATCCTCCATGTCGCTCCACCATGTCGCTCCTCCATGTCACTCCTCCATGTTGATCCTCAATGTCACTCCTCCATGTCACACTTCCATGTCACTGCTCGATGTCGCTCCTCCATGTCGATCCTCCATGTCGCTCCTCCTTGTTACTCCTTCATGTCGCTCCTCCTTGTCACTCCTCCTTGTCACTCATCCATGTCTTCCATGTCACTTCCCCATGTACCTCCACTATGTAGCTCCTCCATGTAGACCCTTCATGTGACTACTCTATGTCAATCCTCCATATCTCTCACCAATGTCACTCCAGAATGTCGCTCCTCCATGTCACTCCAGAATGTCCCTCCAGAATGTCCCTCCAAAATGTAACTCCTCCGTGTCACTCCTCCATGTCGCTCCTCTTTGTCACTCCTCCATGTCACTGCTCAATATCGATCCTCCATGTCACTCCTCCATGTCTTCCATGTCGACACATGTCGATCCTCCATGTTGCTCCTCCTTGCTCATCCATATCACTCCACCATGTCACTCCAGAATGTTATTCCTCCATGTCGATTCTCCATGTCGATCTTATATGTCTCTCCTCCATGTTACTCCTCCATCTCTACCATGTCACTCCTCCATGTCACTCCTCCTTGTCGATCCACCATGTTGCTCCTACATGTCGATCCTCTCTGTAGCTCCTCCATGGCTGTCCTCCATGTCACTCCTATATGTAGATCCTACATGTCACTCCAGAATTTTACTCCAGAATTTAACTGTAGAATGTCACTCCTCCATGTCAGTCCTCCTTGTCAATACTCCATGTCGACTCCTCCATGTCGAACCTTCATGTCACTCCTCCATGTCACTGCTCCATGTCGATCCTCGATGTTGCTCCTCCATTTCACTGCTCCATGTCTTCCATGTCACTCCACTATTTATCTCCTCCATGTAGCTCCTCCATTTAGATCCTTCATGTTACTCCTCTATGTCAACCCTCCATATCAACGTCATCAATGTCACTCCAGAATGTCCCTCCAGAATGTCCCTCCAAAATGTCACTCCTCCATGTCACTGCTCAATGTTGATCCTCCATGTCACTCGTTCATGTCACTCCTCCATGTCTTCCTTATCGACACATGTCGATCCTCCATGTCGCTCTTCCTTGCTCATCCATATCACTCCACCATGTCACTCCTCTATGTCACTCCAGAATGTCGCTCCTCCATGTCAATACAGATTTAATTCCAGAATGTCGCTCCTCCATGTCAATCCAGATTTAACTCCAGAATGTCACTCCTCCATGTCGATCCTCCATGTCGATCTTACATATCTCTCCTCCATGTCACTCCTCCATGTCACTCCTCCATGTCACTCCTCCATTTAGATCGTACATGTTACTCCTCCATGTCGATCTTCGATGTTGCTCCTCCATGTCACTCCAGAATGGCGCTCCTCCATGTCACTCCAGAAAGTCGCTCCACCATGTCGATCCTCCATGTCGATCTTCCATGTCTCTCCTTCATCTCTACCATGTCACTTTTCCATGTCACTCTTCCATGTCGATCAACCTTGACACTCCTCAATGTCGATCCTCTATGTCGCTCCTACATGTCGATCCTCAATGTCACTCCTCCATGTAGATCCTACATGTCACTCCAGAATTTCACTCCAGAATTTAACTGTAGAATGTCACTCCTCCATGTCAGTTTTCCTTGTCAATACTCCATGTCGACTCCTCCTTGTTGATCCTCCATATCGCTCCTCCATGTCGATCCTTCATGTCACTCCTCCATTTAGATCCTACATGTTACTCCTCCATGTCGATCTTCCATATCGCTCCTCCATGTCACTCCAGAATGTCACTCCACCATGTCCCTCCAGAATGTACCTCCTCGTTGTCAGTCTTCCATGTCGCTCCACGATGTAGCTCCTCCATGTAGCTCCTCCATGTCGCTCTTCCATTTCACTCCTCCATGTCACTCCTCCAAGTCACTCCTCCATGTTGATCCTCCAGGTCGATACTCCATGTTGCTCCTCCATGTCATGTTGCTCCTCCATGTCACTCCTCTCAATCGTCCATGTCGCTCCTCCATGTAGATCCTTCATGTTATTCCTCTGTGTCGCTCCTCCTTGTCACTCCTCCATGTCACTACTCAATGTCAATTCTCCATGTCAATTCTCCATGTCTTCCATGTCACTACACCGTGTCGCTCCTCCATGTCACTTATTCATGTCGATCCTCCATGTCGCACCTCCTTCTTCCTCCATATCACTCCTCCATGTCATTCCTCCATGTAACTCCAGTATGTCACTCCTCCATGTCACTCCAGAATGTCAATCCAGATTTAACTCCAGAATGTCACTCCAGAATTTAACTCCATATTGTAACTCCTCGATGTCCCTCCTCCATGTCGCTCCTCCATGTCACTCCTCCATGTCACTCCAGAATGTCAATCCAGATTGAACTCCAGAATGTCACTCCTCCATGTCGATCCTCCATGTCGATCTTCCATGTCTCTCCACCATTTCACACCTCCATGTCTCACTTCCATGTCATTCCTCCATGTCGCTCCTCCTTGCTCCTCCATATCACTCCTCCATGTTGCTCCTCCATGTCACTCCAGAATGTTGCTCCTCAATGTCACTCCAGAATGACACTCCAGAATTTAACTCCAGAATGTCACTCCTCCATATCCTTCCTCAGTGTCAATCCTCCATGTCGATCCTCCTTGTCACGTCTCGATGTCGATCCTGCATGTCAGTCCTCAATGTCGCTCCTCAATGTTACCCCACCATTACACTCCTCCTTGTCACTCCTCCATGAAACTGATCCATGTCAATCTTCCATGTCGATACTCCATGTTGTTCCTCCATATCACTCCTCCATGTCTTCCATGTCACTCCCCCATGTACCTCCTCAATGTCGCTCCAGAATGTCCCTCCAGAATCTCACTCCTCAGTGTCGCTCCTTCATGTCACTACACTATGTTGATCCTCCATGTTGCTCCTCCTTGCTCCTCCATATCACTCCTCCATCTCACTCCAGAAGGTCACTCCAGAATTTAACTCCAGAATGTAACTCCTCCATGTCCTTTCTCCATGTCGATCCTCAATGTCAGTCATCCATGTCTAATCTCCATGTCAGTCCTTCATGTTTGCTCCTCAATGTTGCTCCTCCATGACGCTCCTCTTGTCATTCCTCCATATTGCTACTCCATGTCACTCATCCATGTCTTCCATGTCACTCCCCCATACACCTCCTCCATGTTGCTCCTCCATGTAGATCCTTTATGTTTATCATCCATGTCGATCGTCCATGTCGCTCCTCCATGTCACTCCAGAACATCCCTCCAGAATGTCACCCTAGAATATCACTCCTCCATGTCAGTCCCCCATGTCACTCCGCGATGTCGCTCCTCCATGTAGCTCTTCCTTGTCACTCTCCCATGTCACTCCCCCTTGTTTCTCCTCCTTGTCACTCCATGTTATTCCTCCATGTCGATCCTTCATGTCTATCTTCCACGTCTCTCCTCCATGTCACTCCTCCATTTCTACCATGTCACTCCTCCATGTCACTCCTCCATGTTGATCCTACATGACACTCCACCATGTTGCTCCTACTTGTTACTCCTTCATGTCGCTCCTCCTTGTCACTCCTCCATGTCACTCCTCCATGTTGCTACTCCATGTCACTCCTCCATGTCTTCCACGTCACTCCCTGATGTACCTCCTCCATGTCGCTCCTCCATGTATATCCTTCATGTTAATCCTCCATGTCGATCTTCCATGTCGCTCCAGAATGTCCCTCCAGAATGTCACTCCTCCCGGTCACTCCTCCATGTCGCTCCTCAATGTCACTCCTCCATGTCCCTCCTACATGTCAATCCTGTATTTCGATCCTCCATGTCACTACACTATGTTGATCCTCCATGTTGCTCCTCCTTGCTACTCCATATCACTCCTCCATCTCACTCCAGAATGTCCCTCCAAAATTTAACTCCAGAATGTCACTCCTCCATGTCCCTCCTCCATGTTGCTCCTTCATGGCACTCCAGAATGTCCCTCCAGAATGTCACTCAAGAATGTCACTCCTCCATGTCCCTCCTCCATGTGACTCCTCCATGTCGATCCTCCATGTCGATCTTCTATTTCGCTCCTCCATGTCACTCATCCATGTCACTACTCCCTTTCTTCTACGTCACTCCTCTATGTAACTCCTCCATGTCAATACTACATGTCACTCCTTCTTGTCACTCCTCCATGTTGCTCCTCCATGTCACTCCTCCATGTTGATCCTCTATGTCAATCTTCCATATCTCTCATCAATGTCACTCCAAAATGTCACTCCAGAATGTTGCTCCTCCATGTTACTCCAGAATGTCCCTCCAAGATGGCCCTCCAAAATGTAACTCTTCCATGTCACTCCTAAATGTCTTCCATGTCGACACATCTCGATCCTCCATGTCGCTCCTCCTTGCTCATCCATATCAATCCACTATGTCACTCCTCCATGTAACTCCAAAATGTCAATCCAGATTTAACTCCAGAATGTCACTCCTCCATGTCAATCCTCAATGTCGAACTTCCATGTCTCTCCTCCATGTCACTCCTCCATCTCTACCATGTCACTCCTCCATGTCGATACTCCATGTCGATCTTCCATTTCTCTCATCCATGTCGATCTTCCATGTCTCTACTCCATGTCACTCCTCCATCTCTACCATGTCACTCCTCCATGTCACTCCTCCATGTCACTGCTCAATGTCAATCCTCCATGTCGATCCTCGATGTTGCTTCTCAATTTCACTGCTCCATGTCTTCCATGTCACTCCCCTATGTACCTCCTCCATGTCTCTCCTCCATGTCACTCATCCATGTCACTCCCCCTTGTTGATCCTCCATGTCAGTCCTCCATGTTGCTCCTCGATGTCGCTCCTCCTTGTTGATACTCCATATCGCTCCTCCATGTCGATCCTCCATGTCACTCCTACATGTCTCTCCTCCATGTCACTCCTCCTTGTTGATCCTTCATGTCAGTCCTCCATGTCGCTCCTCAATGTCGCTCCTCCATGTCGATCCTCAATGTTGCTCCTCCATGTCGATCCTTCATGTCATTCCTCCATGTAGATCCTACATGTAGCTCCTCCATGTCGGTCTTCCATGTCGCTCCTCCATGTCACTCCTCCATGTCACTACAGAATGTCCCTCCAGAATGTCCCTCCAAAATTTCACTCCTCCATGTAACTCCTCTATTACGCTCCTCTTTGTCACTCCTCCAAGTCACTACTCTATGTCGGTCTTCCATGTCGATCCTCCATGTCATTCCTCCATGTAGATCCTACATGTTACTCCTCCATGTTGCTCCTCCATGTCACTCCTCCATGTCACTCCAGAATGTCCCTCCAGAATGTCCCTCCAAAATTTCACTCCTCCATGTAACTCCTCCATGTCGCTCCTCTTTGTCACTCCTCCAAGTCACTACTCTATGTCAGTCCTCCATGTCGCTCCTCAATGTCGCTCCTCCATGTCGATCCTCAATGTCGCTCCTCCATGTCGATCCTCAGTGTTGCTCCTCCATGTCGATCCTCCATGTCATTCCTCCATGTAGATCCTACATGTTACTCCTCCATGTCGCTCTTCCATGTCGCTCCTCCATGTCACTCCTCCATGTCACTCCAGAATGTCCCTCCAGAATGTCCCTCCAAAATTTCACTCCTCCATGTAACTCCGCCATGTCGATCCTCCATGTCACTCCTCCTTGCTCCTCCATATCACTCCAACATGTCCCTCCAGAATGTCACTCCAGAATGTAACTCCTCCATGTCCCTCCTCCATGTCACTCCTCCATATCGAATCTCTATTTCGCTCCTCCATGTCACTCCTCCCTGTCTTCCACATCAATCCTCCATGTAACTCCTCCATGTCAATCCTACATGTCACTACTCATGTCACTTCGCCATGTCGCTCCTCCATGTCACTCCTCCATGTCGATCGTCAATGTAACTCCTCCATGTCACACTTCCATGTCACTGCTCAATGTCGATCCTCCATTTTGATCCTCAATGTTGCTCCACCATGTCACTCCTCCATGTCTTCCATGTCACTCCCCCATGTACCTCTTCCGTGTCGGTCCTCCATGTGACTATTCCATATCGATCCTCCATGTTGCTCATCCCTGCTCGTCCATATCACTCCTCCATGTCACTCCTCCATGTCACTCCTCCATGTCACACCATAATGTTGCTCCTCCATGTCACTCCAGAATGTCACTCCAGAATTTGACTGCAGAATGTCACTCCTCCATATCCCTCCTCCATGTCAATCCTCTATGTAGATCCTCCATATCCCTCCTCCTTGTCACTCCTCCATGTCGATACCTCCATGTCACTCCAGAATGTCCCTCCAGAAAGTCACTCCAGAATGTCACTCTTCCATAAACCTCCTCCATATCTCCCCTCCATGTCACTCCTCCCTGTCTTCCATGTCACTCCTCTACGTCAACCCCCCCATGTCGCTCCTCCATGTCAACCCTCTATTTAACTGCTCCATGATGTTCCTCCATGTTGATCCTCCATGTTGCACATCCATTTCACTCCTCCATGTCTTCCATGTAACTCCCCTATGTACCTCCTCCATGAAGCTCCTCCTTGTTACTCCTTCATGTCGCTCCTCCATGTCGATCCTCCATGTCGCTCCTCCTTGTTAGTCCTCCACGTCGATCCTCCATTTCGATCTTCCATGTTGGTCCACCATGTCACTCCTCCATGTCTTCCATGTCACTCCCCCATGTACCTACTCCATGTAGCTCCTCCATGTAGATCCTTCATGTTACTCCTCTATGTCAATCCTCCATATGTCTCATCAATGTCATTCCAGAATGTGACTCCAGAATGTCGCTCATCCATGTCACTCCAGAATGTCCCTCCAGAATGTCCCTCCAAAATGTCACTCCTCCATGTAACTCCTCCATTTCAGCCCTCCATGTTGATCCACCATGTTGATCCTCAATGTCACTCCTCCATGTCATCCATGACACTACTCCATATCACGCCTCCAGGTCTCTCCTCCATGTTAATCCACCATGTCATTCCTCCATGTAGATCCTACATGTTACTCCTCCATGTCGCTCTTCCATGTCGCTCCTCCATGTCACTCCTCCATGTCACTCCAGAATGTCCCTCCAGAATGTCCCTCCAAAATTTCACTCCTCCATGTAACTCCGCCATGTCGATCCTCCATGTCACTCCTCCTTGCTCCTCCATATCACTCCAACATGTCCCTCCAGAATGTCACTCCAGAATGTCACTCCTCCATGTCCCTCCTCCATGTCACTCCTCCATATCGAATCTCTATTTCGCTCCTCCATGTCACTCCTCCCTGTCTTCCACGTCAATCCTCCATGTAACTCCTCCATGTCAATCCTACATGTCACTCCTCATGTCACTTCGCCATGTCGCTCCTCCATGTCACTCCTCCATGTCGATTGTCAATGTAACTCCTCCATGTCACACTTCCATGTCACTGCTCAATGTCGATCCTCCATTTTGATCCTCAATGTTGCTCCACCATGTCACTCCTCCATGTCTTCCATGTCACTCCCCCATGTACCTCTTCCGTGTCGGTCCTCCATGTGACTATTCCATATCGATCCTCCATGTTGCTCATCCCTGCTCGTCCATATCACTCCTCCATGTCACTCCTCCATGTCACTCCTCCATGTCACACCATAATGTTGCTCCTCCATGTCACTCCAGAATGTCACTCCAGAATTTGACTGCAGAATGTCACTCCTCCATATCCCTCCTCCATGTCAATCCTCTATGTAGATCCTCCATATCACTCCTCCTTGTCACTCCTCCATGTCGATACCTCCATGTCACTCCAGAATGTCCCTCCAGAAAGTCACTCCAGAATGTCACTCCTCCATAAACCTCCTCCATATCTCCACTCCATGTCACTCCTCCCTGTCTTCCATGTCACTCCTCTACGTCAACCCCCCCATGTCGCTCCTCCATGTCAACCCTCTATTTAACTGCTCCATGATGTTCCTCCATGTTGATCCTCCATGTTGCACATCCATTTCACGCCTCCATGTCTTCCATGTAACTCCCCTATGTACCTCCTCCATGAAGCTCCTCCTTGTTACTCCTTCATGTCGCTCCTCCATGTCGATCCTCCATGTCGCTCCTCCTTGTTAGTCCTCCACGTCGATCCTCCATTTCGATCTTCCATGTTGGTCCACCATGTCACTCCTCCATGTCTTCCATGTCACTCCCCCATGTACCTACTCCATGTAGCTCCTCCATGTAGATCCTTCATGTTACTCCTCTATGTCAATCCTCCATATGTCTCATCAATGTCATTCCAGAATGTGACTCCAGAATGTCGCTCATCCATGTCACTCCAGAATGTCCCTCCAAAATGTCACTCCTCCATGTAACTCCTCCATTTCAGCCCTCCATGTTGATCCACCATGTTGATCCTCAATGTCACTCCTCCATGTCATCCATGACACTACTCCATATCACGCCTCCAGGTCTCTCCTCCATGTTAATCCACCATGTCACTCCTCCATGTCGCTCCTCCATATCAATCCTCCATGTCTATCCTCCTTGTCGCTCCTCCGTGTCGCTCCTCCATGTCACTTTTTTAAATCACTGCTCCATGTCGATACTCCATGTCACTCGTTAATGTCACTACTCCATGTCACTCCTCCATTTCACTCCTCCTTGTCGCTCCTCCATGTCGCTCCTCCTTTCTCCTACATTACACTCCTCCATGTAACTCCTCCATGTCCTCCATGTTGATCCACCATGTTGCTCCTCCATGTCACTTCTCCATGTCACTTCTCCCGGTGGCTCCTCTAAGTAGATCCTTGATGTCGCTCCTCCATGTCCAATCTCCATGTCACTTCTCCCGGTTGCTCCTCTATGTAGATCCTTGATGTCGCTCCTCTGTGTCACCTCTGCATGTCACTCCTCCATTTCACTCCTCCTTATCGCTCCTCCATGTAGATCCTACATGTCGCTCCTCCATGTCACTCCTCCATCTCACTCCTCCATGTTGCTTCTCCATATCGATCCTCCATGTCACTCCTCCAAGTCGTTCCTCCATGTCACTATTCTGTGTCGATCCTCCATTTCGCTCATCCTTGCTCCTCCATGTCACTCCTCCATGTCACTCCAGAATGTCGATCCTCCATGTAGCTCCTCCATGTAAGTCCTCCATGTCGATCATCCATGTCACTCCTCCAAGTCACTTCTCCCGGTTTCTCCTCTATGTAGACCTTACATGTTGCTCCTCCATGTCACTTCTCCATGTCACTCCTCCATTTCACTCCTCCATGTCGCTCCTCCATGATAATCCTCCATGTCACTCCTCCATGTTGCTCCTTCATTTCATTACTCCATCTCTATCCTCCATGTCGCTCCTCCATGTGTTTTCTCCATGTCGCTCCTCCATGTCAGTCCTCCATGTCGCTCCTCTATGTCACCCCTCCATGTTGATCTACCACGTTGATCCTCACTGTCGCTCCTCCATGTCACTCCTCCATGTCATCCATGACACTACTCCATGTCATGCCTCCATGTCACTCATCCTTGCTCCTCCATGACACTCCTCCATGTTGCTCCTCAATGTAGATCCTACATGTCCCTCCTCGATTTCACTCCTCCATCTCTCTCCTCCATGTTGCTTCTCCATGTCGATCCTCCATGTCACTCCTACAAGTCGCTCCTCCATGTCACTCCTCCTTGTCGATCCTCCATTTCGCTCATCCTTGCTCCTACATGTCCCTCCTCGATTTCACTCCTCCATGTCACTCCTCCATGCAACTCCTCCATGTCGCTCGTCCATGTCGCTTCTCCATGTTGCTTCTCCATGTCACTCCTAAATGCTGCTCCTTCATGTAAATCCTACATGTCGCTCTTCCATGTCACTCCTCAATGTCATTCCTCCATATCACTCATCCATGTCACTCCTCCATGTCCATCATCCATGTCACTCCTCCATGTCTCTCCTTCCTGTCATTCCTCCATTTCAATCCTCCATGTCGATCTTCCATGTCTCTCCTCCATGTCACTCCTCCATCTCTACCATGTCACTCCTCTATGTCACTCCTCCATGTCGATCCACCTTGTCAATACTCGATGTCGATCCTCCATGTCGCTCCTCCATGTCACTCCTCCATGTCACTGCTCCATGTCGATCCTCCATGTCGATCCTCGATGTTGCTCCTCCATTTCACTGCTCCATGTCTTCCATGTCACTCCCCTATGTACCTCCTCCATGTCTCTCCTCTGTGTCACTCCTCCATGTCACTCCTCCTTATTGATCCTCCATATCGCTCCTTAATGTCGATCCTCCAGGTCACTCCTCAATTTAGATCCTACATGTTACTCCTCCATGTCGATCTTCCATGTCACTCCACCATGTCACTCCTCCATGTCACTCCTCCATGTTGCTCCAATTTGTCACTCCTCCATGTCACTGCTCAATGTCGATTCTTCATGAATCTCCTACATGTCTTCCATGTTGACACATGTCGATCCTCAATGTCGCTCCTCCTTAATCATCCATATTACTCCACCATGTCGCTCCTCCATGTCACTCCAGAATGTCGCTCCTCCATGTCAATCCAGATTTAACTCCAGAATGTCAGTCCTCCATGTCGATCCTCCATGTCAATCTTCCATGTCTATCCTCCATGTCACTCCTCCATCTCTACCATGTCACTCCTCCATGTCACTCCTCCATGTCGATCAACCTTGACGCTCCACCATGTCGGTCCTCTATGTCGCTTTTCCATGTCGATCCTCCATTTCACTCCTGAATGTAGATCCGACATATCACTCCAGAATTCCAATCCAGAATTTAAGGAGGACTGACAACTCCTTCATGTCAGTCCTCCCTGTCAATACTCCATGTCGATCTTCCATGTCTCTCCTCCACGTCACTCCTCCATGTCACTCCCACTTGTTGATCCTCCATGTCAGTCCTCCATGTTGCTCCTCGATGTCGCTCCTCCTTGTTGATACTCCATATCGCTCCTCCATGTCGATCCTCCATGTCACTCCTCCATGTTGATCCTCCATGTCTCTCCTACATGTCTCTCCTCCATGTCACTCCTCCATGTCCCTCCAGAATGTCACTCCTCCATGTCACTACTCAATGTCGATCCTCCATGTCACTACTCCATGTCTTTAATGTCACTCCTCCATGTCTCTCCTCCGTGTCACTCCTCCATATCACTCCTCCATGTCGATCCTCCATGTCGATCTTCCATGTCTCTCCTCCATGTCACTCCTCCATCTCTAACATGTCACTCCTCCATGTTGATCCTCCATGTCGATCTTCCATGTCTCTCCTCCATGTCACTCCTCCATCTCTACCATGTCACTCCTCCATGTTGATCCTCCATGTCGATCTTCCATGTCGATCCTCTTTGTCACTCCTCCATGTCACTACTCAATATCAAATCCTCCATGTCACTCCTCCATGTCTTACATGTCACTCCTCTGTGTCGATCTTCCATGTCACTCCTCAATGTCACTCCTCCATGTCGATCCTCCATGTGACTCCACCATGTTGATCCTCTATGTAGCTCCTAATGTCACTCCTCCATGTCTCTCCTCTGTGTCACTCCTCCATATCACTCCTCCATGTCCCTCCAGAATGTCATTCCTCCATGTCAGTCCTCCAAGTCGCTCCGTGATGTTGGTCCTCATGTAGCTCCTCCATGTAACTCTTCTATGATTCTCCTCCTAGTCACTCCTCCATGTTTATCCTCCATGTCGCTCCTCCTTGCTCCTCTATTTCACTCCTCCATGTCATTCTTCCATGTCACTCCAGAATGTTTCTCCTCCATGACACTCCAGAATGTCACTCCAGAATTTAACTCCAGAATGTTACTCCTCCATGTCCCTCCTCCATGTCACTTATCCATGTCGATCCTCCATGTCGATCCTCTATTTCGCTCCTCCATGTCACTCCTCCATGTCAATACCACATGTCACTCCTCCTTGTCACTCCTCCATGTTGCTCCTCCATGTCACTCCTCCATGTTGATCCTCTATGTCAATCCTCCATATCTCTCATCAATGTCACTCCAAAATGTCACTCCAGAATGTCGCTCCTCCATGTTACTCCAGAATGTCCCTCCAAGATGGCCCTCCAAAATATAACTCCTCCATGTCACTCCTAAATGTCTTCCATGTAAACACATCTCGATCCTCCATGTCGCTCCTCCTTGCTCATCCATATCAATCCACCATGTCACTCCTCCATGTCACTCCGAAATGTCAATCCAGATTTAAATCCAGAATGTCACTCCTCCATGTCAATCCTCAATGTCGAACTTCCATGTCTCTCCTCTATGTCACTCCTCCATCTCTACCATGTCACTCCTCCATGTCGATCCTCCATGTCGATATTCCATGTCTCTCCTCCATGTCGATCTTCCATGTCGATCTTCCATGTCTCTCCTCCATGTCACTCCTCCATCTCTACCATATCACTCCTCCATGTCACTCCTCCATGTCGATCCACCTTGTCAATACTCAATGTCGATGCTCCATGTCGCTCCTCCATGTCACTCCTCCATGTCACTGCTCCATGTCGATCCTCCATGTCTCTCCTCTGTGTCACTCCTCCATGTCACTCCCCCTTGTTGATCCTCCATGTCAGTCCTCCATGTTGCTCCTCGATGTCGCTCCTCCTTATCGATCCTCCATATCGCTCCTCCATGTCGATCCTCCAGGTCACTCCTCCATTTCGATCCTACATGTTACTCCTCCATGTCGATCTTCCATGTCACTCCTCCATGTCGCTCCAATTTGTCACTCCTCCATGTCACTGCTCAATGTCGATCCTCCATGAAACTCCTCCATGTCTTCCATGTTGACACATGTCGATCCTCTATTTCGCTCCTCCATGTCACACTTCCATGTCACTTCTCGATGTCGCTCTTCCATATCGATCCTCCATGTCGCTCTTCCATGTTACTCCTCCTTGTCGCTCCTCCTTGTCACTCCTCCATGATGGAGGATCGACATGGAGCAGTGGCTCCATGCCGATCCTCCATTTTTATACTCCATGTTGCTCCACCATGTAACTCCGCCATGTCTTCCAATATCACTCCCCCATGTACCTCATCCGTGTCGGTCCTCCATGTGACTATTCCATGTCGATCCTCCATGTTGCTCGTCCCTGATCATCCACATCACTCCTCCATGTCACTCCTCCATGTCACCCCAGAATGTTGCTCCTCCATGTCACTCCAGAATGTCACTCCAGAATTTGACTCCAGAATGTCAATCCTCCATGTCCCTCCTCCATGTCAATCCTCTATGTAGATCCTCCATATCACTCCTCCTTGTCACTCCTCCATGTCGATACCTCCATGTCACTCCAGAATGTCCCTCCAGAAAGTCACTCCAGAATGTCACTCCTACATAAACCTCCTCCATGTCACTCCTCCATGTCAATCCTCTATTTCACACCTCCATATCTCCCCTCCATGTCACTCCTTCCTGTCTTCCATGTCACTCCTCCATGTCAACCCTCCGTGTCGATCCTCCATTTCGCTCCACCATGTCAACCCTCCTTGTCACTACTCCAAGTCACTACTCAATGTCGATCCTCCATGTCACACCTCCATGTCTTCCATGTCACTCCTCCGGTTCGATCCTCCATGTCACTCCAGAATGTTACTCCTACATGTCACTCCAGAATGTCACTCCAGAATTTCAACCCAGAATGTCGCTCCTCCATGTCCCTCCTTCCTGTCACTCCACCATGTCGATAATCCATGTCGCTCCTCCATGTTGATCCTCCATGTCACTCCTCCATGTTGCTCATCCTTGCTCCTCCATGTCACTCCTCGATGCCGCTACTCCATGTCAATCTAGAATCTCCCTCCTCCTTGTCGATCCTCCATGTAACTCCTCCATATCACTCCTCCATGTCTCTACTACATGTCGATCCTCCATGTCACTCTTCCTTGTCACTCCAAAATGTACCTCCTCCTTTGACCTCCTCCAAGTCACTCCTCCATGTCACTCCTTAATGTCACTCCTCAATGTCACTCCTCCATGTCGAAGCTCCATGTCACTCCTCCATGTCACTCCTCCATGTTGCTCCTCCATGTCGATTCTCCATGTCGCTCCACTATGTCGCTTCTCCATGTAGCTTTTCCATTTCAGTCCTTCATGTCGATCAACAATTACACTCCTCCATGTCACTCCTCCATGTTGCTCCTCCATGTAGATCGTAGATGTCGCTCCTCAATGTCGCTTCTCCATGTCGATCCTTCATGTCCCTCCTCCAACTTGCTACTCCATGTCACTCCTCCATGTCGATCCACCATGTCCCTCATCCTTGCTCCTCCATGTCACTCCTCCATGTCACTCCAGAATGTTGCTCCTCTATGTCCCTCCTTCCTCTGACTCCTCAATGTAACTCCTCTATGTCACTACTCCATGTCTTCCATGACACTCCTCCATGTCACTCCTCCATGTATCTCCTGCGTGTCAATCCTACATGTCACTCCTCCATGTCGCTCCTCCATGTCAATCCTCCATGTCACTCCTCCATTTAGATCCTACATGTTACTCCTCCATGTCGATCTTCCATGTCAATCCAGAATGTCGCTCCTCCGTGTCACTCCAGAATGTACCTCCTCGTTGTCAGACATCCATGTAGCTCCTCCATGTAGCTCCTCAATGTCGCTCCCCTGTATCGATCCTCAATGTCGCTCCTCCATGTCGATCCTCCATGTCATTCATCCATGTGGATCCAACATGTTACTCCTCCATGTTGATCTTCAATGTCGCTCCTCCATGTCACTCCAGAATGTCGCTCCTCCATGTCACTCCAGAATGTCACTCCTCCATGTCACTCAAGAATGTCACTCCAGAATTTAACTCCAGAATGTTACTCCTCCATTCACCTCCTCCATGTCGCTCATCCATGTCTCTCCAGAATGTCCCTCAAGAATGTCACTCCAGAATGTCACTCCTCCATGTCCCTCCTCCTTGTCATTCCACCATGTTGATCCTCTATTTCGCTCCTGCATGTCACTCCTCCCTGTCTTCCATGTCAATCCTCCATGTTACTCCTCCATGTCACTCCGCCACATTGCTCCTCCATGTCACTCCTCCATGTTGATCCTCCATGTCGAAACTCCATGTTGCTCCTCCATGTCACTCCTCCATATCTTACATGTCACTCCACCGTGTCGCTCCTCCATGTCACTTATTCATATCGATCCTCCATGTCGTTCCTCCTTGATCCTCCATATCACTCCTCCATGTCATTCCTCCATGTCACTCCAGAATGTCGCTCCTCCATGTCACTCCAGAATGTCACTCCATAATTTAACTCCAGATTGTTAATCACTGCTCCATGTCGATCCTCTATTGCGCTCCTCCATGTCATTACTCCATGTCTTCCACGTCACTCCTCCATGTAACTACTCAATGTCGATACCTCCATGTCACTCCAGAATGTCCCTCCAGAAAGTCACTCCATAATGTCACTCCTCCATGAACCTCCTCCATGTCACTCCTCCATGTCGATCCTCTATTTCACACCTCCATGTCGCCACTCCATGTCACTCCTCCCTGTCTTCAATGTCCCTCCTCCATGTCGATCCTCCATGTCGATCCTCCATGTCGATCGTCCATGTCACTCCTCCACGTAACTGCTCCATGTCGATCTTCCATGTCGATCTTCCATGTTGCACCTCCATTTCACTCCTCCATGTCTTCCATGTCATTCCTCCATGTCATTCCTCCATGTCGTTCCTCCATGTCGATCCTCCATGTCGATCCTCCATGTCGCTCCTCCTTGTTACTCCTTCATGTTGCTCCTCCTTGTCACTCCTCCATGTTGATCCTCCATGTTATTCCTCCATTTCACTCCTCCATGTCGCTCCTCCATGTCACTCCAGAATGTCACTCCAAAATTTAACTCCAGAATGTCACTCCTCCATGTCCCTCCTCCATTCTATTCCAGAATGTCACTCCAGAATTTAACTCCAGAATGTCACTCCTCCATGTCCTTTCTCCATGTCAATCCTCCATGTCAGTCCTAATTGTCGATCCTCCATGTCAGTCCTCCATGTCACTCCTCAATGTTGCTCCTCCACGTTGCTCCTCCATGTCGATCTTCCATGTCGATCTTCCATGTCAAGCATGTCACTCCTCCATGTCCGTCCTCCATGTCAATCTTCCATGTCGATCCTCCATGTCACTCCTCCATGTCAATCACCCATGTCAGTCCTCCATGTCACTACTCATTGTTACTCCTTCATGTGGCTCCTCCATGTCGATCCTCCATGTCACTCCTCCTTGTTACTTCTTCATGTCACTCCTCCTTGTCACTACTCCAAGTCACTACTCAATGTCTATCCTCCATGTCACTCCTCCATCTCACTCCTCCCTGTTGATCCTCCATGTCAGTCCTCCTCGTCAATCCTCCATGTGACTGCTCAATGTCGCTCCTCCATGTCGATCCTCCATGTCACTCCTCCTTGTTACTCCTCCATGTCACTCTAGAATGTTGCTCCTCCATGCCATTCCAGAATTTCACTCCAGAATTTAACTCCAGAATGTCACTCCTCCATGTCCCTCCTCCATGTCAATCCTCTATGTCCATCCTCCATGTCACTCCTTCATGTCACTCCAGAATGTCCCTCCAGAATATCACTCCAGAATGTCAGTCCTCCATGTCCCTCTTCCATGTCGATCCTCCATGTCACTGCTCCATGTCGCTCCTCCATGTCGCCCCTAATTGCTCATCCATATCACTCCTCCATGTCACTCTAGAATGTTGGTCCTACATGTCACTCCAGAAGTCACTCAAGAATTTAACTCCAGAATGTCACTCCTCCATGTACCTCCTCCATGTCAATCGTATATGTCCATCCTCCATATCACTCCTCCACGTCACTCCGGAATGTTCATCCAGAATGTCACTCTGGAATGTAACTCCTCCATATACCTCCTCCATATGACTCCTCCATGTCGATGTTCAATTTAACACCTCCATTTCGCTCCTACATGTCACTCCTCCGTCTCCTATGTCACTCCTCCATGTCACTCCTCCATGTCGATCCTCCATGTCACTCCTCCATGTTGCTCCTCCTTGTTACTCCTTCATGTGGCTCATCCTTGTCTCTCCTCCATGTCACTGCTCCATATCGATCGTCGATCGTCCATGTTGATCCTCCATGTTGCTACACCATGTCACTCTTCCATGTCTTCCATGTCAATCCCCCATGTCACTCCTCAATGTCACTCCAGAATGTTGCTCCTCCATGTCACTCCAGAATGTCGCTCCTCCATGTCCATCCAGAATGTCATTCTGCAATGTCATTCCTCCAAGTCGATCCGTAATGTTGCTCCTCATGTAGCTCCTACATGAAACTCTTCTATGTTTCTCCTCCATGTCACTCCTCCATCTCGATCCTCCATTTCGCTCCTCCATTTCACTCCTCCATGTCACTCCAGAATGTCGCTCCTCCATGTCACTCCAGAATGTCACTTCAGAATTTAACTCCAGAATGTTACTCCTCCATGTCCCTCCTCCATGTCGCTCCTCCATGTCACTCAAGAATGTCACTCCTCCATGTCCCTCCTCCATGTCACTCCTCCATGTCGATCCTCCATGTCGATCTACTATTTCGCTCCTCCATGTCACTCCTCCCTTTCTTCTATGTCACTCCTCTATGTAACTCCTCCATGTCAATACTACATGTCACTCCTTCTTGTCACTTCTCCATGTTGCTCCTCCATGTCACTCCTCCATGTTGATCCTCTATGTTAATCTTCCATATCTCTCATCAATGTCACTCCAAAATGTCACTCCAGAATGTCGCTCCTCCATGTTACTCCAGAATGTCCCTCCAAGATGGCCCTCCATAATGTAACTCCTCCATGTCACTCCTAAATGTCTTCATTGTCGACACATCCCGATCCTCCATGTCGCTCCTCCTTGCTCATCCATATCAATCCACTATGTCACTCCTCCATGTAACTCCAAAATGTCAATCCAGATTTAACTCCAGAATGTCACTCCTCCATGTCAAACCTCAATGTCGAACTTCCATGTCTCTCCTCCATGTCACTCCTTCATCTCTACCATGTCACTCCTCCATGTCGATACTCCATGTCGATCTTCCATGTCTCTCATCCATGTCGATCTTCCATGTCTCTCCTCCATGTCACTCCTCCATCTCTACCATGTCACTCCTCCATGTCACTCTTCCATGTTGATCCACCTTGTCAATACTCCATGTCGATCCTCCATGTCGCTCCTCCATGTCACTGCTCCATGTCACTGCTCCATGTCGATCCTCCATGTCGATCCTCAATGTTGCTCCTCCATTTCACTGCTCCATGTCATCCATGTCACTCCTTTATGTACCTCCTCCATATCTCTCCTCTGTGTCACTTGTCCATGTCACTCCCCCTTGTTGATCCTCCATGTCAGTCCTCCATGTTGCTCCTCGATGTCGCTCCTCCTTATCGATCCTCCATATCGCTCCTCCATGTCGATCCTCCAGGTCACTCCTCCATTTAGATCCTACATGTTACTCCTCCAAGTCGATCTCTCATGTCACTCCTCCATGTCGCTCCAATTTGTCACTCCTCCATGTCACTGCTCAATGTCGATCCTCCATGAAACTCCTCCATGTCTTCAATGTTGACACATGTCGATACTCAATGTCGCTCCTCCTTAATCATCCATATCACTCCACCATGTCACTCCTCCATGTCACTCCAGAATGTCGCTCCTCCATGTCAATCCAGATTTAACTCCATGATGTCAGTCCTCTATGTCGATCCTCCATGTCAATCTTCCATGTCGATCCTCCATGTCACTCCTCCATCTCTACCATGTAACTCCTCCTTGTCACTCCTCCATGTCACTCCTACATGTTGATCTTCCATGTCTCTCCTCCATGTCACTCCAGAATGTTGCTCCTCCATGTCACTCCAGAATGTCGCTCCTCCATGTCCCTCCAGAATGTCACTCCACCATGTCCCTCCAGCATGTACCTCCTTGTTGTCAGTTCTCATGTCGCTCCGCAGTGTTGCCCAACCATGTAACTCCTCCATGTTGCTCTTCCATGTTGCTTCTCCATGTCACTCCTACATGTCAATCCTCCATGTCACTCCTCCATTTCACTCCTCCTTGTCACTCCAGAATGTCGCTTCTCCATGTCACTCCTCTGTCTTCCATGTCACTCCCCCATCTCACTCCTTCATGTCGATCCTCAATGTCGATCTTCCATGTCTCTCCTCCATGTCACTCCTCCATCTCTACCATGTCACTTCTCCATGTCGATCCACCTTGTCAATACTCCATGTCGATCCTCCATGTCGCTCCTCCATGTCACTCCTCCATGTCACTGCTCAATGTCAATCCTCCATGTCGATCCTCGATGTTGCTTCTCAATTTCACTGCTCCATGTCTTCCATGTCACTCCCCTATGTACCTCCTCCATGTCTCTCCTCCATGTCACTCATCCATGTCACTCCCCCTTGTTGATCCTCCATGTCAGTCCTCCATGTTGCTCCTTGATGTCGCTCCTCCTTGTTGATACTCCATATCGCTCCTCCATGTCGATCCTCCATGTCACTCCTACATGTCTCTCCTCCATGTCACTCCTCCTTGTTGATCCTTCATGTCAGTCCTCCATGTCACTCCTCAATGTCGTTCCTCCATGTCGATCCTCAATGTCGCTCCTCCATGTCGATCCTTCATGTCATTCCTCCATGTAGATCCTACATGTCACTCCTCCATGTCGATCTTCCATGTAGCTCCTCCATGTCGCTCTTCCATGTCGCTCCTCCATGTCACTCCTCCATGTCACTACAGAATGTCCCTCCAGAATGTCCCTCCAAAATTTCACTCCTCCATGTAACTCCTCTATTACGCTCCTCTTTGTCACTCCTCCAAGTCACTACTCTATGTCGGTCTTCCATGTCGATCCTCCATGTAATTCCTCCATGTAGATCCTACATGTTACTCCTCCATGTTGCTCCTCCATGTCACTCCTCCATGTCACTCCAGAATGTCCCTCCAGAATGTCCCTCCAAAATTTCACTCCTCCATGTAACTCCTCCATGTCGCTCCTCTTTGTCACTCCTCCAAGTCACTACTCTATGTCAGTCCTCCATGTCGCTCCTCAATGTCGCTCCTCCATGTCGATCCTCAATGTTGCTCCTCCATGTCACTCCTCCATGTCACTCCAGAATGTCCCTCCAGAATGTCCCTCCAAAATTTCAATCCTCCATGTAACTCCGCCATGTCGATCCTCCATGTCACTCCTCCTTGCTCCTCCATATCACTCCAACATGTCCATCCAGAATGTCACTCCAGAATGTCACTCCTCCATGTCCCTCCTCCATGTCACTCCTCCATATCAAATCTCTATTTCGCTCCTCCATGTCACTCCTCCCTGTCTTCCACGTCAAACCTCCATGTAACTCCTCCATGTCAATCATACATGTCACTCCTCATGTCACTTCGCCATGTCGCTCCTCCATGTCACTCCTCCATGTCGATCGTCAATGTAACTCCTCCATGTCACACTTCCATGTCACTGCTCAATGTCGATCCTCCATTTTGATCCTCAATGTTGCTCCACCATGTCACTCCTCCATGTCTTCCATGTCACTCCCCCATGTACCTCATCCGTGTCGGTCCTCCATGTGACTATTCCATATCGATCCTCCATGTTGCTCATCCCTGCTCGTCCATATCACTCCTCCATGTCACTCCTCCATGTCACTCCTCCATGTCACCCCATAATGTTGCTCCTCCATGTCACTCCAGAATGTCACTCCAGAATTTGACTGCAGAATGTCACTCCTCCATATCCCTCCTCCATGTCAATCCTCTATGTAGATCCTCCATATCACTCCTCCTTGTCACTCCTCCATGTCGATACCTCCATGTCACTCCAGAATGTCCCTCCAGAAAGTCACTCCAGAATGTCACTCCTCCATAAACCTCCTCCATGTCTCTCCTCCATGTCAATCCTATATTTCACAACTCCATATCTCCCCTCCATGTCACTCCTCCCTGTCTTCCATGTCACTCCTCTACGTCAACCCTCCATGTCGCTCCTCCATGTCAACCCTCTATTTAACTGCTCCATGATGATCCTCCATGTTGATCCTCCATGTTGCACATCCATTTCAGTCCTCCATGTCTTCCATGTAACTCCCCTATGTACCTCCTCCATGAAGCTCCTCCTTGTTACTCCTTCATGTCGCTCCTCCATGTCGATCCTCCATGTCGCTCCTCCATGTTGGTCCACCATGTCACTCCTCCATGTCTTCCATGTCACTCCCCCATGTACCTACTCCATGTAGCTCCTCCATGTAGATCCTTCATGTTACTCCTCTATGTCAATCCTCCATATGTCTCATCAATGTCACTCCAGAATATCAGTCCAGAATGTAGCTCCTCCATGTCACTCCAGAATATCACTCCAGATTTAACTCCAGAATGTCACTCCTCCATGTCCCTCCTCCATGTTGCTCCTCCATGTCACTCCAAAAAGTCACTCCAAAATTTAACTCCAGAATGTCACTCATCCATGTCCCTCCTCCATTCTATTCCAGAATGTCACTCCTCCATTTCCTTTCTACATGTCAATCCTCCATGTCAGTCCTAATTGTCGATCCTCCATGTCAGTCCTCCATGTCGCTCCTCAATGTTGCTCCTCCACGTCGCTCCTCCATGTTGATCTTCCATGTCAATCTTCCATGTCAAGCATGTCACCCCTCCATGTCCGTCCTCCATGTCAATCTTCCATGTCGATCCTCCATGTCACTCCTCCATGTCAATCACCCATATCAGTCCTCCATGTCACTACTCATTGTTACTCCTTTATGTGGCTCCTCCATGTCGATCCTCCATGTCACTCCTCCTTGTGACTTCTTCATGTCACTCATCCTTGTCACTACTCCAAGTCACTACTCAATGTCTATCCTCCATGTCACTCCTCCATCTCACTCCTCCTCGTCAATCCTCCATGTGACTGCTCAATGTCGCTCCTCCATGTCGATCCTCCATGTCGCTTCACCTTGTTACTCCTCCATGTCGCTCTAGAATGTTGCTCCTCCATGCCATTCCAGAATTTCACTTCAGAATTTAACTCCAGAATGTCACTCCTCCATGTCCCTCCTCCATGTCAATCCTCTATGTCCATCCTCCATGTCACTCCTTCATGTCACTCCAGAATGTCCCTCCAGAATATCACTCCAGAATGTCAGTCCTCCATGTCCCTCTTCCATGTCGATCTTCCATGTCACTGCTCCATGTCGCTCCTCCATGTCGCCCCTAATTGCTCATCCATATCACTCCTCCATGTCACTCTAGAATGTTGCTCCTCCATGTCACTCCAGAAGTCACTCAAGAATTTAACTCCAGAATGTCACTCCTCCATGTACCTCCTCCATGTCAATCGTATATGTCCATCCTTCATATCACTCCTCCACGTCACTTCGGAATGTTCATCCAGAATGTCACTCTAGAATGTAACTCCTCCATATCCCTCCACCATATGACTCCTCCATGTCGATGTTCAATTTAACACCTCCATTTCGCTCCTACATGTCACTCCTCCGTCTCCTATGTCACTCCTCCATGTCGCTCCTCCTTGTTACTACTCCATGTCGCTCCATGTCTTCCATGTCACTCCAGAATGTCACTCCTCCATGTCTTTCCAGAATGTCGCTCCTCCTTGTCCCTCCAGAATGTAATTCCTCCATGTCAGTCCTCGAAATCACTCCGTGATGTTGCTCCTTATGTAGCTCCTCCATGTAACTCTTCTATGTTTCTCCTCCATGTCACTCCTCCATCTCGATCCTCCATTTCGCTCCTCCATTTCACTCCTCCATGTCACTCCAGAATGTCGCTCCTCCTAGTCACTCCCCCATGTTTATCCTACATGTCGCTACTCCTTGCTCCTCCATATAACTCCTCTATGTAACTCCTCCATGCTAATGCTACATGTCACTCCTCCATGTCACTCCGCCATGTAGCTCCTCCATGTCTCTCCTCCATGTCACTCCTACTATGTCGAATCCTCCATGTACTCCAGTTACTTTTCCTCCATGTCATTCCGCCCATGTCGCTCCTCCGTTGTCACTCCTGCCATGTCAGTCCCTCCATTGTCAACTCCTCCTATGTCGACTTCCTCCATGCATCCTCCAGACACACTTCCATGTCACTCCCTCCATGTCACTCATTACATGTCGATCCTCCCATTTCGCTCCGTCCATGTCGATCCTGCTCAATGTCACTCCACCATGTGTTCCATGTCACTCCTCGTGTTGCTCCTCCATGTGACTATTCCATGTCCATCCTCTATGTCTCTCATCCCTGCTACTCCATATCACTCCTCCATGTATCTCCTCCATGTCACCCCAGAATGCCGCTCCTCCATGTCACTCCAGAATGTCTCTCCAGAATTTAACTCCAGAACGTCACTCCTCCATGTCACTCCTCCATGTCAATCCTCTATGTTGATCCTCCATATCACTCCTCCTTGTCACTCCTCCATGTCGATACCTCCATGTCACTCCAGAATGTCCCTCAGGAAAGTCACTCCAGAATGTCACTCCTCCATATATCCTCCTCCATGTCGATCCTCTATTTCACACCTCCATGTCGCCCCTCCATGTCACTCCTCCATGTCTTCCATGTCAGTCCTGCATGTAACTCCGCCATGTCGATCCTCCATGTCGCTTCTCCATGTCACTCCAGAATGTCGCTCCTCCATGTCACTCCAGAATATCACTCCAGATTTAACTCCAGAATGTCACTCCTCCATGTCCCTCCTCCATGTTGCTCCTCCATGTCACTCCAAAAAGTCACTCCAAAATTTAACTCCAGAATGTCACTCCTCCATGTCCCTCCTCCATTCTATTCCAGAATGTCACTCCAGAATTTAACTCTAGAATGTCACTCCTCCATGTCCTTTCTTCCATGTCAATCCTCCATGTCAGTCCTAATTGTCGATCCTCCATGTCAGTCCTCCATGTCGCTCCTCAATGTTGCTCCTCCACATCGCTCCTCCATGTTGATCTTCCATGTCGATCTTCCATGTCAAGCATGTCACTCCTCCATGTCCGTCCTCCATGTCAATCTTCTATGTCGATCCTCCATGTCACTCCTCCATGTCAATCACCCATGTCAGTCCTCCATGTCACTACTCATTGTTACTCCTTTATGTGGCTCCTCCATGTCGATCCTCCATGTCACTCCTCCTTGTTACTTCTTCATGTCACTCCTCCTTGTCACTACTCCAAGTCACTACTCAATGTCTATCCTCCATGTCACTCCTCCATCTCACTCCTCCCTGTTGATCCTCCATGTCAGTCCTCCTCGTCAATCCTCCATGTGACTGCTCAATGTCGCTCCTCCATGTCGATCCTCCATGTCGCTCCTCCTTGTTACTCCTCCATGTCACTCTAGAATGTTGCTCCTCCATGCCATTCCAGAATTTCACTCCAGAATTTAACTCCAGAATGTCACTCCTCCATGTCCCTCCTCCATGTCAATCCTCTATGTCCATCCTCCATGTCACTCCTTCATGTCACTCCAGAATGTCCCTCCAGAATATCACTCCAGAATGTCAGTCCTCCATGTCCCTCTTCCATGTCGATCCTCCATGTCACTGCTCCATGTCGCTCCTCCATGTCGCCCCTAATTGCTCATCCATATCACTCCTCCATGTCACTCTAGAATGTTGCTCCTCCATGTCACTCCAGAAGTCACTCAAGAATTTAACTCCAGAATGTCACTCCTCCATGTACCTCCTCCATGTCAATCGTATATGTCCATCCTCCATATCACTCCTCCACGTCACTCCGGAATGTTCATCCAGAATGTCACTCTAGAATGTAACTCCTCCATATCCCTCCTCCATATGACTCCTCCATGTCGATGTTCAATTTAACACCTCCATTTCGCTCCTACATGTCACTCCTCCGTCTCCTATGTCACTCCTCCATGTCGCTCCTCCTTGTTACTACTCCATGTCGCTCCATGTCTTCCATGTCACTCCAGAATGTCGCTCCTCCTTGTCCCTCCAGAATGTAATTCCTCCATGTCAGTCCTCCAAATCGCTCCGTGATGTTGCTCCTTATGTAGCTCCTCCATGTACTCTTCTATGTTTCTCCTCCATGTCACTCCTCCATCTCGATCCTCCATTTCGCTCCACCATTTCACTCCTCCATGTCACTCCAGAATGTCGCTCCTCCTAGTCACTCCCCCCATGTTTATCCTCCATGTTGCTCCTCCTTGCTCCTCCATATAACTCCTCTATGTAACTCC
Source organism: Sebastes umbrosus (assembly GCF_015220745.1). Lineage (NCBI taxonomy): Eukaryota > Metazoa > Chordata > Actinopteri > Perciformes > Sebastidae > Sebastes > Sebastes umbrosus. The sequence goes on from NC_051287.1 coordinate 27,947,530, forward strand.
TCAATGTCAATGCTCCATGTCACTCCTCCATGTAGATCCTTCATGTTATTCCTCTGTGTCGCTCCTCCTTGTCACTCCTCCATGTCACTACTCAATATCAATTCTCCATGTCAATTCTCCATGTCTTCCATGTCACTACACCGTGTCGCTCCTCCATGTCACTTATTCATGTCGATCCTCCATGTCACACCTCCTTCTTCCTCCATATCACTCCTCCATGTCATTCCTCCATGTAACTCCAGTATGTCGCTCCTCCATGTCACTCCAGAATGTCATCCAGATTTAACTCCAGAATGTCACTCCAGAATTTAACTCCATATTGTAACTCCTCCATGTCCATCCTCCATGTCGCTCCTCCATGTCACTCCTCCATGTCACTCCAGAATGTCAATCCAGATTGACTCCAGAATGTCACTCCCTCCATGTCGATCCTCCATGTCGATCTTCCATGTCTCTCCAACCATTTCACACCTCCATGTCTCACTTCCATGTCATTCCTCCATGTCGCTCCTCCTTGCTCCTCCATATCACTCCTCCATGTTGCTCCTCCATGTCACTCCAGAATGTTGCTCCTCAATGTCACTCCAGAATGACACTCCAGAATTTAAACTCCAGAATGTCACTCCTCCATATCCTTCCTCAGTGTCAATCCTCCATGTCGATCCTCCTTGTCACGTCACGATGTCGATCCTGCATGTCAGTCCTCAATGTCGCTCCTCAATGTTACCCCACCATTACACTCCTCCTTGTCACTCCTCCATGAAACTGATCCATGTCAATCTTCCATGTCGATACTCCATGTTGTTCCTCCATATCACTCCTCCATGTCTTCCATGTCACTCCCCCATGTACCTCCTCAATGTCGCTCCAGAATGTCCCTCCAGAATGTCACTCCTCAGTGTCGCTCCTTCATGTCACTACACTATGTTGATCCTCCATGTTGCTCCTCCTTGCTCCTCCATATCACTCCTCCATCTCACTCCAGAATGTCCCTCCAAAATTTAACTCCATAATGTCACTCCTCCATGTCACTCCAGAATGTCACTCCAGAATTTAACTCCAGAATGTAACTCCTCCATGTCCTTTCTCCATGTCGATCCTCAATGTCAGTCATCCATGTCTAATCTCCATGTCAGTCCTTCATGTTTGCTCCTCAATGTTGCTCCTCCATGACGCTCCTCTTGTCATTCCTCCATATTGCTACTCCATGTCACTCATCCATGTCTTCCATGTCACTCCCTCATACACCTACTCCATGTCGCTCCTCCATGTAGATCCTTTATGTTTATCATCCATGTCGATCTTCCATGTCGCTCCTCCATGTCACTCCAGAACATCCCTCCAGAATGTCACCCTAGAATGTCACTCCTCCATGTCAGTCCCCCATGTCACTCCGCAATGTCGCTCCT